>NC_081406.1:504491250-505163455 GCF_030272615.1 Cryptomeria japonica
TTTTCCTATAAATAGAGCCCATTTCTTCATACTCCAAATCCTGAAAACTTGCATGCATTTAAGCTATAGACATTTTTAGAGAGCATTTTAGCATAATCATCTAATATCTTGTTATTTTGGTTAAAATATATCAGTTTAGCATCAATAGCATAGCATTAGCTTTTTATTTCACATTCAAAGCTCAATACTACAATCTCAATCCTCCATAAGCATCCATAGCGCAAAAAGCTGCTGAGAGCTACACTATTTTGGAACTTGGAGAGGAGAGGAACAAGGGAGAAGGAGCTAAGGCCATGCTAAGAGGCAGTTGGAGATGCCTTATAATATTTGTTTCATTTGTTAGATACATTAGCATGCTTTTAGTGTCTCTCTTGGTATGCCTTTTTAGATTAGTTTTTGATTGACTAACACTAACGGTTTCGTGTCTTTGGTGTTGTTTATCATTTGCTAACCTTGTGCCATTTAGGAGGGCATCACATTCAATTTCATTCTCATCTCATATGTTTATTGATAGTTTGTTGATTTCCCATCTTCTTTCTAAATCATATTCTTTTCTAACATGATTCTTTCATCAATCTCTTCTTTCTTTTCATCTTACTAACATTTCTTCAAGGTACATCTGAGTTAAAAGAATATTCTGGCATTATCATACAAAAAACAAAAATGTATCCATATAGTTTCAAAGTGCATCCATATAATTCAAAATGCATCCATATAATTCAAAAGGCATCCATATAGTTTTAAATTGCATTAAACTATTGCATTCATAACATCATTCATAAATCATATAGAATCATATAGAAAACAATAAATCATTGCATTCATAACATCATTCATAAATCATATAGACATGCATCACATAACTCATAGCATCATGAAACATACATGGAAAACAAAACGTAAATCACCGCCAAAAAACTGCATATCATATATATAACTCAAAAATGATAATGTGTACGAATACAATAATCATAAACAAGCCTGAAGGCTCAGATAACATGATCAAAATGTCTCAACAAACATTGCCTCTGTCAGCAGGTGGATCCTGCCCACTAGATCCTGCCCCAAGATGTAGAGATGGACCCATAACACCACCATCGTTGGTCCTCCGTGTAGAAGTCCTACTGGAATCGGGATGACCTCTAATTGCACTAAATCTAGGAGCTCTCTATTCCTCAAGTACAGTTTCATAGTAAATTTGTCGATAATAAAAGGCCTCCTGTGCAGCGTAATAAAGTATGTCAGAATGACTCCATGCATTAGTACCTGGAGCAAAGTGTTGATCATAGGCAACCTGAATCATCTGCAACTGTCTCACAACCTCATCTCTCTCCCTCTGGAGACGATTCCTCTTGGTCTCTAGTGCACTATAGTCTCTGTGATATGCCTCTTGCTCTACATCTCGTCTAGTGACCTCGTCCTCTAGACTCTGAATCCACGCTCTGAGAATCTGCAAATCATCATCATCCATGTCACCCACCTGTCCTCCTCCACCCTCTGCAACAGACACGTCCTCTAGCTCTGGCATATCATCATCATCGCAAATGAGCAAATGAAAACCTAAAATCTCTATTTATAGCTCAAAATTAGGGTTTTTTTGGACACCTCGACGCCCGTAGTCCCCACCAACTTCAAACAACTTGTAGGCTACTCAAATGATCTCGAAATTGCACGAAACTTCACACGATTTCTCATTATACTGATATCAAAAATATGGTCTAAATTTTTGAATTTTTTGACCACCTTTTTCGAGGGGGCATATTTACACTATATAGTGGTACCAAGGCATACCGGGGCAGAATTTTTCGTTTTCTTTGAAACAACGTCCTTCCGACTTTGTCTCGAAGAGGGGCAAATGTAGACACCTAAAAATGTCTCATTGATCATGTACTAATTATTCGTCTAATTAGTTAAATAATTCTTTAATTATTTAATTAAGTTAATTAATCTTACTCTTCTAATTTCATATTTCCTCATCATCTTACTAATTATTCTATTTCTTGTTCTATCGTTATTTAATCATTTTAACCATTTTTTAATATTATTTAAATATTTATTATTTAATTAATTCTGATTAATTCCCCAATTTAAATAATATTTATTATTTAAATAAATTATATTTTCAATTTCTATCTCTAATCAATTAATCATTAACCTTTTTCTAAATATTAATTAAATATTTATTATTTAATTAATTGTGATTTAATCCTTTAATTTAAATAATCTTTATTATTTAATTAAATTCCATTTCTAAAATAATTAAATAGTATCTTTAAATTATTTAATTAGCTAATTAATTTTTCTAATTCCATTTCCAAATCCCCAGATTCTAATTTTATTTAATTTCAAATTCTTCTATTTTCTTCTAAATTCAATCACATGTGCATGATTTCAAAAATCAAATTGAAAATCAAAGTCAAGTTCTTATATATATTCAAATACTAAATTGAATTTAAAATAAATTCAATTATTTGAATAAATCTCATGCAAAGATTAAATTGAAAATCTAAGTCAAAGTGCAAGCACATGCTAAATTAATTAATTAAATCATTTATCTCTCTCCAATCTCTATTTTCATCTTCTGGTTAGCTTTTTCTAACAAGGAGCAAACGAGTGCGATATTTCTTAAATTTGCATATATAGATATAAGCATTGTCTAAAATTCAATTTATTGTTCATCAATAAATTGAATGAACTCTTTCAAATATTCCCATTTTTTCTTTATTTAGAAAAAATAATAATGTTTACATATTTGCGATCGTAAGGAAATCCATATAATATAAAGTTTTCTTTGTCATCAATCAATTATCCTCCAATCATTATTTTTCTTCCTTAAGCTAGATTTTTCTTAATTAGTTAACTCATTTAATCTATTCAATCTATTCTGTTTCACCTCCAAATCAGTAGTTCAACTATCAATCAACATGTGAGCTCACTTGAGTTCCACCTCTTGATCAATTTGTTCCATTTTCAATCAATCCTCTCCAATTATCTATAAATTGAGCATTCAATCTCCATTTTCAACAATAACGAACTTTGAATCTTTGTGTCATTTGCAGGTTGCCAGCACAATATCTGAGAGCCACCACACCACAAAGAGGAGAAGAACAATGGAAGCCATGATGCACAATAGGGAGTTTTACATTATTTAATTTTAATCTATTTTGCATCTATTCCATTGGTTTGTGTTCGAATTGCTTAGATAGTTAAGGGATTCGTGATTTTCCTTATTTCCTATTTAGCAATGATGAATTTGAGCATAGCACAACTGGTTCAACTATCTCCAAGGATTTTGTTATCTTGATCAGCACATTGGTGAGTTGGTCTACCCGTTTCTTCAGTCTATCTTTCTTGACCTTTTCCTCATTATAACTTGTCACAAGTTTATCAAAAGATGATTGAGAATATTTTATTGTTCCTTCATGAGTTTGCTTGTCCAAATCAATCCTATTGATAGTATAATCTATAAGTTGAATCTTGTCTATATTTTCATTGGGAGGAGGAATTGTCATTTCTACATACTTATTCTTTGACTTATCTACCTTTACATCGGATAAGGTCTTAACCTTTTTTTTTACCCTTAGGTTTGATAGGAACCAACTGGCTAAAATAAAAGTCATCTAGGGAGATGGCTTGCTTTTTTCTATTAGGAGTATTGGAAGCTAACCAAGGTGGCAAAGGTGTATCATCTTCTATTCTTGTGGTCAAAACCTGAGATGCAAGCTCTTGATTCCATATGCTTGTGGTTATAATAGGAGGAGTGGTAGTTACTACTGTAGGTGAATTCATTGAAACCTTGGGAGAAAGATCAATTCCTGACATGAATTTGTCAAAATCCTCTAATATGGAAGAAGTCACTTTGGGAAAATTAGGAATAAAAACATTTTCAATGTTATCTTGTGGGGTGTCGAGAGCTAACTCACTGGTTTTTGTTGCAGGAATAGTGTGAATCACCACACCAAGAGTCTTAGATGCATATAAAATGGTAGAACCAAAAGTCATGGGATTAGAAATTGGCACTGAAGGAGGAATTATACTTCGAGCATTATGAGATGAAGGGGGTGTGATCTCTTGTGTCCCTTCAGACTGGGAAGTATTGGTAACTCTTCCTCATCATACTCTTCTTCTTGTTCCTTTTCTAACTCTTCTCCTTCTTCTTGTTCAATCTCTTCCTTTAGTAACTCTTCTTCAGCTTCATCCTGTGTTTGAGCATCTTGAATTGAAGATCCATCTTGACTCTTATCCTTACCTTTTCCAACTGTGAATTTGAATTTTGGAGCTATCGGGTCTTGTCTATTCTTAGTTCTTAGTTCTTAATTCGGAAGTTTTTCCAACTGGCCCTGTAGTGTCATAATTTGATCTAGTTTGGAAAGGATTTAACTGAATTCCCTTCCGTGTAAGCCAAACATCGGTGTTGGTGAGGATGTTATGAAATTTGGGCCTAACTGAAGTATTTTCCTTTTGGGACCATTGAATAAGAGGCAAAGGTGAATCTGCAACCTTATTCTTTTCATATGTAGAATCCATGATGTTTCCATCATCTTCAAGATCCCCAAAAATATCAGTAAGATTTAGGTTCTCAATCTTCTGTAGAGTAAGGTGATAGTAATCGATCCTTCTGATATCCTCTTCTATTCTACAATAAATTGAAATATCCTCTACCTGATGAACATGAGTGTAACTTTTCTTTAGTTTGTTCCTCGTACCTTTGTAGTCAAAGTGTTTTCTAGCCTTGAAGAACCTCATTGTCACTCTTCTCATCTCTTCTTCCATGACTTGAACCTTGTAGATAGAATTGATTTAATATCTCCCAACGGTGAGAGAGAACTTGAAACCAATCTTGTGCAAACCGAATTGGCATGCATGCACTGCCACCATCTAAGGAGCTAGTTCCATGAGTACAATTTTTTCTTATGGGTACCTAGGAAGCATGAAAGGCTCACCATCAAAACATCCACATTGTTTACCAGATTCCAAGCTTCATTCGATACTCTCTTCTTCTAAATATATTTATCACACATACACATATAGTGATATAAGAAAGCATCATTGACTCTCTTGAAATGATGTAAATTGTTCCTGAGAGTCAATTGTGTGTAATATTGGTATACAAAAACTTGACTCATGTCTCATGCGGTAGAAAACCCTAGAAAATGCCTCATTGAGGTTGGTGCATATATTAGGTATGAAGTCATATAGAACTTCAAAGTGGTAGGAACTTTAGTAAATTTCTCACACAAATCATCAACTATCTATTACTCCAATAGAACTTCTTCTTATTTTTTCAGATGATATGGATGTATTGATACATCCACTTATGATAGGTATCTGAAACATGAAGTCCTTTTACTCCATTGAGAAGAGTAATCAAATCATTAACTTCGTCAATGAAGTCACTTCGATGAATAGTCTTAGGCCATCTGGTAGTAGTGGGCCTAGGAGTCTTCAACCAGTTATTTGATGTTCCTTCTGCACTTATTTGAGTCATTTTCATAGTATGTTAATGTTGACTGCATATTAATATTGGCATATTGATCTATATGTGGACACTTGAAAATAGTGTCAAAGAAATCCTCATCCAATTTGATGAGAGTCTTCTTTCCCTCTGCATCTTTGACTGACCTACTCACTGGATCATATCAGTTAGCTAATGCTAACACAAATTCAAGATTCTACTTGACATGGGGAAAGCTACAACCAAATGAATGCTATTGTTGATGGTTGCCTCCATTTTATAATATTGTGGTGGCTCTTTGACTCTCTTCAAGAAATCTTCAAGATCTACATGTCATATCTTCCTATCCCTTATGTTGTCAATGTTAGATGACACAAATGAGGATGGGAAGACCAGATGAGGGTCTTGTTTCTTGAAATCCATTGCTTTCTTTCTTGGCGACGACTTCATCATCTGAGTGTGATTGCAACTGTAACATTTGAAAAAGATCATCACCATACTTAAGCTCGTTAGGATTCCAAAAGTACCAATCGATAGAACAAAATGCCTTATTGAGTAAAAAACTAGATTTGTAACTCTAATTTGCAAGTGTGTAGATTTGGTGTAAATCGGGCTTATAAGTCCAATTTACACCAAAATTTGGTGAAAAAGACGACAAAGTGCATATCGGACTTATAAGTCCAATTTACACTTGGGATATCAAAAATTACTAAAATGGCGTATATCAAACTTATAAGTCTGATATACACTAAAAATGAAACAAAGAGAAAAGGTGATCATCGAGCTTATAAGCTCGATACAGATCATTCGAAGGAAAAACATATTGCAAAGGGTGTGGGTCGGGGTTATAACCCCGACATGCACCATGGGATGGATTCATGGTGTAGGTCAGGGTTATGACCTTGACACACACCATGTGAATGACTTGGAAAGAACTCACATCAAAACAATGTACACTATGTAGGGAGGAACCACGACCCCACACTACACCATGAGGAAGGAACATGGTGTATGTCGGGGTTGTGACCCCACACTACACTGTGATAAGGGTAAGGCAACGAAGGTGTATATCATGGTTGTGACCACAATATGCACCGCACAAATAATGGTGTATGTCGTGGCTACGACCATGACATACACCATAGGGGAAAGGACTTTGGCAAAGTAAGAAACAATGTATGTTTGAGTTTCAAACCTGTCATACATTCAAACAAGAAAAACAATGTATGTCGGGTTTGAAACATGAGCATATATTTTTACAAAACAATGAAACGAAACATCGAAAAAGAAAGAAACAAGAGGAACTTACCCGAAAAAGAATGCCTTGGATCAAACAATCTTTCATGGCTTCAAACAAATAAAGGCAAAATAAGGAAAGAAAAGAAATATAAAAGAAAAAGAAATCAAATTAAAAAAACAAAAAAACCTAGCAATAAATAAGCAATAACGTGCAAAATAAATGGTGTATTTTGAACCCATAAGCCTGATTTGCACCATTAACTCAAAAAGGATGTAATTTGGACTTATGGGTCTGAAATACACCATTTCTAACCAATAAGTGCAATGTTGGACTTTAAATCCAACTTCACACTTAAAATATCAAAAGATGGTTGAAAGTCAAGCTTATAGTCCGATTTTGCACCAAAAGACCAAAAACTTGTTCTAAGTTAATTATTAAATTTAACTAATAAAACAAGAATTTGAAAATGGATGCAAGGTATCCGAAGACTAATGAGGTGGCCAAAATGCCTTGAAAAGTGAACCCTTAGAGAAATGAGACCAAATTCAAATAAAGATTTGCAGTTGTCTTGTTTTTGCCTGAAAAAAAAAACAAGGACAACACAAAGGATGATACTATTACGCCTATTGGAAAGAGATTGGAATTGAGAAAAAAGAATAGGCAAGATCCCATTTCTTCTCTTAAAGCTCCCAAGTACAAGTTCACAGTAGGAACAAGTAAATGGAAGGAACAAGAGAAGTCTTCTACATCAGGTTCTCAATAAGAAAATGAACAAGGACCAGAAAAAGGGGAGTGTGAGGATGAACCTATTGATGTCGACCAACTTGAGGAGGAATTGTAGACGTATAAAAATGACCATATTCCTAAATGAATATTTAATGTTCATTTTATTCTCATTCCTCTATTTAGTTAAATCTAATTTAATTAAATCACCCACATTCTTCTATTTAATTAAATAAATTATTCAATTTATTTATTTAAATTCACTTAAACCCTTTTATATCATTTAATTGAATAAATCATTTTATTAAATTAAATCCCTTCTCTCTACTTTTTAATTAAATTTACATTTAATTAAATAGTTCACCCCAATTAAATAAATCTAATTTATTTAAATCCTCGACTTGCAACCAAATTGAAATAAAGCAATTTATTTTAAATCCTATTATTCCTCACCCACTTGCATTTTCGTACATCTCCCACTTGTCTCCTAACCCTCTTTCTAAATTCTTCTAGAATACCTCTAATCTTAATCAATTAAGCTTAACCCATCAATTATCCCCTTTCCCTAAATTTGAGGAGGTCACTTCTCAAATTTGGAGTAAAGTCTTCAAAAGGCATTAAAGCCTTTATGCCTTCAACAAGCTAACTTGTTGAAAACCCCCAAATTTGGAAGGACTCTTACAAATTTGTCCCCAAAGCCTTCAAACCATTAATGGTTAACTAACCCTTAGTGGCATGGTTAGAGACTTTTTGCCTAACTCAACCCTCATCTAACCTAGGGGTCTCATCAAGCATTCATTGCTTTGACCATATCCAATGGATAACCTTAACCTAACCTTAACCTTTACTCTCTAAGGTAACCTTCATGTCTTCGCAAACATTTAATGATTCTTACTTCTCCTCTCAAGCAGTCTTATGTTGACAATTGTCACCATTTCATTGATGAGAATTGAAAACATGGATTGATAGCTTTCAATCCTAACCCTTGATTAGATTCTTCAATCCTGACCATCCATTGCCATATTTTTCCTATAAATAGAGCTCTCATTCCTCCATTTCTATAATCCAAGTCTTAAGCATCACACTTATACTTAATTTTAACAAGCATTTAGCCTCTCTTTGCAATAGAAATTAATCTAATAAACATTTTAGAGTATTTCTATTATCATTAGCTTAAATCATATAACTAGTATATCATGTTGGGATATTATTTTTACTAACCTTGTCATCTTATCATCTAGTTTAGTTCATATACTAGAATCATGCATAAATAGGATGCATTCATACTAATTTCAATAAAAAGCATCCCTCGTTCTTGCATTCGTCATCCCTAAGTCACTTTGCTCAATGATTTGAAAGTAAAGGCATTGGCTTGAGGGACCTTGTGAGATAAAGAACCATGGAACACTCCTTGGGAAGTTGAGCCATTCCTCATGGCTCCATAACTTGCACAAAGAGTTCCATGGGTGTGTGGGCAAGTCCTTGAAATATTTCCATATTTTGGATTTCATCGAACCGCTTTTCTCGCATACATTTATGGTGCCCACTGTGGGGCATAACCCCATTAATCAAATCAGTTTTTGAATCTAACCACTTTTACAGGTACGCGGGAAACAAGAATTGGCGTGTAGGGAACATTTCTTAGCGCATCTGGTTAACATTCTAACGCATCCGGTATACTATTCGGCGCGTGGGACTCATATCCTAGCGCGTGGAGACCCTCACTTAGCGCATAGCATTCTTAATTTTTTCCCTGTAGGTTTCAGCGTGGGAACTTAATAGTATAGCGTATTTGGAAAACAACTCAGTGTGTCGGGTTTGTTCGATAGTGCATCCGAGTAATTTTGTAGTGCATCAAATATAGAGAACAAGAAATACTTTATAACCAAGATCAGATTTAGACTTGTGAAACTCCACAAAGCCAATATTTTGCTAACAGATTTAATTGTTGTTTTTGCAGGATTTATGACAATTTCATTAAAGGTTTGGGAGTTCATTTTATTTTAAAGTTAGGATTTAAAGTAGTTTGATGTTTTTACTAACTTAGCTAGGTTAGTTAAAATTTTGAATTCTTTTAATTCTTGTTTAAAGTTAAAATTGAACTCACACCTCATTTGGGCACTTAAAAAGAACCACAACAAAAATCTTTCCTTGCTTTCATAGGAGAAAACTTTCCTTTGGGTTGCTAAAAAGAACCAACAAACTTTCTATTTTTGCAAAAAGAGCTTGGAAAAGAACCTCACCATCCTTTGGTGTGTAAAAGGATCAATCTTTTAAATTTTTGCAAGGAAAAAGAATCACACTTGTCTAAATTTTGTTTTCAAGTTAAAGAGAGAAGTTCTTCCCCTTTTGTCGATTTCTTTTGTTGACCACCAAAATCAAAATTTTGCTTTGTTGACCAGGTTCCTTTACTAGCTCAAATAATCATTGATTTGATAGGATAAAATGAACACCATGTTTTTAGGGAGTAATATCTCTATGTATATTTTACTAAATCATTGCAATACAAGGTTAAAAAGAACACTTGTGTGCTTTGATTCGAAAGTGGAAGGAATATGCTCTCCCCTTAACTGGGTGATAAAAAAGCCAGACCACTCTTACGCTTTCAGTGTTTTTAAGCATTAAAACTTTTAGCAGGTCTGCCCTCCCGAGTAGTTGAAAAACTCTTAAAGTCATTCTTTGGTCGGTGTGAGGGGAACGACCTAAGTGGGGAACGACATCGATGCCAAGTGTTCCAACCCACTATAATCAAAAGTGGAAAGTGACGAAAGTCCTTTTCAACGGTTGCGCGCACCGATTAGCCTTCCCCCAGTATCTTTACGATATGTAAAGTCTTTGTTCTAAAGGTTGGGAAGCCTCCTAAGGGAGTTTATCACTAACGGCCAAACATAAAGCCTGATTACGAACTCTAGCATTAGAAACTTTGAGCCGAGTCAGTATCCAAACATTTGCAGTATCATAGTGCAAGGGTGGGGAAGAATCCGCCCCCAAGATTACTCACCATATATCTCCCAAGATAACTACTGAATTGTGAAGCAATTCACTTTGAGTTAATTTCTGGCAAAAGGCAAAAAAATGGGGCGCCCCCTAAGGGGTGACAAGGCTGTTTGAGTTGACGGAATATCGAGACTAGTGAGCTATGGTATTGTTGATAACCTTTGAATAAAGAGTCTAATTGATTTGTATTTTCTGTATCCAAACCTATTGAAATATTGGGGATTTGAACACATCCTCGCAGAACATACACTCATTGTTTAGACTAGGCAAAATGGTTATATCTTTTGTGTTGTGCTTTCATTTCTTACTTCAGAAAATCATCCATCATCTTTGAAACAAAGTTCAAAAATCACAGAAAACCACCAACTCAAAATTATTAGGGCAGTTTAGCGCCCAAGAGCAACATCTTAGCACTTTGGAACCACAATTTTGCGCATGCAAGCTTCAACATAACGCATTTCTTGTAAACTTTAGCGCATAATCGAATCCAAATTAGCAGTTCAAACCTTCATGCTTTCTGAAAACAGTTTAGCGCATGGAAGCAACAGCTTAGCGCATTGAGACCAAACATTAGCGCATTGAAGTCAACAGTTAGCGCATTAGAAGCCCATATCAGCGCAAAAACCTTTCAAAGCAAAACAAACTCAAACAATCAAGATAGCGCGTCAGAAAGGCAGCTTAGTGCATGGAGTCCTTTCTCTAGCATGTTGAGAAAATTTAGTAGCGCATTGGGTTTCTGGCTTAGCGCATAACAGAAACTGAGAAAACATGGGGCAAAACAAAAGCTTTTTTGAAAAGGTCTCGTGTCCGATCTACCATCGATTGAAACAACCCTGAAGTTTGGTCCTAAGTGAGATCGAGGGAAGAGAGCTGAGCTGATCTAAAAACAGTTTAGGAAGCCTTCTTTCCTCATCTTGAACTCCATCAAATAGAAAATTGAAATCAAAGTATCAAAACTACTCCAAAAGCAAGTTTTCCATAAAACAAAGTTGTCAAAATCCAAAAACTAGTCAAGAGATAAAACACATCTCCTCTATCAAAATCGGGAAACACCATCACACATATCAAAAGGTCCTTCAATCAAACGAATTTTTATCCAAAAACATACTTGTTTTAAACTCCAAGTTGTCAAATCGAGTTTTCATATCAGGAAAGCTCTTATTCCATATCATTTGACACGCTTTGTCGTGAGGGGGCATCTAAACCTTCATTTGATAAAGTAAAACTTAAGTTTCCAAACAAGATATCTTGAATTCAAAACGAATCAAAGGAAACCATTGATCACTTATGCATGACTAATAATCATATTCTGAGAAGAAAGAGTATTTATCATAACACTAAGTTGAGGAAACAACAACCCAGTTCTCTGAAACTTGTCAAACGAAATAATTTTTATACATCAATTGCCAACTCTACAAATCTAATCGAACATTCCTCTGTCATATGCGCTTGTATCTTCAAGACAAAACAAATGAATTTGACAAGGAACCATTGAGGAGTAGAGCATTCTGTCAAAAATCAGCATTCAGTCAACGCTTAAATCAAGGAGGAAAGATCAATCCAACTTTCTTCCCCGAAGTGTGCGTCACTTACAATATACCTCGATTTAAACCAACAACCCCTGAGCAAAACATCGAAGAGGAGTTCGTTCCCTTTATCACATAAAGTTTCTACTAGATGCATGTTGTTACTCGCTCTCAATGAAACAAACAAAGTGAAACACAACCAAAGTCCAGCATGGATCGAAGATTATCAAATCCTTTCGAGTATCCAAATCTAGAAGACACAAAAATTTTAGAGGAACTCCTTCAAGAGTGTCAAGAAAGTGCTTCATTTCAAAAACTTGTGGAAAAACTCATGGAAAACGACAAAGAAAAATACCTACTCATGCTCACAAGCAAAGGAGTTAAACTCTGTGAAGACTTTGATACCAACATATTTAGAACAAGGTATGCTTATCAAGAATGACAAAGAGAGGAGGAAACACGTAACCCTGAGCAAAACATACCTGAGCAAAACTTACCTGAGCAGAATTTACCCGAGCAAAACATCCCTGAGCAAAACATACCGCTACACATGTCGTTCCAAACTAGAAACAATGCGAGGGAAGAATTCTTCCCTCGGCAAAGTAATGCGCCCTTGGTGGCTCTTACACAACAAATACAAATGCTGCAAAAACAGATGCAAGACATGCAACAAGGATCAACAATATGGTATTCCTTGAATGAAATTTGTCCTTATACTTTTGACAGGAGGTTAAACATGGTACCTTTTCCCTCAAATTCAGACATCCCCAAATTTGACAAATATGATGGGAAAAGCGATCCCCGCGATCATGTCCGAGAATTCTGTACCATGAGCCTAGAATTTGCCCATGATGACACTTATTTAATGAGATTATTCCCAAGAAGCTTGGGAGGGCAAATAATGGAATGGTTATCCAAAATTGCACCTCCTGTCAGATCCTTTGATGAGTTAGTCAACAAATTCATTACTCAATATTCCTATAACATTCAACATGCCATCACCATGCTAGATGTCTGCAATAACAAACAAAAGAACAACGAAACATTCATGGTGTTCCTTCAACATTGGCGACGAATGGTCTCAAGGTATCCTCAAGATGTGCCTGAGAAGGAAAATATGGAAATTTTCATTGACAATTTAAATAGCAAGATGAGTTACATACTCAAACTCCAATGCATACCATCTTTTGCTAAATTGATTGAGAATGGCATCCAAGTAGAGGAGGCATGTGTCAAGAAAGGAACATTGAAATTTTTCAAAGAAGGGATGAATTCATCCAACTCTAATTACAATAACCAAAACAACAACAACTTAGACAAATCCAGGTTCTGGACCCAAAACAAAAACACTGGAAATGAAGGAGGAAACGATCCCAATGATATGAAGTCCAAACAACCAGTGTTAGCTTTATCAGATAATCCTTAGGCTACCAAAAATAAAAAAGGTGCTAACCAAGGTACTAACACTTATGCACCAACTACCAATCAAGATCATCTTAACAACACTAACAATGCCCAAGACAATAACACCAATCGAGGACCTAATACAAACTCACGAGGTAACACCAACAACTTTCCAAAACGCATCTACACACCATTAGGGCAATCATTGGAGTCAACATTCAAAGAACTCCTGGCAAACAAAATTATCTCCTTACCAGCAATCAACAACTTTGAACCACAAATCAAACCACCCAGGTGGAATGACTCACACTTTTGTGATTTTCATCGAAACAAAGGACATCAAACAAATGATTGCATGAGACTGAAGAACATTGTTCAATACATGATTGATAGAGGCAATTTAACAGTCGATGGTCTCAAGACAAATGGTGACCATGGTGCGTTTGAGAATCCTCTTCCAAACTATAACAAGGATGGAGCTTCAACCTCAAAAGATACACGTGGAGCTCGTATCAATCACATATACAATAACACCATCAATCATATATCAGTTGAGAACAATCAAGTAAACGTCATTACAATCAAAGACAAGCGTGAACATGAATCCATCAATGTAACCACCAGAGCTCAAAAATATGTCTTGAAGGGACATACGTCAACAACAAACACCATACCCAAAATCCAATATGATCTAGTCAGTCAACTGCGCAAAACTCCTGCTCAAATATCTATACTGGAGTTGCTAAAACTTTCACCAAAACATAAAGACATCTTGGAACAAGCACTATTGGAAACAAATGTACCTCAAGATCTGGATGTTGATAAATTCCAAGCCATGGTGGCTCACATGAGAGGGCCTCATAACCTCACCTTTTCTAAGCATGATAATATCTCATTAAGCCATCCACACAATACCCCACTCCACATTGAAGTCTTGGTCTACAAACATCGAGTCAAAAGAGTATTAATAGATGGAGGAGTTGGACTCAATATCTGTACCTTAAAACTTATCCGTGCATTAGGCTTCTCTGAGAAATCTATTGATCCATGCAAAAAGATCACTATCAAAGCATATGATGATGAAGAAATATCATCCAAAGGAATAGTAATGTTGCCAATTCAAGTAGGACCAATACAAAAGGACACTATGTGCCAAGTCTTAGACATAGACCTCACATATAATATTTTATTGGGTCGACCTTGGATACATGAAATGCAAGCAGTACCTTCTACTTATCACCAGTGTGTTAAGTTCCTCTACAATGGACAAGAGATTTCTATATCAGCAGATCATAACCCGTTTCAACATTGTAATGCTATGGGGGCAACCCAAGACATTTTGGTTCCACATAATAGAGAAAAATAAAGTTCCTCAACACCAGATCTTCAGCAAGAAAAATCTAAATCACTATCTATGGATTTCAAGCAGAAAATGAAAATCAAAGAGCAAGGCATGGGAGAATACTCTTTGGAACCCTTGTGTTTAGCCAACTTACCAACATCGCCTAAATCTCATGGATTACCTACAACATCAACACATCAAGCAATGCAGCCCATCACCAAGTTTGATGGCAAATTTATCCAACCAGACACACTAGCACATGAATCAGAGGAAAAGGACATCCTTGGTTGGCTATACAAGGACGAGGAAGAAGATAGAGCGACTACTGTGGAAGTAGTTATACCAAAACACCTGTATGGAAAAGGCTACTTGATCATGCAACAAATGGGATACAATGGAAAAGGACCTATCGGAAAGCGTCAGGAAGGCGTCACAGAACCATTAGATCCTCCTTCACAATTTTGTAAAAACAAAACAGGATTAGGCTATGAACACACTCTACCACCAAGGAAGACACCAAGCAAATACCAAAGACCTCAGTGGAAGGAAAAGAAGAAATACAAGGAGGACTCATGGCAGGAGGCACTATTTGAATCAATAGAAACAATGTGCAAGGAACGTGAATACCAGGAAAAAAAGAAACATTAAGAGAAATTAGTCAATCAAAAGACAGAAGCATCTTGTGCAGAAGTAGATCATGTTCAAGAACCAGTTTCAAGCAAAGAAGAATCACTCCCTGATAACATCATTACTCCCCGAGGAGAGACAGTATATGAGCAAATGCAAAGAGTAGAAGCAGGATCTGATACAGAATCAAAGAAAACTATCAGACTCATATCAATCATCAAAGACCTATTTTCACCCTACAACATACCAGTCCACAACACTGCCAGAATCTGGGATAATACCTTTGAGACTGATTCAAATGAACATTAATGGGGCAGTTATTCCAATGTTACTGAAGATATTGCTGCAAATGATAGTCATACACCCATTTCATAAGAAGAACAAGGCACAAAACCTAGACTACTTGAATTTGGTCCACAGAATATCTATGACGCCAAGGAAAACGAGTAGCGACATTACGAGCAAGTCTACACAGAAGATGATACCATCGAAGACCTCGACAAAATCATTAACTTATTTAATATCCCTGCCAACCATGATGACATCTCCATATTGACAATTACATCAATTGAACTTGACCCACCCAATGACTCTTTACCACTTATCTTTCCTAACCTCATAGACTGGGATGAACCTGAAAATCATGACATACCAATTTTCCCAAACAATAATTCCATTATCCATTACTTGTGTATCGTCAACCTAGAAACAGACTCTACCAGTGAACAAAGTAACGACATCTGCAATCAGGGGAGTGCCAAGTCTTTCAGTCGCAAAAATGAACGAAATAAAGGATCTACTGCTGAAAACCAATCAATGGCAGCACTAGATCACAAAAAAGTAAAAATAAAGGACGCATCTGTAGGTGAAAACCTTTTTAAGGTACCTAAAGATGGGAGACTTGACACTCTTCCTGAACACTATCAGGAGTGATCACCCATATTGATTGAGCCTACTCAATCAATCAACATTAGTACAATAGAAGTAGCCAAAAACATACACTTAACAGAATCTTTGACAGAGAAAGAAAGATCAGAGTTTGTCCAATTTTTCAAAGCAAAGCAGATCAATTTTGCTTGGTCACATGCAAATATGCCTGGGATTGATCCACAGTTAATCATGCATCACTTGTCCATTGCTCCATGAGCCAAGCTAGTTAAGCAAAAACTAAGAAAAATGAATCCACATGTAGCACTCATGGTCAAAGTTGAGCTAAAGAAACTATTAGACGTCAGGTTTATTTGACCTATCGACTATGTTGAATGGATTTCCAACATTGTGCTAGTTTCAAAACCAGATGGCAGCATCAGGATATGCACCAATTTTAGAAATGTCAACAAAGCCTGTCCAAAGGATGACTTTCCTTTACCCAGTATCGACATAATTGTAGACCTCGCGACAAGCCATGCAATGCTATCACTAATGGACGATTTTTCGGGCTATAAGAAAATCAAGATAGCCCTAGAGGATCAAGATAAAACAACATTTACCTGTCCTTGGGGAACATACTATTGGAATGTCATGTCATTTGGCTTAAAGAATGTTGGGGCAACTTATCAACACACAATGACAACAATCTTTCATGACATGATGCATACCTTTGTGGAGGACTATGTGGATGATTTACTAGCTAAATCATTTACCCAAGCAGAACATCCAAACATCTTAGAAAAGATTTTTGACAGATTGGAAAAATTTCAAGTCAGGCTCAACCCTGAGAAGTGTGTCTTTGGGGTTACATCGGGCAAGTTATTAGGCTACATAGTCTCAGAAAAGGGCATTGAAGTAGATCCAGCAAAGGTACAAGCCATCATGGAAATGCCATCACCTAAGAACATCAGTCAACTCAGATCCTTGCAAGGACGGCTCCAGTCAATCAGGTGTTTCATCGCTCAACTAGCGGATAAAAGTCTACCATTCAATCATTTACTACATAAGAATGTACCATTCAGATGAGAAGCCAAATGCGTAGAATCATTCTACCAAATCAAGCAATATCTAATGAACCCGCCAGTTCTAGTACCACCAATAGCAGGAAAGCCACTTATTTTATACATATCAACAACAAACATATCTTTGGGGGCACTGTTAGCATAGGAAAATCAAGAAGGAAAGGAACGAGCTATCTATTACATCAATGGAACTTTGAATGGATATGAGCTCAATTATACATTCATTGAGAAGGCTTGCCTAACAGTGGTATTTGCTTCTCAAAAGTTTTGACACTACATGCTAGCGCATACAATCAAGCTCGTAGCAAAAATTGATCCTTTAAAATACTTACTCAGCAAAGCAGCTCTCACTAGCAGATTGGCTAAATGGGTAATGATTCTCAGCGAATTTGATATCCACTACACAGAGCGATGAGCTATCAAAGGACAAGTGATTGCAAATCAGTTGGCAAATGCGCCATTACTAGATAAACAACCAATGGAGATTGAATTTCCAAATAGGGATGTTCTTACTATAAACACCAAGCAATGGACCCTCTACTTTGATGGTGCTGGCATTCTGTTCATCACTCCTGACAGGCACACCACACCAAGATCATATAGGCTCATGTGTCCATGCACAAATAACATTGTTGAATATGAGGCACTGGTTACAGGGATCAAATGACCATGGAATGGATAATCACAGAATTGAAAGTTTACGAAGATTCACAACTAGTCATCAATCAAATCAACAATGACTATCAGACGAAAGACGACAAACTGCTACCATACAAATGAATGGTGGATGATTTCAAACAATATTTTGTACACATCACCTTCGAGCAAATACCAAGGTTAGACAACAGAGCAGCCAATGCAATGGTTACTATCGCTTCACTACTACAAATTCCAAAGCAAAAGAGTCATTACGAGTTTCTGGTAGAGCAACTGTTCTCCCCAGCCTATGACCATTCTGAATCCCATGTTATCTATGCCTTGACCGGTTCTAACTCTCCGTTATACGGACCGATATACAACTATCTTAAAAACAATATCCTACCCATTGACCTATCTTGAAACCAAAAACGCAACTTTATCTGACAAGCCGCCCGTTATACTCTCACTGCTGATACTCTGTACCGTTGAGGTCTAGATGGTACTCTTCTTCATTGCCTTGATCGTAATGAATCTGACTCTGCTTTACAAGAGCTTCGCAAAGGTATCTGTGGCACACATTCAAGTGGTCCTACTCTTGCTAAAAAACTTCTACGAATGGGATATTACTGGCCAACAATGGAAAAGGACTCTTATCATTTTGCAAAGAAATGTCCCAAATGCCAAATTCATGGAAATCTTATACATGCACCAGCACAGGAATTGCAACCATTCACAACATCCTGACCCTTTTGCCAGTGGGGACTGGACTTAGTCGGCAAAATACATCCTTCATCTTCAAATGGACACAATTTCATTATCACTTCAACAAAATATTTTACCAAATCGATTGAGGCGGTATCCATGACCACAGTGTCTGGGAAACAAATTGCCTCTTTTATTCTTAATTATCTAATCTGCAGATATGACATTCCAAGTTCCATCATCGCAGATAATGGATGACCTTTCAAGAACCAAGATGTGCGAGAACTATGTGAAAATTTCAAAATCCAACATCGTTTCTCTACACCTTACTACCCACAGGGGAATGGTCAAGCTGAAGCATCCAACAAAACCATATTGAAAATCCTCAAGAAAACAATGAATGATGTAGGCAAATATTGGCATGTGCAACTCAATCCAGCACTTTGGGCATACAAAACTAGCATCCGCACACCTACGAGAGCTACACCATATTCATTGGTGTATGGATCAGAGGCAATTTTACCCCTGGAGGTAGAGATTCCATCTCTCCGAGTATCTTTGAAAGGCCTCATTCCAGATGAAGAGTATCGATTAAACCGACTGCAAGAGATAGAACTTCTAGATGAAAAATGCCAACATGCCTATACTCACCTCAAAGCATATCAACAACGCATGTGCTGAAGCTACAATCACAAGGTCATCCCTAGAATATTTAAAATTGGTGACCTAGTCCTCAAAGAGAATCCTAGAAATCAACAGGATCGGGAAAAGAAAGGGAAGTTTGAACCTAACTGGTTAGGTCCCTATGTTATCATATCAGCCTATGGATTAGGTGCTTATCAGCTAACAAATTCAGAAGGAGATGTTCTCAATGAACCAACTAACAACATCCATTTGAAGAAATACTACACTTAAGCAGTCTAATGCACGGAAAAGTCAAAACATCAAAAAAAGCAAAAAAAGCAAATAAAAAGGTGCAATAAAAACAACTGGTGAAAACCTGGCAACAAGCGCTATTGTGAGAGGACAACTCCTCTATCTATCTTTACTCATGATCCTTTTATATCCACAATCAAGAACTATCGGCCATCACCCAACACTTCATCAAAATACCATTCTTCAGGACATACTTAGCGTAGTCACTATCCTTGCTAATCCAAAAACCATTTCGTCATCTACCATGGCTTGGTAATCATTGTATATATCCGCATCAGGAGGTAAAATTATCTAGGGGCAACATTGATCAAAACTCCGTCTTAAATCAAAACTTGCAGCAAACTCGGAGCATCCTATCCAAAAACAAATCAACAATCACGAGAACAAACATTGATCACTTAAAAGGATTCACAACACGTGATGGATGATTTTCTGAAGTATCAAATGTTTGCATCTAGCATGAAGTTTTGACTGTTTTGCACTTAAACTTTTTTTGAACTATTGGATCCTCTACATTTTCTCAACGATGCATCGAGATACAGAAAGTCATGGGGACTCCAATATTTTTTTAGTTTTCTGTCTGTGAGGCGATCACTTGTACTGTGCAAATACTTGTCTCGAGACGTGATTCAAAGCATATCACTAAAGACATGATTCCACTTTGCGCATACAAATGGTTTAATCTTGTCTGTTTATACACAAGCCGCACTTAGGTTATCTTGGTTCAATTATACCTTGGCGCTTGTGCTATCTTGAAAAATTAAAAATCATGTAAATTTTTCTCAGGTCATTATGGTTCAATTATACCATTATGCTTGTATAAATTTTCAACATATCCTGGCAAATCAATGCTCAATGATGATAACTACAAAAAAAGCAAAAACATGTGACTATACAGGAATGACAAACGGAAGAATGGGGATGCTCCATTAGTTGCATATCATTTTACAATTAGTTGCATATCATTTTATAATTAGTTGCATATCATTATCATGCATCTCATTTTCAAGATACATCTCACAGCACATCATTATCATACATCTCATTTTCAAGATACATCTCATAGCACATCATTATCATACATCTCATAGCATATCATTATCATACATCTCATTTTCAAGATACATCTCACAACACATCATTATCATACATCTCATTTTCAAGATACATCTCAAAGCATATCATTATCATACATCTCATTTTCAAGATACATCTCACAACATATCATTATCATACATCTCATTTTCAAGATACATCTCATAGCATATCATTATCATACATCTCATTTTGAAGATACATCTCACAACATCATGCATTATAACATGGTTTATGTTACGAACTTATTGTATTATCTTTTAGGTGGCCGACCTAATTGTTTAGGTCCCGGTTGGTATAAATATGATGTAAGATCTCTTTGTAGATCATGGGCATATGGGTTTATGGGATATAGGATTATTTGTGTAGGAATAATGTTGCAATCATATGCAGAAGGTTTGGGTGATCATAGGTGATCGAATTGGGTTGGTAAGAGAGGTTTAAGACCTCTGGTACTGAGCTTAACCAGAATTGTTCTCAGGCATAGGAGATGCTATCTTTGCAGTTCACTCTTCTTTCTGGATTGTAGTCTGGATTTATTTGTAGTCAGTGAGGCTCCTTTTGTGATGAGCAATGCGCTCTAGGTTGTTGGCCTTCCTGCATGTGCAAGACCCTCATTATTGTAATCACATACTTACTACAAAAGTATTATCTGACTATGGGTAGGCTTCCCACCGTGGGTTTTCACTTTACCAGTTTTTCCACGTACACATCTTGGTGTCATGTGTTCTGGATGGATGGTAATTGTTATGTGATTTATGTTTATGTTTAATTGCTATATCAGTCATTCTAGTATTAATTTTATCTGTTCCGGTAATAAAAAATTGAATGCTTAAAGTTCTATAATCCGGTGACAATTGATTCACCCCCCCCTCCCCCCCTCTTAGTTGTCCTCTGGTTTTTTGAGTTGTCTAACAATTGGTATCAGAGGCTGGTCCTCTCTGCAGAAGCTTAACCGCATGAGGAAGATCCTATGGCATCTAGGATTTCAAGTTCATCAAATGCATCTGCAGTTATTTTTCGAAGAGAAATTCCTAGGCTTGGTGGAATAAATTATAGGGTATGTAAGATTCAGATGGAGATTCACCTAAGATGTCTTGGAAAGGAAAATTGGGAGATCATTGAGAAAGGTGTAACATCTTTTAATCTGGCATCTGGTAATCCTCCTCTGGCAGGCTTGGATGAGGAGCTTGAGAATGATTGTAGAGGTAGAGAATCCCTTTTGTGTGAACTTTCTGATCAACAAATAATAGGACTAACTGACAAATCAACTGCAAAGGCTATATGGGAAAAATTGGAGACTCTGAATGAAGGTGACCCTACTGTTAAAATTGCTAAACTTGATGGTTACCGGGTGAGGTATGAGAGCCTGAAGATGGAAGATGATGAAAGGATTACTGCTTTTATGAAGAGAGTTAATGATATTGTTATGGAAATTCAATGTTGTGGTGGATCTCTGAGTCAAAATGAAATAGTTTCTAAAGTATTGAGAGCTTTGCCACCGGCTTATAAGATGAAGGCTACTGCAATTAATGAGCTAAGAACTATAGCAAACACCTCTGTTAATAGGGATACCTTGGTTGGGAAATTATCTGCTTTTAAACTTGAGGAATTTGGACCTTCTGGAGTTGTTAAATCTAAACTTGCTTTTCATGCATCTACATCATCTACCAGCAAGAGTGATTGGAAAGCTTTATATACAAAGGAACTAGAGGATATGAAGAAAGAAGATGAAGAGTTTGAGAAACTTGAAGCCTTATTTGCTAGAAGAGTACCTAAAAGACCGACAAGAAGTAAATATGAAGGAAAATCACCTTTTAAATGCTTTGCATGTAATAAGATAGGTCATTTTGTATCTAGATGTCCTGAAAGGAATTCAAGATTTGAAGAAAGATCTATAAGATCTTTTAGGCCTAACGATGATTATCAGAACAAGCATAAATACAAGAGAAACAAAGACAAATTATGATAATATGTTGCTGAGGAAGGTGTGACTGATTTTGATGATGAATCGACACAAGATTCGGCTAGTGGATTCGGAAATGGAAAGGAATGGGTATTTTTGGCTATCAAGGAAGATGACTTGGTACCTAAAGAGAAGGCCCTTGCTTCTAAAATTGAAGGCAAGGATGAATGGGTAATTGACAATGGATGTTCACATCATATGACTAGAGATAAAGGGAAGTTCTTATCTATGCAAGAGTTTGATGATGGTCTGGTTATATTTGGAGATGACAAAGCATGCATGATCAAGAGAAGAGGAACAATGTCATTGGATGGTAAGCATAACACTAATAATGTTTATTATGTTGAAGGTTTAAGGCATAATATTTTGAGTGTAGGATAATTGGTGGATAAGGGATTTCAGTTATAGTTCAAAGATGGAAAATGCAAGATTATCAACAGATCTAGATTATAGATTGCAACTGGTACACAGACTAAAGGTAATATCTTTCATTTGAACTCCGATAAGAAGACATGTTTGATTGCACAAATTGATGAGAGTTGGCTATGGCATAAGAGGTCGTGTCATGTGAATTTTGATTGTATTGTGAAGATCAGTTCTACTAAGGTAGTTAGAGATATACTCAATATTGTAAAACCCTATAATCCAGTATGTAAGGAATGTCAAATGGGAAAGCAAATCAGAAATTCTTTTAAGAGTATACAAGACAAATCTAATGATGTTATTGATCTTATTCATACTAATTTATGTGGTCCTACTAGAATCAAAAGTTTTTCAGGGTGATAGATATTTCATGCTAATCATTGATGACTATTCAAGAATGATGTGGGTTACTTTTATAAGAGAGAAGTCTGAAGCATTTGAAAATGTATACACCTAAAAATGGTCTGAAGATAATTAATTAAATAAGCAATTATTTAATTAATCTCCCTCCCTAATTTAATTGAATTCATCAGCAATTTGATTAAATTTCCCCTTTCATCTACTTATTAATAAATCTAAGGATTTATTTAATAGGTTCATTTCATCCCCTTTAATTAATTAATTCCCCCCATCAAATTCATTTCTTCTAAATCCTTTAATTAATTAAAACAAATCAATTATGAGTTGTTGAGATTAATTATCCTTTTCATATTATTTGAATTTTTAAATTCAAATTCTCCTAACTTCTACCACTCCTAAACCTAACCCATTTTACCTACCACTATGTCCCCTTTCATCCAGCATCTTCTAGAACCTTTGTGACACTTGTCACCAAGTGTTCCCTTTCATCCTAATTTCTTCTAGAAGCCTCTTGATACTTGTCACCATAGAGATGACAGATGTTCCCTTTAATCCAACCCCCTTTGCCATCCTCCTCCAATTTAACCATTGATATCTTCAGATCAATCTTGACCATTGATTCTTGCCACATCACCCCTAGCCTTGGAAAATCCTATAAATAGACCTCATTTTGGAGATGGATCCCATCTCATTTTCATCTTATGCATTGTTGCTATAGGCATCTAGCTTCTAGTTTATCATTTCAAGCAATGTTATCATGTTCAATTTTAGCTTAATTGCATCTCAATCTTAGCTTAATCATTCTAGAATTATCATGAATTCATGTAGCTTAATCATGCTATTCTGGCTAGATCATGCATTTTTTTCATTCAAATCCTCCATCTAAGTGTAGTCAAGTCACTGGAATTTGCATAATAAGATCTGAGAGCAAAATTCATATTCGCATTTACTAGGAGGCAATAAGTCGATTAGCTATGGTTTTGTCTTTCATTGTTTCAATTTGCTAACCATTGCTTGTAATGATTTATTGAGTGCATTGTGGTTGCAGGTACAGGTACACTTCACAGAGCACAATATTTTGGTGCCCACCTTGGGGTCAGAATCATCACTTTTGGCCTCTTAATCTTCAGCAAACTTCATCTATGTCCGGCTCTGGTTCAAATATTCGTACGAGTTGTCTTTTTAGATCGTACGAACTTCCTTTCAGCCTGGGACGACACCTCATCTTGACTCATACTAGGTATAATTATGTGTCGTACGAGCTTTTATGTTGCAAATTCTTTATTCGTACTTGGTCTAAAGTTGTGTCGTACGAGTCTATTTCTTGCAAATCCTTTACTCGTACTAGGTTGATCCTATGTCGTACGAGCCTGTTTTGGATACTATACGAAATCTAAAGTTATGTCGTACTAACTAGAAATCTATGTCATACGAGTCTCTGGCTTTGTGATTTTTAACAGACTGTATTCTAGGGTTTTTCTGATTTCTAATCCGAGATTTTCTAATGCTAACCTTGTTCAGTTTATGAGATTTTTGCAGCCTAACTCTTTTCTGTAGGATGCTTGTCAAAGACAAATTCAAAACACAATCATGACTACTAATGGATCTATTTTGCATGTTGCCTAAGGATTCAACAAAAACTTTGTGTATTCTTTAAGATTTTTAGGCACATTTCAATTTGGGCTTAAAGAAACGAACTATCATGTCTTGTGTGTCTTTGATGATAGGCGAGTATGCTCTCACCTTTCTTAGGTGATCAGGAAGTTAGACTCATCTTTTGCTTTCATTAGTGCATCTCTTTAGCAAGCCTGCCCTCCCGAGGAGTTATTAACTCTTAGCCCTTAAGGCCGGTGAGAGGGGGACGACCTAAGTGGGAATGGCTAACGCCAAGTAATCCAACCCACTATAAAATAAATGTGTTTTTGCTGAAAATAAAAGCAACGATAGTGCTTGGGAATAGCTCTCCTCTATACCTTCGGGTATATCAAACCTTGGTTTTCAAGGTTGGAGACCTCTTAATTGAGTTTATACCCCAACGCGCCGAACAAATCCCTTACTAGTGTCGGTTAAAATAGAAGCTACCCGATTCACCTCCGAAAGGGTGATAATCTTTGTGCAAGAGAGATAGTAACTCTCCAAAGACACTTGCCATATCGTGCCCCCATTAGCGTTTGGAGTCGGATAATACAGACTCAGCGGCCGTATTCTGATTAACTATTGGGTGTGTACCTAAGTCAACAAGCAAAGGTTTTCATTCTCAGCCAACTTCCTTAGGGTTTAGCTTGATTGGAGTCATTTATCACATCATGTGTTTGTTGTGTATTCATCCCTAAATGAGAAAATCAAACACTTAAAACTGGAAGACATAAGCAAAATATTAAACTTCAGTTATCAAAAATTCAACCAAACAAACATTTTTATCTCTGTCTGGTTATCTGTCTTATGAGTTAAGATCTCTATCATATGAACCTACTTGCATAAAATCATTTGTCATACTATTTGCTATCATGTGTCGTACAAGTCAGTTGTTTTGTTGTATGGCTCAGAAAAGTGTGTCGTACGAGCCTTTGTTGTTTATATGAAAAAAATCGTTCTGTTGTGTAGCTCTGTATCTTGTGTCGTCCTAAGCTGAATCTTATGTTGTACGAAACTCTGCATCTGTCAGTCCAGAGCTTTGTCCAGCATGCCTATTTCAGATTTATCATTTCTGCCTGATCAATTTGCAATAAACATAACCACCTGTTATCAGTCAATCTGTGCTTAGATTGTCTGCTTGGCTCACTTGGTCAAGTTATCATCCATCAAAATCAGACTCTAGAAGGTAAACACCTTAAGATTTTCAAGTGCTCACCCCTAACAAGTTCAAGATCTAAACATCTCAAAGTGCATTATCACCCTCTTTGATAAACTGATCACTCAAACATAGTTTCTCATCAGGATCAATCATCCTTTATCGCGAAACTGAAACATTTGGTCAGGATAACCTTATCCCACATCGTAGGATATATCATTCCTACTGGACTTGGTTCTTATCAAATAATCACCATTGCACTCCTAAATCAAAGATCAAAAAAAAAAAACTTGCAAACTTTTAAACACTTGAATTATCCTTTAGTGTCATATCACTCTATTGCCTTGAAATTGACTATTGATCACTTACCCAAAACAACCTTTTGGACAATCGAATCCTAAGCAAAATAACACACGTGTATGCCCGTTCTAACTAGAGCTCAGAGACGAAGGATCGCAGAGATTGAAATGAAAACATTGGAAACAATCAAAGAACACAAAATCATGGAACATGAAGATGAAATACAAGTTGAATGAGAAATAACATAACAAAACATCAGAGATATCAAGAAAGATCCCCAATTCGACAAATTTATGCAGAGATTGTTGGAGGAAGAAAAAGAAAAATACTTCCTAATGCTAGCCAAATCTGGTGCTACACTTCCCCAAGATTTTGATGTGAATAAATTGACACAAAAGAAAAGTGACCCTCCTCCTAATAATGAAAAATATGAGGACATATTCGGTCTCCGCATGAATGACACATCAATTCCCAATACCACCAAGACCAATGAAGAAACCAACATACCTAGAAGAGATGAAGTAGAAATCCTGAATAATATTCAATTCAACGAGGATACAAGAAGAGCTAGAGATGAAACAAGAAGAGATCCCAATCCTCCTAGAATGCAAAATCATGGTCATGCAAGAACAAATCATGTTGATAATCCTATCATGACTCTCACACAACAACCACAAGTAATGCAAACACAAATCCAAGAGATGCAAAGAGGAAATGTTAGAAGATACTCACTTCAAGAAATATGTCCTTATCCTTTTGAAATAAATCTAAACACGATACCATTTCCTATAGGTTTTGAAACTCTGAGATATGAAAAATATGATGGAAGCACTGACCCTCAAGATCATATATGAGAATTTTGCACAATGAGTATGGAGTTTGCACACGAGGATACCTACTTAATGAGACTATTTCCGAAAAGCTTAATTGGACTAGCTATGGAATGTTTCTCCAAACTTACACTGGGAATCAGATCATTTTCAGAGTTGGTGGATAAGTTTGTTTCGCAATACTCCTACAACATACAACATGAAGTAACAATGCTAGACCTATGTAATGCTAAACAAAAAAGTGGAGAACCCTTCATGACATTCTTACAACGATGGAGACACTCAGCATCGCGGTATCCTCGTACAGTGCCAAAATACAAAAAAATTGACATATTCATTGACAACTTAAATGATAAAATGAGTTATTACTTAAAAATGCAAGGAAATCAAAGCGTTGGAAAAATGATTGATAATGGAATTAGAATGGAAGAAGCCATGATAAAGAAGGGTGAGTTGAAAATATACAAAGGAGTCCATCCTCCTAACAACAACAATAACAACAATCACAATGATAAACCAAAGTTTTGGAATTGAAATCGAAATGTCATCAACGATGGAATAGTAGATAACAATTATGTGAAACCAAAACAACCAGTTTTCAATTTATCTACTCACTCAGCAACAGCACAACAAAACAACAATCACCAAAGAGCAACTATCAAAACTTTCTTTCGAAGACAATTCACAAACATTGGTGAACCCCTTGGATCAACACTAAAGACACTTCTCGCAAATAAATTGATCACTTTACCAGAAGAAAGGAACTATGAACCTCAAATCAAACCACATTGGTGGAACGATAATCAGTATTGCGATTTCCATCAAAGCAAGGGACATCTCACAGATAATTGTCAAAAGTTGAAACATGTCATACAAGACTTAATTGATAATGGCGTAATAACTATAGATGGACATACAACAAATGAATCTCACATCGCCTTTAAAACTCCGCTTCCAAACTATGAGAAAGGTGAATCATCAACAACAAACAATGGTAACGGTAAAGTAAAGGTAAACTATGCTCATACATATGACAATGTGGTGAATGTGATTGTAGTCAAAGAAAAACAAAATCAAGAACATGCTCAGGCTATCACAAGAAGCAAAGCCAAAGTTGTTTTGTCGGGTCCTACAACAAACACATCATCCACTACAGCAAAACAATACAATCTAGTGGAACAATTGTAGAAAAAACCTGCCCAAATATCAATCTTGGAGCTTTTAAAACTTTCACCCACACACAAGGAAATTATTGAACAAGCATTAGTAGATACCACAGTATCCAAAGATATTGATATTGATCAATTCCAAACCATGGTGGGACACCTCACAACCCCTCATTGCTTATCATTCACTGACGAAGACGACATGTCCCTGCAACACCCTCACAACGCTCCCTTGCATATTGAAGTCCTCGTTCACAAAACGCAAGTCAAACGTGTTCTAATAGATGGTGGAGCTGGCCTAAATATTTGCTCATCAAGTCTTGTTTGTGCCTTAGGATATTCAGAAGATGCAGTTGATGTACGGAAAGGGATCACTATAAAAGCCTACGATGAAGAAGAACGTTCCTCCAAGGGAATTGTGATACTACCAATCAGAGTGGGACCTCTATAAAAAGACACAGCATGCCAAGTTCTAGATTTGGACCTATCATATAATGTGCTCCTAGGGAGACCATGGATACATATGGATACATGACTTGTGAGTTGTCCCATCAACCTATTATCAATGTGTAAAATTTCTCTACGAAGGACAAGAAATCACAATATCTGCAGATGCAAATCCATTCCAATATTGTAGCAATCTAAAAATGGGTCAAGAAGTAATTATTCCACATAACAAGGATGTATCATCTTCGAGCACACAATCCAAGGAAAAATCATTCGCCTCTATTCTATCAAGTATGGAAAAACAAATGTAGCTAAGAGATCGAGGGAACGTAGAATACTCAATATCACAATTACCACTTTCTCCTAAATCCTTGGGAAAACCATCAAGCTCTAAACAACAACCAATTGTGAAACATCTTCCGATATTTGATGGAGTATTTATTAGTGTTGGAACCTTATCAGAGGAGACAAAAGACAAAGATGTATTACAATGGCTATACAAAGATGAAGAAGTTCAACAAAAGGTCAATAATGTCAGAATACATACAGAAAAATATGGAAAAGGATTCAACATTCTTCGAAGGATGGGATACACTGGAACAAGCCCTATAGGAAAAAGAAAAGAAGGTATCCCATAACCTATTCAGCCTCACACTTAGCAGACTACAAACAAAACAGGTTTGGGATATGGACAAGTCACTATACCGGAAGACACATCTTTTAGTCAACAACAAGAGGAATATGAAAACAAACAAGAACAACTGGCAATTGAAAAGGAAGAAAAATCAGCTAAGCAACAAACAAACACAAAATGGAAAAGAAGCAAGCTTCAAATCAACAAGAGAAACAAACTAAAAACATCTCTCAAGTAGCATTAAATCTCAATCAAGACAAGAAAGAAGCTAATATAAGATCAAGAGAACTCATAGAAAAGTTGACAAAACTCAATCTCAGTCCTGAAGAGGTTAAATATGAAAGAAGGAAAAGTATAGCCAGAAAAGAAAAAGAAATGTTAGATGACCAAATCTGTAGACTACAAGTTGCAAGTGATATAGATTCTAATGAATGGGAATGGGATTCATATCACTTTAAAGAATTAGCTAAAGAAAAATGCTTTGAAGGAGATATAGAAGTCGATATAGTTCACACGTATGCAGGACAAACATCAGGAACTAGTTCACTTGAATTAGAATCACATTCGACTAACTTGGACTTAACTAAGGACAATCAGGAACTTCTTACGCGAGGTCATTCTAATGAGAGTACCGTTTTAGACATCGACGTACATATTGAAAACTTTGATACATCCATCATGACCCTTGAAACCCTCGAAACATCCCAACCTGAAGATCCCTTACCTCTAATCCAGCCCGAGCTTATTGATTAGGAAAATGAAGGACATACTGCTATTGATACCTTTCCAAATGACCATGCCATATCTATATCTTAACGCAATCGAACCCGTAACAACTTTAACCAGGAATTTCAGCAATGCATCTTCCAGTCAAGTGGGTGCCAAATCTCCTAGTTGCAAAAGTGAAAATAAAGAAAAGAATATCAGGTCTAATGCTGAAAACCATTTATTGGCAACATTAGACCAGAAAAAAGTAAAAACAAAGGACGCATCTAATGGTGAAAACCTCGTTGAGGCACCGGAAGATGGGAGATTCGACACTTTACCTGAGCATTATCAAGAAAGATCATCCATTTTGATCGAACCAACAGAGGCAGTTAACATTGGCACAACAGAGCAACCAAAGATTCTTCATCCAACAACATCTTTATCAGAGGTAGAAATGCAACAATATGTGGAATTCTTCAAATGAAGGCAAAACAATTTCGCCTGGTCATATGCAGACATGCCAAGGTTAGATCCAGAGCTTATTATGCATCACTTGAATGTTAGCCCAGGAGCCAAACCAGTCAAACAAAAGTTAAGGAAAATGCATCCGCATATTGCTCTTCTAGTCAAGGAAGAACTAAAAAAATTACTAGATGTCGGATTCATTAGACCTGTAGCATATCCTCAATGGGTATCCAACATTGTTCCTATTTCAAAACTAGATAAAAGAATCATAATATGCACAAACTTTAGAGATCTTAATAACGCATGTCCAAAGGATGACTTTCCTTTGCCTAACATCGACATCATTGTAGATTTAACTGCTGGATACTCCATGTTTTCTCTAATGGATGGTTTCTCCGGATACAATCAGATCAAAATAGCACCCGGAGATCAAGAAAAGACAGCTTTCACATGCCCATGGGGTACTTTCTGCTGGAACGTCATGCCTTTTGGATTAAAGAGCGCAGGTGCTACATATCAAAGAGCTATGATAACTATATTTCATGACATGATGTATACATTCATGGAAGACTATGTGGATGACATATTAGCTAAATCATACAACAAAGAAGAACATATAGAGATACTGGAAAAAATCTTTGACAGGTTAGAACAATACAAGCTAAGGCTAAACCCTAAGAAATGTGCTTTTGGTATTACTTCAGGAAAACTATTGGGATACATTATTTCAGCAAGAGGTATCGAAGTAGATCCAACTAAGGTTAAAGCAATCATGGAAATGGCATCTCCCAAGAATATTAGTCAACTAAGATCACTATAAGGAAGACTCCAGTCAATCAGAAGATTTGTGGCTCAATTAGCAGATAAATGTCAACCATTTACTCACCTATTGCATAAACATGTTAATCTCAAATGGGACCATCAATGTGAAGAAGCATTCAACAAGATCAAGGCATATCTCATGCAACCACCTGTTCCAATGTCACAAATTCTAGGAAAACCATTATTACTCTATGTATCAACTACCGAAGCATCATTGGGAGTTTTGTTCGCACAAGAAGACAAGGAAGGAAAATAACGAGCCATCTACTATATAAGCAGAACAATAGTGGGATATGAGGTCAACTATTCATCAATAGAAAAAGCATGCTTGGCAGTAGTTTTTGCCTCTCAAAAACTACGACACTATCTACTATCTCAATCCATCAAGTTGATAGCTAAAATTGATCCTCTAAAGTATTTACTCAGCAAAGCCACATTGACAAGATGACTAGAAAAATGAATCATGATTCTAAGCGAGCTTGATATCAAATATGTTGACAGAAAAGCTATCAAGGGACAAGTTATCATAGATCAACTAGCAGAAACATCACTTCAAGATGACAATCCTTTACAAATTGAGTTTCCTGGTGCTGATATCTTAATAGTCACAACAAAAGCATGGCAACTATACTTTGATGGTTCATATACACAACATTGATCAGGAGCAGGAATTCTATTCATCACACCACAAGGGCATACAATCCCGAAAGCATACAAGTTAAGCTTTCCATGTACAAACAATATAGCAGAGTTTGAAGCATTGGTAGCGGATATCAAAATGGCTGTAGAATAGAATATAATACAACTTCAAGTCTTTGGAGACTCTCAACTCATCATTAATCAAATCAATGATGACTATCAAACAAAAGATGACAAGCTCATGCCTTACAAAAAGATAGTTGATGATTTCAAGAAGTACTTTGTAGAAATAACTTTTGAACAGATCCCAAGAAATGATAATAAAGCAGCAAACGCCATGGCTACACTTGCTTCTCTATTGCAGACACAGGAAAATCAACATCATTACGAATTCCTGGTTGAAGAGTTGTTTCATCCTGCCTATAATTGTCCTGATTCCCAAACCATCTGTCAACTTATTGGACACGATTCCTCCCGCTATGGCCAAACTTACACATACCTGAAAGACAATATCCTACCTCTAGATTTATCGAAGAACCAAAAGATAAACTTTATTCGCCAATCTTCCCATTTTACTCTCGTCGCAGATACCCTATTTAAACGAGGTCTAGATGGTACTCTCTTAAGATGTCTCGAACAAGAAGAATCTGAGAAGGCCTTACATGAAGTCCATAATGACATTTGTGGCACTCATTCAAGTGGTCTTACCCTTTTGAAAAAACTCATACACTTGGGCTATTATTGGCCGACTATGGAACGAGATTCTTTCAAGATAGCAAGAACATGCAAACAATGTCAAATCCATGGGAACTTGATCCATGCACCAACACAAGAACTACATGCTTTAGCAACATCTTGGCCTTTTTGTCAATGGGGACTTGATCTAGTAGGAAAGATAAATCCTTCCTCATCTAATGGACACAAATTCATCCTGGTAGCTACTGAATATTTCACAAAATGGATTGAAGTTGTACCTCTCATAAACATCACAGGAAAACAAATTGCTGCATTTATCTTGAATTACATCATCTGTCACTATGGAATACCAATGACTGTTATCATTGATAATGGGCGAACATTCAAGAATCAAGATGTATAAGAGCTATGTGAGAAGTTTCAAATCCAACACAGATTCTCCACACCCTATTATCCACAGGGAAATGGGCATGCAGAAGCATCTAACAAAACTATTCTGAAAAATTCTCAAAAAGACAGTTAATGATGCTGGGAAAGATTGGCATATTCAATTAAACCCTGCTCTATGGGCTTACCGTACCAATATCCGCACACCGATAGGTGCCACACCTTTCTCTCTTGTATATGGATCAAAAGACATATTGTCAATCGAAGTAGAGATACCCTCTCTACGTGTATCACTAAAAGGACTCATCCCAGATGAAGAACAAAGAGTATCTAGACTGCAAGAGTTAGAACTGATCCATGAACGAAGACAAAATGTCTTTGATCATCTAAAGGTATATCAACAAAAAATGTGTCGGAGTTATAATCATAAGGTTAAACCAAGAATCTTTCAAGTGGGAGAACTAGTGCTAAAGGAAAATCCATGCAACCAGGCAGATCAAGAAAAGAAAGGAAAGTTTGAACCAAACTGGTTAGGTCCGTTTGCGGTCACAATAGTGTTTGGGTCAGGAGCATATCAGCTATCAACACAGGACGGGGATCAGCTCGAGGAACCTATCAATAGCATGCACTTGAAGAAATTTTATGTCTGAAAAAAAAAATCAAAAACAGTGAAAAATCAGAAAAAATCAAAAACAGTGAAAAATTAGAAAAAATAAAAAATAGTGAAAAAAAATAAAATAAATAAAAAACAGTGAAAAAAAAAAAAAAAAAAAAACTGTGAAAAAATTAAAAAAAAATCAAAAAGTGAAAAATCAGAAAAAATAAAAAACAGTAAAAAAGCAGAAAAATTCTAAAAAAAAAAATAAAAAATAATCTAATTTTAGAGGTATTTGCCTGCACCCATGCTTTTGCAGTGGCTGCCACCTTTCTCACCTCAATAAATGCCTTCACATCTCCCTTTGGAAGTGATGAGGTTGAGGGAAGGCTATCATCAACCCATACATTAAGGGGCTTGCTCATCTCCACTAGCAACTGCTTATACTGTTCTAGTTGTGCCTTGACCTCTGAGTGGGAGATATGTTCTTTTTCTATCCAGCTCCTCACTACGCTAGTTGCAAGCTCCAATGTATCCAACTCTCCCCATTTGGTCTGTTTACCCAATTTTACCTGTGAAACTTGGTATTTGGGGGAGCTCTGAGCTTCAGCTTGTGTAGGAACTGCAACATCGACAACCACCTCACCAGAATCAGTTCTAGATAAATGGTGTATGGTTTTAGCCTTCTTCGTTTTTCTTGATTCTTCGGTGATTGCCTACTGTAGTGTGACCTTTGGCAGCACCACTTTCTTTTTCTTCTCGAAGGTGAAGTTTAGCCATTGTGGTGTATCCTTATCCTCATCACCTTGATGTGGTACGATGTCTGCAGTCACCATGTGTACCTTCGACTGCTCTTTTGCTTCATCCTTCTCCCCTTCTACTTGCTCTGGGATTGGAATATCTTGGGTCAATGTTCCTGGTTGAACCTGACTAGTTTGAAGAGTGATATCAATATTTAATTGTTGTTGTCTATGCAACTCTCCTAACTCGTCACTTATTTCTTCTTCAAACTCTTTGTCACCTTTATTTGTTTCTTTCATCCCTTCTTCAACAACCATTTCTTTTAATAACTCCTCTTGGTATTTTGGAGTTAAGATCAATCTTTCATCATGTTCATCTTCAGAGTTATTTAGTTTCTTTTCTTCCTCTACCGACGACTTCCCCGACAAATCATGTTTATCAATATCCACGGGATCCACCGGTGCCTGTCTCCCGAGCCTAGTAGAATTCTTTTATTTCTCCTCACTCTTTCTTTGCATCGGTTGCACCATAGGCTGCTCATCTTCTTGGTATGAATTTGACTCAAGGTTATGAATGCCGACCTTCGCTATTGTAGGGGTTAACACTTGTGTCAGCAGAGGTAAGGTCGCTGATGTTGTAGTAAAAGTAGGAGTTGGTGCATATATTGGCACTGTTGTATCAAGAGGGGGTTGAGGAGGTGTAGGTGTTTCTTCGTTGACCTTTTCTTGCTCTTCTTCATTTTGAGTGCCTTCTCCCGGTGTTTGCCCAATCACTATCTTGACATGATGCACCTCAACTAGTGGGATGGCTCCTAACCCTTCCCTTATTCCAAAATTTGCAGCCTTTTCAACAACTCGGCCTTTCTCATCTGCTCCTTGTCTTGTACAAAGTTCCTCAGTAGTTTGCTCAGGCCGAGCAACTTCATCTGGGTCCGTGGATGTGTTCCTTCTGGAACTAGACCTTGTCCTGCGGGCATACTCTTTATGAGCCCTTGACTGAGGATTCCTGGAGGCTGATTCTTTTTGCTTTCCCTTTGAAGCGATTGGCCTAATCCTTAGACTCAACCATTGTTTAGTTCTCTCTATAACTATTCGAGTCACTGTATCTATATTTACATCTTCCTGCCCTAACCATCTGATTGGAGAGAGAGGCTTTCCATCAATTCCTTGCTCCTTATATGTTGGATCTAGCAATTCACCATCATCCTTCAATTCCTTAGGGAGATTGGTCTCTATCTCAAAATCTCTTATTTGTGGAGCTGAGAGCCTAGAATAACTCTTCTCTCTAACCTCAAAACTGTCCTGGAGGTTGGCCCAAAAATCCTCCAAACTTGGTTGATGCCCATCATATGCTTTTGGCATCAGTTGCTTTAATTTTCCACAGGGGTCATAGTATTCCCGAGCATAACCAAATTCTTTTAACTGTAAATCTTGGAGCTCTTGCTTGATCGACTTAGCTACTTGGATTTTGGAACAAGAAAAGTAACCGATTGAAATAGAGAAATCCACACCTGCCTTATGTTTCGAAGATAACAAAGATTGTAACCCAACCATCTGCCCAACATATTCCAAGGGTATTATTCTGTCATTACAGTATTGAGGCAACAACATGGGGTTCCCCGTGAATCCACTAACTCTGATATATGTGGAACGTTGGTTATAAATGAAATAACATGCCCATTCTCTGATTATTGCCATTGCTTCCGGGCTTATTTTGTAACCTATGTCACCTGTGAGTTTGATAATGACAGGAAAAAGGAAGGCATCATTTATTCTTTTGAAATGTGTCTTTGCGTCGCTCAGGGGGAGTTGAGTGTAGTACTCCCACACCTTCTGCCCTTCCTCATCACCAAGTTGGCCCACTGTTTGCAATCCTGGAAATTTTCCTGCTCGGATGGCTACCCAAATAACATACGAGATAAAGAAGAATTTTTTCATTTTGTGTACCTCGGTCAACTACTTATGTATGTTGTCTGACAATATTTGGGCGCAATCAAAGTATCATTTTCCAATTAGAATAGTGGTCATATATTGGAACATCCACTGGTGGAAATGTCAAAAATCTGTCTTGTCGAAGGCCTTGTTTAGCATGATGATCAAGTCACGTTGTGGCTCCTTGAAATCAACCCTTAGAATATCAGTGGCCTTTAGTCCTGTCTTCCTCTCCTCTTCTAACCAATTTTCATTCATGTGCCTTTTGCATGAAGCAATATCATTTCCTCATATTTCAACAACTTCTTCCTTAGTAGTTAAGAGCACTTCGTCCCTTGAAGGGATGTCTAACACAAATCCTAACATATCTGCCGAGAAGTCTATTACTGTCTTTCCCTAATCATCCATGCACTTTCTAGTGTCAGTGTTGTAAAATTATGCCACGATCATGATAAATTTAGGGGCTTGGATAGATTAAGAAAAAACAGTCGCTTCTGCTAACCCCGACTTCTTAATTCTCCTATAAGGAGCCTCTAGCCTTGGCTTATCCATTTGTGTTTTGACATCCTCTAACTCAATGTTCCCCACCTTAGAGTTAGTCACCCACGTAATTTGATCATCCAGCTTGGAAGCATAAATTTGTCCTTGGTAATGGTATTTCATGGTTGCGGGCAGTTTGTCCAATTCCCTGATTCTCTTGTTGGAGGATGAGTCCATCTAATTTCTTTGATTTGCAAGAAAATTCCAAAAATTAGCTTATCATATACTCAAATTATCAATTATACCACCCACCTCGGGACTTTGGGGTTCCGAGGCGAGTAACTCCTTTAATACAATTAACTTTGAAACTCTGGGGTTCTGAGCTCTAGATAAGCTGAAATGACATAGCCTGAAACTCCGGGGTTCCAAAGTCCCGAGGTAATTTAAGTGTAGGTTGAAAAGATAATCTGGAACTCCGGGGATCCAAGGTGAACAACATGGCCACAAAAGATCAAGAACTTCAAAACTCTAGAGTTACAGGGTTCTGAGGTTGGGGGGGGGGGGTTAGTTCATCAAAAAGGTGATCGGTCCAGAACTGTGGGGATCCGGAGTTCTGGGGTGAAGGTGTGACCAAAGAGGAACAACCTTGGGACTCCGGGGTGGCAAAAACCCTAGGGCACGCGAGAAAACAACGAAAACACAAAAAACAAAAAAAACAAGAAAGGAAAATCTAAGCTAAAAAACTAGAAAATCTAAACAAGGAAATGCAAAGGGGAAGAAAATCCACCAACCTGGTGGAAGAAAAACCCACGAAAGCTCGGAAACATGGAGATGCAAAGTCAGGAGGCAGAGCTAGGAGGCTAGAAAACTTGAATGCACAAATGAGCTAAAAAAGGTTCATTTCCTCTATTTATACCCCCCGATATCTGGTTCGTACGGTTGCCTTAAACACAACCTCGGGAGTCCAGGGGTTCGGACTTCCGAGATAGAAGACATGAAAACCAAAAAACACCTCGTAACTCTGGGGTTCCGAGGTCAAACACAAAAAAGACAAGAAGACACCTCGAGACTATGGGGCTCCAGGGTAAAAACCACAAAAACAAGAAAGACGCCTCGGGACTCCGGGGTTTTGAGGTTCAAAAAACAAACAAAACATGAAGAACTCGGAATTCCGTGGCTTCCATAAAAAAGAACAAGGCAAGACCTCGAGACTCCGGGGTAAAAACCAAAAAAACAAGAAACAAAAGCCTACCTCGGAACTTCGGGGTTCCGGGGTAGGACTTCAAAACCAAGCAAAGAGCATCTTGGGACTCTGGGGTTCCGGGGTTCCGAGGTGAAAAAAGGCAAAAACATAAAACTACAAAAAATATAGAAACAAAAGAGAGGAGACTCATATTTTCAAGACAAAGAAATTAATGGGGCTAGGTATGCAGGGCATAAAAGGTAGGTGATCATAATTGGGGATTTTTGGGCTCAATTGATGAAAGTATTTGGCTTTGTAACTTGGTATCTTGTCAAATGGTTTCATATTTTGGATTTCACTAAGCCTAGGGTAGGTAATAGGGTCAATGATGGGAGTGTTGTCCAATGGGGATCGAGGCATAAAGGGGCCACTAGGTTAACTCATCAAGCATTTTCATAATCAAGTGAAAACTTTAATTAAAACTTGGGGTTGCGAATTAAACACTAATAAGATAATGGATGCCCCAAGCATGCCTTGAATTCTATCATGAGGCTAAGGGTGTTTTGGGAAGGCATGCCCACACATGGAGCATTGGAACTTGTCTGGAGAGACATGCCCACTCATGTAGAGTTGGGACTTGCATAGTCATCATTCTCATTTGTATGAGAGAATGTTTGGTTTTGCATGAGACATCCCTTCAAGCTACATGCGATGACACTCCCTGCTCTTTTCCTCTATGTACTTAGCCCTATAGATATGAGTAGCATTTGGAAGATAGTTTTCCTTCCATGTGGATTCATGTGATTGAATTATATGTTGTCCATTGGGCTTTACTATCTCTTAGGTGATTGGTTGATGAGTTGATCTATACTTGATGACTTGATGTTGTTCTTCTTGTTTGGATACATACTTACTTAGTACACGATTTGGATTGCTTTGGTGTCACATCTCTCTCTCTCTCTCTATATATATATATGTATGTATGTATGTATGTATGTACGTAACACATACACACGTACACACATACATACATACATACATACATACACACACAAATATGTATATGTTGGATGAGATGTTCATGTTGGGTGTATGCTCCTTGTTTGACACTTGTGTGACCCTATTCTCCCTCTCGTATGCTTCTATACCTATTTGGGCCTTGTGACTATCTACATGAGCATAGTGGGGTGGACCTAAGGGTACCACATGGTTAGGTGGCATTGCAAACCACTGTTGGGTATTGATGGACTTGGTCTGGGACCGAGATTGAGGAGCTTATCCACCATGCTCAACACTTGATCTTCTTACCCCTTGTTTTGGATGAAAATGGAATCGATTAGTAATATTGGATCATGGAGACTAGATCTTTTATTGTTAATAGTAAACCCACTTCCATATTAACTTAACTATGAGAAACAAATCTTTCCAAACTTAGTTTTTGAATAAAAAAAAATTACAATCCTTTGACATTCATCAAATCTTATATTATGTATTCTCCTCCCAAGTTTAATTCTACTCTTGTGGATTTGACCCATTCATTTTCATACTTACAAACTCAACCCTTAAAGATTCAAATTAAAAATTTCAAAATAGGCTCAACTTGACTCCTTTCAAGCTAACCATTGTCTATTTCTTGCGTCAAACTATTAAATTATGTGTTGTCAATTATAAAATACATTGTCTCCTCCTCATTTAAGATTATTTATCATCCAAGATATACAATCCATCATCCATCTATTATCCAAACTTATAGAGTGGTCCTAATCTAGTTGAGTTACTCTTAAAATTGATCTCACCTCTATCTTAATGTATGCTATATTTGCATGTTTTTATTGCATTAACCATTTGACAACAAGTTTTCAAAAACCTTAGTTTCACACTATCTCTTTGAATCATCCTTTTGTATTTTGTTCCAAGTTGTTCTCATGTAGCACAATTCTAAATGTATTCATTTTGTGTTATCTTCCCCACTTCAAAATGAATATTGAATTGAATGGACTTTTTCGAAGGAGAAGATCCTCACTTATCAAGCTTCCTCACATAGGACATCTACATGGTTGCAAATGTTGCCTTTAATATTTCTTGTTTTCATTAATTTAATTCACTAAAGGGTTTGACCTATGAGAACTTATTCACTTTACAAATAAATGTCTCTAGAAACCATCTTAACATATGCATATATTTAGCCGATAGGCTTTTGTTATAAGTGGACTTGCCACACTATTTCTTCCCAGAAAAGTTGTCTCACACCTAAAAAAAATAATATGTCGAAAATAGTGTGCCTGAAAATATGCCATCAATTGAAAAAGGTAAACACCGTTCAGTTTTTCCCCTACCATTTTTTCGTAAATGTTTTTATTGCCGTTTTCCATGCATTATTATCAGTGACATTAAAAAACTATATTCTATAATATAGTTTTAAAAACTATATTCTATAATATAGTTTTAAAAACACAAATCTCAAAATGCTGGCCATTTTACACTGTGATTTCACCAATCAGTATTAAATTTCAGTCCAAATAAGTGGTGACTTTAACGGTTTACACATGGCATGGGGTAATATGGTTTTGAATTTGTCGTCTCTCTAAAGTTTGAATATTTATTAAAATTTAAAAATAAAATTATATATCATAATTATTTCTAATTAAAATAATGAATTTATTAAAAGTTTAAAATAATATTATATTTAAAAATTAAATTTCAATTTCAATTAAAATTATATTTAAAATCAAGAGTTATAATTAATATTATGTAAATATAATTAAAATAATATAATCTTAAAAATAATAAATAATAACTAGATTTAAAATTAAGTTTATTATTATATTATAAATATGAATAAATTTGTAAACAGTTAAAAATAAAATAAAAATTAAAAGGTTATAATTTTTCTTCATAATTAAGCCCAGACAGGTAGCAGAGCTGGCTTGGACCGTGGGTTTGCTCCCCATTGGTCTTGGGTTCGACTTTGAGGCTGGGACTCATCCGATGGGCTTGGCTGACGGGCTGCTTGACTGAAAAAATAATAGCTTATCTTCATAATTAAAATTGATTTTTTTAAAACTAAAACTGAAATCTAAAATATGAACAAAATATCACAAACTTTTATTTGAGAAAATAAAAAATGCATCATTCACATTATACAAGCAAATTATTGATATGCATATCATTCACATTATAGGAAATTATTCATTACTTAAATTCAATATTAGATTAATTTATTGATATGCATATTATTCTTGTAATATTAAAATATATTTAAATTTTATATTTAATTTTCTATCGGCTATCCTTTGAACCTCCTAAAGGTGCAAGTGCTAGTTATAAGACAATGGTGAGACACTTTTCATGATTACATTCTATTAGTCCATTCTCACACAACATAGATGAATTTTGTGCATTACATGGAGTTCATGCTAATTGAGATCGAATTCATGGAGCTCAAGATCCATCTACATCATTTTCTTTATCAATTTAGAATTTCAAACATTCATCAAACTATAATACTAGTTTTTCAACAATGACAAAATATTCCAATCAACACCTACAATCATCTATCCATCATTGATTCTAGAACTATGCACACCTATCCCTTTATTTAATTATAAAGCATACTTCAATTTCAATTATCTATGCTAGCTCAATTATTAAATAATTATTTTTATTTATCTGTTTAATTTGGATTTATACAAAATGACATTTTCCTTATAATTAAAACTAGATAATAATCTTAATATCCATAAAATATTTTAAAAAAATATACAATTGATTTTTTTTTTAAAGTTATACATAAATATAACTTCTCACACATATTACTCAACTCATCATATCTAACAACCTTTCATATATTTATTATAAAATATAAATTACACTTATTAAAAAAATATAGTTCATATAAAAATGTGTTTGCCAAATAGCATTCCTCCACATGCTATTGTTAAAATAAAAACAAACAACATATATGCTTATCTCTATCTCTTTATCCCTCTATAGAGTGCCACATATATCTCCATTTCTCCTTCTTCATCTATTCATCTCATCTCTCTCCCCCTATTCTTATATACTTATCTATCTCTTTATCTCTTTCTCTCTATCTCCCTCTACTTCTTCCTCTCTATTTGTCAATCTCTTTATTAATATCTCTCTATTTTTATCTTTTTCTCTATCTCAATCTTCCTCTCCTCCTCTTTCTTCATTTTTACTTTTATCTAGACTAACCACACTAGTGACAAGTACTTATCACTAGTTATATTCCTTAAAGATAGATATACTAATATTAAGATATATTTAAAATTTAACATCTACTATAAATGCAAGTGATAGTTAGATATAATTTAATAATTATTTTTCTCAACCATCATTAAAAATGCTCCCAAAATCGTCGAGAAACGCCAGATTAAGTTGGATGACTTAGCATCTGAAAAGATAATTTCTACGTGAAATACCTACTGTCTTAAATCCAGTGATGAGGCTTTTGTTTTATAGAAACAGAGTTTACAGAGAAGTATAAATCTAAAGCAGTTAAAAACGTGAGTTCGGAAGCCCTAATTCTTCTGAAAATATTACCGTAAAACAAGGAAGAAGCTCGAACTCTTATGGACAGAATTTTTTTAATTTTTTATGGTTTAGGTAGTATTTCCAATTATCCATTCATTTTATTTTAGTAGTGCTTTAAAAATTAAGCAAGCCAAGAGTTGCAGTGATGGCGAGCCCGATGGGGGGCGCGGCAAACCCAATCAACACAACCGCAGCTGCACAATCTACATCCTTGCAGCGCCTTTACCATGTCGAGAAGGTTTTATTCTCAACGCTCACACTCTTCATTTAATTGTATCATCTGGTTTTAAGCCTAGGGTTAGAGTAGTTTGATTTGGTTTCATTCGATTTTATGTGGCAGAGGATAGTGCATGCCTTAGAGTTAGCAGGCGGCGTGATGGAAGAGCTAGCAAATGCCTCAGGACCCAAGATGGACGGCATCAATGCTAATTGCCGTGAGTTTATGCAGTCTATTAAGGTATGAGTTTTCTCCTTCAAAAAGATTTCTTTTGGTATAGGTTTAATATATCCCTTTGATAGGTTCTTCCCAATCATTGGTTAGGCTCTTATAAAATGCAGTGTATTCCTTGGTGATCTCTTCTGTCTTTCTCATATTGATAAACTTTTGCTTGTTAACAAGATTCTATTCATGGGATGCTTCCTAGTCTTTCTTCTTTTCTTGTCTGAAACTACCTTCTTTACAGTCTTGTTGGTCCATAGAGAAATTGGGTAGCTTATGAACTCTGAATTTGTTTTAGTCAGGTCCTTCAAAAGCCTCTCTTCAAGATAGTCCAATTTATCATCCTTGAGGCAAAGAGTGACTTTTGTTCCTCTATCAAGTGCTTTACCAGATGTATCTATTGTCACAGTAAATGTTCCACTAGCCTGAGACTGCCTACGAGTCATGATTGCCTTTGAACTTTTGTCAAGAAAAACAATTTGTATAAATCCTAAACAGATGTCACTGGAACCTTATGCATATGCTGCAAACCACTATAACAAGTCAATCTTAATAGCAATAAACTTAACAAATTCTGCGAAAGACCCTAGAAAATTTTGGAATTTTGTTCAGATGTTTCAAAGCCTTTTCTGCAACTTGCTGAGAATTATAATGGCCATAACAGAAGGCATCAACCAATGCTGTGTGTAGGTTAGAATCAGTAGAAATCGCGTGAGCAAAATCACTACTGCAGAATATGTTTTCAACAGTCCATACTACCTGCTGCCTGAGCACCTTTGTTTTATGTTTGTGTAGAATATCTGATAAAGGTTGTATCATATATGCTTGATCCAAAATCTGGACCTCACGTTCTACATTGACTGAATCACTCACAAGAGTACATATTTTTTTTTTGATCAGTAATTGGTTCCTTGTATTGATTATCAAAAATTTACAATGTCTGTTTCATGCAAGCATAATGAAAACAAATAACCAAAAAAAACCCATAAACCTGTATCTCCTAGCCCTCGCCACCTAGAAACTATATGCCATTCTTTACAAAATGGGCTTGAAGCCCTTTTCCAAAACTCAGTATCAGCATAGTAACATTACTTATCAAATTTAGGAGCTCGGCACCTGCACCGCAATTCCTTTCCCACGGTCCTCTGTCGCCACAGCTCCCGCCTTCTCACCAGATTCCTGGCTCTACTTCTCCACAGTTGAGGAAGTGACGCCCTTCAGGAGTCATCATTGTTTCGCACCATAAGAGCCCATAGGCCTGCCGCACTTCCTTTTAGGAGGAGAAGCCTCCTTTGCTTGTTCCTAGTTCTCATGCCTCGACAACCACTTTACCACCTCAGCTCGCACCATTTGAGCTTCCTTGGACTTAAAGAAGTCCTTTATGCTTTTTAACCCGATTTGAGCAGAAGCCTGCCTAACCTACTTGTTGCCATTGGCACTCCGAATGAGGAAGGGCCTTAAAGGTGAAAATATTTGCCTACATGTAGCCGATCTCCTCCAGGACACACAAATCCTTCACCTTGATGAGCCATACCAATTAGGTTCGCTAAACCCTAGCACAAAGCTTCCTTCACACAATTGTACATGAGCTAGAAAACAGAGTCACTCGTCTCAATCTCTAAGCACCAGGCCATGAAGAGGGATGCAATATCGATATTGGTTTGATATTTTTATTGGGCATTTAGATATTCATCCCCTAGAACAATTTTCACCCTACTCAAGAACGTTTGGTCTGCAATCTTGAAAATGTGAGTCAGATGTTCATCGGGAATCCTTCACCAGAAGGCTACCATGGGTTTGGTGGTCTACAAGGAGAAATTCGCCTGCATATTGCCACCTTCCTTCAAGCACAGGAGTAGATATGCTTTCTTCACACAGACGATACTTTGCTTAGCTTGGCGCCTTAACTCATTTTAATGCACCGTCCGCCCACATCAGTTTTTAAAAGCTGCCACCAACCTATCATCTGCCAAGCAATAAGTTCAGCTTGAATGCCCATTAGCCACCTCTTCGCTGTGTGAGTACGAACAAACCGTTGCAATTATAAACTTGCCCTTTCACATGTAGCAAATCTATCAACTTGCAATTTTCCTACCAGAGACATCACTTCCGCCATCCACAAACAATTGGAACTCCATGGCTGCGCTTTTATCTAACCTCCACCTCATCCAATTTGTGCCAACTACGTACTTCAATCCTGCTTCGGACTTCCCCCGTAGTTGTGTCGCACGAGGTAGGAGTCATGTCAATATTTTAAGCCCCATCATAGCCGCCCAAGCATGACTATCTATTAATGTGATCTTTTTCTCAAGATCTTTCCATCAACTTCATTTATTATTGCTTTCACCAACTCTAACTGACCTCCACATCCCTTAACGAATGCTTATGGCCATTCAAATTTGAATTTGTCACTAACTTAAGCCCACGTCATGCGACGCTTCGAGGGCCATGTCAGACCACTTTACTTCTCCAATTTGAAGGGAGAATGCCATGTTGGCTTGAGTGTCCGCATCGGTATTTCCCTCCCTTAGCACATGGGATATTTTAAATTTATTAAAGCTCTGTAACAGTCTCTTTATAATCTGTATGACTTTATCAATTTTCCAATTATCTGCATACCCTATTGAAATTGCATTCACAATAATCTATGAATCCCCTTCAAGGTGAAGGGTTATTCACGGCCAACTTTTTTGCCATACAGAAAGCTAGGAAGGCTGCATATACTTCTGCTTCATTATTAGAGCCCCAGCCTAGCCCTTGACTGCAGCTAGCTATGATTCTACCCTTGCAATCCCTTGCCACACAGCCTGCACCAGTTGGTCCCAGGTTCCCCTTTGCAGCACCGTCGAAATTCACCTTGATCCAATCTTGATCTGGTGGTATCCATTTTGTTATCGTAGCTTCACCATACAAAGGATGAACCCTTTTAGGCCCATTAACAGGCCACAAGAGTACATATTGCTGCAAGAGATGTTTCAACAATAGATACATTTGTTGATGTATGTAGCTAGGTCGGAGCTCTTCTAGGGCTGACCTAGCACACTTAGCGTGTATGTGGCCCTGCTGGCTTTAGAAGGCATAAATAACTTCTGTATTAGCCGAGCCCTAAGTGGGCGGTATATGTAACTTGTGATCATCTCTCAGTTGTATTTTAATTATGACCTATCCCTCTTGGCGCCAAAGTTGACAAGGCCGACTTAAGTGAATTGGGATGCTAGCGGCACATATATATGCAAAGCCAATATCATTGTTCAAACACATCATTCACACAGCGATTGTATTCTCCATTCAGCGAATTCATCTAAGATTAACAGCAGAACTTAGCAAGTTATTCTTGAAGACAGTCGACACCATTTTCTGACAGCAATCATCATTGGAAGGACAGCGAACATCATTTAGTGGTAGTGAACTATCCCTGAAGGCAGCGAACCTCATCCTAGGATCAGCGAACTTCACCTCAGTGACTGCAACCCTGCTTGTGACAGCAACATCATATGTATTGCAGATAAGTTCATCATTGCAGTTTGCCCTAGGTTGAAGATATTATACTACTGTGCATAGTTTGCTGATTGCTTCAAGTGTTGAAGCTCATTGTAAAGATATATTTGATTATTGCTAATAAGATCTGAGAATTGTTGCTGGGTTTTTCACCTCCAAGAGGGAGGTTTTCGCAGGATATACTTGGTGTTTATTGTGTACATTGATTTGGTTCTGTCATTTCTGATTATTTTTGCTACAGTCTGATCCTAAATTAACAACATTTACATGATCAAGCCATGCTACCAACTTAGTTATTGCCTTTGCTTCAAGGAGGCAAAAGATATTTTTGGATGAGCAAATTTCATGATGAACTGGGCAAAGACCAGGCAGCTTAGGTGGCAGAAATAGGCAATCATAAAAGCCACCTTTAAAAATTCTGGAAATTCTGACAAAGTATTGGAATGGGCAGAGAGGTTTTCAGTTGCAATGGCAGATATTTTTGTACTTCATCAAGGTCATTTGTTTGAAGTAAATCCATAAACAAAGATTCTAAATTATATTGCTTAGCAAGAGCAAGGGCTGCTTCATCATCGAGAATAAGTGTAAATCTTGCTTAGATGCCAATTATTGGAAGGTGGTTTGCCTCAAGTTTCATCATTTATTGGAAGATCTGCCAACAAGATTACTGAAGCTGCATGTTCTTCTGTTAAACCATTTGTTCTGATTAGAGTGCTACGGTGGCCAGTAGTTACATGCAAACCATTTGCAAGTTCCTTGTTCATATAAAGGTGGAGATGTTAAACTAGTTTCATTGATGCAACTTGCAGATCTTTTGTGGTGCTTCAATAGATTGGATGATATTTATGATAGCTCCACTAATGGCAATGACTACGTCAAGAATAGCTTCTGAAGAGCTGGACAGACCATTGAGCTTTTGAAATGGCTTTGCTTGTATTGCAGGCACATCATTACTAATTAGATGCAGCAAATTATGAATAATAGTCTGAAACAAGTATGTGTCCATCAGCATAATTGGAACTGATTCATATTCAAAATTATAGCAAATGACATCTGCAGAGTTTCTCCAGAGATTTCCTTCATCTTTATTGGCAGTCAATTTACACACATAGTAAAGTGGTCCTTGATAAGAAGTGGAAGAATATGAGTTTCAATTAGTTTTTGGCCCAAGATAGGTAAACCAGGAGGTGGACCAAGTCAGAAATTTCCATATCTGAAACCATATTGTGAACCGAACCTTGCCTTAATCTGTCAGAGATTACCTCTACTCGTGAATCCAATTGCAAATCCAGTCCACCCCATCCTTCTGCACACTTTACGCCTGCCTCAGATGGTGCTACCTCGGATGCAGGGTCGTCTGATGTATCCTTACTCTGAATATGCAATATGACCCCATGGATTCCAGGTCAAATCATTTGTTCCTGCTTCTATCACTGCATCTTCAGGCTTATGGTGCTGCATTCCTGCTAGATTACCATGGATATTCCACTGATTTCATGAGCTTCTTCTCTGTCAACACCCTTGGTGAAGTATACCTCTGTCTTCAGAAAGGGGAAACCAACCCCATCCCATTCCCATGCATCATTGTATCTGATAATTTTTTTTAAATGGTTTACCCTGGTTTTGCTTTGATCTCCTGCTTGATTTGATAGAGTCAGAAGAAATCTGTAATGTCCCCTTTTGGGAGGACACTAAATCTTGTCCACTATACTTGTAGAATTAGTGCAGTTTATGTATTTTCAGTCTGCTGTGGTAATTTGGACAGATTCAATTTGATGCTGTTTCCCTCTTTGAAGGCTGAACTCTGCTCTCTTGGATGAGTTCTATTGCTGAATGGTTCGATCTGTATTTGATTGCTGAAGGTTCTTTTCTCTCTTAGGAGAATTTTTGTTAATTGTATTGATTTCCACCATTGATTTATAAGTCTTCAATGCTTGGAATGAATTCTCGTTTATGCTTTATTGTTGGAAGGGTCACCACTTTTCATTGTTGCCCTTGAGAATAATATAGTATTCCTCAAATTGATCTCCCCTTTTTATCTCCTCCTCAATTGTAAACTTCACCCCTTTATATCCTTCAATGTGAGGGAGAGTCACACCTCTTCGTGATGGTCACAACCTTTCACAGTTACTACCCTCCGAAAGGGTCACAACCCTTCATCATTGCTGCCCCTTTGGAAGAGTCACTTCCTTATCTTTTTCCCATTAATGCTTCCTTAACCCCTTTGCTCCCTTCTTTCTTCCTTCATCTCTTTATTTCACCAAATGAAGTTCTCTTCTCTCTCTTTTATATCTCATGTTTGAGGGAGTCACAATATTTCATTTCATGCCTTTTGACCATTCATTAAACTTAACTAAATTTAAATTATACTAAATTTTATTATTATTCTTTTATATTTTAATTTGATTATTATTATTTATTAATAAATCCTATTTCAACAAGGGAACATTACAAAATCGTCTGACCTTGGTCGCTAGTCATGGAAATGACATTACCCTGCCCATGTTTTTTTAGGATATGACTGTTGGTAGTTGCTATTAAATGTTGAAGAGAGTTCCAAATAGGATTGAGACCAAAGATCTATTCTAACTGCCTTGACCTTTGCTAGTTCCAGATTACTCAAAATCAAGGCACGTATTCGAACAATTACTTGGGCCATTGCTTTTAAAGCTATCCATAAAATGGTAAACCTGGTTTATCTACTCATTAGCTAGAAGGAACTGAGCTTTTCTGAACAGATGCCTCTGCTAAGACATGACATCCAAATAAATTGAAGATTGTTGCATGGGTGTCTAACAGATTCCATATACTATTCCTGTTAATAAATTATCTGAATTCATGCAGTCTGAGAAACATATGCAAGAGCGCTGCATACTCGCAAATTGCTCCTTGGCTTAGCAACTCAATGATATCATGATTGAACTAAAGATGACATGATACCCATTAAGTGACACCGGAAACATTGAGAATTTGTTTACCACTAAATGGCTTGGCACTTTTGACAAGACTTCATTCACCAGATGCCTATCGTTGGCAACTCAGTATCAGTTGCAAATTCACATGTCCAATGCTATCAGAGCAAGGTTTTACAAAGATCATGAACCAAATTACATCAACATAAAGATAAGCAAGTGCAGAGATAGACAAATTAGGTTACTGCCCAGCTTAGCTTTCGTTGTTTGGTAGTACAGCATTGATCTGAAAAGCCACCGATGGACAGTAGCATCTTGCAATGGAAAGTGCAAAACAGTATACACCCAACCAGCAACATTTCTAGACCCTTCCTAAATTCTGCTGATAGATGGATGCTCACTGACAATCAATTCTGAACAAGTATAGAAGAAGACCCTTTCTGAGATAATGCTGCAGGATTTTGCTTCTGCATTTTGCCAACCTTTTTACATACGTGATCCAATGTGCCAATAAAGTCCAACACAATCACTAAAATGCATAGAGGGTGTGCTTCCTCCTTTACTTCATTTCCATGAAAAAAATTTAGTTATGTCCTTCACAGGCACAAAAAACTCCCTTTTCTTCACTTTATAGTTTATACTTGACTAATCTCCTCCTCTGCCTGTTGCGGAAACAATGTCATCAATTGATTGAAGTTTCCTTGTTGCATGGAATTTGCCACTTTATGACTTGCAAACTCTTTTCACAAAAAGGACGGCAACTTGTTAAGCTATGTAACAAGTTTTAATTTTTGACACAAAACTAATTGCTGTAAAAAGTATTGATAATCAGACGCAAAAGGTGATTAAATTCAGCCGGCAAATATCTGAACATTTCCACTCAAACTTAAAAATTTAAAATTGTACCCATGAAGATGAATCAGGTGGTTCTCAATGCCAATAATGTTGGTGTTTTGCAATACTATTTGTACGCTGGGGTTAAAAGGAACTCTGATTTTTGTTCCCTGTTGTACCAGCTTAAAAGAAACTCATTAGCAGTCCCTGGCCCGTGGAATCAAACCCCACACCTATTTTGTTTAACAAATCAGGAGTAAAAACTCATGTTGTCAATGAAGTATGCACCCTTTTTGAGTCACCAACTCAACTACCTATTGAAACATGGGATGGTCTCATAGAGTTTGGGCTTTGATAGTTGAGACCAACCTCCAGAGAGGGCTGGTTCCTTGCTTCAATCACCTAAACTGGACTAACTACTGCTGCATATTGGGAGAACTTTGGCAAACAAAGGAAATTCAAAGTTTACAGAAATCTGCCTCTTGTACTTTTTAGCTATAGAATGAGCAATTTCTTGGCAGTCAACACAAATTGGAGGATCTTAAAGAAACAAAATTGAAAGATTTGCTCCAAACTCTAATATACTTCAAGCCTAAATGTACCGAATTGCCCTAATGTTAATTGTTGAAGTTTAATAACAAGAACCCTCTTCCATACGGAACCTCCACTCTGCAATCTTCATTTCTCCATAGAAAAACACCACGATATGGACTGATTTGGAGGGCCAAAAATAAACAGGTGCTGTTTAGCTGTTATGATTTGGAGGGCTTGCTAAATTGCTTCCTGCATTACAGAGACAAGTCTGTGCCTGACAGAGTCCAGCAAGCATATTTGGAGACATGGACTTGAGATTGCTGCTAAACCCATTTATCGTTCATTGGTAAAATGCATTTTCCCTTGCTCTAATCTGTAGTGCCTCTTCCTTGTGGCCTCCATAATTCCAGCTTACTGTCTCCTTATCAGCCTCTTGTCCATTGTTTGCTTGTGGTTTGGTCTTATTTTCTTTACTCTTCTGTTCTGGTTCACTGATAGCAATGTACAATTCCCTTTGTTTGTGAATGCGATTGGTGAACTTAAGGCATAAGGTGTTTGTAGCTTTGGTTTTGCAATGCCTTTGTATCATTGCAGTCATCCTTTGACTAGAGGCTGTTAAGGAATCTAGATCAGAGATAGAGAAAACAATAGTCTAATACTATATAGTAAGAACAGACTTTTGATGAGATCACTGATATGAATATATTGACCACCAATGTATGTATATAATTCTGTCAATTAATCTTTTATGAATATCATCGACTGCTTGCTGGATCATGAAATTGCCACTGTTATTGATGTCATGCCCAGCAAGTGTCGATGTCGTTGTATATGCATAGAGGTGAAAGGTCATGTCCACGTAGGGGCATGACTTCTACGTGGCTTATGCCACGTAGAGTCATGACCCTACGTGAACATGACTCTTCATATGCTTTTAGTCACCGTTATGGTTATTAGTTATGCATCAACACATTTACGGTGCTCGATACTATCGGGTTTAATAATACTTCGACTTCAACTGTCATCGGATAATGCAACAATGACAGTTACTATATATATATTTCAACTTCAACAGTCATTGGGTTTAATCTGCCGTAGGCAATTGGTAACATGTTAATGTTACTTAAGTTGGAAGAAACAAAAATGGGGGGGGGGGGCAGGCTCAGACTGGAACCCTATAAAGTTGATGATTTTAAAGCTAAGCCGGTGGTGTGGTTTGTCTATTCGGAGGGCAGCATTGATAAATTCATGGAAAGCATGAAGGGGAACAATGAAAGACTTTCCAAGCAATTTGTGAATTCCTGGGAAGACTAGAGAGTTACCATGGGGGGTCTCTTTCAAAATTAATGAAGAGGTTATTGCACAGGCGACGGGTCTTTCTATGGAGGGGAGAAAATGGAAAAAGCAGAGCTGTATTGCGAATACCACCAGCCTGAACCAGTTCTTCCGTGATGGCGAAAACCCAGTGAAGAGGGCAGGAGGATTCAACCGAGAGGAGCTCCCTTCTCCGTGGGATGAGGTCTGTTACATTGTGATGAAATACTTCACGCTGGAGGGAAGGTATGGTATCTTCTATTACTACGATCTCCCTTTCCTTAACCATTTGAGAAATAAGGACTATATTTCCATTCCGTTTTTCTTGCTGCATTCTCTGGATGCTAATGCCAAAGATATTGCCGAGGCCAAGAAAAAGGATAAAGATTTCCCCATCCTTCACCAGGGCCTCATCCTTCGCCTTTACAACTTCCACTTCGCCCTCTGCCTACCCCGTTCTATCTTTGTCCAGAATGTGACTAATACCAGTCCTTCGGCCTACCCTACTGCTAAACATAATGCTAGCCCCCCCTCGGCTCTCGGAAATTTGCTCTTGTAGCAAGAAAAATAAAAAACACTCCACTGAAGAGGTCAGAACCCCCAAGAAAGTCAGAATCCAGGAGATTGATTCTGACATGGAAATCACTAACGAGGCCAACACCCCCCGTCGCTCAAGCAGACTGGCCTCTAAACCCTCGGAAAAACCTCTGAGAGACCCCTCCTCCTCGCATGACATTGGGAACTCAAGCCCAATTGATAATGTGGTTCTGTTCCACCCTAACCCGACCCCACACTCTGTCAGTTCCACCCATGCATCCAAAAGCCCCACAACTTCAAAGAGCCCGGAGCCTGCAAATTCCCCCTCCCCGACTTTCAGCCTGGAAAAATTGATGGTTGTGGAGGAGGCGAGTAGCATAAAAGACGAGGATGACAACAACTTGGCGGAACTGGGGAAAAAAGTGGAGGCCCTATTTGATAATGTGTAGGATATCACCAGCAGACTGGAGGCGGTGGAAACCAAAATGCATGATGTTTCTAAATTAGCGTTGAATGTGATGCGCTGTTCGGCTACCACTCTATGCTTCATGCAGGAAAGTGCTTCCAAAGGTAAAGGCAAGGATGATGAAGACTACAAGGCCCTGTTCAAATTCCTCACCAAGGAATGGGCAAGAAAGCTCCTCCCCAAGAGGAGCCATGGGAAAAAGAAATGATTTGTCTCTATGCTGTGGAAGGCTGGTTTTTTGTCTACTCTTGGTAGCCTGCGGGCGGATAGCATTAGCCTATGTTTTTATTTGAACTTCTATGTTTATTGCCTTGCGTGGCATATGTCTAAAACTTTGTTTAATACTGCTTTACATCTGCTAAACTTACGTAGAATGATCATAGTTTTTGATAGAGGTAAAGGGATGTAACTCTGCTGTTAATATGCGGACAGTGGTTCTGCCACTGTTTTCCTTGTTGTTCCTATGGGTCAGCCCCCTTGTTTTTCGGCTGCTTCTAATATCAAAAACATATATATATATATATATATATATATATATATATATATATATATATATATAATGAGGCTACATCCTTAACACTCCCTCTTAGCAAAAGAGGATTGAATTTCATAATTAAGTTTAAGGAACAACATTCTAGATATTTATATTTATTTGGCATGATCATATACATTCACTCAGTAATGCTTACTAGTGAAATACTTCATATCTCAGAGAGATATGGATTATCTGATATCCAGTACTTTGGGACAACAACTACATGAAGTCTTATCAGATAACAACCTTGATCCTAGTGACAACTGTAAAATTGTCATTATCACAAATGCAATAATTTTAGTATCATGACATCCGGCACATTCCGGGACAGCAAATTAATGTAGTCAATCATGATATGATTGTTATCATAATTTCCGACACATTTCGGAACAACACTTAACGACAACAAATCAATAACTCAACATAACAAATTTAGTATCAAGATTTCCGGCACATTCCGGGACAGCAACTTAATGTAGTCAATCTTGATAACAGATCAGGCTATTGTGGAGGTTGTCACCCTACAATAGCGATCTTACACATACATCACATGAAAGATCGTCACCTTTCATGACATAACACATACATGCAATATTGCATCCAAGATATTCATGAATATATCAAATTACATAAGATTAAGATTCAATATCAGAAATTTCATTTATAATTTAGTAATACCAAGTTTACCTCTAAAGTACTCCACTTTCAACTTTGCAAGAGGTTTGGTGAATATGTCGGCACTTTGCTCTTCAGTGCTGATGTAGGTCAATTCGATAACATCTTTGTCTACCATATCTCTTATGTAATGGTAAGGGATTTCTATATGCTTGGATCGATTATGAAAAATTGGATTTACAGAAAGTTTGATGCAGCTTTGATTATCACAGTGAATCACAGTGGGGTTCAGGGGCTTCCCAAATAGTCCAACTAGCAATTTCCTTAACCACATTGCTTCACGAGCTCCCATGGAGGCAGCCATATATTCGGCTTTAGTGGAACTCTGAGCAACTGCTGACTCTTTTTTGCTAAACCAGGATATCATCGCCAATCCAAGACTAAAACAACACCTTGTTGTACTTTTACGATCAATGGAACTGCCTGCCTAGTCGGAATCAGAATACCGTTGGAGTTGTATCTCAACATTTTTATACTTTAGGCCAAGTCCAATAGTACCACACAAGTATCTCAGAATATGCTTAGCAGCCATTAGGCGAATCTTCTAGGGTTTGCACATGAAATGACTTAACACATTAGTAGCGTAACAAATATCTGGGCGAGTGTTTACCAGGTACATAAGAGATCCAATAATTTGTCTATAGTATGTAGGATCTGTAGGTTCTGAATCTACTGCTTCACTTTTGAGCTTATGAAGATTTGTTTCCATTGGAATGGATAAAGGTTTACAATCTATCATACCAAATTTGGTCAGGATATCATTGTTGTATTTTCCTTGATTTAGGAAAATATAATTCTCTTTTTGCCATACTTCTAGACCCAGAAAATAGTGCAGTAAACCTAGATCCTTCATATCGAATTCAGCCACAAGATCTTGTTTGCATTTTGCAATGAGATGATCTTCTCCTGTTATCAACAAGTCATCAACATAGAGAACAAGTATTATCATGTCACCATCTGATATTTTGAAGTATATGTTAGAATCTGCTTCATTTTTGGAATATCCTGGCTTGGAGAGATAACTATCTATCCTTTCGTACCATGCCCTGGGAGCTTGCTTAAGGCCGTAGAGAGCTTTTTTCAGTCTACACACACAGAGATTTCTATCATGTGTAGCAAAGCCTTCAGGTTGTTCTATATATACTTCTTCCTCAATAACACCATTCAAAAATGCGGTCTTTACATCCATTTGATGTATCTTCCATCCTTTGGACGGTGCAATGGCAATAATGGTTCTTACAAAAGTATATCGGGCAACTGGAGCAAATGTCTCTTTGTAATCAATTCTAGCCTTTTGAGAAAACCCCCTGGCAATGAATCTGGCTTTGTGTTTTTCAATACTATCATCTGGTGCATATTTGATTTTGAATAACCACTTTGAAGAGACAACTGATTTGTCTTTTGGTCTAGGTACAATGTCCCAGACATCATTTTTTAAGATCGATTGGTATTCCTCAATCATTGCATCTTTCCAAGCTTGACATGTTAAAGCCTCTTCAACATTTGATGGTTCAGATTTTGTAAGCTCGGTCATGAGTGCAACATAGCATGATTGACTTCTTGTTTTCTTATTCTCTTTTAAGATTTCATTAGGTTCCACATTATTTTCTTCAATCATCTTTCTTGCCCATAGTGGTCTTTTCTTGTTGTTAGGATTTTCAACATTCTCAAAATTAGATGATTGAAGTTCATGATTTTCTATGCTATTCTCCCTCTGATTCTCAATTGTAAGATTTTCATCTGATTCTGTGGTTAGATCATCTTCTGCACTTAGAGAGAGTTTATAAGCAGCATCTTCTTCAAATTTGACATCTCTATTGATTTCAATAGATCTTCGTCCTGGAATATAGACTCTGTATCCTTTAGTGGTTTCATTGTAGCCAATAAATATGCCTTTCTTCCCGGAGGGTTCTAGTTTGGTTCTCTTTTCTTTAGGAACGAGAATATACATGTGACAACCAAAGATTCTTAGATGGCTTAAATCTGGTTTATTCCCTGTAAAGGCTTCTTTAGGTGTTATATTCTCTAAGATTGAATGAGGGCATTTGTTTTGAATGTACACAACTGCATTTGAGGCTTCAGCCCAGAATGAGATATGTAGATTTTGATCATGCATCATGGCTTTAGCGGCTTCGATGATGGTTCTGTTTTTCCTTTCTGCAACTTCATTCTGTTGAAGATTATAAGGTACTGTACACTCCCTCTTAATCCCAACAGAAATGCAGAATTTTTAAAAATTTTAAGAGATATATTCACCTGCATTATCTGATCTTAGAGTCTTTATTTTCTTACCAGTTTGATTTTCCACTAAGGCTTTAAATTCTTTGAATTTCAATAACACTTCATTTGATTCTTTGAGTTTTATGAAATAGATCCAAGTTTTCCTAGAGTAATCATCAACAAATATCACGTAATACAAAAATCCCCCTAGTGATGGTAATGACATTGGACCACACAAATCAGTGTGGACAAGTTTTAGTACAACTTTTGATTTGTGTTCACTTTTGGGAAAGGACCCTTTTGAGTTCTTCCCTAGAGCACATCCTTTACAAGTTCCAACATGATCAGATTTTAGATTGGGTAATCCTGTGGTGATCTTTTCTATAGAAGGTAGGGCACTAAATCGAAGATGTCCTAATCTTCTATGCCAAATTTTATTAGAATTTGATACTTCATGATTTAGTGCTTGTTTTTGAGTATTACATAGTTTGTATAAACTACCATCTCTAGATCCTATAGGAATAGCATTCTTTATGTTAGAATTTTTAGGCCAGAGTAGAACTTTATCTTCATGGAAGGTGACACGATATCCTTGATCAGCTAGTCTTGAAATAGAGACCAAATTCCTTTTGATACCTAGTACAAAAAGAACATCTTTCAATTGTAATGTAACTCCTGTTCTTAATTGAATTGAGTAGGTCTCAATTCCTTTCACTGGATAGGTAGAATTGTCTCCTATTGTAACTTCTTCAGTTGAGTGCCCTCTAAAGGTTTCGAATTGATCTCTAAATCCGGTTATGTGTTGTGATGCTCCACTATCGATTATCCACATATGTTTGTTTGAGTTTAGTTCGCTTGATAAGGTAAGAATAATAGAGGATTCTCTACTTCCTTGACTTCAGCTATGGTTGCTTGGGCTTTCTTTCTTTCTGGGCAGAACTTGTGAGTGTGTCCAAATTCATCACACCTGTAGCATTGAATCTTGGAGAAGTCTCTGCTTTTGTGATTATTTCCTCTCTTCCGTTTGAACTTCCTTTTCTTCCCTTTGTTGCTTGTGTTAGCATGTAGTGCTTGAATTTCTCCCTCTTTGTTTGGACCCATCCCTCTTGTAATTAGTCGAGATTCTTCTTGAGTGCAATCATTCTTGAGTTGATCGAATTTCGGTAGTGTCGGTCGAGCACTAATGCCTTGAATAAAGGATTCCCAACTGGATGGTAATCCCTTAAGTGTTATTAGATATAGCTCCATATCATCTACATTATTTCCAATAGTTGACAATTGTTCTTTCAACTTTGAAATCCTCATGAAATAGGATGTGATTGTTTCTCCTTTGTTCATGTAGATATGCATTAATTGCTGTTTTAAAGTGAGCAATCTGTTTGCATTATTTATTTCATATGAATTTTGAATAGTCTTGAACATATCATAAGCTGTAGTTAGTTTTGATATGGTTGGAAGAATGTGATCTTTAACAACATCAATTATTATTTTCTTAGCCTTGTTGTTGTGTTTTTTCCAGGTTGTTTTCTTTGGTTCGTCTTCGAGCATCTTTGTATCTTCTTCTATGTATTCATCTAGTTTGAGTTCTTGAAGAATTGCTATTATTCGAATTCTCCATGAGACAAAGTTGGATGCGCCTTCGAGTCTATCCTCCACTCTAACACTGCTCACCATGATTGTCCTTCCTTTGATTCTAAATGCAAGTCTGAATTTTAATTAAAAATGTCACTATCTTTTATTTATTTCTCTACCAACTTGGCTCTGATACCATGTTGAGACATGGACCAGCTAGGACTCGAACCTAGGACCTTCCATACGCTGCTGGAGTGCTCTACCACTGAGCTACTGGCCCCTCTTGGACCAGTCCATCATCGGTCCGGGTGTGGCTTATTTCCAACACCAACATGTTAAGGATGTAGCCTCATTCGGATTGAAGCAAGCAATATATATATATCTATACATATTTATCACATTATATATATTGATTGATAGTAACATTAACATGTTACTGATTGCCTATGGCAGATTAAACCCAATGACTGTTGAAGTCGAAATATATATATATATATATATATATAGTGACTGTCATTGTTGCATTATCCGATGACAGTTGAAGTCGAAGTATTATTAAACCCGATAGTATCGAGCACCGTAAATGTGTTGATGCATAACTAATAACCATAATGGTGACTAAAAACATACGAAGAGTCATGTTCACGTAGGGTCATGACTCTACGTGGCATAAGCCACGTAAAAGTCATGCCCCTATGTGGACATGACCTTTCACCTCTATACATATACAACGACATCGACACTTGCTGGGCATGACATCAATAACAGTGGCAATTTCATGATCCAACAAGCAGTCGATGATATTCTTAAAAGATTAATTGACAGAATTATATACATACATCGGTGGACAATATATTCATATCAGTGATCTCATCAAAAGTCTGTTCTTACTATATAGTATTAGACTATTGTTTTCTCTATCTCTGATCTAGATTCCTTAACATGGTATCAGAGCCAGGTCCAGGCTAGGAGCCCCAAGCACACGAGAGGTGTGGCTTAAGGGGGGGTGTTGGTGTTGGAAATAAGCCACACCTGGACCGACGATGGACTGGTCCAAGAGGGGCCTGTAGCTCAGTGGTAGAGCACTCCAGCAGCGTATGGAAGGTCCTAGGTTCGAGTCCTAGCTGGTCCATGTCTCAACAGAGGCTTCCGAACTTCTTACTTCAATTCCTTGAGGAAAAAAGCAACCGCTCTGTTGTCATCTGATAAGGTTCTAAGATCATTTACGGCTTTTCATTTTTCTATTTTTGGCAGAAGCAACATAATACTATTTCAACCTTGTATGGGAATTTGGCATTGGTCAATGGGATTTGCTCTCATTTTTGAATCAATGCTATTATTGCCAACATCTGTGCCTTCAGCCTATGCATATCAAGAATCTTATTTTGTATAGTTGTCCTTGACATAAACTAATTAATCTAGAAAAATACTGATGACAAGGAGCATCTGTAAGCTCAGAGGCCTAGCTACAAACTGGATAATCACTGCAAGAATCACTGTTCCGTTGGATAGGTGGACATGTAGAATGTTGGGTTGCTTGAGAATCTTGACAATTTATAGATTTCATATTTGCCAAGACTTAGAACACTTTGTTTCTCACTATCCTTCTTTTGACTTATTCTCAAGACTCTTGATCTTTATTGGGCATTGTTAATACCTCTATAAAATGTCCATAGTTTGACTGTCCCATAGTCTCCTTTCAACATTGTATACACCTACTTCATCATTTGAAGATCCTTGTCATCTGTCACTTGACAGTGACCATGGCTGTTAAATACTGTTCTCACTATTATATTATCTTTCACTCCATAAAGACTATCATACTATCTCAGCCTTTGAAGACTCAATTGACATGTTCATTGTATATGGACAATAGTTTGCTGTCCTATCTGTTAAATTTTATGATCAGATTAGATAGACAGTAAATCAAACATAAATGCACAGAATATATCCTGGGAAAACCTTCCTCTAGAAGGTGAAAAACCCAGCAATGAATGTCTCTGATTATATTTATCAAATATGGATATGATTTTACAAAGTTGCTTCACTTCTTGAAGCTATATGAATAAGTCAATTCACTCTAGACTGCTGTGATATAATCCAAACTCCTGTAGGATTCACGGACTGCCGAAGGATGAATTATGATCTTCAATCTGACTAGAATGTATTAAGTAATCTGCAGATGAAGGAGGTCGATCTGCTGTAGGATGAATTCGATCCACTGAAGAATTTGTTTGGTCTGCCAATTCGGTCTGCTATATATTGTGTTCAATCTGCTGATTGTATCCGATCTGCTAATTGTATATATTGAATCGCTGTGATGGAAGTGTGAGGAGGATCGAACTATATACCCATATCGAACAGCACGACTTCTCCAAAGTCGGCTCTTCTCAATCATCACGTCTCTCCTCAATGCTAACCAACACGTCTCTTCATTAGGGGGAGTTAGGTTTTAGTTATATTAATGAACCGCTTCATTAATTCGCCAATATAAATCAAGGGTCGGTATTATAGGATTTGAATTATATATTAAATGTGTAAGGCCGATTAAGCCATTCACACATTTGATGGCAAGTCGGCCCTGTAGGATCCGACCGATGCTATACAACAACACTACCACCATGAATAAGCAGATTGTGCATTATTACTATCACTTGAAAACTCCTTTCTACACTTACTACAGACCTCCAGTTTTTATGCTTTATCAGATGCAAAAGCAAAGGTTTCGTTGGTGATTCGATGCTCCATGATTTCCTATTGCTCCATAAATTTGTTTGTAAACCTTCACATAAATGTTCTGCTCACTGTTGCTTGAATGTAGGAATTGGTCTTCTAAGATTCTTATTTTCCAAGCATTGTCCATTTAGTCTTGAAATATAGGCACTATCCTCCTTGAGAGTACTGTTACTAATTTTTTGACTGTCACGTAGACTGCCACCACATGTGGGACTACTACCATGCACCATCTCCTTTGTCTTCAACAATCTCTTTTGCTTTGTACCCAACTCTTATGAAGGCATCAAATCTTGTTCTAACCTTTACTCTGTCACACATAGTTCCTTGCTTTTCTTTTCATTTTGTTCCTTTGATCATCCCTACTGTAATAAGCTACCTGCAAGGGTTTTTAATAAGGGCGGGCTTGTCTACTTCAGGTCTTCTACCATCATGCCTATTCATCATATATGTGACTTCCTCATGTTGACTTGGCCTCTTTGTATTATTTAGTTCAATGACATCTTGAAACACATATTGTGCTCAATGTATTTTCATTTCCTCTTGTAGTCGTAGAAAAGAAAAAGCACATTTTGCTGTTGTAACTTTGTGATTTTTGTCACAAAGTCTGTCACTGTTATGCTGATTACTATTTTCACCACTTGGCCTTTTAGTATCTATTTGACACCATACATTTCTGTTTTGCTGGGACTGCTCATGATGCATATTGCATCACTTGTTCTGCCATTCCTTCTTTCCCAAGACTGACAATAATGTTTGTATCTTTTTGCCTTCCATGAACTGATATTTGTTCATAAACTGTTCTATCTCTCTTTTAATAAGACCATTACTTGACTTTATCAAAACTATGATGTCCCCTTTCGGGAAGACACTAAATCTTGCCCAATATAATTGTAGAATTATTGCAGGTTATCTATTTTCAGTCTGCTGTGGTAATTTGGACAGATTCAATTCAATGTTGTTTCCTTCATTAAATGCACAAGTCTGCTGTTTATATCAATCTGATCCGCTGCCTATACTCAGATATATATATATGTGTGTATGAGAATCCTGTCTATTCCATCAGGTCTGATTCTCTGGTTATTGATTTAATATTTCCTCTTCTTTTCCTCTGATGCCAGCTTTATTATTGTTTGCAGATTTGTATTTGTGTTCTGATCTCTTTGATAAATGTTCATATTATTCTTCCAGATTTTCTTATAATTCTGATTTAGGTCTGCTTCTAATTCTGCTTTTAATGCTTCAGATATTTTGTTCTATTCCATGGATCCTTCCTTCTTAAATGAAAACTTCTCCACTTTATATCCTCCAATGTGAGGGAGAGTCACACCTCTTCATTATGGATGCCCTTTTGGCAAGAGACACACCCTTTCACCATTAGCACCCTTTGGAAGAGTGCAACTCTTCATTATTTCTGCCCTTTTGAAAGGGTCACAACCTTTCACTATCAGATCTGCACTTCTTATTTAAATCAGTTTTTCACTTGTGATTCCCAAATTATTCTCCTCAAATGAGGCTCTCTTCTCCCTTTTATATCTCATGTTTGAGGGAGTCACAACTTTTCATTTCATGTCTTTGACTATTCATTAACTTAATTTAATTTTAATTATATTTAATATTATTCTTTTATATTTTATTTTTATTATTATCATTTACCATTAAATTGTATTTCAAAGTGGGGACATTACAAAAACTCTGATTTTTGCCCAGCGATTAGGAAGAAGAACAAGATTACAAGTGCGAAGCACAAGAAAAACTTTTGAACAATAGCATCCTCTTATGATGATAATCAGAGACTTCATTGAAATTAGTATCTAAGCTTCATTTAACACTCATGAATGCTTCAACAATTATCAAATGTTTGATAACACAAAGTGTATTTCAAGGAATTAATGAGTACCTGGCAGAAAATGTGAAGAAAATGGATAAGTGCTGCAACATGGTATTCATGGAGAGAAAAATCTTTTGAACTCCTTTCAATATGTCATACAATGTGCCAACTCTCCTTCTCAACCTGCAGCATGGAGAGCTTTCCCCACGGACCTCTTCAACATGCTACAACCATGCCTCCTTGTGTGCAATGTGCCATTCAACTGCAAGCAACCTGTAGCGTCTCCCTCTGCAACATGATTAATTTTCTTCAATGCAAAACTGAAAACCCTAAAGTTTCTCACGCTTGTCTTTCCCTCATTTCTTCTTAGCGCATATGGAGATGATGAAAGATGACATTAATTCTTTGTCTTCAAATTAAATTGCCTGGGATTAAAGCTTTAACATTTACGGAATTCCCTAAGACTTACTTTAGAAAGCTTATTAAATCCAACGTGAAATAAGCTAACAGTACTCATTCATGGTGCCCTTTAACATTATTCTAGCACTGCCCTCTAGCACAATGCTGCCCTTCATCATCCTTGTATGCCACCTCAACATAATCCTTGTGGTTTTGACTTCCTTATCATGAATCTTTTTGGCCTTGCTCACTGATATATATGGGTTTCCTTGAACCGTTTCACATCAAGCAATTGTGCATCATATTTACACTACTGTCCTCTTTACAAGTCTGTCATTTTAGCTTCTAAAAAGTCATCAAACTATCATGATTATTGGTGGTTTTCCCTCAAAAGTTGTCCTTGCCATCAAACTCTCTTCTCAGCTTGCTTATAATTGTCTTCTTTGGCTTCTATTACCCCGAGTCATGACTGAAACAGTCATGCATGATGTTGTGCCTTCTTGTCATCATCATAGAATAGCAAGCTATCCTCATTCCTTCATTGTCATTAAGGTTTTTCTAGGTAACGGTTTCAAGCAAGATTTTCATGATTACCCCATCTATGATTTCAACATACTTTGATCATTGCATGTTCTCCATTATCCTAGTCCAAAGGAATCTCTTATGACTAGCATTATAGATTTGAACACCTTTCATCAGTCACATGACTGTGACATGCTCTTTTGGTGCCAACATGAATGTTCGCTGACTGTCACCATCATTTGTTCATAGGCCAAACTGCCTCCATCTATCATTGTTTATTACTTTGCTCACTGTCATCCCTACTTTGGACAACACTGCACTGATGATAATAATAAAATCTGGCTCTTAAGAGTTATGTCAGAAGCACTTCTTGCTGCATCAGTTGCATCTGCAACAGCAATTTGTATATTGGCCCTTTTTTTTTATGCGGGTGCATCATTATCACCATCACCAATCATTCCACATATATGCTTTTGGGCCTGCAATTGCTTCACAATTTCATACTTATGCTCTGGAAAAACACCAGCAAAGCCATCAGCCCTTTCTATTAAATCATCAGCTGGTAAAGCTGCAATTGATTCATCCTTATCCTGCCCCAGCAATGATGATGATGGATACATGTTTATACCCATATCCAGCTGCTGGCCTGTCTCTCTGACAGTAGCCAACTGATCACCTGGAATCATTTTCACATTCACACTATGATTAAGAGCCCTTTGGATAGTTTCAGTGCTGTCATGATGTGGAGGATCAACAAGAGGCATCAGTCCAAAAAAAAGCCAGGGTCCTCCAGGACTATCCTTCTTGCCCTCTGGAACTTTCTGATAGGCAACTGCAAGAGATCAAAGCCCATGTTCAGCATACTTGTCAATAACTGTATGAACATGTCACTCAATATCTGACTTGTTATGTGCAAGTTTGAGAATCTGTTCCGGTGCACCTTTACTGACACAATGCATTTTTTCATCTGCGTCAATTAAAGTAAGAGAAGTCCTCTTGTTAGTGGGATTAAAGGGAAGGAAATGCACTTCTTGAATGCCTGCCTGAGCCTCCTTAGTATTAAAGTGAAGGAAATGGACTTCTTGAATGCCTGCCCGAGCTTTCTTGATAACAGCATGCAGCTTTGAGACTATTATTGAACATCAAATGAAAGGCTGTCTTTAAACTCCTTTTCCCACTGAGATCCATTTCAGAAACCGCTATCCTCTTTATCTTGACCTGGTACTGATTTGTTCATCATGCATTTTGATGGGTTTTGTGTATACTTGACAATAACCAGTTCAAGGGCCTGTGATGTTATCTTTTTAAGCATTCTCACCTATGCTTGGTATCTTTGTTCCGTGCCTTCAAACCTTAAATGCTGTCAAAAGAAACTCTCTAGAGGATATGCAATCCCTTTATCAATGAGTATTTAAATATTTCAATAGACTCATCTGTATATTTTCTTAGGAAAAGGCCAAAGAGTCTGATCAACAACATGAAAATCTAGGGCCTTTACAACAGCAAACAATGTTCTTTTAGATTTTATGGTCAGCATATAAATCACTTTAATCAAGGCTTTCATGAGACGAAGAATACCTGGTAAGTATCCAGAAAACTCTCTATCTTTCACACGGTGTGCCATGACTTCTTCATGGTTTTGCAACATGCCCTAATAGAGAAGCGACACAGCATCCATGTTTTGAATGAAAGACCTTTTCAACAACTAACAACAGAAAACCCTAAAAATCTTCTAAAAAAATGACTCCTTCAAAGCAAAATTTCCTTTCACAAAGCATGTGTGAGATTTTGGCAAGTTTGAGGTATATGGAACATGAAGAAAAATGACTTATTTGACCTTTTGGTCATGCATATGCTCTTGTAACGTGGATGACCATGTGGTTTAGCTTTTGCAACATGGGCTTTGGGGTTAATAAGGTTTTAAATTACTTTTGACCAGGCTAAGGTGCTGGAAGCATTATTAAGTGCTCAAAACATTTTAACAAACAAGACATTTTATCAAACTTTTACTCTTGAAGAATATTTCAAACTCCCTAATGAATATTGAGGCTAATGGGCGAGTGAGGCTAACGACTCCTTTGTCCCCATAGGGCCTTGGGAATAGCAGTTTGTGGCCTCACAAAAGAGATGTTATAAATGTATCTTTGAGCCCATGTCCTTGAGAGTCATTGTAGGGCATTTCTGGTGGCCTCACTGTGAGAAAGAGATCCTTGTCTACATCTAGTGGAACTTTGGCATTCTCTAAGCTTCTGATATTCGTGGAGAAGTCATTTGCAGTTTGAGAGTCATTGAAAGCAAGAAGGAATGCCATGATTAGGTCATCTGTATATGTTTGTAGAATGCTCTAGAGATACCATCAAGGAAGGGGGGGCTCCACAAACATGTGGCTGCAACTTATTGGAAACAAAAACACAAAACTAAACAAAAGATAAAAATGAGCCAAATTGAACACAAAAACAAACTATTTACAAGGGAAAGGAGAAAAGGGAGCAGAATTAAATTTGACTGTTTATGGGCTAAGTGAAATAAGAGCCTTTCCAGGACAAATTTTTGGCAACATGAGGACAGCTTTTGCAAGGACATGATCAACAACAATAGCATGATTTCCATTGCATCCATAGGAAAGACACGAGGCATGGGTGGGAAAACAAATATGGATTTAAATCTTTGACTTTCACTATCAAGGGTACAACTACTACTCGCTTCTAGTATATAATGCATAGCACACTCATTTCCTTCATGAATGTAAAGGGTGTATGTTTCAAATTGACATTTGGGATTTGAACAATATGAGACATATCTTGAAAATTTTAATTTGCTGGCATTTTCTACTGTGACTGGTTGAACCAAATCTTCTTCAAATGCCTCTAAAGGTGAGAACTTGGAATCAACATCTCATGGTGTTAAAAATTGTCCGACACCACTTCATGCTCTCTTTTACTTGGCTTCTCCTTGATAATCTCTTCATGCTTGGGTTTAGCATTATCAACTATCTCTTTTGTTTAGCACTTTGTTTTTCTGGCTTGGACATCTCCATAGAAATATTTTAAGAACTGAACCTTTCTTCGATCATACATCAATGATTGGATTTTCCTTGAAGGTGGGTAAAGAGGAAGATACATGCCTCAATCTTATTGCTTGTGAGAATACAATCAGCCAGCACTTCAGGCCATTTCATCAGTATTTTTTGGTGTTCATATTAAATAGAGCCGCCAACCTCCACCCTAGGGGAGATATTTTTATATATCTAAGAATTGAATGCACAAAGCACTTCAATTCTTAGCAGAGTCACCAAAAACTGTTAGTAACATTTTGTCGCTGTGTTTCAAACACTCACACAGTGGGCAGCAACATAAACTTGGAACATTGGAGAAATCACCATGGAATGAGTGATCCTCCTTTTTGTTTGAGATAGGCATCTCCCTCCCATGATGGATTTTTTGGTACTTCTAACTAGAAAGTACAAAGGAAGCAGAAAGGAAAAAGAATGATAGAAAATAGAAGGAATTGGAACAAGAGGAGGAAGACAAGAATCTCATTTGGATTAAACACACAAGACCATTTGGGTAACTCAAAAAATATCAAAATGAATGGAAATTCCTTCTCGTATAGAAATGGGAATAGAAGCAGTAGCATAACAGGAACAAGAAATTATCTAAAACCACTAAGTCTCCATATGAACCTCAATGCATTTATATATGACACACAATCCATTCATTAGATTTTACGATACAAAGCCTGTAAAGGCTAGATATTACACATCAATCAAATAAAGGATTTTAATTAAGTTCACGCACAGTACTACGGAAGACCCACTTTTATTAACTTGACCAAAGTGACTCACCTAATGCACTGATAATATATCATTAAAAGTGTATGCATGACTTTTCACTGAGAGATTTGAATTGATCCATAAATGAATTAATTCAAATCATTTTATGACTACACCTAAATTAATTGATTTAAAAGAATTAATATAATTTAACTGTGTAAAATCAGTAATGATATATTTGATCTAGTTGAGGGAGTCTATCATTAATTAATTTAAAAGAATTAATATAATTTAATTGTGTAAAATCATTAATGATATATTTGAACTAGTTTAAGGAGTCTACCATGGCTAGTTCACTGGTCAATCAATTTTATTTTATTATCATTTGGTTGCAATAGTCCCTCTTGGCAATTTTGGATTTCCTTATAGATTTAAGGCAAAATTTTCTTAATGGACTTTTTAAAAGGATAACAAAACATTGGAGGCAACACTTAAAAAGTGATCATTTCGACAGTCAATAATGATGTGTTACATAAATTTCTTGAATTAACCGTGCAACTTTTTTCTTCAACAACGTTACAGATCATACTTCAAGATCCATCATTAGGATAAAATAGATAGAGAAGAACACTGTTACAACTTACAGGTGCCTCCCATTTCCATTACACAACCTTTTGAAACATGCATTGTTCACTAATCACCTTCTATCTGAAATGAGGTGATCCCTCAATGGGCGGCAATTTGAATGTCCAATTCCAAAGTATGTGCCTAAGCATCGTTATTTGTTCTATTGTTCAGTTTCACGGAGGCTGTCACACAAAGAGTGGACAGTCTCTAATTACAAAGTTGGTTCTTGAGGGCTTCTAATTTCCTCAAGGCCTTTTCATAGTTTCATTTGAGAAAGCCAATGGTGGGGGATTCCACCTGGTGTAATTCCGTAACAGAAGGGAAGATTGAGCTCTGATTGACCCATGAATGGGTCAAATGCTTTTCAATGTTTTGAATGGATCTCCAGATGTCTTGTCTAGCCTCTTTTTTAAGTACTAGTGTCTGCAGATCCAAGTCTTTTCACAAATGGAGGTTTGACCAATGCAAGTTAATTTGCTGAGAACAGAATCTTTAAATGCTTGACCTGCAGTAAATTTGATCAAATGTAGAATTTTGATGTTAATCATATGCTGTAAATAAATATATAAAGCAAGGCTTTGGTTGTGCTGTGACTCTTGCTTGGTTCTTGCATTTTCTGCTAGCAAGACCTAATCAAGCAGCTCCCAATTCTTGGACCCTTTACTTTCAGAGTGCTGAGTAGTGATAACCTATTTGATTTGAACATTTTAGCTGTTATAGCTTCAATTATTACACTGATACACTCGTGTTGCAGCTCTCTGAATCTCCAGAGTCTATCCAGATAGTCTCATCTCCAGCTTCTTCCTCTGATCCCAAACTGTGATGTTTGAAGTCTCTTGTGTACCTTAACCTTCCATCAATCTGCTTCCATGGGGTCTTTTCTAATGTTCCTTACTGATTTAATCTTTTCATAGGTTAATTCCGTTTGCCATCTCTAGGAAGCCCCATTTACTGTTAAGTGGCCGTTGACAAAAGTAAACCGTGAATATTGGGTGGTTGATTTTCTATTACCCTTTCTTGGGTGGAAAGATCCAGCATTTGTTGGTTTACTAATAAGTACTTTTTTGCAGTTTACAGGGTGAACATGCTAAATCCTAATTCAGTTTTGCTGCAATAGCTGTGTTTAGGTGGACTAGAATGCCTTGTAGATAGTTCACCTTCAGCAGAGGATGATATTACTGTTGAATAGCTTACTACCTCAAAGTTCTTTGTATCTGAGGACTTGCGTAGATTAATCTGTGAATTCAAAATGTCCAATTATCGTGTTTGTATATAAACTGTCATATGATTGCCATCTTGGTTTATTGAAATGGATAAATTGATTCCCTGGGGATTTATATCATGTTATTAATTAGTACTTAAGAAAACAATGAACTGTTTTTATGGTTTATAATCTAGAACACTTGTGTCAATTCTGTTATCTTAGTAATTTATACCCATCGGATGATATGAGTTGTTTTTTCCGCAATGATATGAATAGTGGAGGCACCCAGTAAGTTGGACACATCTTTTGTTCATGTTTCTTGGATGAGAATATATCAAAAATGGGAATGATCTTTTTTCTTGTATCATAATATTTTTAATTTTCTTGCTTTTGTCAGAATAACTTATTTTATTTGTCTGGTCTAGGACATCCAAGTTACACTGCGAGAGGAAATCAAGAGCATGTGTGAATATCGGCCGTTTGAGAACTGTGACTACGTTTCTCGTACAACCGCTGAAATCAGTTGCAAGAAACTTGATTGTGTTGTTGGACAGTTGGATGACATGGAAACAACTATCAAACAATATAATTCGTCTCAAATAATTTCAGAAAATGGTAAATTTTAGGTCTGCAACTAATGTAATTCATCTTCACATCATTGGTATTAAATTCTATGACTGACAAATTATTTTGTAATCCCTCTCTCATTTCAGCACGTCATGAATGACTAATGCATGTTTATACTCCCAAAACATTCATGAGAAAGTTTCTTACCATTACATAACGTTGATACCACAGCGTAATGCTGTGCTTAGCTGGGATTAGTGTATAATGTATCATATCATTTGAGAAAGTCATTGATGATTACTCCCTGTTAATACATATTTGGCAATTGTGAATGATTAATCCTGTTATACATGTTATGTGTAGGCATTCGTGATTGCCTTTCTCACATGAATTTGATAATAACTCGGGATTCAAGAATGGATCCTTTGTGGAGAGTAAGGTGAAGAATATTTATTTGAAATTAGGAAACAGAGTATTTGGATCAGTAGCTTCCCAGTCCCAAACTAATAGCCATAGCATGGTAGCGTTTAGAGTGTAAAAATTTGTATGATGTACCTTTTATTTTAGCTACGATACACCCCAAATGTATGTATAATAATTTGCACTAACCAAGTCTGGGCCTATTATTGGCAGGTAGTGAGTGAAGCTTATGTACATATAGCCCCTATCAATGATTAGCTTCTCTTTGAACTTTTTTGAAGATGTTAATGACTTGGTTCTTTATCTTACTGAATCTCATTGGGAGGAGAACCGTCTAGACTACTAACTATGTGATGTGGTGGCAATGTACCTTATTGTGCCTAGGCCTTATTAGTCCGTGCCTTATATAAAGGTGGAGACTAATGTTTCCACCTCACAATTTGCAATTAAGTTATTTCTTGGAAATCTCATCAAACAATATATCCTATTGTCTGGTGCTATTTCTTTATTAAAATGATTTTTCTTTTGATTTTTGATATTCTCTCTGATTGGCAGGTGATATTTTGCCAGGGGTTTTGAAAAAATTCGGGAAAAAAATAAAATCTCTGACGAATCAAAAGGAAAGACAAGGAAAAATTAAAAGACGTTTCTTAATGTTTGCATTTAGACATATCTGCACGAACAAAATTGCAGGTGGCATTCTTAAAACAATTTACATGCCTTGTCTGTGCTGCTACATTTTGCTTACATGCCTTTGCAAGCATATGCAACAAAAACATCTGACTAAAATCCTTCTTCCTTTATTCTTTGAACGATGTTCCAAAGCTTCCATTTCAGCACAGATAGGCAGGAATGTTGATGAAAATTGCAAGCTTCAGCTTTAGAGCTCCCAGTTGCATTCGCTTGTATGTTTGTAAAGCTTATAAAAAAATTCTATTTTGTGCATATCCTTTAATCTTGGCATTTCACTGGTTCTCTAGTATAGAATTTGTGAACAAAGAATGTAGGCATTACTTTTAAAGGTCACTTTCAATATTTTCTATTTCAGCATTATCATTTTGTTTAACATGGAGAAAAGGATTTTTAATATATATTTTTATTGGTAGGTCATTATAACAGAAATCATTTTGATTGTTTCTTCACAAACACTAGGTGTTTTTGAAACGTTAATCATGGTATCTATGCTGTTATATCGCTTTAAATTGTTTGCAGGTTTTGTCATGCATTTGATCACTATACATTGCCCTTTATGCACTTCCCTGAGCTATAAAAGCATTTTGGTTGATTTCTGTAATCAGTTCCAAATCTCCTACTTCAGCAAATGCAGGGAGGATGCTGGCTTTCAGGTTTATGAGTTCATCTTCATGCCTTTTAATTGCATTTGCTTAAAAAATTTCAAGGATACTTCAACACTCCCATTTTGTGCATTTTTAGTGCCGATTGCATTCCACACTAACACTTCACAAGGATAACACATATTACATACGCATAGGCTCTCTTTTTGTTAAAAAAAACAAGGCTTCCAAAAATGCACCTCTTTACAATAATTAGGCTATCGCATGTACCTAGCGTTGACGTGTTTTTTATGACGATGTCTAACACAGAATAAAGTTACCAATGGTCACCTTAGTTTCTTTTGATCAAAATGCGATTGCATGCTAAGATTGCATGAAGTTCAAACAATTGACTCCAAGGTTTCTTTATACTACGGACGTGACTCAGTTGGCTGATGTGATTGTTGGTAATCCAAGGGGCCTTACGTTTGGATCGTTCTTTCACTTCTTTGTTGTGGTCGGAACTCCATCATTGGATATGGCAATTCTGCAATGCTTCTGCTTCGAATGAACTAAAATGAATTGAAAATAAAAGGGAAAGGGTTTAGAAGGATCTAAATTTGTTCCTAAGGGCAGTGATATCAATAGATAGTGCTCTAGTGGACAAATTCCAAATAAACCAAGCTCTGCTTCGCCAAGTTTAACTACAACTTTGCAAGAGTCGGTGCAATCTTTTGAGGATGTTGAAGAATTTTTCATATTGAGAAAGTGCATTTGAATACCCAACACGACGCAATCCAAACGACTATCCACAATCAAACTTAGCACAAATTGTGGGGTTTAGGCTAACTTTACACTGCAACTTACAATCAGCAAGATGCAAAAAGTTTGAACCATGAAAATTCATCAAACACCAATACATTTTCCATTGAAATCAAAGCACTATGCTACTATTCTAAGTGAGGAAGGTGAAACCATGCAAGTTTTGAAAAATAACTTAAGTGGACACCATCAAAGAACAATGTTTCATTGTTATTATCAAAAACTTATCGCAACAATTTCATACAAGTCTCCCTCCTTTACAAATGAGGGGGGTCACCCCTTTATATAGGCCTCAAGCCTTGATTACATGCAAACCTTAACTAGGGTTTTCCCAAAAAGATTCCCCACACATGATGCAACAAGGTGGGAATCAACAATTAATACCCATTAATTCCATATACAATTAATTCAAATAAGCCCAAAATGACATCCATTTGTGCATTAAATGCACTCCTTACATCAAATTTGTCCAAAAATAATGAATATCCCTATGCAGGAATAAATGCCCATCATTCTCCATGCGATGACTACATGCAGAAGGAATCTGTCATACAATCATTAATGCGGTAGCTGCATGCAAAAGATTCTTCATGCATTCATCATGCATTGACTGGGTCATTGCTGAGTCAAAATATCCCAACAATAAATGTGCCACCACTATGCCTTCACGTGATGTCTGCATGCAAAAGATGCTCCATTGACTCAACATGCGCTGACCCGACTGCCACTTGGTGAGAAACCTGTTGCGATGTATTTACACATCGCCCCATTGCAAATGGGGACCCCCATTTTTCGCTTTCTAGGTTAGTTGTCTTAGCATAGTTGTTGGTTGTTGTTGAGTCCTTGCTATTAGCCTTTTGTTTGTAGTTGCTCAAGAGTTATCAAGTTTCCCTCTTAAGGATGAAGTGAGGTTCAACACTCCCTTTGCCCAACCAAAATCACTTCCACTTCTTCCAGCACTGTCAGTGGGTGCCCAAACTTGATCACACCTATTTCCTTTCCATTTCCTTCCATTTCCACCTTCCCTCTCTCACTCCCGTCTCCTTCCATTTCTTTCCATGCACCCTCACCTTCCCTTCCACCCTTCCATCCCATTCACTTTTCACCTTCTAGCCTCTATATAACCTACATATCCTAACTTCCATCCCACATTCTAACCTACCCCTACCACTACCTTACCCTTTACCCCACTTCTTGTGACGTTTTCACACATCGCCCCATTGCAAATGGAGACCCCCTACTTTTTAGGCTCTTTCGGTTTTTTGGCTTTGTTTTTTTGGTCTTTCGCAACAGTCTCTCTAGTCTCTTTAGTTTGTGAGTGTTCGTGGGTCAATTTGATTAAGTCTACTTTTCGTTTGAGTAAATTTGGTTAAGTCTACTTTTTGTTTGAGCAAATTTGGTTAAGTCTAGGGCTTGTTTTGTCATTTTTAGGGTTTCTGCCTTTAGTCCTAGATTTAGGGGTTTTTGTTAGGGTTTTGAAGAAACTAAACATACGACTGGAATCAGGACCTTTCAAAGAACCTCCCAGTAAAATTTGAGCCAAAATTAGAAAGTTCCTATATTTTAGGGATTTTACCAAGTCCTAGAATGTCGTCATTTTGCCAAAAGTCAAACTTACTATTTTTAGCAATTTCTATTTTTAGTAAGTTTCTATTTATAGTAAGTCATTCTTGTGTCCTGTTAAAGGATCTAACGCTAACGTTTTAAAGGTTTCCATTTTTGGAAAGTTTGTTTTGACAGGACCATTCGGGCAAGGTGACAAAGATCAACCATCCGCGATTACTTCTAATTCCAAAAAGTCTGAAAGCAGACAGGGAGAGTCAGAAAATGGTAAGTGTTGGAAAATCACCCCAAATTCTTATATGGTGGCTTGATCCGGAAAAAGCTCAAAAATCCCTCCAAGTCCAAGAAGACACTTCAAAATCACAAGGAGATCAAAATGTTCTAGGCTCGGAAGATTGAATGTTGAATTTCCACGCCAAGGAGAAATCCACACATGAACTCGGAACAAGGCGCCAAATCCAATTAAGTCTGAAATTCATAAAAATAATGAAGAAACCTCCATCATATGAGTTTAGCGCTCATATGTGTAGATGGGCGCAAAATCTAAGTGCACTTGGAAAGTTTGAAAAACGAGTGAATCCTTCCATATGGTGAAATGGCGCCATGAAATAAAGTTGGGCGCTAAAGTTCATTTGCCTTGGAATTCACAAAAACATCAAATTCCTCCTCTGAGTCAAATTTGCGCCCTAGACCAAGGAGGGGCGCCAAAATGGAATGCTCAGGGAAGATGGACAAGGAATGGAATTCCTTCCACAGAGAGAAATAGCGCCTAGACATGAGGGAGGGCCCTAAAATGGATGACTTGTGGAAAACTTTGAAAATCATGAATTCCTTGGCCAAGTCAAAATGCCGCTTAGGAACAAAGGAGGGCGCTAAAGTAGTATGCTCATGGACAATAGACAAAATGATGAAATCCTCCTCCATGTTGAATTTCCGCCCAAACACTCAGAAGGGTGCCAAAATTGAAGTGTCATGGAGGAAAGAAAAAGTATGAATTCCTCCTCCATGGTGAAAATCCGCCTAAGCACTCAGGAAGGCACCAAAGTCAGCGAGTCAAGGAGAATTCAACATTCAATGAATTCCTTGACCAATACAAAAATCCACTCCAAGCCAAGGGAGGGCGCTAAAGTTGATATACCTTGGAGAATGCTCAAACTCATGAATTCCTCCTCCATGGAGAATTTGCGTCCAAGGGTTCATTAAGGCGCCAAAACACACAAGGCGTGGAAGATGGAGAAAATTCTAGATTCAAGGGATGATGGATAGTTCAAAGAAGTATGAATTCCTCTTTCAGTGTGAAATTTCGCCTATATATATGAAAGGGCGCCAAAATGCCTAGGCTTTGGAAAATGTGTAAAGGATGAATTCCTTCATCAAGCCAATTCATTGCCCAAGTTCAAAGACAAGAAAGGAAGGTTTAAATGATGAATTCCACCATGCAAAATGAATTCCATGGTCAAGTCGGAAAGCTAAGGAAATTTGTCTAAGAAATTTCAAAGGCAAGGAAGGAATCAAGGATGAACTGAATAAGAAATTTCCCCCCCAAGAATTTTTTTGAAAAATCCATTCTCGAGCATCAAATCACATCCAAATTTCAAATTTTTTATAGATTTGGATTCATAGGAGAATTCTCTCCTTCCTGGACTTGAAACCCTAATTTGTGGAAAATTCCTAAAAAATAGGATATGGTGGAAATTGATGAAAACCTTCTTCAAGCGAGGGAAGTTGAGGAGACTTCAAGAAAATTCTTCCTGAATTGAATTTTCTCTCTCCAACAATTCGAGATGTGTAGGAGCAAATATACGACGACAAGGTCCACTTGCATGGCGAGGATCTATTGAACGCATGGCAGTATGGTGGTGCATTCATTGCCAGAATATTTGACCAAATGGCGACCCGATCATTGCATGTTGAATTTATGGCAGATTCTTTTTACATGCAGCTCCGCATGTGGAAATGATGGAGCATTTATGACATAATGAGGTGATTTGTCATGTCCCCTCCTGGATATATATATATATATATATATATATATATATATATATATATATATATATATATATATATACGGAGAGAAAGAGAGACCCTAAATGAAGAAATTATTATTATTAATTAATATAATAATTACCAATGAATGATTATTTGGAATTATTAACTATTTATTTATTTATTAAATATTATTATTTAATTAATATTTATTTAAATAAAATACTAAATATTCAAATCAAACAAATTAATATTATTTTATAATCATTTGAAAATATTATAAAGGAATATTACATATTAATAAATTAATGATATTATTAATAAAACAATCATTAATGAAACAATAATATCTGTAATACCACTACACCTAAATATTAATCCACTAAATTAATTTAATGATCAATTTAAATTAATTTAAGACTAAGGAGGATTTGATGAAAGTTTAGAGTTAAGGTCTTAACAAATCCTCATCCGATTAATGGCTTAGAAACACATACAGGAATGCGATTAACATTCATGAGGAGCCACGAACAAAGAAAGGATATGCCTATTCCAAGTGAAGTAATGCCACCGATCTACTTTATGAGATATTTAATTAATCCATACTCAATCAGAAATGGGGGGGTCGGGTCTTGTCTTTTATTTGTATCCTAATGGATCTGTTCTTTGGAGCGATCATTGCCTTTGGCAGTCCGGTTGGAAGGATATCTAAGAATAGGAGATAAGGGATATACGATAGGGAATAGGAGAGAGTATCAAATCAGATATGATCTATTATTAAGTTACAGGCAGTAACATCCTTTTTCTTGGGGTTTGCATGGTGATGTGCTTAATACGTATGATTAATATATGAAGTCTGATGATGTTTTTATGCAAGGGTACTATTAGTATTAACTATGAGAATCATCCTTAATTCCATATGCAGCGGTAGACCAGATCTGACACATGTTAGACCTGTCTGCCATTACCAACCACCAAACATATCACTAACAAGTAATGTTTAAGTAGTAGTATTAGTAATTTATATAATAGGTGGTAATATTACTTAATTTACTTATTTATTTATGTATGCATATATTCAAATCAGAGTAAGGAACACTGTGAAACAACAACTAGGAACTGCAGACCGAAATCTACTACTGCGGGTGTAGACAGGTAAGGATGTCACAATGTTTATGTAAATGATTATAGTTAATAAATATTTTAATATATATATTAATGAATATTAATAATGAATATTTTAATACATATATTAATGAATATTAATAATGAATATTTTAATACATGTATTAATGAATGTTAATAATGAATATTTAATACATATGTTAATGAATGTAATTAATGTATATTTAATATATATGATAATAAATTTCTTAATGTAGACATCAAGGAATAGTTTTTAGACATTAAGGAATAAGTGTAAACCATATGTTAATGAATATGTACAAACATGTGTTAATGAATACGTATCAATGAATAGATAGGAATATACGTTAATTAATGTGAATGCTTTATAATGGACACCTTCTGAACATATGTTATGGAATATATGTTAAGTTATGAATATGTAAATGTGGATTATGGAATAGGAAGTAGTAATAAATTATAAAATGTAAATGTGATTTAATGATGGAGGTTATAGGGAGGAAACTCCGTTAGCCTAATGGAGGGATTATGATAATCCCTGGTAGGCAGTATATACTGAATATCTATATGCATATATATGGCTTGGTTGACTAAGTTCATCCAAGAAGAGACGGATCTGGCCGGTCCCTTCTAATGGACTTGGATGATAAGATGCATCATCCAAGGCAAGGAATTGACATATGGTCTTCCTTGGATGGCTTGGGTGTAAGAAATTACACCCAAGATAGGAATCGAATTAACCTTCAATTTCCTGGATGGCTTGGGTGTAAAAAGTTACATCCAAGACATGAATCAAATTAACCTTCGATTTCCTAGATGGCTTGGGTGTAAGAAGTTACATCCAAGACAGGAATCAAATTAACCTTTGATTTCCTGGATGGCTTGGGTGTAAGAAATTACATCCAAGACAGGAATCGAATTTACCTTCAATTTTCTGGATGGTTTGGAATCAAGATGGGTTCCAAGAAGGCGAACTTCACGGCTGCTTAAGGACATACCTCCGTATGACATTCATATCCTTTTTATTAGATAAAAATTGTGATTAGTGTTAATTAAGTATTTTTAAGTTAAATTATAAATTAGATTATATATATATATATATTTTTATATTTGTTGTATTCTAACAATCTGTTTTGCAGGACAATGATCTCTAACTAGTAGGGACACTACATGATTTTTGCATGGATGAATATTCAACGTATGTTGGGCGAATTTGTAAGAGGTGGTGCATTTAATGCGCAATGGATGCTATTTTGGGTACTTTTGAATTAATTGTATATGAGCATGATGGGTTATTAATTGGATATTTCCACCTTGTTGCATCTTGAGTGGAGAATTTTTTGGGCAAACCCTAATTAGGGTTTTGCATGTAAGCATGGCCTAAGGCCTATATAAAGGGGTGATCCCCTCATTTGTAAAAGGAGGGAGACTTGTATGAAATTATTGCGATAAGTTTTGAGATAATAACAATGAAACATTGTTCTCTGATGGTGTCCACTTAAGTTATTTTTTCAAAGCTTGCATGGTTTCACCTTCTTCCACTTAGATTAGAAATAGTAAAGTGCTTTGATTTCAATGGAGAATGTAATGGTGTCTGATGAATTTCCATGTTCATACTTTTTGCATCTTGTTGATTGTAAGTTGCAGTGTAAAGTTAGTCTGAGCCCCCTAAATTTGTGCTAAGTTCGATTGTGGATAGTCGTTTGGATTGCGCCGTTTTTGGGTATTCAAATGTACTTTCTCGATTTGAAAATCCTTTAGCATCCCTAGAAGATTACACCAATTCTTGCGGAGTTGTAGTTGATCTTGGCAAAGCAAAACTTGGTTTATTTGGAATTTGCCCACCAAAGCACTATTCATTGTTATCATTGCCCTTAGGAGTAGATTTAGATCCTTCTAAACCCTTTCCCTTTTACTTCCAGTTCATTTTAGTCCGTTCGAAGCAGCAACATCGTAGAATTGCCATATCCGATGATGGAGTTCCAGCCACAACAAAGGAGTGAAAGAATGATGCAAATGTAAGGCCCCTTGGATTACCAACAAACACATCCGCCAACTAAGTCACGTCCACGCTTTGAAGGAACCTTGAAGTTAGCCGTTTGAACTTTTTGTGCAATCTTAACATACAGACTAATTTTGATCAAGAGAGAATGAAATGACCGTTTAGACAACTTTATTCTGTGTTAGGCGCTATCATAAAAAACACGTCAACACCACTACCATTCCATCTCCCTCCACTTCCTCTACCTTCACCTATACTTTCTCCTACCTAACCCTCTTCCCATCCTAACATACTAATCAACTACCCTTCACCTACATTTATACATACCTATACCTTCACCCTCACCTACACCTCCAACTTCCATTTACCACACCTCCTACCTCCTACCTCCCTACCTTCCCGCCTTCCCGTTGACCTCTTTATTCCCCTATGCTGGCCTTCTATCCTACCCCATCTCCTACTTCCTACCCACACTCCCTTTCCACCCTATCATCTACCCTCATCCTATCCTATCCCTATCCTATCCCCCTAACCTTACACCCTTACCTTTTTCCTACCCTCGATAACTCCCACCATCACCCATACCTCCCCTTTACCCCTTTTACTATCTACCGCAGAACCCCCCTTATACCTCCCACTCCACTTTATTCCCCATCTCCTAACTCCTTCCATTACTCCTTATGTCTCCCTTTCTTCTAACATCCCATTCCTCCTCTTTCCTTACGTGGCATTTCCTTACCACTCTTCCCTCACATTCCTCTCATCACATCTTGGGCCCACACACTCCAAAATGGAGAATTAAATAGATTTTTCTTAAGGACTCTTTGCTGGGACCCTCTAACCACTCGCTTGGGAATTTGAAATGTTTTTTTTTTCACATTGCATGGGCCCCACCAAAATTTTGGAATGAAAGAAGTTTTTTCAAAGGAATTTTAAATAAAAGGGAGAGCATCCACCTCACTCTACCCCACATCCCTTCCACCTTATCCCCTCCGTGGCACTTCTTTACCACATCACCCCATCTTCTTTGCCACAATATCCTCTTTACTATTACACCTTTTCCACTCCCTTTTCACACCCGTGGCATATTTGGGCTCCATTAAAACATTAGGATGGAGAATATAAAGCACATTTCACTGTAAATTTAATCCAAATTTCCAAGTTCATATCTACTCAAAAGGGATTCACATTGGAAGATTCGTTTCAAAGGTGGTGAAATAATTTTTTAGGACATACAACGAGGATCACCCAGCTAGTGCATACAGCAACAATTGTGATATTGATCAAGTTCTGATCATTTCGAGGCAGCGATCTTGCTCTTTTACTTCAATGAATTTACCTCGGCATTATAGTCATCAAAGATCACCCCAAAGGCAATTTGATTTACTCACCAATATATGATCAAGGAGATTTCGTTTTGAACTCAGGCTTGAAGGATCGCGATATTGAGTTTTGATACTTCAACAGTGATTGAAAGGGCAGCGAATTTGTCACTCTTCAACAAGTTTGACCTCCAAGGTGGCAACATAAAGTTCAGATCTGAGACTTAAATCGTTTCAGTAATTATCCAAGGTCAATCAAGGTGTCTTCATTTGTAACGATTTTGTGCCTTTGAGAGTGTGACATACCAGGGTCAAATCATTTCATAAGCCAGCTAGTTGACAAAGCTTTGCAATGCAAAGGTCTTCAATTTCACCGATCATGTTTTGGTTTGCAAAGGTCCCCTAATCTGGCCTATCATGTTTGCAAAGCTGCCTAAGTTAGCTGATCAAATGGAGAGATGCAACGACATTCAGATTAGCTGATCAAAGTGTTAAGTGGCAAAGGTCTCCAAAATTTCCAGCTTGAGGTTGAGTGGCAAAGGTCATTGCAAAATCCGATTTGATGAATCGCAAAGCTCATTTCAAAAGCCGCCTAGATCAATCACTTGCAAAGGGAAGTCAAATTTCTGCCAAGATCAATACTTGCAAAGGGGAGTCAAAATTCTGACGTGAAGATCAACTTGCAATGCTCTTTCAAATTTTCGCTAAGGTAATTGCTTGCAAAGAACCCCCTCATTTCCGAAAAGTTGCAATGACCTCTCTAAAATCCGCCAAAGTTGAAAGAATTAAAAAGTTATTAATAATGATGCAAAGTCGGCCTAGGAAACTTTGAAATGAAGATACACACACTTTCAATTCCAGCACCCATATAAGAAAAGCTGTAACATTCAGATTGGTAAGGCGAACTCTTTCTATATCAGCGATTGTGAAGAAGACATCAACTTCAAGGCAACATTCAGATTTACAATCAAGAAGGGCGAATTTGTTTTCATTAGCCAAAAAACGAATCTGATCATTACATATTTGCAAGGAGGGAGAAATCAATTTGATATTCAAATCTGCACCTCCGAAAATCACAATTTTGAAGGCAAAGCTCTCTACAAGTAGCGATTTTAAGGTTGATCATTTCATTGATCAAACACTCATCCGCAAGAGGGTGAATTCACCTAGAAGAGCGATTTTGGAAAGAAGATTTGATCATTTCATTGATCAAACACACAGTGACAAGGATAATGGAATCAATCTGAAGATCATTATTCTGATTATAAAGGCATTTTCAGATCAGAATCTGCGTAATCAACCCTGCATCTGCATATAAAAGGTGGAATGAGATGTCCAAATATGTGACTCAGATCTTGGAAGACTTCAAAATCAGATATGGAAATGAAAGATAGAATTATAGGTTTGGGAAATCTATCCATGTATGTTTAATACCATCCTTGTTTATTTTGCAGGTAACAAAGGATGAAGATACAAACTGCAAACAACATCAAGAACAATTCAAGAGCATGGAGGAAGATTCAGGACATTCAATAAGAAGACAATATCAAAACAAGGTTCGTGCTATAAACAGGTGATTAAGTAAGGAGTCAAGGACAAATCAACATCAAGATCAAGCTCGAGTTATGCAAAGCAAAGATCAAAACCAAGACATTGGAGCATGAAGGAGAGATAGTTTATTTGACAAAGAAAGTTTTACAAATCTTGGATTTCCTCCAGGAATCCAAGAATCAAAGTCGGTACATTGAGGAGTTAATCTCAACCAAGTGTATCGCGAACAAGGAAGTGGATAGTTTCAGAAGAATTAATTGAAGTTTGCTAGATCATAACAATGCTTCTCCTCATCATCACATCGAGCAAACTGGATAATGTTGAGTATCAAGAGATATTGCTTAACACTCTTTCATGATGATGAATTAAGTCTACAAGCATATCAAGGTGGTGTCCTAGTTATCATCCCACCAATAAGAGGAGTTCCACTCCTCAACATGTCTAGATACAATAAACCAAGCTCATCTACGAGGGCACAAACTCCGATGTACCTACCCTTATTATTTATTGGTCGAATATTCCAAAGAGGATATGTGTCCAAATGTTGTAATTATTTCATTGGCCAGAATTGAGTTTGTTGTAACAAACTCTAATTAGGGTTTCATTGTAAAAATCTCAGCCATTGATCTCGAATTGATTAGAGCCTTGAATTGTTAAGGGTTAATAGAGAATAGTTAGTAGCAGAGAAATAGTGAAGAGTTGATAGATGTTAGATAGTAAACAGTTATAGTAGATTAGGAGAAGAAGAAATTGTTGCTAAGACTTGTAAATGGAAGTACTCTTTTCATTGAAGTTATAGTGAAATGTGTTATTTCAACAAGTCGCATGGTCTCTACTTCTCAATTCATTTTCTTTCGTGTTAATTAGATGAATGAAAGGAATTGTGTATGATTCATGGTGAAACTTCTAATCCATACCACTAGCTGTTTGTTGATTGCAAATTCGCCTTGTGTGGTCAACTGAAATACTTGAATGAGCCTAAGTTTGATTGTTATTCAATCATTTATATGCATTCAATTAATGATGTCTATTCTTGATAATGATTTGAAAATCATCTAGTTTCCTAAGAAGATCGCACTAAGCTTTGTGGAGTTGTTGCTTTGCATGTCAAAACAAAGCTTAGTCAAGTTTCACCAGAGATTGTCCATCGTTTTACATTCTTAGTCTTCCTAAACCCATGTCTTTTGTTTTTTTTCATTCTCCAAGCAAGTAGTTAGGATCTGAGTTCCAACAATTCAAGCATTCAAATATTTAACATAAGTCCCCTTGAAGAAACAACAATCACAATGACCAATTGTGCTTATCTATACATCATGACCCGACATAGAAGAACTTTAGAGTCGTCTCAAGTGATCCTTAAGCTAATCTTCAGCATTTGAAAAAATTTGATCAAGAGAGGATAAGATACTTTTTGGTATTTTATTCTGTGTTTGCATGTGCATAAAAAACACATCAACAAAACCCCTGGAGAGAGAAAACTTCAGGAGAGAAGAATTTGACCCATGAAGAATTTTCTTGAAGTTTTTCAAACTTTGCTTGCTCTAGGAGATATTTTCAACATTTTTCCACCATCTCCTATTTTTAAGGAACTTTCCTAAAATTTAGGACCTGAGTCTAGGGGAGAGAGAATTCTCTCATGAGTCCAAATCTATAAAAAATTTCAAATTCTGATGAGATTTGGTGCCTAAAAATGGATTTTTTAGAATTTTTCCTGGGGAGATTTTCTGCTTTTCTATCCATTCCTCACCCTCAATTTGTCCTTTGCCTTGGAAGAAAACTTTCAATCCTTGATATGAGCGTGGATTTTGCTTGGTGAAGGAATTTAATTATTTGTGCCTTTGAAAATTTTTCAACTTCCTGACTGGGCATAGAATTTTGACTTTGATGGAGGAAATTCATCATTTCCATGCTCTTCCTTGATACTTTGATTTTGGCACCTGCCTTTGGACTTGGGCAATAATTCTTCATTGGTAAAGAATTTTGTGATTTTGAAGCTTTCCACGACCATCAAGTTTTGGCGCCCTAGTGGTGTCTTGGGCACCATTTCCATTTGGGAAGGGAATTTGTACATTTTGTTGTTTTCCATGGAGACTCCATTTTGGCGCCCTTCTCAAGACATGGGCGCTATTTTCCACTGGTGGAGGAATTTTGCTTGCTTTACATTTTCCAAGGCACCCTTGTTTGAGCGCCCTCTACTCTCCCTTGGGTGCTAGAAGCTCTTGGTGGTGGAATTTCAACATTTTAATACCTTCCACGCCTTCCTTGTTTTGGCGCCCTTCCTTGTAAATGGGCACCATTTCACTAAGATGGGGGAATTTTGTGATTTTTTGATCTTCCATGGAGACTTCATTTTAGCGCTCTATTACTCCACTAGGGCGCTATTTGCCTATGGTGGAGGAATTCCACCATTTCTTGATTTTCCTTGACCTCTCCCATCTAGCGCCTGCTACTCCATTTGAGTGCTAAACTGACTTGGAGATGGAATTTGACCTTTCGTTCATTTCCAGATAGAGAGAATTTTGATGTTTCCAGATTCAAGATGCCATTTCAGGGATAGAGGTGGATTTTTGACTTGGGAGATTTCCTTCAACGTTCCCACTTTTGGAATGAATGCTCACTTAGCCATTTTTTGATCATTTTGCCCGCTCTCTAACTTTTCCGGATTTAGAAATGATTGCGAGTGCTTAGTTTTCAGTGTCCTCTTGCGTGGAACTTGTCACAAATAGACTTTCCAAAAATAGAAAGTGCTTCAAATGGTAGAGTTAGAGCCAAAACAAAACGCAGGGTGACATAGAAACTCATTAAAAATAGAAATTACTAAAAATAGTAAGTTTGATTTTTAGCAAAATGAAGACATTCTGGGAGGTAGTGAAATCCCTAAAAAATATGATCTTTCTAAAAATAGAAATTTGCTCAGAATTCGCTCAAATTTCATGTGCAAAATCTAGGACTGAAGGGAGAAACCCTAAAATTGACAAAACGAGCCCTAGACTAGGCCAAATTTGCCCAAACGAAAAGCAGACTTAATAAAATTGATCCCCCAACACTTGCAAACTCAAAGGTTTGACGAGACTGCCGCAAAAAGACCCGAAAAACCAAGACCAAAAGACCGGGAGGGCCTCAAAAGTAGGGGGTCCCCATTTGCAATGGGGCGATGTGTGAAAATGTCACAACACCTAGCATTCAATTGCCTTCTCTTTTTAAGGTTTTAAAGGTAATATTGTTGGTTCTAATCTCAAAACTTTGAGCTTATGACAATCTGTTACTGCTCATGGATCAATTTGTAAGCTTTTATTTGAAATGCATATTACCATAGAAGAGCAGGAGAATGCCTTGCATGGTAGATGCTTTCTTCTCAAATTGTGGTCTATAAAGTAATGCTGGTTGTGTTACACCGTCTCCTCATATCTTGATCTCACAATTTTATCCAAACTTTCTGTTGCTTTTTTCCATGTTTTCTTTTGCAGATTTGTTGACAAAATTTTTAGTCACAATGTTTAGTTTTATTCACATCTGCACATCTCCTGTGAGTTTTGCATACCAACTACCTGCTTGGTGCACACTTTGAGGGCTTGGTATCATATAAGTCTTTCATAGAAAAGCTCCAATTGCACTTGACACCTTAAACTATCATATGAATAATATTGTGTCACCTTAGCTCCACCTGATCAAACTGATTGTTTGGATTTTTCTCTTGGTAGGGCAAGTTTGGTGTTAGTTGTCCTTCCTATTTTTGGGCCTCAAAGATAAGGACCCCCACTTTTTTGCTTTCTAGGTTAGTCGTCTTAGTTTAGTTGTTAGTTGTTGTCGAGTCTTTGCTATTAACCTTTTGTTCGTAGTTGCTCAGGAGCTGATCAAGTCCCCCTCTTAAGAATGAAGTGAGGTTCAACACTCCCTTTGCCCAACCACGACATAATCACTTCCAATTCTCCTAGCACTACCTTTGGGTGCCCAAACCCTCATCATTGCCATCACCATTTCACCATTCCATTTCCTTCTATTTCCACCTCCCCTACCACACTTCACTTCCATTTACCATATCCTCTACCCACCTACCTTTATATACTCCATCTACCCTTCCTTCCACCCATCCCCATATCGTAACCTACTTCACCTACATAACCTACCTTATATTTCCTAACTTCCATCCCACATCTTTAACCTAGCCCTACCACTACCTTTACCTCCATTACCCCTTCCATCTCATTCGCCTCCCTACCTTCACCTGCCTAACTCTCTTCCCATCCTAGCATACTCATCCCCTACCCTTCACCTACACTTACCTATACCTCCCTACCCGTCACCTACACTCACACTTGCATCCTCTACCCTCCATTTCACACCCCTCACCCTTCTACTTCCCTTAGCCTACCCTTTCCCTTGCCTACAACTATCTTATCCTATCCCACCTTCTTTCTCCTAGCCTAAACCCCATCCCATTATAACCTACAACCCCTCTACCCTTTCATTACCCCCTTATACCTCCCATTACATTTTACTCCCTAACCTCCCCTAACTCCAAAAACTACCCCTTATACCTCCTAACCCCACATATCTCCTACTTCCATCATTTATATCCCCTATGTCCCCCCTTTCCTCCAACATCCCATTCCCCCTCTTTCTCCATGTAGTAGCTACCCTTAACATTTCCTACTACTCCCCCCCTCATATTTCTCTCCACCGTATGACATTACATGCTGGACCCCACACACTCCAAAATAAACAATTAAATAACTTTGAAAGGAAATAAAAGAGCAAGGAAAGGAAAATTAATCCAAGAAAGTTTATGATGAAGTAATAGTTACCATGAGAAAAGCAAAGACCTTGGAGCATCACCCAAATGTAAAGAAGGAGGCACAAGAACTTTTGAAAGGGGAAAAGCAAAGAAAAACCCCTTGTGATATTATGAATGAGGCAATGCCTAAAAATGTGTGTGAGAGAGAGAGAGAGAGAGAGAGAGAGAGAGAGAGAGAGAGAGAGAGAGAGAGAGAGAGAGAGAGAGAGAGAGAGAGCAAGAAGCTCTTTACAATATTGTCATTAAGAAGAAATGAGAGAGGAGGCATCTCTTAAATAGAGATGAGGAGAGGAGTTACAAAGTAACTCCCAAATCTATGAATGCCACCATTCATAAAATGTGTGTGCCATGTGTCCACATCCTCTTATGGAGGAAATCTAATATTCCTTAATAAAGGAAAATAAAAGAAATGACTTGTCCTCACACATGTACTAGAGGACAAATTACATGTAGGAATTCCAAAGGAATATCCTAAATTAAATAAAAAAATAAACCTAAGCTAAGTAAAGATTAAATATTCTAACAAACTTTTTAAGGGACTCTTTGCTGGGACCCACTAACTTTTGGATTGGGAATTTAGAATGTTTTTTTTTGCATTGCATGGGCCCCACTAAAATTTTGAAATGAAAGAAAGATTTTTTAATGAATTTTAAATAAAAGGGAAAGCATCCACCTATGGAAAACTATGGAAATGCTCCCTTTATGAAGAATACTCTATATTATGTCAAATGCTCTCCATATGTAACATATCTACTTCTGATATATTTTCTTTCTAAAGATTTCTTCCTTGAGCATTTTTCTCTCTCCTCCTTTGACATCAATGGCAAAGGGTTACATGGTTCTGTACACTGAGCCATCTCTCCTCTGGACTATTGCAAATCAAGCACTTGTTTACATTCTTCATTTCACTGTGCATACCACCAAGTCTTCCTATGGTAGGGAGTCAACACTCCCCCTAAACTTGTATTACCTCTTGGATTAAGAGGAGGGTGATACCACTCCCACCTTATAAATGAGATATTCAAATGCTTCCTTTGGAAGAGGTTTTATAAAAATGTTAGCAATATGCTCCTTTGTTTCAACATACTTTTACATTTTGTTTGCAACCTACTCTCTTAGAAAATGATAATTAAAATATGCCTTGTTCTTGAATGCATTATGTGATTCTTTGAAATCTATATAACACTTATATTGTCCCAAAGATTAGGAATGGGCTCATCAAACTTAATTTTCATCTCATTTAGGGTCTGTTTCATCTATAAAACCTAAGTGCATCACAAGTCTACTACAACATACTCCACTTCTATTGTAGACAAGTATATTGAATCTTTTTTTTTCCCCAGCCACTACATAAAGATGTCATTGAGAAAGAATGCTCTGCCACTTGTGTTTTTTTTTATCATCAACACTTCCATCCCAATTTGCATTTGTATATGCTTTCAAATTGAAATTATTGCTCTTAGGGTTTACATACCAAAATACAATGTAGCTTTCAAGTATCTGAATATTATTTTTACCGCCTTTACATGAGTTTCCTTAGGCGTTGCTTGAGACCTTGCAACCATGCCTATTGCTTGCATTAGATTCTGTCTATAAGTAGTCGCATACAAAAAATTCCACTCATTGATCTATACAAAGTCTGATTTGCTTTAGAGGACTCGTCATCTTTACTCGATTTACAATCAATAACCATATGCATGCTAATTGGTTTGCAATCTTACATCTTAAACTTGTTAAACATTTCTTTCACATACTTGGTTTGCAATATGAATATGCCTTGATCTAATTGAGATATTTGCAAACCAAGAAAGAATGACAACTCACCAAGCATTGACATCTCAAATTATTTTTGCATTTCATCCCTAAATTCCTTGCATATTTTATCACCACTTCCTCCAAAGATACAATCATCAACATAGACAACAACAATTGATTTATGGTCACTTTCAATTTTGATGTATGTAGAGGTTTTTGTCCACACTATCTTTATTGAAACCTTTCTACTACAGGTACTTGTCTATCCTTGAATACCATGCCTTGGGGGCTTGCTTGAGTCATAAAGAGATTTATTCAATCTACATTCAAATTTTAAACTCTTTGAAAACTAAAAAGCTTCTAGTTGCTTAATGTATACCTATTTTTCTAACTCTCCATTGATAAATGCTGACTTGGCATCCATTTGATATGGCTTGATGTTTTTGAATACTAATAGTGCTAGAAACATTCTATTTGCTTCTATTCTTTATACTAAAGAAAATGTATCTTCAATCCTTAATCTGATTTAGATCTTCTTTCATTGCTTTTAACTAGTTGCCATCTTTGCTTGCTTTCACAAAAGTGCTTCTATTAATTTTTGATAATAGACAAAAGTGTATCTGTTCGCTTGTTTTCTCCAACCTCATGGTCTGAACTCCATTGCCTTTTCCTCCAAAAATCTAATTCTCAAAATGATTTTTCTGAACATATTTGGTTGGATTCTCTAGTACTGATTTCTCACACTTTTAGTGAACTCTTCACTCCTGCGAAATGAACCACCATTATCATCTTCATATGAGGATTCATTAGAATATATTGTCTCATCAATACTCACATAAGTGCTTTCAACAATCCTTTACAACCTTTTGTTATAAAATCCACATGCCTTGTTTCTTGTAGAATAACCAAGAAATGTACCTTCGTTAGTTCTTGTGTTAAAATTACCCGTCATCTTCATCCCTTCTGATATAGAACTTACATCCAAATATCCCAAAATTTCTGATCGATCTAGGTCTTCCTTTCCACAATTCATAGAAGTTCTAAGTGTTCGTTGTTCTAATTTGTGCCCTAGAATGTATACTATAGTTTGAACAACTTCTCTCTAATATAAGAAAGGTATCTTAGCTTGTCTCAAAATTGTTTTTATTTTAATTTTTTATAATGCCTGGTAAACTTTTTAATGTGACCGACGATGCTGGCATGAAACGACCTCCGGCTCCACGTGAAACACTTTTGACCCGGAGCCATGAACTGGTGAGGCCACAACCGAGGGACCTCATCCCCACACTTCACTTGTTCAAACCCGCGAGCACAACGACCCAACGAAGACACAAGGGCTGCGAGCGCAATGGCCCAGCAGGGGTTTGAACCTTGGTGGCCGCTTCACCAACGAAGTGTTTTCATTGTGACACTACATGTCCAAAGACTCTCAAAATTGTTCTTACCATCTCTTGCACTATTCTATTTTTTCTTTTCACCACTCCATTTTTTTTAGGAGTCCTAGGGGTGGAGAACTATCTCTAGATTCCATACTTGTCAAACTATGTGGCTAGGCATCCTAGTCTTGAAGGTGTATGATGCAAATAATGTGAATAGATTTAGAATTAGGATGTCACTTAGAATATCCCTAAATTTTTGCTAGAAAAGTGTTAGACAATTTAAAGTTGTTTGAATGTCCATGGTTTTCTTCTTTTTCAAAGTTGAAATCTCCTTGTCTCATTTTGCACTTTTTGAATCTATACTCCTCTACTAAATCTAAAACCCGCACACACAAGAGAGAAAAATGGTATTGGGTTGTTAGGGGCTTGCTAAGGTCAGACCCTAGGTTTGGAATTGACCCTATAATAAAAAAATAAATAGAAAAGAGAGCTTACCCTTGTGGGGAAGAGGCTAGATCTGGAATATAATGCTGAATTAAAATGTTACACCTTCATTCATGAATCTCCCTTTCCTTGAAGTCTTCATAAAAAGGTTGATGTTTCTAGGTAGAAACACATGCATGTATTCACATAAACTTGATCATGAATGCCATCCTGAATGCTTGAAAATTTGAATACTTGACGTCTCCTTCACTACCATGAAGATGCTTGCTTGCTTTCTTGAATTGCTTGATGTGAATTGAATTCATTGATGAGAGATGTTTTAAATGAGGGGATAAGAATTTATTTTATATCTAACCTCATGAAACATGTTGAATATTACGAAGAAGGATGACATTGGGCATCTCTTCTTGCTTAACTTTTTTGGACTGTTAGAGGGTTCAAATTTAGGCCATTTCTTCCTAGACCATGGCATCTAGTGCCATATTCCAAGAGTACTAGGGCTCAAGGGGCCCTATTCCAATCCTTCTGGATTGAGCCAAGGTCAAGAAGCAAGAGGAGAAAGAAAAGACCACATATCTAGCACTAGTTTGAGTAGAATTAGGACAATGAAGGAAAAACACCAAGGTAAGACCCAAATAAGCATGAAATTATATGAGGATACACTTTACGAAACTACATTTAGCCCACATTTTAGCAGGAGTATGACCTTATGCTTATACTCTTGGTATAGTAGAAGATAGCATCAAAAGAAATTCACCAAGACATTAAAGAGACAAGAAACATCAATCCCCTAAGGACAAGTAGCATCTCATCAATATAAAACATCAAGATAAAAGGGGCAACAATGATCAAACCACAAAGAATGCAGGATAGAATAATATACATGGATTCTAGGTCTATTAAGGAGCTTCTTACTATGAGTCATGTTAGCACAAAGAGAAATTACAACGAAAAACCGTAGTTTGCTAAATAATTTGACAAAAACTCAACTATAAAATGGGTGCTACAGTGTGCACCAAGCAAAAAGATTACCAAACAAAGCCTTAGCTTGCAAAGTAATCCAAAATGAAATCGACTGCAATACAATTGTTACACCATGCACCGAGCATATCATGGTGTGTGATCAAATTGTACAAAGAAAACCTTGTAGTGTGTGCACAAAGTGTAACATACAATGGAGTGTATGCCCCCAAGCTAAAGAGATTGTGCACACCATATTGGGAGCAATTTATTTAAGATAGCATACATACATTTGAAAGACAACCATGCCAGAATAATGAAATGCCCTCAAACATAGGAAAATCAATGACGATGGTCACAAGACATGAAAAGAGAACATAAGAGATCCACTATCTAGGTCAATATGTGCATTAGATAAAACATGTTTATCAAGTATGATTGCAATGAATTTACCTCATCTCCTAAGGGTAGTGGAACTATGAGCATAATGGAAGAATAACACATACGGTGAACAACACAAGTCTTTTTGGGTCAACATGAACGAAACCAAAAATATAAATCTCAACGCTTTGCATCATCCCCAAGTAGACAACACAAAAGTATATTTACAATAAGATCCTATTTATGGTGCAAAATGTATACATATAGAAGAATTGAGCGACAAATAGATGAATTTCACAATATGATTGGTCCCTTCATTTCCTTGTGACAACAATAAAACAAGGGTCGTCCAAAGAGATCTTAACTGAAACATACAAACATGCCAAGCATCACATTTCGAGGAACACATTACATGAGAGAAAACACACAAAAGAATCTATTGCATGACTGAAGCTAGTCTAGTAAATCATCCATCTCCCAATCTTGGTTAACACCATTTAGAGATGATAGACAAGATGCTAAAGGAGCCACAAGTAATACGATAGATGAAGTTATGACTAGTGCCAAACAAGTACCATGCTCCAATGATGAACCATTATGTGTGTCACTAGGAGATAGAGTTAAAGCTTTTGAAAATCTCAAAGATAACTCATGATTAATATCAAAAACTTCATACATATCATCAAAATCATTAGTATCTAAAGTATTATTATCACCATCCAAATTAATCACAATAGGAGATATCATGTGAAAAAGAGATGAAGAAGAATCATGTTGCATAGAAAACTTCAATCTTTAACAAGGATGATCAAGAGAAAGCTCCTCCCTACTTGATTAGGTGAAGGTTGGGAAAATGAGACCAAGTCAACATTTGAATACTTAAAGGAGGAAACAATTTGGGAAGCAAACTCACAAGACTTGGCACAATGTCTTCGTCAATGTTCTCTCGCACTATGATTTCTCTTGTTATGACTTGAAGCTTGTGTAGATGAAGGTTGGGGATCAATCAACATCAAATTTTTTTCTTCCTTTGTAGGAGGATGGAAAGAAACTATACTAGGTTGATAGATATACAAGATGATGGTGTAAGGAAGTTAAGTAGTGGAACAACTTCCTACACTAACCTTGAGAGGAGAGTAATGCAATTTTTTTTACAAATCATTACAATAGTTACAAAAACATAATATAAATAAACATAAATATCATGCATACTACAACACAATGATTTACATGGGGAAAACCCTTTCGAGATAAAAACACCACAATCCAAAAGCCACCCAATAATATTATTCAGAAATCAACAAAAAAATACAATATACTTGCACAACAAGCTTCTTACAAGAGTACCACCAAACAGATCAAAAGGAAACTCAAAAACTATTAGAATTTGATAACACATCACAATACAATAGTCATAATACAACCCCCTCTTGAAATAGGGTTGCTTTGTAGGGCAAAAAAAGAACACAAGATATCCACCATTAGATCTATGACCTAACGATAAACGATCAAGATTTACAATGATATGCTATAAATTAAATTTATCTTTATCGACTATCAAGAATTATAGAAGCACTTTTGTAACACACGAAATGGACTAGTAGGAAAAATCGAGTGTTCCTTATCCAACACTCTAAACACAATTCAACACTTGTGTTTTATTTAACCATCTAAACTCACTAGTACAATATTCAACACTTTAAACACACCCCTAACAATTGGGTGCTTCTCTCTTTGTTCTTTATAAGATTTAAGAAAATAACCACAACATATATAGGAGGAATGTGGGGAGTAGGAAGAAGTTTGGGTCCAGGATGCAAAGGTAGAATATCCATATCCATAGGTTAAGAATCATTAGGTTTACTCAAGACCAATATCCTATTAGATTTTTACTTTTGATAGGATAAAATAAGGAAATCTTGACAAGGTTTCAAAGGTTGAATTTTTTGAGGCCAAAAACAATCAAGGGTGAAATTTACACGATTGGTTAAGGGATTATAAAGAGTATGATTAACTATTATAATGTTCCCATTGTGAGGGAGCTTTAAACACTTATGGATGGTAGAATGGGTAACTTTCATGGAATCAAGCCAAGGATGTCCCAAATTCAAATGAGGTTCGAGGTAGGAATAACAACAAAGGTAACATGTAAGCACTTAGTACCAACTTCTATGAGAAGGGTGATGTAAACTATAGTGGGACAAGTGAAACAATCATGAACCTTAGTCATGAAAACAAATTTCTCATATGTATCTCGATGAAATTATTGTGCATAAAGATGTTCTTCAATGATAACATTCACCATACATACTAGATCAATGAGTACTCCATGTGAGAGCTTTCCTTTAATATTCACAATAATATATAATGGTCCATCAAGTACATTTATGATATCTATTGAGTCAAAGATGCTGCAAGAGTCACACTTAGACTTAGGTTGCTCAATCATATTAATTGATTTGGCTTACCTTCCATTTTGGCATCTAACAATGGTTTTTCATTTAAGAACAAAGATATGAAGAAGTTCCTCAAGAAATATTACATTCAACATCCTTTTCTACTCCTTATTATCCTCAATCAAATGGTCAAGCTACAACTTCTAATAAGACAATTGAGAAAATCCTTCATAAAATTATTAGTGAGCACGGTAAGAATTCCAACATATACTCAATGTTTTTTTTTTCAAAATGAAATTTTAAAAATGGATCCTAAATCAAACATTATACTTTAAACATTATCCTTGATTCCTTCCCAACCTCACAATTTTTGAAGTTCTAAAACTTGAAAATCTTATTGCTTAGTAGACCTCAAGATCTAATGTAAACTTGAAACTTAAAGTTCTAAGTGCTAGTTTCTATTTGCTTCTCACTCTTGCATTATTACCAACACCAGTTTGGACTATGGGTCTCCATGGGAACTTTGGAATTAGTTCCTAGTTCTCATTTTCTTTTTGTCTCCAGCTTCCACCTCAAACAATAATCATCTTTCAAGGCATAGTGTTTGGAACTAGACTTAGAACATGTTCGAAGTTCCTAATTGAACCTGATATTTATAACCCAACACACCTAGAAAGGGAAGATTCAAAGCTTGAATGTTACACCCCTCCTTATGTTAGTGATGACTTCTTAATTTCATAATACATTTTGTGGTGAATGTATGCTTAGATGTGGATTCATCAGTTAGTGGTTTAAAATGAATTTTCTATGGAATGAAAGACTAATTCTAAAGATCAATGAATGCAAATAATGCTTTGATGATCTTTATATTGGAAATGGATATATGCTATGGCCTAACTACAAATGTGGTTGTAAATTGGTTGCAAAACATACTACCCCGCCCTTAAGGAAGAGAGAGAGAACATCATTAGAGAGAGGAGTATAAACTTGAGAACATGAAAGTGTTGCCCTTGGGTTTGTCTCATTATGTCAAGTTGTCCTAAGGACAAATAAGGTTGTTTCATATTTCATCACCTTGTTAAGTCTTGGAGACCTAAGTCGATTTCAATATTTAAACCTAGGTCTAAGAGTTGGTTGGGCTTAATGTTGTCTATACATTTGTCTTCCTTTTGATTGAGGTAATCATTTATGATTTTAAAGACAATTTAAATGTTAAAATATTATACAAAATATTATTTCATTAATACATATATACATATACATATACATATACATATACATATACATATACATATACATATACATATACATATACACATAAAAAAATGCATATATGTATATGTATTCAAATATTTATATATATATAAATATACGTATTAGTGACTTGGAAATAATTAAACAGTGTTAAGATTCAATTCTATAAATCAAATTATTGTGGCTATGTAAGCCAAAGCTGTCATCGACTATCACACTAAAAGACTCTTATAACTAGCGCTTGCACCTAAATGAGGTGCAATGGTTAAGCCGATAGTAATTTATATTAAAATGTTTTCATTGAGCTTTTTGACACATAAATGTTTGTAAAAATTATTAGGAAATAACTAAAAAGTCAAGTATCGATTGCCTCCATCGAAATTGAATCATCAAACAAACCGTTAGACTTAATCAAACTTCTGATTATTTCTAAGTCCTTATTGGTTACCTGCCCTTTTTCTTTCTTCTTATCAATCACTGTGATTCAAAGTTGCAAAACTGTTCTTCAAAATATACAATTCATCACAATTTTTTCCAAAAAATATACCAACCCATTCACATCAACCATGAAATCGTGGTAATAAAAAAAGACCTTTATTAAAACACAAATTAAGAAAAGAAAAAGTTGTATGTTTAATACATGGGATCAAACAATAAGAGGGAAACTTTGATCAGAATCAACCTCTTCAAACCAACAGTTTGAATCCATGTGCCATGTCACCTGTTCACTTGACTGCTGGAGATGATCACACCATCCACCTAGAAATTTGTGAACCGCCCCTCACAAAAGGAAAATATACGATTCATTAGTGTTCACAATGCCGTGTATCCTACGAAAAACTTTCTCAAAATTTGCGGTTTGTGTCTATCATAAAAAAACTCACACATTTTTGTACAAAAGATAATGAATCTTGCTTATAGGAAGATTAGTCTGATCAATTTGAGAAATAAGATGGTACTAAGAGAAGGGTGAGTACTCATAGAATTCAAGGAGAAGATTTTTTTCTCTATTGGAGAGTGTTATTAAGTTCTTAATTTTTTTTTTTTTTGTAAAACTCAAGGATTTTTAGAAAAAAACTAAAATCAAGTCTTACTTTTTTGGAAGTAAAAATATTAAAAAATTATTTATACAAGTATTATTAGAAATTTTGATATAATTATATTTAGACTTATATTCTAAAATATCTTTTTGATTATCAAAGATGCTGTAGTCATGTTATGAGGTCATCCATTTATATTGTGTAGTTTTGTCTTTTTAAAGTATGCAAACCTTATAGAAATATTTTAAGTAGTAATGTAGATGGATCTGTTACGTTGTAAATTTATATTTATTTATAAATAAATAAACTACTATATTACTTTTAATTAAGATAAAATATGAGCTGGCTAATATATTTAAACATTATTTCTAAACCAAGCTATTACAAAAGCAAAAGAGTTATAAATGATCGTGTTGTTCTAATCAATTACACAATGGTCATTTGCAACAACATCTGAAAAGATGTTTAAGCTATATTAGTGGTTTAATATACATTTTGTCTCATCAAAGCACATCATATTCATAAGCATCATTATGAACGTTTTATGACACCATGTGAAAATTTAGTTACTGCGTAAATCGTGCCTCATCAATAACATTTTTTGGCAGGCCACCGAGTAATAATTTTTATTACGTGGGTTTGAAATTTACTTCTCCCACATTTGGAACTGCAATGCATAATTTAATTCCTGCTATTACTTTTCCGATAGCTCTCATTTTTAGGTAATAATAATAATAATTAATTTTATCAAATTTTCATAATTCATAAATATATCATTTAATTATTTTTTGATTTGATTGTGTATTTCTTTTTACATTAACGTTTGGGATCAATTATGTGATCTATCATCATAATGTTAGAAAGTGTCAAGAGGAGAACATAGTCTCTTGACACTCTGTAACATTCTGATGATGGTTCACAGAGTGTGATCCCAAATGTTGATGCAAAAAAACCACACAATCAAATTTAAAAATAGTTGAATTATAATAACAGTATTGCATTCTATTTTATATTATGTATTGAAACTTAAAATTGAATTATGTTTATCATATAGAATGGAAAAGATAAGAATTCAAGAGATACACAGTTAAGCAAAGATAGTGGGAACACTTGTGGGTGTGAGTGGAGCAATGCTGATGACCTTCTACAAAGGACCTATTGTGCCCATGCCTTGGCCTTCACATGACGAATTGAAGAATAATGATGATAGTAATAAGGATCTGCTCGAGAGAAACTAATCCAATTCGAAGTTGTTCGTGTTTATCCTGGTCACTCATAAATTATTATTTTTCATTCATTTTGATCAAATTTCCTTCTTATCTATCTGAAAGTCTATCTCAGATAGAATAGTCTGATAGGCATTGGTTCTCCATTGAAAATAAAACCAAATATTTTTTCACGAGTATCCATATGGTCAGATTTTAAAGTAAGCATCTTGTGTAAGATATAAGCAACACCAAAACCTTGTAGAGCCCAAACTTCCATTTCTCCTACTCATTGCCCTCCTTGATGGGATTTTCCTTTGAGAGGTTGTCGAGCGAATCTTTTCCCTTATTTAAATGTTGAACCTCTAAATTCTCATAGGGACCTCCCAGAATTACTTCTAGGGCATGTCTAATTATTTTTATAGATTCTTTCATTTCCTGATTCGAAGCAAATAACGAGCTAATAAATCTCCTTCTTTTTGCCATTGGATTTCCTAATCCAATTCATCGTAGCATTCATAATGGTCCAATTTACGAAGATCCCATTGGATTCCAGAATCTCATAGCATGGGTCCTAATAAACTCCAATCTATTGCTTCTTCTCTACTAATAATGCCTACTCCCTCAACTCGTTTCAAAAATATAGGATTGCGTGTAATAAGCCTTTCATATTCTGTCACTTTTGGGAAGAAATAATAGCAAAAAGCTAAGCATTTATCTATCCAACTGTAGGGTAAATCTACAACTACTCCTCCAATACGAGAACAATTACGCATCATTCACATGCCAATGGTAGCTTCAAATAAATCATATATGATTTCCCTCTCTCTTAAAATATAAAAGAAAGGAGTCTGCACACCAATATCAACCATGAAAGGTCCAAGCCATAACAAATGAGAAACTATGCGACTTAAGTCTAGCATAATCATTCTAATATAGCTAGCCCTTTTAGGTATTTGAATATTTTCCAATTTTTTCTAGCTCATTAACCGTTATCGCCTCTATGAACATAGTAGCCAAATAATCCCATCGTGTTACATAGGGGAGATATTGAACAATGGTTTGGTTCTTAACAATTTTTTCCATCCCTCTATGTAAATAACCTAATATAAGTTTTGTTAAATTTTCTGCATTGCGGAATATAGATCTAGCATGAAAGAAGAAACAAAGCTTGCAGGAAAGAAATCAAATCAGAATAAAACAAAATGAATGTAATTCTATTAATTCATTGTCACAACTACAATATGTTGAATGCATGGTTTTATACAAAGAACCATCACATTAGCAACAAAGGAAACAAAGAAGAACAACCACAAAACTGGTTGGTTATGGTGAAAGAGGTGGAGCATGAAAAATTAACTTGTTGTTCACCTTGGTTAGGCTTAACTAAGCGATCATGCAAAAATAAGTCTATCGTAAGTCTACCTGAGAATGCAATCATTAGTTTATCACCATAAACAAAGGAGAAGACTGGAGTCAGATAGTTAGAGAATAGTTAGGATTATATATGGGTTTAAATATGGAGAATTAAGAGAATAGTTAGGATTATATCAGCCTGGCAAATTTATCCTTGTATTCTAAAAAATATTAATTTAATCTCAACATCTTCATGTTTTATGAAATAATGTCTAACTATTAGCAATCGAGGTAATTCATTATTCTCATAGTTGATCCAAATACAAGCTATGAGTTTCAAATTCCCATAATCAAAATAATAAAGTTCATAATTTTCAAAGGAAAGGAAATGATCCGAATTATGGATTCGGATGACAACACCTGAGTGAGAACCTGCGGTATTGTAAATTCTATTTACAAGAACAAGAAAGCATAGAATTGAAGCAAGCCAAAAAGTGATCTATTCCATTCGAAAATCCAACATATAGTAGTTCATGAGATTACAAGGGTCACACAAACCCCTTGAGAATTGAAGCCCAACAATCACATTCGTTTATTACATAATAAAATCTAAAAACTACGAAAATTTCAAAAAAACTATATGAAATTTTATCCTAACTTTAACTAGGCATAACTTTCTGCTCGGGACTCAAAATTACGAGCTGTTTAACTCATTGGAAAGGTCTCCAAGAGTTATGAACAAAGTCCTGCAAGAACTTGTGTACGACAATGTTCTAAAGGACATGCCAAACTTTCAAGGGCTAAAAATGCCCCAAAGGCCTTTAAAAATGACAATTACTAACGTATAGAAAAACTAAAAAAAATATAAAAATATTTTTCCACTATTTCAGATTTGCTTCTGATCAGTGGGATAAAGTGAGTCGCTTGGTTGAGGAAGTTAGTCATCATTTCTTTTTTTTCGCACTCTTGGAAGGGATGTGATAAATCTGACTTTGTAGTGCATGATTTTGTACTTACATGCATGATTCTTATTCTTTTTTATTTTATTTTGTAATGTACTCTCTTTCAAATGAAGTGTTAGGTGCATTTTTTCCCCTAGAATGGAATGGTTTCAGTCTTTCTTCATTAATGTCTAGTTTAAGATTGAATTACTCAAGTTATTCATAAGCTATATAAATCCAGAGAATCCAAGTAATGTCACACCCTGCTATGAGGCCAAGAGGACTAAACAACAATAGCAAACAAAATGTGATTTAAAAAAAAAGAAAAAAAAGATTACATTACACATGTAAAGAGATACATTCAACAAGAAGAAGAATGATACACAATTAACATCTTGCAAAAGTCCTCAATGCCCCATAATGATGTAACTCAAGGTTGATCATCATCCAATACGTCCAACAAAGAACTGCTGTACAAATTATAATATAGATCGATTACATAGGTACACGATACGTAAAGCATTGCTTGAGATTTTACATATGAACCTCAAAATACATTACAAAGGATCCTGAATGATTCCATCTCCAAGAGTACATGGAAAGGTATAGCACATATATCTGCATCAATACAAAGGTCTTCAATCTTCCACGAGTCATCACAGACATGAAGCTGAAGGAGTCAAAACCCAATGGGTGCAAATAACACTCCACCCAACTGTGTGGTACCATAAGGTCCACCCCCCGTGCTAGGAGGTATCAGCCAGACCCACAAGGTGGAAGCAAAACATACAAGGATACCATCATGACTCACAAAAGAATCAACGAAGCTATACTTCTACGAGACTCACAATGGAATCCACAATACATAATACACATGAGGCTCACAAAAGAATCAACAAGATAGATTATGCAAGAGGCTCACAATAGAATATCACAAGAGACACAAACGGTAAACCACCAACTTCCAAAGGCTGAAAACAAACAAGAGAAAACATAACATAAGTTACCACTAGGAAGCAATAGGGAAGAGTGTCATCACTAGGTTGTCATGAGTTACCCTGGTAGGTCTTCACTAGATCTCGACCCCCATCTTGGGTTACCCTGGTGACCTCTCCCGACCCCCAGCCCCCATACATACACTAGTGGACCACACCAACCTTTTGTGGAGACAAGATTGGTGGAAGCCATTTCAGGCCCTTCTCTACTTACCCCAAACCTATACAAGCGTTTGCGGGCAAAAGAGGCAGCATAGAATTATTTTGATTAATGTGAACTAACTACCCTCCCAAGTTCATTAATTAGGTTATCACTTGATTACAAAACTTCCATTGAGTTACCCAGCTGACCACTTTGGGTCCCGACCCCTAATGAAATCCACTCTCCCTTGACTTGCACCTAGGAATCAAAATAAATCACAAGGCCATGAGACCAAAAAAAAAATGAGGTGACAAGGTTCCAACCATAGCAAGGCTTACCTCACTTGCTAGAACAAGATCCCCAAAATGAGTAACTACAATAGACTAGGAATGACCTTCTAGCACATAAAGAATCTACTGATCCAAAAAATATCAGGAGATGAAGTACATCAATGTTCAACAATGAAGGCTCGACTATCAAAGAAGTCATGCAAGACACCAATCTCACTACATTCAAGGACAATGAGAAACATGCACACAAGGAACTCTAACACTGTCCTAGCCTATGAAAGCTAAATACATTCAAAGAAAGATAACCGAGTATCCAACTATGATAGACATGACTCATAAACAAAAACAAGGTCTCATAATGCCAAACATAAGGGAATCCAAATAAAACACCAAAGAGACCATAACACCATCTTTTCAATAATTAATTCAAAATAACATTAATCTCGAATAGTCCAAATTTAAAGCACACATCTCATTTTATTCCTATTCAGTTGCACGACAAAGTTAGCATTACCTTCATCACTCAATTACGATTACGTAATACATTATTACCCTTTCATTAACATTATATTGATCAATAACGATAAAAAAGGAAGACTTCAAAATTTAAAATGAAGTACACACACACACATTTCTAATTACATAATAATAATTAACCAATCTAAACTTAATCTTATATACTATATCAACACAAAACCATATACGAATCTGCATATATAACAATACACAACAAAATACCAACACCATATATATATATATATATGAGAATCATTTTTAATTTGAATCAACTATTAAATAAACATTAATTAAAAACCATGCACAACACATAAAACATATTTGGCTGAAGTATTGTTTATGCATGACAAACAAAGTGAAGGAGCCATGGGTATCACCCACCGCTGTGGGTGAGCCCCCACAGTCGTGGCCTTCCCATGGTTGTGGGTCGCCACCCACGTCGTGGGTGGGTTTCCCCACAAAGCCCAAAACATACACAATCCGATACAAGGTAAGAAAAACAGTCAATAAAAACAAACACACACAATGATATACCAAAGATTGCAGCATAACGAAACACACACACACACACACACACACACATGGCAAAAAAGGGAAAAAATAAAGTAGTTTAACTAGAACTCTGATTTTAATTTTAGAAATATTAGTTTTATTTTTGTGCGCATTTTAAATAAAAATAAAAATAAATTATTAAAGATGAAAAATTAAATGCATGTACATCTAGATCATAAATGTTGGATTAATTGTGGTCATTGGTTTGGTTTGTAAGAAGAAATAAATTGTTGGTTTTCATGGAGCTCTACAATAATACAATTTTTTAAAAGCTTTAATGGTTTCTCTTTTCTTAGCATAATTTATATGGTAGATGTGCATGCATATGTTTGAATTTGAGTATTTTGGTTTAAATATGGTGAAATTTTGGTTGGAGTTTTGCTAGAATTAGATGCTTTAATATTTTTTTTTGCAATTTTAAGTGATTTATGTTCATTGGGAGATTGCTCTAACTTTGTGGTTATATGATTTAATCTACTTAACCAAAGCTTAGTTTATTTTTGGATTAATTTGTTTATGCATATTATCATTCCAACATAACTCAAAATTAAGATTGTTTTCTTTCCCTTTCTTTTGATATTTTTTACAACTATTTAGAATTAGGAAATGATAGTAAAATATTATACATTAGCTATCTAGTGTTACCAAAATTCATATTTAATTAGATTCAAGATTAGTGAACCCAACTTTTAGGGTGTGGTGCATTATAAATTGCTTTATTATCAAAACCTATCCCATATTGTGCAGACCCCATAATACAATCATGCAAGTCCCCTTGTAAAAATAGCAAACAAAAAATGACTAGGTGAACTGGCCAAAACCTTCGAGTAGTCGTCTTCTATTAAGGGTTTCGATTTCCTTTCAAGAAAGATGTGAGTTTGTTTGAATTTTAATATGTGTTGCAAGTGTGTCAAAGCAATTGTCAATCAATTCCTTCAAACTTATCCAATATAAGGGTAAATTCTTCTAGAAACAGTAGGTGTAGTTTAATTTATATATTTTTAGAAATATCTATCAATATATAGAGGTGTGTTTTATGAAATTGTCAATGTTTGCACATACACCTTGATGTTTATTTTTATAACATGGAACTATTGTAAAACTTAAATTCTTTAAGTTTGTGGGGGTGGAGATGGGGGCGAGGGGGATAAAGTTAAAACGTTATAAAACTTTTAAGAGAAATTGATTTGAAAATTATACAATTATATATTTTAGCCTCTTGTTTTAGTCATGTCTTTTCCCATGTATTCTAATCACACATCAAATTCTTTATGGATTTTTGGATTGCACCAGTTTCCAACATCTATAAATCATAATGACTTGAAAATATTAAAATGCACCACCTATATATATTCAAAGGGAGTTATTTCAATACTCTATATAATCATCCCACTCCAAATTTTTATTACTCTTATCTTATAGGTGCTACTTTAGTGTTATATTCTTCCTCGATTTTTTACCTTTTAAAAAAAACAAATAATATTTTATCACAATGTAAGAATTATATAGAATATTATTTTTCAAATTCATTTTGTATCTACAATACACACATTTGATTTTTGGTAAATTATTTTTCATTTTTTATAATATTTCAAAACTATATATAATCACAAATCCCACTTTAAAAAAAATTGAAAGCTCTATTGCATGTGCACTACCACTCATGCTTCTAGAAGGCTTGGTTCAAATTTCATAATAAGACACATACAAACAAAGCAAGCTAAATAAATATTATAGAATGTCTACAATATTCTCTATTGGAAGAATTCATCAATATTCAAGAACTTGATTTGATTTGGAGTTTTATACAAGTAAGGATTTTAGAAGAGTTAGTTAAAATTTGTATAAGAGAGTGTGAGTGTTTAGATGATATGATTGTGGTTATCAAAGAAGATTAAAGAATAATGGTTTGACATTATTGCATAGCATATAGAATTTGATTTGATTTGGAGTTTTATACAAAGATTTTAAAAAAGTGAATTAAATTTTGTATAAGAGAGCGTGAGTGTTTAGATGATATGATTGTGATTATCATGAGAGAAGGGGATTGAAGAATAATGGTTAGGCATTATTGTATAGCATATACTATGAATAAAAAAAAATTATAATGTAAAACGAATATTTATAGTCTTAAATATAATGACTCTTAAAAATATAAATATAAAGAGATTGGCTATCTATAAATATTTGTGCTTAACTACTATTTGATAACAATGTTGCTGCACGGTGTGAAAAAGATAAAAAGAAAAAAAAGATCTGCTACTTGGTGGAAGGGTGCATCCTCTGAACACTATTTTGTTAAAAAGAAAAGCTTCTCCTAGGTGGTGGCACAGGTTCCTCAACTCGATGAGCCTCCTGTTGCTGCCTCTGTTCCTTAGGAATGTGTGGATGCTTGCGGTGGTACCCCGACTGATTGTTTGAAAAATGTTGGATCTTCTTCTTCAATGGATGACTCTCCCGCGTCCCAGATTGCTGCTGGATCTTCTGTTGTCCCTGCCTCTCTGGATGCTGGCTCTGTTCCTCTTGATGTTGGGAGGCCCTCTATTCTGGATCCTTCCTCTTGGCAAAAGGCTGCTGCTAGGGTCGAGGAGGGATGGATCACTGTTAAAAGTAAAAAATCTAAATTGTCCCAGTCCTCTTTTGATATGACCCTTCGATCCCACAAGGGTAGGACAAATTCTTGATCCTTCCTGGTTGGGTTAGGGCTGCTGGTTTTTTGCAGCCTGTTGGTTTTTGGTGGGGGTATTTGTTGTTCCCCTTCTTTTGGTTGGCTATGCCGAGTCTCTTTTGTGTTCTGTTTCTTTGAGTGGACTTTCAAGCTTATCTTTCGGTTCGGGTTGCAGGTCCTAAAACCTGTCTTGTAAAGGGTTTCTGGTCCCTTAAAAACTTGTTTTTCCTTAATCAAAAACAATGTTGAATAGACATGACTTTTTCATAGTTCATGAAGTTTGTAAAGAGTGCTTTTGGATTCAATAGTGTGTATTTTTGCATCAACATCTTAAATCACACACAATGATTATCATAATAAAAATGAGAGTTATGATTTGGATTGTAGACTTAGCACTTCGAAAAAAAGTAATGATAAGGGAGTGACAAGAGGATCCTTTGTCCTTTGATTTCCAATCCTAATGTCATCATTTTACCCATACCTCCTTTTTAGATGTTAAGTCTGCAATCCAAATCATAATTTTGTTCTTCTTAATGATGCTTCATTGAGTTTGATCCAGAAACATTGTTGCAAAAATATCCTTCATTTTCCAATTCTCTTGTCACCTCACCACCTCTACCTCCTTTTTAAATATTAATTTTGCAATCCAAAATCATCTTTCTTCTTCTATATAATGACAGATCATTGAATGCAATCTAAAATATAGATTCAACAATATATATAATTGAAATGAAAAATACTCTCTATCCACACCTTTTAAGTGCTATTACTAATTTAATCTAATTGACTTTGAAAACTCATGCACACCATTTATGTATGCAATTAATAGAACGAAGAAAGAAGAAACAAATCAAAACCATTTCCCTAGATAAAATTCATTTAGTTTAAAACCAAACCTAGCCGTTACGGTTTAAACGTTAAAAAATTACTTTCAAATATGGAGTTAATTAACCCTGTCTCTTTAAAGAACGTAATTGTTTTATTTGAAATCGGAGTAGCAGTAACGGATGCAAGTGCAGAGAAAATGAATACAGAATGCGAGCAAAACACGCCCAAAAAGTGGAGAAGAACCTCCGGTTGGAAAAATGATACCGATATGGTTAAGCCCAAAAATGAGCAAAGAGAAGAAACATCAGACAAGGAGAACAGAGGAGTGGCTACAAACAAGCAGAGACAGCGTAAGAAGGAGACTCTTAAGAATGTTTCAAACCTCCTCCCTCCTCCACCGTCCTCGTCTTCAAACTCAAAGAAATCAGGCCACATCCGGAACCACAAAAGGGCTGGTATTGGTAGATCGCCCCAACCCCATCTTGAGGAACAGAGTCATGAGAAAATCCTGGGTTCAAGTCCTACTTGCCCCATAAAAAGTAATTCTTCTTTGAAGAAGGAGTTGCAACCTGTGAGGTTAAGGCTTCAGAAATTGAATATAGATAAGGAGAGAACCGACAAGTTGTTGGATGAGCGTGATGCCCTTCTGAAGCAGAAGGAGGCTGAGCTCGAGATCAAGGCAAAAGCTCAGGAAAGGCTTCAGTTGCAGCTTATACAGTTCCAGAAATTGAAGGAATTCAAGAGTGCATTGGTAATTTTTTGGTTTTTTGTTTTGTATTTGGATCTAATGCCTTCGGGTTTGATAGCTTTAGGTTTTGTTGATCTAGTTTTGGTCCAATTGGATAGAGTAAATGCTCTTCCGAGCCGTTCAAGGGAAGACTGTTGGGCCTTTTCTGTTCTTGGGGCTGGGGTGATTCTTCCTGTAAGTTTGTAGCTCGAGTAATTTTTGGGTTAACGGGATTTATGTGAGCCATTGGTGCAAGGGGCTCGTATTTGTGTGGTACTTATTGCAGTCCTGAGCTTCACCAACTCAAAATAGAATAATTAAGTTTGACTCTTCAGAAACTAGGGTCCCTTTTACTCTTACCACTTTTCTAATATAGCTTTTTTGGAGTCCCTTTGACCTACTTTAGTCATTTTTGTACATTACTATAATTGCCTTCTTGCCTCTATGAGATTTGATCCAGTGAAACTTTTCCAAAACACACTGAATTTGCATAAGCGTATATGGTTACTTCAGATTTTTCTAGAAAGCCCTATCTTCATTTCCATAGAGTGCGTAGGATTTGGATAGTGTAGTTCTCGCATAAATGTTAGCTTCATTTCCATTATGGGGTTTAGTCTAGCTTGGTTTAACAAAAGCATAGCTCCATTTCCATAGAGTGTATGGGTTTTGATCTGGACCTGATTTTTCATGGAATCCTGGATTCATTTTGGTGCACTATGTTAAGGTAGATTTCCATAGAATTTCTGTAAGACCAGTCATAACAGATTTGAAACTGCATGATTTAAGAAGATGATGGCTGATGTCACATTTTAGTTGGTGTATGTGTTTCTTCAGCCTGTTAATTTTGTTAAATTTAGTTCATGATACGCTATCAAATGCTTTTCAGGAATTTAATAGTTGTGTTTTTGTGTGCAAACAGAATTACCCTTTGGAGCAGTCTCTCCGCATGGTGGAGCTTGCTAAGGAGAAGGAGAAGGAAGAGAAGATAAATGATCCAAATAGACTGAAGGAGCCTTCTCTGCCATATATTTTGTGGTGCCAAGACCAGTGGAATCAGGTAGGCTAAATGCTCCATTCATCCCGATTTGCATTCTAGATTGTACCAAATCTTCTTCACTTAATTTTATTCTAACATGTTCTGTTATTTACATATAGGTGGAATGTTTGCATTAGCAAACTATATGATGTTTTTTTGATAAAGGTAAAACGAGGGTTTTTGAAAGAGTACCAAAATTTTTACATAATCAAGAATAGATAGAATATTGAAGAGCAAACGAGAAACAACAGGGATGAACAGTTTTTAGGCTACTACACAAAAGCTACTTACATAACCTGAGCATCACTGCTGAAACTAACTACTAAGGATAGACTTCTCTAACAGAGACCAGTCAAGTGGTTAAAATCTGTAGAACTAGAGAGCTCTAAATACTAGCCACAGTTCTACTCACCGAATTGCTGAAGTACCATTCCAACCTTCCGTTTCTGACAATAGAACCAAGCTCATTAGGGTACAAGGATCACCTGAAGTCCTTTTGCCAAAGTTCCCAATAGGTCTTGTACCCTCCATTTTTATTTTTCTTTTAGAGAAGAGCCAGGAGAATACCAAGCACTCTACAAAGGACGAGAAGCAGGACTCCCCACAGCAACACAAGCTCCAGCACCTTTCAATTTGAGCTCCTCTCATTAGTAGACACAGTATGATTGGACTCATTTATTACCATTTCTGAGAAGGGCATCTCTTCATTCACTTGAGGAATACACAACTTATTTTCCCTCTCCAAGCATTCTGCTTCCTCCTATTACCTAGAAAAAACAAGAGTTGAGTGGCTAACCCTAGGGCATAATGAATAAACATTCGCTGCTAACTCAAACTCAATCTTCTACTTCTAGACACCAGACTTAGAAGGCAAGGAGATAGAAGTCAGTAGCATCTTATCAACATTAGTATTCATACAGAAACTAGTATACAATAGTCGCTTCTTGGATCTAACCACAGGATTGATAGTAGCCGCCAATGCTCCACAAAACCTCTTCTTCCCAATATTCTAATGACGGGCCTAGCAATCTAACTCAATTGGAGAACCTACTACAGCATTCTTTCATTGGATCAAAACCTGGTTTCCACTTTCGAAGGAAGAATCCCAATTGCCCATAGAAGTAGGGACCACTTGAAAGGGTCTCGACACAATCGATTTATTTAAAAAGGAAATAAGGAAGAAACCTTGAAACATAGCCAAGACCTCTCTGTTTGGCTAGACAATTTCCATTTCCTTTGAGCCCATCTTCTCACCACTTCAATTTTGCTTCACTTGAAAAATTCCCAATGAGGGCATTCTAAACTTGGCTTGAGTAGGGCTTGCCACAAGCCACATTTGCCCTAGATCAAAACCTGGGGAACCTATTATAGCAGTCTTTCATCATAATGGGGAATCTATTAGATCGTTCTTTTGTTAGATCAAAACCTGGTTTAACTCTTGAAGGAAGAGCCCCAGTTGCCCATAGAATCATGGACCACTTCAAAGGGTCTTGACACAATCAAGTTGATTAAAAAAGGAAACAAGGACGAAACCATGAGACATAGCCAAGAGCTAAACAGTTTCCATTTCCTTTGAGCCCATCTTCTCACCACATCAATGTTTGGCTTGGCACTTGAAAAATTCCTAATGAGGGTGTTCTAAAGCTTGCGGGGAGATCTTTCCACCATTGAGTAGAGGACATTGATCTGAAGGTATTTGTAGCCGACAACCAATCTTGATAGAACATGGCTTGAGCGGGGCTTGCCACAGGCCACATTTGCCGAAGATTGTGAGCAAACAGCAAGATCCACACCTCAACTCTTTAGGACCAGCAACAGCATTTGGAGGCAAAACAAAGTTACATCCATCAGATTCCCTAATCGCCAAAGACCAAGCATTAAAATTGTCATGGATCTTCCAGAGAGTAGGAATAAGCTCCATCTCTTCCTTTAAAGAAGGGGAAGTGTGGGAACCCCACATCCACCCCACCAAAGTGAACCCAAACTCAACGATTGTGCTAATTGATAGAGCCACGACCTCTCCTGTGTTTGAACCAAACTCTCAGATGCTGCAGTGCATCTTCTAGTAGGGGTGTTCTAAAGCTTGCAGGGAGATCTTTCCACCATTGAGTAGAGGACATTGATCTGAAGGTATTTGTAGCCCACAACCAATCTTGATAGAACATGGCTTGAGCGGGGCTTGCCACAGGCCACATTTGCCGAAGATTGTGAGCAAACAGCAAGATCCACACCTCAACTCTTTAGGGCCAGCAACAGCATTCGGAGGCAAGACAAAGTTACATCCTTCAGATTCCCTAATCGCCAAAGACCAAGCATTAAAATTGTCATGGATCTTGCCAGAGAGTAGGAATAAGCTCCATCTCTCCCTTCAAAGAAGGGGAAGTGTGGGAACCCCACATCCACCCCACCAAAGTGAACCCAAACTCAACGATTGTGCTAATTGATAGAGCCACGACCTCTCCTGTGTTTGAACCAAACTCTCAGATGCTGCAGTGCATCTTCTAGTAGAGCTCATTGAGTAGGAGCACTTACGATAGTAGGCTTACAAACAAGGTGAGCATGGGCTACTTGTCGAGCCTCTAACCGTTAGTCAAACGGACTTTCTTCTTCCTCCTCAAGGCTGCTGCCCCGGTCGCCCCCTACTTCTGCCCCACTAGTTGATCTCACCATCCACCTCCTTACCATCTTCATTGTCGCCATTCTCCTCTGCAACCTACAACATTTCCTTTCTCAATGGAGATTTAAAATTCTACTTCCCGCTCAACAAACTTTGCCCAACATGGCTAATATTTTTTTTCACCATCAAATTATATGATTTCTTTTAGGATTCAACGATGTGATTTTTGAGTCAATCTCTATTGACCTATACTTCATGAGTAGACAAGAATCCATCACTCATGAGCATGAATGGTTCACTTTAGCACTCATTGTATCTAGATAGTGCTCATGGGCGAAGCTTTGGAACTGCTTGAAATTCATCCATCCCAATAATACGCTGAATCAAGTACACTTAACTATGGAGTTTCATCCAAGATCAAGCCCACTTAGCTTGCTGCACCATATTCAAAACATTAGAAAGTGTCTTATACAACTCCCTAGCTCATTTGTTTATATTTAACTTTTAAGTGGAGTGTTTGCAGTGTATCAATTTATATGCTGTTTTATATGGATTCATCTGTGTAATTTTAGAGTCAGTTTTTATTTACCCATATTTCATGAACAGTGTTTAACCATGTTTTGGAGTGTTGCAAACAGATGAAATCTGAGAATCAAAATATCCCATTTAAGGACATGGGAACAATTATGGGAGAGAACTGGAAGGTTTTGAATGCAGAAGAGAAGAAACGATACAATGATAAATATGAGGCTGAAAAGGAAGCATACCTGCAGGTAGTTCTCGAAACTTAACAGGTTGTGTAATTTTGTTTTTTTGTATAAGATCCTTAGAGGAATTGAGCTAACCTGCCATCAACTGTAAAGTTTGTTGGACAAGAGAAGGGCAGAAATGAAGCACTAAAGCTTCTTCATGACAAACAGAAACAGAACTTGCAGTATTTAGTAAATAGAATTTGCAAAAAATGCTGGTTATTTTACTAATTATGTAGAGACTTCCTCATCATGTTTTCTACGACATTAACTTGTGTGACTTTCCTTTGTAACACAGGCTGCGGTTCAACAAAAGCAGCAGCAAAACGAGGGAGGCACTGACCCTAACAGGCCAAAGAAGCCCCCAACATCATTCCTACTTTCCAGGTTTGAGATCTGATTGCCAATAAACTTCTTTTCTCAGTTGATCAATTCTTTTTCTTTAAGAATTGGTATTGAGTTTTTTCGGCTATTAGCATTTGGTTTTCACAGTCAATAAGAATGAGTGAGTAAACTCTGAGTTTTGTCTGCATCGCTTATTTTTAGAATCGTAAACTCACTTATTAGCATTCAGTTAGCTAATTTAGGCCACACCTCTGTTTTAACAGTAACAAAACAAGGGAAATGCTAGCAAAGGAAAGGCCCGAAGTTAGCAACACAGCCAACAATGCACTCATTTCTGCAAAATGGAAGGTGAATAAATTTCCTTATTATGTATGTCTATAAAGAATTCTCATATCTTTTATGATCCTCATTTTTTATCTTTCAGGAATTGGAAGAGGCATGTAAGAAAAATGGGATGATCAGGGAGCAAAAGACGGAGGAGCAAACACAACATCAATTCCAATTCATTGAAGAAGAGATGGAAGTGGGCATGTCTACTGCAAACACAACATGTTCGTGATTTGCTTGTTTCCAGAAACAAGGCTATACAGCTAAAAGTATGTTCAATCTTTTACAGTGAACATATTATATTGGTAATGAGTTTGAGATTCAGTCTTTGGATCAATTTTTGGTGCTATGATCAGAATTTCCAGGTTTTTAATAACGTGCTGTTACAACCTAATTTTCTAAAATTGGCCTTTGGATCAAGTTTTACTGATGCTTCAGGGAATGAAGCTGGGATCCCTGGGATAAGTTAGATATTTCACAAACAAAAATCGCGGTCCCAAGAGGCACGTTATGTATATAATTTACAAACAAAAAATAACAGCAGCACGACTCAAGGGACATGTTATATAGAGTTCTATGAAGTTTTGCATCAATTACAAGATCGGAAGCAAATTTAATTCTGGTTTTGGTTTCAAATAAGAGTTCCATGTACGGTTTAATATATGGACTTAAAAGTTTTCAATATTTAGAAAGTGAAAATAGTTTCTAATAGGTTTCAGAAATCAAAAGCATCTTTAGTATATGAAAAATTAAAAAAATCAATTTATTGTTATTTTTTAATTTTAGATTATCTTATCTTCACTTTCATCTCTTAACTCTCACTCATCCAAAGTTTAACTTATTTCAATTGATGATGATGATGATGTTGATGATGATGATGATGATGACGACGACGATGATGATGACGACGACGACGACGATGATGACGATGACGACGACGACGACGACGACGATTATGATGATGATGACAATGATGACGACGACGACGACGACGATGATACGACGACGAGGATGAGGATGACGATGACGATGACAATGAGGATGATGATGATGATGACAATGATGATGATGATGATGATGATGATGATGATGATGAGGAGGAGGAGGAGGAGGAGGAGGAGGAGGAGGAGGAGGAGGAGGACAATGACGATGACGATGATGACGACGACGACGATGGCGATAATGAGGATGATGATGATGATGATGACGACGACGACGACAAGAGCGATGATGATGATGATGAGGACGATGAGGACGATGATGATTGTTGGGTGAATATTTTGGGTGAATTTTTATTGTCCAAATTTGATGTTGTTTTCACGCATGTGATATTAAATAGCCCATGAAGGGATTTTTTAAATTTTGGAACAGTATTGGATTATTGTGCTTTTAGTCTAGTTTGGTACCCATCACCAGGACATTATAGAGGCAACTTTTAATTTGGGTCTAACCACCTATCATTCATTTCCATGAAATAGACTTTTTAATATCTTGGAATATCATTAGATCACTGTGCTTTTTAGTCTATTTTGGTCACCATTGCTAGGACATTATAGAGGCAACTTTTAATTTGGGTCCAATCACCTATCATTTGAGTTTTCATTTTTTTTCAGAATTTTGGTTCAACCACTCACCTTATTACAATAATTAACAGCAAAAGGTGGTGTAAACTGCTAATGAAATTATACACAATCAAGAGTGGTGTAATCACCATGCACTTAGAGGAATTTTAGGGTAAACATGCATTATTACCACAAAATTATGAACATTTAAAGGAAAATAATGCATTATTAGCATCAATTATAGGCACACTTGTAGGCATTTTAGGGTAAACATGCATTATTACCACAAAATTATGAATATTTTAAGGAAAATAATGCATTATTAGTATCAATTATAGGAACATTTTAAAGAAATCACATGCCATTGCCACACTTTTTAGTGATTGGATTCTTATTTAAGCAAAAAGAAATCATTCATTCATGATTGAATTGATTGTTTACTAGCATATCTATATTTAGAAAAATCTATGTAAAAGATGTTGAAGAATATCATTATGGACAAACTTATTTTTATTTGTTTACTTTGTTCTTTCTATATTGATTATTTTCACTACAAGAGTTATTTTAAACATTTTATCTTTTATTATTTGGTTTGAACTTAATAAGATTATTGTATTTGATTGCTTTTAATTTTTAAATTTTTTATTCTCTAATCCTAGCTGTAACCTAAATAACATATTAAAATCTTTTATCTTATTCTCTAAATTTTATCTTCAAGATTTGGTTTGAAATTAATAAGATTAAAGTCATATAGTTTCCACAGTCCATGAAGATGCGTAGCATATTTTTGGCTTAAATTGTTTGGAACTTAAACAAAAAAATAAAATAAAAAGTTGTACATAATTTAAGCCAGAAATTTGCTACACATTAATAAGATTACTATATTTGTTTGTTTTTTGATTTTTCATTTGTCACCCATCATTGCAAGATATCGATATCTACATAAGTGGCTTTTTAATTTTGTGAATACAAATGCAAGATCTCCTATATGTGAGTGGTACATGCCTTCAACATAATGGTGGGGGGATGAAAACCCTCAAGGATATATTCCATATCCTTGATTTTTTTATGATGGGATGATGAAAACCCTCAAGGATGTATTGCAGATCTTAAATTTATTTAATTTTATTTTGTATATAAAATGAATGATTTAGGAGTTCATGGTACTTTTGAGAAGAGTGTTGACTATTAGTAAGAAAATTGTGGTTACAAACTAGAGTTTTGAGCCCTAAGAATTCTTAGAGTTGCATCTATACCCTAGTGATGATAGTAGGAGAATAATCAAAGTGTGAGCAAGAGAGTATATTATTATGTAATACTAGAACAAGGTTAAAATATGCATCAAACATAATTGAATATATATAACCACATGCACACACACAATGTGATACAAAGTATTTTCTTATAATATCCTTTTTATCTATTTCTCTTTTATTCGTTCTTTATTTATATACATATAATCTCATGCATTCTATACATTTACATGTAGATGTGGATGCATCCCTTACACATTATGCCTTTTCCTATTTGATCTAGTTAGCCTTATGCTTCACATTTCATTTGTGGTCACTTGTGGTAGGTTTCAATCACGTTCACACCTTTACTCTAACCTTTGCAAGCATCCCCCTCCCTTTAATATTATGTCTTGTCCTCAAGACACGAAAAAAAGGTTAATTAGTAAGCAATATTTTTTTGTATATCTCCTTCAATTGGAGGAATGTGTTGCCCCATTAAGTTTTTGCCTATTGCAATACATGCACTCGTCCATTCAACCAAGTGAGAGTATGGTTTGTTTCTTGTGTAGTAGATTGAACTTGTATCTTTAAGGTGACATTTTTTGTATTTTAGAGTAGAAGTTAGTATCACGAGCAAGTTTGAGGCTCACAACTTCATACAATTATTTGATCAATTCTTTAATGGCCTCTCTTGTCTTCCAGTTGTTGTAATTGAGTATGCAATGCTCCCACCCATGCTCAAACTTTGAAGGTTTAATTCATTGTGGGGCATTGTAAACAAAATTGGTACAAAGTATTAACGTCACCTAGGGTTCTTTGTACTGTACTAATATGAAACTTCAAGTGTATATAGATTGCCACATATTTCTTACTCTCCTCACCCATTCTAACCTTTTTCATTTCTACTAGGGTGTTGGTGCAAAGTGTTGAATCTTGACCATTTATTTCAATTATAACCACTACCAATTGCTTCAATTTTTTCCCTATTGATTGTGATATCCAATTGCAATTAGGTCATTTTATTCTAAATAATACCTATCACATCTTCTAGTTGCTCTATATTTTGCACATGTTTTAGGATATCTTCTTTTGTTGTTTAGTGGAAATATCTCCAAGCTAGAATTTTTGAAGTGGTGATATCCTTGACAAATCCACCTATGTTGCAACTAGTAGTAGCTAGAGGAGACATGAAGTTGCAATTAGCTGGATTTGGTTATGCTATTGCAAGAAATTCTTGATAGATTGCATTAGTGATGTGAAAATAGAAGAAGACTTATCTGAAGATGGTAGTATTGTTTGTGGTGGCCCTTACCCTTTGAATTTGAATTGTTTGGTATCCTATTGTTCACTACCAAAGGGCATGTATTGTGCTCTTTGTAGCTTCTTTTCTTCCTCCATTAGTTTTACATGTCTTTTGAGTTGTCACAAGTGTCTCTTATTGTATTTATTGAGTGGCTTGTGGATTTTTCAACATTAACTTGTCTGCTATTTGTTTGGACTAGATCTCTTTGGCCTACATTTGCTCCATTTTTTTCTATTGTGTTATGGGTAAGGAGGGAATGATCTCTACCAAGGTTTTCTTCTTTGTTTTTTCTTAAATTTGGATTAGTTTGTCCCTCTTATGTTTGAGGGATGATGCTAGTTCCTATGAAATTTTTTCTATCATGCTTTTTAATGTTACTATGGATATCACCATGTACCTAGTCATTGCTTCTTCTATAATAACCTTGTTTTTGTCCCCACCTTTTTGTGCAATTCAACTATTTTGTGTAACATCCGCTATCCAAATAAATCACTATATAATAGATCAACATCGATGATTCCTTCTGGTTCTTTTGCTTTCTTTATTTATGCCATTTACCTTTTTTTCTCTCTTTTTCTATTTATATGGGGTTTGAGTATATTTTCTTTTGATCCCCTATTTTTGCCTTGTCTTTTTTTTTTTGCACTCATTTTGAGCAGTGCTTTTGAGGCTTCTTCTACAGAGGGTTCACCTTATGGTAGGGTTGTGGGAAAATTTATTTTTGATGTCCCCTTCCTTGTTTCCCTTCTTGTTCGCTAGATTCTTTTGTTTCAAACCATGTAGAACCCACAAATAGTCAGTCAAATCTTCATAGTGTAGATGTCTCTTTATCCTTAGGTTGGGCTTTTGGAATTGCCCTCTTCCCATATAATTTTTCCTTGTATTTTTTTATATGTTCCTCAAACTTATTTTTTCTCAAATTTTCCATATAATATTTTTATGAAGTAAATTACTCTACATTGGGGTCTTATGGAAACTTAAGAAGAGTTGTTGTATATGAGTCTATTTATGTATCACTAACTTCATATAGAAGTCATGGTATCCAAAACATCCCTAGTTCGATTGCCTCCATTAGGGTAATGTCTTTATTGAGTAGGAAGACAATCTCATTGATATATTTCCTCTCCATACCATATGATTTTTATTCCCTATCTCGCATCTATTATTGAAGGGTTTTGAAGAAACCCTAGCACACCACAATGAAGGATGTAGCATTATTGAAGTGATATGTGCTACTACTAATCTATTCCTTTCCTACATTTTCCTTGTGTTGGTTGATTATTTATTCATAAAGTTGAAAGTTAGGTATATAAATAAGGTACCATACCTAAAATAGTATTGTGTGTTCTTGGTGCACTGGATATTCTCAAGAAGCTAGCTCTTTCGCAAGACCTCATAGAGGTCTATCTCCTTCCCTTCTACCACCATTTGATGTGTGATATGGTCACTGTGCAATCCTCATGCTTCATGAATTAGACTTTATAGGAAATTCTCATGGCGATGTATCACATTAGGGGGTTAATGATTTTTATCACCTAAGCCCCGAGCATCATATGTTACATTGGATACTGAGTAAATTGGTCATTTTTTATTGTCTTCTTTGGAAGAACTTTGCCTGTTTTATTAACCCTATTATCCCTTGTATTGTTTCCTTTGTGACACAATAGGTTTTTTCTAGATATAAGTAGCTACCATGGATTCTATTAAGAATAATTCAAAACCAACTTTCTTCCTTTGAAAAGTTGGAGAAATCATTTATGTCTAATTTTTTCTTCCTAACATGTTGGAATCGTCATAGGTATTTTGTTTATCCTATCTATAATAGGGTTTTTTAAAGTTCCTCAAAATTAGTGTGGCCAATCTCTGTGAGAGGTGTATGAATGTATTTTCACATTCCTTTATGTAAATCGAACGCACACACACTTTTGAGAAGGCCACATTTAGATCTACTTCTGTTTTTGTTTATAGGAACTTCTTATACTTTAGCCTCAATTTCTGAGAGGTGTCTACTAGTATTAGAACAACCATTTTTGTAGAGGACCTAAGTTTGTAGTTGAATGCAAATGCATGAGCTAGGGTTTAATGAGAGTGACCTTCCAATGTATGGGAAATAGCGAGAGTGAGTAAGTGTTTACTTGATCACAATTTGGTGAAATGCAATGAAGTGTTGGATGTAGTTTTATAAAGAGTAGTGGTAGGATTTTCATCAAATGTTTTATCCATTCTTATCTTTTTGCACTTTTCTAGCTGTTAGTTTTCTATGGCTTCTTTATTTTTAGTGGTTAATCATTTTTATGTTACATATATTACACATTATACCTCGAATTTTTATAATATTTGACTTTTCATATCTTGTAGGTTGGTGATAATGTTTTAATTTGGTACCATTCACATAACATTATAACACTTTTTTTTCAAGTGTTCCTAGCCTAATTGCCCCAGAATTTAAAATTTCATTTATGTAATATGGTTGAATCCATTCAAACTTCATTTTTGTCATTTCTTGGATTTCCTATCATATAATAACACTTTTATTTTTGTAGAATGTCTTGTGCCTTACCATGCCATGTTTTTTACTAGTTATGCTTTGAGTTTTTATGGTATACTACAAGTAATTTGTTCTCATCCAATTTCTCCACATCTTCTAGTCTATACTTAGTGAATATTCTTCACCTAACCATAAAGAAAGTACTGTACAAAAGTATGGAATAATGAATATGATGAATAAGGTAACTTCTAATCTACACACTAACTGAAAATGAGTGAACTTGGTAGACCTTTTATATGTTATTTAAAATTCCAAAAGTATGACTAAAATCTTGATATCCCAATCAATTTTATTGTTATTACACAATTTTTTTAGTGTAGTCCCTATGATTTTATTAAGTGCATCACTTGTGCCATTTCTTGTGGATGATATGGAGAGTATTGTTGTTATGTGTAATCGTAAAATTCTCAGGAGCTCTACAATGACCTTATTTACAAAATGTTTTCCTTGATCACTTGTGATACCTAAATCTTGTTATTATACGTTCTCATATAGGAACTTTGTAGCAATTTTGGTTGTTCAATCCTTCATTAGTTTTTATTTTGGCCATTTTAAAAAGTATTCCACTCTACTAATGATTTATCCAACTTTGTATGGTTTGTAGGAGGGTCAATTGGCCCTATGAAATCTATAGCTCACACTTCAAATGGTATATGTACTAGGAATAGCTACAAAGGTGTCTCATCTCTTGTAGTAGGTCTTCCCACCCTTTGGTATATATCACATTGTTTGACACACCTTTTTTGTATCTATTAGAAGTGTTGATCACCAAATTCTAGCTAATTTATCCTTCTTTGTGGCAGCTTCTTCAAAATTGTGTCCTCATAAAATTCCTTCATGGGTTTCCTTTCAAGTATTTCCTCTCTTTCATGTTCATATACCACACTTCTTATGATATTATCTCTTCCCATTATGCACAATTTCACTAAACATTTATGGTAAAGACTTTCCCAAAAGTATTTCCTTGTCTTTCAATGATCTATTTGGCAAAAATTCCCCTATGGATAATAGGCACACCATATCATTAACTTATTCGGGTACCATAATCAATTAAAAAGATTTATGACAAATAAATATTCTTCTAGGTTATCTAGTCCTTCTCCAAGTTGTGTCTTAGATAGTCAGGGTTGTGATTATTTTTCTTGTTTTAACCATAATTATTAAAATCAAATTATTTCAAAACAATAAAAACCATCGACATATTCTTCCCCAAGTCACTAATTTGTTTAGTAATTCCTTTAGCAGCTCATGTTCTATATAAAATGTGAATGGTGTAGACGATATGTAATGTATGAACTTTTGAAGTACATACATTACCATTGCTAGGGCTTCGGGCTTTTTGTGGTAGTCAAATTATTTTCTACCTGGGGAAAGTTTCCAACTTGCAAATGCTATAGGGTGATTTTTTTTTCCCTTGGCATTGAGCCAAGGCTATTCTTATTGTTATTTGAGAGAGATCTAAGAAGGTGTTCCTAGAGAAAATATTTAATAGTATTTAACCATATCTAAAGATATTACAATATAATAAAATTATATTAGTAACTAGATGTACATTTGACACCAAATTTTGTAACTATATCGAAGACTAACCTACTAATATGACTTCTATTAAGATAATATGGACATGAAAAACATGATTCACTAAGATAAAACCACTAATATTTAATGAAGATATTTCCTTAGATATAACAATGTATCATGAAATGCATATGGACCTACTACCTAATCCTACACTATTGGTAAATGATTTTGTTTATTTTAAACTGTACATCGAGCATCAAGATTCTTAGCGCTAGTGCTTTATAAGATTTATATACTCACATTCATCTATTAGAAATAGAAAAAAAAGAAACAATAGTAGATGTGTGTTATTTAGAAACCTAATCTACTTAAAAATCCTCCAAATTTATACATTCATATATAACAAAAAAGAGACCATTAAAAATATAGTTTATAGTTAATTATAGTATTGCAACACTTATGGAATTCATGTTACAATTTTACTAGCAAATGTGGTGAGAGAAAAATTCAAAGAAGTTATTACCATGCTTCTTTGCTTAGAAATATTTCAAAATTATTACAATTAGATGAGGATAAATTTAATTACCAACACCTACTCGAATAAAATACATCTCTACAAATTTTAGAATGAAAGATATTGGATGGTGAATAAAATGTAGATTTGGAATCCTATAATTCTCTCTACACTCAAGTTAATTAAGAATAATAAAACACCAACCCTTTGAAAAATGGAGAATATAACTCTTATACTCTCCATGTAAGTTTCCTACAATTCTGGGGTATGAAATCTTCATTATATCCCAGAATATCCCAATTTAAATGAAACGAGGGACACCCATACTCTTTATGCATAGTCTCTCCCTAGATAATGCTCGAAATCATGGCTTAGGATTTTTGACAACACCTACAAAGCATGGAGGAATGTTCTTCTATGATATACAAATGTACTCTAATGGTTTTTAAAACCTAAGGTGCAAAAGTTTGAGAAAATTCGTCAAAAAATATAGAAATATTTATTGTAAAAGAACACCATTACTCTTGGTAGATTAAATATCTTGAAACTAGAGAGAGTGGGTGAAAAATGGGTTGCAACATTTAAATATTCCTTTGGTATCCTTTTCCTACATTTAAAATTTAATTATGCTTACCTTCACCTTTACTTTTCAAAGATTTGGGCTCATCTCAAGCATTGTCACACTTTCAATGAGTTCAAGAACCTACAAACTTGTTGACAACCCATATTTATTCTTTACATTTTTAAATGCTAAATTTTCAAGGAGTTTGTGAACTTGCAAACCTCCAACATATTGAACTTGGCCATTTTTTCCCTCAAAGAACTAAGGTTTTAAACCTTTCTTAGACTTTCAAGGAGTTTAGGAAGTTTGTTCTTTCTCTTCTTGGCTCTTCAATGAGTTAAAAAAGTTGTGAGCTAGACAACCTTTTAAGATTATCATTGTCTTGTCTAAATTTTATTGACATTTTAAATTTAGCACTTTATGCTATTAAGATTTTAGGGAGTTCCCAAACTTCTGAACTTCTTGAAAAATTAAACTTGAACACTTTTTTTTTTCTTATCCATTTTTAACTTCTAAGACAAATGGGGGGAAAAAGGTAAGGAATTAAGATTTATTTTTAAGGTGTCAATACTGGTCATTAATGATCACTTGAGTCACACAAGGACATAGGTGAGAGTGAACAATATAAAATGCAAGATTTTAGAATTTCAAAGATCAAAGACTAAGTATACATCATAACCGATATCATTTTTAGGGCATCCAGGGACACCTTGTACAAGGTAACCAAATTAAAACATGTCAAAACCTACAATCCCAATGAGATAACATAATTAATTTTTTGGGAATTGGAATTGGCTCATAAATCATGCTAGAAGTACCACTTTAGTGATGTCCCTACATATTTGACTCTAATAAAACTCTCTCTCAATTCTTGTTGTGCATTGGATTGAATGTAAAGGTTTCCTTTATATTCCTTGTTGTTGAAATATATTTATATTTATTCATGTGACCACTTTAAGTGAATTCATCTAATGTAAATGTCAATTAGAAATGAAAGGGAAAATCACGAATCCCTATCCTAATTAGAATTCAAACAAACAGACAATGAAATAACACAATAACAAGAAATAGGATTTATAAAATAAATCAATTGAAATCCCTATTCCGTGACTGCGTATAACTTCCATTGCTCTTCTCTTCTTTGTGGTATGGTGGCTCTTAGATATTGCACTGACAACCTACAATTGACACAAAGATTCAAAGTTCGTGATTCAAAGAAAATGGAGATTGAATGCTCAATTTATAGATAATTGGAGAGGATTGATTGAAAGGTGGAACAAATTGATCAAGAGGTGGAACTCAGGTGAGCTCACATGCTGATTGATAGTTGAATTGTTGATTTAGAGGTGAAACTCAATAGATTGAATAGATTAAAAGAGACGCCCCCTCGAGAGATTGTTTGTGCATTAAAGACAAATGATCTCTCGAAAACAAAAGAATGTGAGATGAAAGAATAGTTAGTTGATTAGAGATAGAGATAGGTCATGTGAAGATGATATTGAGATAGAATATGAGAGAATGAACCTTAGAATGAAAATAGAATGATGTTAGATGATAGAAAATGATTTAGAAAGAGATGATGAGAAAATAATCAACAAACTAGCAATAAGCAAATGAGATGAAATGAGAATGATTGATTCGCGAACCTGTGTCATTTATTTTATTGCACAATATATATTCATCACTGAGCCTTATTATTGAACAATGAATCTTAGCACACCAGGGTATAAGGAACTAAGATGTAAAGATATCTCATTGAAGAAACAAACACATAGTAGACAAGGAGTGAACCCCTCCATTATGGGAAATACACTAGGGGTCGAGGTATGTGTGGCATTCAATAGCTGAATGCTCCTATCACAGACACCCACTAGAGCAATTTCCCTAGAAGTTCATTGGTTCACACCACAAACAAACAAAGAAAAAGATAATGCCCATCATGGCTCCTCTAGTCACTTGTGGACATCCTTGAGTAGCATAGGAACATAATCTGTCACCAAATGATAAAAGATAAAGACCGACCCAGACAAAATTCAGCAGCTATATTGACCTTGTGCCTTTGTTCTCAGTTGCTTGATGTGATGGTCGATCATGTCTGATCTTAGAAAGTTGCAGACCCCATTTAAGACTGACCTATCTGATTTTGAGTGTATCCTCTTCTGTTTAAGACAAGATAATGATCACTTGATATAGATATGATACGATTGATAAGATAGTTCGACCAGTTGATTGCAGATGTTTGACTGGATAGTCGTATCCTTTGTTAACTTCGTGCGAAGCGTTTGTTGAATATCTGCTAGGGTATTTGTTTCTCACAAGATATTTTATTGCAAGTTTTTTGATTGATTGATTTTTGATTGTTTAGTTCTTTTTCAAGAGCTTTTTCAATGTTTTTGGATTATGTGGATCGATATTTGAATGTTTTTGATTGAATTTTTCAGGACATTTTGCAGATGTTTTTGGTTGATTTTTTCAAAGGAAGTTATATGAATGTTTTTGGATTTTTTGAAGGATTTTCTCATGTTTTTGGATTATATGTTTTTCAATGTTTTTGGATTTTTGAAGGATTTTCCAATGTTTTTGGATTTTATGAAGAATTTTCCAATGTTTTTGATTTGATGAAACATGACCTGTCATCAATTGATAAAGATAAGACTAACTTGGACAAAATCCAATAGTCATACTAATCTAAGTCGTTATTTTGATTTGTGTGATCATTGATAGGAATGTCTGGTTTGAGAGAGTGAATACCCCATGTAAGACCGATTTGTCTGGTTTCGAGTGTATCCTCTTCCCTATATAAGACATGTTGAAGTTTGATAGAGTTTGATCGATAAATTGATTAACAAGACATGTGATCAGTTTGATTGTAGACTTTGAGAGTTTGTCTATTGTTGATTTGATTTGATGGATGGTCTATGGTTTCTTGCTTTGATTTTCAGTTTTTGATTTTTCAAATTTTAAGGGTTTTTTTAGGACATTTTATGACTTTTAATATTTTGTGTTTTCCCAATGTTTTTGGTATTTTTCAGGACTTTATTTGATTTTTTAGGATTTTTTCAGGACTTTTTATGATTTTTAGGATTTTTTCAGGACTTTACATGATTTTGTTTGGATTTTTTCAGTTATGCCCCCCAGTGTGCAAACCTATATGACATGATGATCTGTAGAATGCATGTGGAGACAATGAATTTTTGACATGACCTATGTTAATGCAATATGCATGATGAAGATGCATTTTCTATTCAAACAAGAATGACTGTGTTTGTTTGGCATTTTGTAATACATCCATTGAATTGGAGATACGAAACATTTTGTAGATAAGCGGTCAATCCTTCTTTAAGGTCCTTTGGAACATCCAAATTAACACACTTAGTGACTAGGATTTACAAATGGAGACGCAAAAAATTCCCCATTGGTTCTTGAGACTTTGATCTTCTTTTGCCCATGTGTGTGTAAATGAGTTAATTCCTTCTCTTGTGTTCACTAAAGATCCTTAGCATCCTATATGACTAGATACGTAGATTATCCTAACTTCAAAAGCATCCCGAATAGAGCCTCGCTACCAGCAAGCTTTTAGAGCTCCGATGAGGTTATAGACTATAATTTATCAAATATTGCTCAATTGCCAGCACACGTTCATAGCCCTGATGGAGTTACTTGCATGTTCCCATTGTCAAGCTTTTGTTGCACTTGCATGCGTGATATTTCAATTATAATTGCCTTTTTGCCTTGAGATGAATATTTGACATCTTTTTTTCTTTTTATTTTCTTGCCTTGACTTTGTAAGTAATGGAACCTACTTGGGTGTGACAATTACAGTGACATTGAAGTGAAATTTTAGATTTTTCACTAGTCATATGACGAACTAGGTGTCTAGAATGAATTAGAGATTTTCTTAATGTGTTTGAGATATAGCAATTGATAGATTTTGGGTTAACAAGTCTCAAATAGTGAAATCACTACCCAACCATAAGTAAAGCGTTGTCACAGGGTAATGTTGAAAATGAATGACCTTAGGACCTCAAAGACTTCATGTCTGAATATCTAAGAAAGAAAATGACCCTTGTTTCTCTTAGATGCAAACAGATGACCAACTTGGACAGTTGCCTTGTTTTATTGGTGTTGCTATATGAAAACGCAGAAACCTTGCGAATGTGATCTCTGAATATGCCTAGAAAGTAAAACCTAAACTAACCCAGCCCTTAGGTATAATATCATTTAAGGTGCATGATGTTCATAGGGTCATGGAGCTTTGTGTAGGTAGTTTGTTGGTCTTTGTTTGAAGAGTCGGATAAAGATGTCTTTTCTAATAGGATAGAAGGACTCAACTAAGTGTACATGTTCAATATCTCCAATGTTAATTTCCTTAGTTTTTGGATTTTATGAATCATTAGAGGGAAATCCAGCTCTAGAACCCATGAATTCAGCTATAACGTTATCATTTTCAAAGAAATCCAACTGTGGTAGATTCTCTTGCCCCCAGTCTGTCAAGTGTGGGTATATGAGGCAAATAGATTCTAGTTCTGAAGTTGTGACATGAGCGGGTGTTATGCTTGTTTCTATTGATGCACTTGAAAAGGATGATAAAGTCAACCAGGTGTTGATCTTATTAGTTGGTGTTATGCTTGTTTTTGTCACTACACTAGCATTTGATGATGGCACACATACAATTGTTGACAAGTTGCTCTGTGTAGTATGATCTGGATTGGTGATTTCATTGATAAGGGGTTCATGAACAACTTATTTAGAGGGATTGGGATCATGAGGGCGACTAGGAGAAATGGTAAGTTCATTTGAGAAGGAATCTTGTGATGAACATGGAAGATTATGACATGGAGATGAAGGGATGGAGGGATCTTGATCAAGATTTGGAATAGGATCATTGGAGTTTGTGTTTTGCTCTTGATTTTGAATCGGATCATTGAATTTTTCACTTTGCTCATTATTTTAAATTGGATCATTATGAATGGAAGGGATATCATGATCTTGCTTAGGCACTGGATGTTGAATGGGCCTTGGAAAGGCACTTTTCTCTTGAGATGGAAGGGGATCATTATGAATGGAATACAAAAGGATGAGAGGATCATCATAAGATTCTTGGTCAGTGGGATCTTGATCAAAAATTGGGTAGGATGGAAGAGTTTGTTCTTGATCTTTATTTGTTTTAGGTCTCATTTCTTCTGATTTTGGATCATCCTCTTGACACAGGGAAGGAGTTTGGAAATGCATGGGAGACTCTTGGAATATTTCAATATTTTGGACTGATGAAGAAGGATTTTGAATGAGATCCTCTGCATCATGACTTGAATTAGATTGGATTTGTACGATGGATAGCCATTGGGAGGTTTTGTTATTAGATAGAAATGACATGGATTGGTCTTGTGCGACTTCAGGGGATGATGAAATGGTGGATAGATATGGTTGATTTGGGCTTTGGTTGAAAGGGATTTGATTTTGGTTGAAAGGAGTATGATTTTGGGTGAAAGAGGTTTGATTTTGGTTGAATGAATTTTGATTTGGAATTTGGTTGAAAGGGTTTTGATTTTGGTTGAAAGAGGTTTGAATGTTGGATTTATGTCAATTTTGATTTGGACTTTGGTTGAAAGGGGTGTGATTTTGGTTGAATGAGGTTTGAATGTTGGGTTGGTGTGAATTTTGATTTGGAATTTGGTTGAATGGGGTTTGATTTTGGTTGAAAGAGGTACTTTGAATGTTGGGTTGATGTGATCGGTATGATTGATACAGTGGGTTGAAAGAAAAAGAAGGTTTACATGACTCTAATGTTGGTTGAATTGAGGTAGGAACGATTTTGTTGAAGAATGAAGGTTGGCATGTTTGAATGGTCTCACAAGAAGAAGAAGGTTGGCCTGCTAATGATTCCCTCATGGTCATCACTTCTTTCATCATTTTTTTTAACCAGGCCCTATGGTTGTTAGGACTAGTCATGTCTATCACTTGTTGTTGCGCAGTCTTGATCTATTGAGCTAATGTTTCTATGGATGGCGATGGAATAGGAATGGAAGGGATGAATTCTCCACCTTCCCTACGAAATGTATAATGCCAATCCATGATGTTTTCTTGATTGGTTTGGACCTAGGATCACAACATGTAAGATGTTTTCTCCATTTCTTTGAATGTGACAATGTTTGATTTGTTAATCTTGACAAACTTGTTTGAGTTGAGGTTGAGTTTGATTGATCCTCTGATTGTGATTTGGACGTTTGGGGTATGACTTTCTAGGATGACTATGCAAATGACGATGGACCAAGACAAATGCACATAAGGACCAATTTTAAGGACATATATGAGGATGATAATGAGGATGTAAATGAGGACTATGCAACTTCTAAGGACGATATGAGGATGATAATAAGGACATAAATGAGGACTATGCAAGGACTAAGGATGATAATAAGGATGTAAATGAAGACTATGCAAGCACTAAGGATGATAATAAGGATGTAAATGAGGACTATGCAAGGACTAAGGACGATAATAAGGACGTAAATGAGGACTATGCAAGGACTAATGATGATAATAAGGATGTAAATAAGGACTATGCAAGGACTACCCATGGTCACAAGTGTGTATTCCTTTGAGTTTGTAGGACTATCTGACGTTTCAAAACGGACTTTGTTTTCAGTAATTCTGTGTGTAGGCCAGGTTTTGTGGTTTTCCAAGGCTAAGAACAATTGTTTGGAGGTAAATATAGCTGACCGAACTGGTTTTTTTTTTTTCAAACAATCTTAGAGAATTCAGAGATACGTAGGATAGGGCTTGAAATAGCCCAAATAACTGACTCAATACTGGTTTGATACAATGATACATAAAAAGACACAAAAGACAATCTTAGGCTGGAAATTGGACACCATTCAATGAGGCTCCCACAACAAAATACCGAAACAAGATGGACAAATGGAGAGTTTGGCAACATTGGCTCCACTCCACGACACACACTTCTCGGGCATGCCAGTCTCTCTTACCCTGAAGATCTTATCACCGAGGGATTTCTCTCTCATAATGCAAGGTACATGAGGGGTATCTATGGGGTACGATCCGTACTCCCAGAATCACTGAATGTAGGATTTTGGGCTACTAAGTTGGTTCTTATTGTAAAATTTTGAGGGATCTCGGTCCAACAATGGATTCTCAGAACAAGCCACTTAAGAATTTAGTTAAGCTTATTGGTGCAGGGAAGGTCCCCACATACGTCGAATTCACTCAACACTCTAGCCGCCTGACCAATATGTTTATATAGCGGCTTAAAAAACTCGCTCGAGGGTACGCTGGGAGAGATGATATCCCCAACGCATCCCAATTTGAAGTACTTCTGTGGGGTGATGAAATCCCCAGTCAAAGATACCCCTCTCTACTTGAAATAAAATAAAATTGAGTGTAGTTGTCACCTCCTTCCTTTCTCCCAAGACCCTGAAGGCGGGTGGAAAGGTAGTTAATGCAACAGTAGGTCCACCCCAAACACGATAAAAGATTCTTTCCCTTAAGAAAATTAAATTTTATTTAATCTATGTGTAGCTTGATTCATGTTCATTTTAAAGCCCAAATTGAGGTGTTGAATACGCATGTGCATGTCAATTTTAAACACCAAACTAAAATGTGAAGGCATGCATGTCAATTTTAACCATTATTGATTTTAAGCCCAAATTGAAGTGTTATACATGCATGTCAATTTTGACCAATGGTTAATTTTAAGCCCAAAAAATGAAGTGTGAGAGCATGAGTGCAATTGATCTAATACTGATCCAATTCTTTCTGTAAATTCACCATGGGCTGCAAACAAATGATCAGTAGTAAAATCAAATCAACAGTAGACAGAGAACCCAAATCTAAAAGAAATGAATGCATGATGCTACCTGCGCGTTTACGTGACCCTGCATAGGCGATTGCGTGATCTTGACAGAATGAATGCGTGATCCTAATAGATCGATTGCGTGATGATAACAAGGCGATTGCAAGATACATAGGCAGATAACACAAAAAAATAAAGATTGAAGCTAATTTTGTTTAGAAACCTGCAAAATAGATTGTGAGGCTCTAGCTAGGTCTCTCATCATCCATTCAATGTTAACCAGATCATATTTCACCTGATATGAGAGAACTAAGCTATTGCATTTGTCGATAGCTGGTTGGTCTTCCAAATATTGTATCTTCTTTTTTGCTTTGAGAATTCTCTGATGGCGTCTGGCCTGTCTTCTTTTCTCTTTTGTCCTTTTGGCACCTGAAATCCTGAATTGTACCTTACGTGCCATAAACTATTATAAAAATATGGAATAAAAATAACCTGTTTCCAGATTTAGTCAATTTCATGCAGAATTAAACAGATCAGAGAACATAAAAGGAATAAAAACATAATTATCAGAACAAAAATATTCAAAACGAATGCATGACAGTATCAGAGCGATTGTAGAATCCTGTGTTAGCAATTGCGTAACCCTGTAAGGGTGATTGCGTGATCCTATGTTAGCGATTGCATAAAATTGTAAGGGCGATTGTGTGATGGGTTCCACACAAATGCGTAACCCTGTCTGGTCGATTGCGTAGCCTTGTATATGCGATTACGTAATGATGCAACCACGAATGTGTGATGAAGAGATCTTTTTTTTGAAATCTGTGCAAAACCTGCAAAAAAGGAAAAAATCTGTACAATCTGCAAAAGTAACACAGAAAACAGAGAAGGTTAATTAGCTGTTGTTCACGTCGGGTTCACCAAAATGTCGCATGCGAGAATTCATCTAATGTAAATATCAATTAGGAATGAAAGGAAAAATCACGAATCCCTATCCTAATTAGAATTCGAACAAATAGACAATGAAATAACACAATAACAAGAAATAGGAACTATAAAATAAATCAATTGAAACTCCCTATTTCATGACTGCGTATAACTTCCATTGCTCTTCTCTTTTTTGTGGTATGGTGGCTCTCAGATATCATGCTGACAACCTGCAATTGACACAAAGATTCAAAGTTCGCGATTAAGAGAAAATGAAGATTGAATGTTCAATTTATAGATTTTTGGAGAAGATTGATTGAAAGGTGGAACAAATTGATCAAGAGGTGGAACTCAGGTGAGCTCACATGAAGATTGATAGTTAACTGCTGATTCAGAGGTGAAACAGAATAAATTGAATAGATTAATTGAGTCATCTGATTGAGAAAAAACTAATTGAGGGAAGAAAAAGAATGATTGGAGGAAAATTAATTGTTGACAAAGAAAGCTTTATTTAGAAAAAGCTAACTAAAAGATAGAAATAGAGATTGGAGAGATAATGATTTAATTAATTAATTGATTGAATTAATTAATTTAGCATGTGCTTGCACTTTAACTTAGAATTTAATCTTTGCATGAAATTTATTCAAATAATTGAATTTACTTTAAATTCAATTTAGTATTTGAATATATTTAGAACTTGACTTCGATTTTCAATTTGATTTTTGAAATCATGCACATGTGATTGAATTTGATGAAATATGAAATTAAATGAAATAAGAAGAATTAATTAGCTAATTAAATAATTTAAAGAAACTATTTAACTATTTTTGAAATGGAATTTAATTAAATAATAAAGATTATCTAAATTAAAGGATTAAATCACAATTAATTAAATAATAAATATTTAATTAATATTTAGAAAAGGGTTGAATGATTAATTGATTAGAGATAGAAATTGAAAATTAATTTATTTAAATAATAAAGACTATTTAAATTGGGGAATTAATTAGAATTAATTAAATAATAAATATTTAATTAACATTAGAAAATGGTTAAAATGATTAAATGATGAAAGAATAGGAAATAGAATAATTAGTAAGATTATGAGGAAATATGAAATTAGAAGAATAAGATTAATTAACTTAATTAAATAATTAAATAATTATTTAATCAATTAGATGAATAATTAGTACATGATCAATGAGACATTTTTAGGTGTCTATAGTTTCCTTTATATTCCTTGTTAAAATATATTTATATTTATTCATGTGACCACTTTAAGTGAATGCATATAGATTTTCTCTTAGTAGGAAAGACTGTATTATTGGATTGTTAAATTGATGGAAATCAATTTAACAATCTTGATTATATTATTTTTTAGATTAACTATTTTACCATGAAAATATGGTGAAATGTTTGGGAAAATTTTACATTTAAAAAGTGTATTCGAGACCCTTAGATAAATGAGGGTATCTATAAAAAAAAAAAAAATGTTGGAAAATATGGAATTTTTGTGTTTAAATTTGGGATTTGTAGAGAAAGCTTGCATCTTGAAAAATAAAGGTCTAAATTACACATTGGTTTGTACATTTATTTTGAGAAGCAAAATTGTATTATAAAGATGAGATGAGATTAATTTGGCCCTATGTGTGCCATTTTTAGATCTTATTTTTTTATCATATATTTTATGTGTATTTCACTATGTGGCCATAAGATGTGAGGGTTCCCGATTAGGATTGAGTGGACTATCATGCCAATCAACTTATATGGTAAGACATGATAAGGCAGTGCAAGGTTTAAATAATAATTAATTAAAATAAATAAAAACTATACCATTAAAGAATTAACAAAAGTTATCCATGACTCTTTTGTATATATTATGAAGGATATTGGGTTTATTTACCATTCTCATTAAGGATACCCATTGTATGGTGGAATAGTCCTCAACCTCCATGTGGTTCTTGATACTCATGATGACAATCCATCCTTAGAACTTATGTTACCCATATTTTCCTTCCTGATATATTGGATTATAAATCTAATGTGTGTATGTGACTTCTTAGTATATGCATGATTAGTGTATTATTTCCAATATCATATCTATTTTATTCTTCTATGAAGCGTTAAATATGCTATGGGTATGCATTGATGGTGTTGTAAGACCCTCATGTGTAATTTCTTGTTGTTCCATGTATTGGTGTGTTTAGCATGCCCATGCATTGGTGGCATTGGAGGATAGGCTCAAGTGCGGTTGCTCGGTATTCATTTTATCAATGTGATTATAACTTTTGTGCACTAATTGGTAATTGTGTATACCTCATTTATGTTTTTCTAGGAAATTCTATTCAAGAGTTGTGATTATATTTAGTATGTGTAAGTTCAACTACCCAAAAGGCTGTCTTCTAGTTTATGAAGGTGGACCAAATGGTTCCACATGGTTGAGTGGTGTCGAACTACCATTACAGACCTAGAAAACCTTTAGAGAATCTTAGGAGTGCATACACAAAATTTTAATCCTTTAGAACAATAATATTTCATGTTCACGTAATTTAATGAAAATAAGTTGGGGAATTTGATTCCTCATTTGTAAGTTTTAATTATTCTTTTGAAACTTTTATCAATTAAACTATAATCTTTGCACATCAATGGTGAGATTTTTATCTTTACTTTATGCAAGTATTGGCATTGGTGTTGAATACTTGCATGACATTTTGTATTTTTTTTTCTCATATTTAGTAAGGTAGTAGAAACATGATTTGAAAACATTTTTATTACTATTGTAGAATGAACTTGCAAACTAGCATAGATGAAATGCATGATATAACTGTCACGATAATTGAATATAGGTAATTGCAACAATGTAATGGATGGTTAAAAATGATATTCTAGGGGTGGTCATATTCCTATTTTCTTACCATTCTTGTCACATATGTGTACCCTTGTGTCTAGGTGGATATATATATGCAATTTTTAAGATAGATGTGGTGTTGTGAAGTATCTACTTATATTAATTTTAATTTTGGAACGTGTTTGAGGATCTTGTGGGTTATGAAAACCTAGTATTATGTTTAATGGCTAGTGTCAAGATGACTAGCCTAGAGTAATTGGGGTGTGTCATTGGGTTTCTCTCTCTTTATTCCTCTTACAATGCGATCCTTATATCTACATGTCAATCCACATCTAAGGAGATGTTTGAATCTTCTCTAGGTTATTTGATGTTCATACTCCATTAGAGAGATGGGTTTGGCTACACTCTGCAACCCGCCTTCGGCATGAACTTTGTCGCTCAACTCGCCCAATGCAGATATGAGGAGCGCTCAAATCCAAATATGCCTCACTTGACTACAATTATGCACAATAAAAAGCACAACTTGACAAACAATGTAATAGATCGACTCAGAATAACATTGCACTTAGAAAAGCATTAAAGAAATCCTACTTAGTTGAACCAACACAAGAAATGCATAAAGAATTTCCATGACACAGAATTGAGGCCCAAGAAGTTCATTATCCATTAATCAGAACACTGATAATTACAATGCAACTTCCAGATCGCATGGCAGGTTGGGCTCCACCGAAAATGCCTACCAACCCCCATGGCGTCTAAGCCTTTCCCACAAACCCTTTGCAGCAAGTCACTCGACTTGAATTCCCAAGATTCCCTTCTTAGAAATTACACACAATATTACAAGCACTCAAGAACTCTTAGAACTCATCTGCTCTCACATTGACTCGGTGCCTCAGAAAGAGTGAAGGCATCCGCCTTTATGGAATCCGCACTCCAAACCTAGAAGAAACATTTATGGAATCCGTACTCCAAACCCAAAAGAAACACAATTGCATCAGATGGCTAAGAAAACTCAAGCGTGCACGAATTGATGCAGGTCAGATCGCAATTGAGCGGCTCAGACTCCAACTCAGCCTGCATAAGGCACTCCAACAAGAATATGCCTTTTGGGCATCAGGTGGAAGTGAGTTGCTTTCTTGCCCAACACCGCTTCACTTTTCTTGGGGCTTGGTCATTTCATCATAAGAATTCTTTCATCCCCAACAATCGTCATTCCAAATCAGAAACATTATCCACTTGGTTGGGACCTTGAGCAATTTTGGGCTGTTTGACACCCAGAGATCCACCTTCGACGAGATCCCTCGAGTTGGGTTGCCTTCGGACTGAATCAGGACGTTCCAGAGTAAGTTGGATGAGTTAGTCGGTCAAGTCGGACTGTTCAGACTCATCAAGCTCAACAATATTAATGCATTTTGAGGTCTCATTGTGACAACCTCATACATTCTCCCCCACCCAATTCAGGCGACGCCCTCAGCGTTGGTGCTCTGCTCCCAATAAAAGTATCTTCGCGTAGGGGCACTTTTGCTCAACTTAGTTGGGGTGGCTTGAGCTCCCTTGCAGGAACTCAAGAAATTTCTCCTCATGATGCCAGAAAGGCTCGACACGCTCCCATGTTGCTCTCTTTTTTGACTTCCCTTTGTAGCATACCGAGAACTCCTTATACGACTTCACACCATAACCACGACTTCTCATTGGTCGGTCAATCATATTAGCTGGGCCATGCACTGGCACATTCTGGACAGGGTCATCAAAATCAACGTAATGTTTCCTCAACTGAATCACATGAAAGACTAGGTGCACCTTCATATGCATAAGCAAATTCAACTTGTAAGCCACTTTCCCAATATTTTGCACCACTTTGAATGACCCATCCCACCTTCAAATCACAGATGCATTTAAACCTTTAGGTGCCTTAAATTGTTGTAGGTCCATCGTGAGCAACACTTTGTCACCCACCTCAAACTCAATCAACCTTCTTTTTGCATTAGTATACTTCTTCATCGGCTTGGACGCCTTAGTCATGTTATACCTGGTTAAGTCCATCCGCTCTGTGAATTGCTTCACATATTTGACAACATTGAAACTCGCACCTCTACAACCACCCAATAGACTGTGCGGGGTGAGGGGATATTGGCCAATAGCCAACTTGAATGGAGAGAACTGATTTGAACCCTACTTCTACATGTTATAACTGCACTAAGCCACATCAAGAAATCTGGAGCAATTCTTCTGATCTGCATGGACAAAATGGCGCAGGTAATCCTCCAGAATGAAATTAATTATTTCGGTCTACCCATCCATTTGAGGATGGTAACTCGTAGACATCAAGATTTTTGTTCTGACCAATCGAAAGAGTTCAAACCAAAAATTTGAAGTAAACCTTGGATCTCGATCTGAAACAATGCTCAACGGGGATTCCCCAATACTTAACCTATATAATCTAGAAGCATAGGATATAAAAACAATTGAAGTACTATAGTATAGGAGTGTTAGTGTTCTCTAGTGTGTTAAATTCCTTAAGGTGAGATAAATTCCAAAAATTAGTGGTGTCTCTGAAGTGCACTATAGTCTAGACCCTTTGGATATTGAGTGTTTCCCACACTTTTCAAAAATAATTCCTCAATATAAATTGTTCCTATAGAATCTTGTTTGCATGACCATTATGCTAGTTCAAGTGGTCCATTGGGTATTTTGAGAGATTTTTATCTCCTCATATTTGATCTTTGGCATGTGTATACCAAGGTTTTATTTATCACATATATGATCTTATAGACTTCTATTCCTAAGGTTTGAGCCTCTCAAGAGTTGATATGGTGTATTTTCCAAGATCCTAACCTTGGTTTGAAGATTGAATATGTCATAGTCCTAGGCTTCATCATATAAGATAGATGAACCTCTACCACTGTCATGTTATCTTGGTGGCCTTGGCTCACGATTGAGTGATGTATTCCACTTGTGCCACTATGATTGGTGCATTAGTGATGGGTGTCTTGTGTGAGATTTTGTACGTGTTATGACACATTTTGTATTTGTGTGCAATGCAACATGCGAGTGTTTACACACCACTTTTGCAACAAAAAAAATTCATTCATTTTTTATTTGTTAATGTCTTGGGTGAATGCATCAACAAGCATTACAAGTATGACTAGTCACAATGGTCTGATATTTTAGGGATAATTTTGGTCCCCATATTTATATTGGATGGAAGATGCAATTTGTCTAAGATGAAAGGAAATTAAAGGATATGACTGATAAACATGTTGGCCAGCTAAATAGCTAAACATTTGGACTATGGTTAAATAATTTAGCTTTTATATGTTAAAATATCAATCTTTATTGAAACTAAGTTTGAGGATGGAATGAAGGACATAATGATATGAAAATAAATGACAATGATTAATTCTAGGGTTAATAGATATAAAAGGTGATTTATAAACATTTTAAATGTGAAAGGCATCACCCAACCAAGTGAAAGATAAAGAATATCACCAATTGACTACTTGTGAAGACAACTCTCAAAGATTTGGGAGTTAATTTAAGTTGATGAAGATTGGATTTGCACTTTTTTCCCAATAGGTGACGTTCCTATTTGCATATGTTTAGTATTTTTTGGATCCCTTTTCAAATTTGTCTTGGTTAGCCTACGAATTGTTACAATTGGACTTGAAATGTTTAGGGCAATATTGAGTACTAGGTGTAGTCACATAAATCTGTCCATTTTAATTAAATGAATATTTGCTATTTATTTGATTAAAAATCCACTAGCCATCAGTTAATTAAATTAATATTTAATTAATTCATCTTCAAATCATTCTCTTATTAATTAAATAAATTATTCAATTTATTTTAGTTAATTCATTAAACCAAATTCACAATCAATTAAATGAATAAATCCTATTTATTTCATTTAACCCCCTTTCTTCTTTTAAATAAATTAAATAAAACATTTATTTAAATCACTAAATCCCCCCCACTTGCATTCTCCTAAAAATGCAACTTCCACCTATTTGTTGAAATAAATGAATTTTATTTTAATAAAAATCCTATTTTCCCTCACCCACCAAACCCACTTGCAATCCTAAACCCCTTCTAGATTCTTCTAACCCCTTCCTAATTAGCCTAATCTATCCCTTAATTATTGTCAGATTCCTAAGCAACTTGAAGTCACTTCTCAAAGACTCCAAAGTCTTTGAAAAGCATTAAAATGCTTTATGTGTTCAACAATTTAACCTCTAAGTCTTCCAAACCACTAATGGCTCTTACATGACCATTTATGGTTAAATCCACTTGCACCCATGGTTAGGGACTTTGACCCCTAACTCAACCTTCATGTAGCCCATGTGTCTCCTTAAGCATTTATTGCTTTGACCATGGTTATCTTCACTAACTCTTGCACAAGAGTTTATCCATTGGATAAAAGCATTATTATTTGAATAATGAATTTATTCACTCAACTCAACATTAACCTTACCTCCCAAGTTAACCCTCAGGTCATGTCAAGCATTTAATGCTTATTCCCTCTCCTCTCAACCCATATCATGTTGACATTTGTCATCTTGGGATTGGATCGAAAGTCCTCACATAGATCATAAACCATTCAATCCTGACCCTTGTTGAGATTACTCAATCTCAACCATCCATTGCTCCATTTTTCCTATAAATAGAGCTCATTTCTTCATAATCCAGATCCTAAAAACTTGTATGCATTTACATTATAGTCATTTTTAGAGAGCATTTAGTATAAATAAATCATATTCACTCTTTTGGTTTAAAATCAACACTAGCTAATTAGATAATCTCTTATTTTAGCTTTTGTTCACACTTGCATAGCATTAGATTAATCATTATTCAATCTTGAATCTCCATAAAGCATCCATAGTGGAAAAAACTGCTGAGAGCTACACTTATTTGGAACTTGGAGAGGAGAGGAACAAGGGAGGAGGAGCTACAAGCATGGTGGAAGACATTTGGAGATGCCTTATTGTATTTGCTTTCATTGTCAAATTCTTTATTATATTTTTAGTGTCTCTCTTGGTATGCCTACTTAGACTAGTCTTTGGTTGATTAACACTAACAGTTCTTTGTTTCTTGTTGTTTCTCATATGTGTTATACCATCATAGGTTTTTGTCTAACATATCCCATTTTGTGGAGCATCATTTGGTGAACCCGATGTGAATCGAAGAGCAATTGTTTTTAAACTACTAATTTTTGACTGTTTTAATTGACACACAGGTCGCGCTCTTGTGCTTTTGTTCATGCTTTAGCGCTATCGTAATTTGGTATTTTAGCGCTATTGTTCCTCCAATAGCGCTATTGTCCCAAAATTAGCGCTTTTGTTTATAGTCTTGTGCTATTGACCTTGAAGTAGCGCTATTGTTCCAGTATTAGCGTTGTTGACTCTCTGTGACATAATTCATTTTAGCGCTTTTGTACTTACTGTTGTGCTTTTGTGTTAAATAGTGCTTCTGTTCTCACACAAAGTAGCGCTATTGTAACAGAGAGTTGTAAAAAATCCCTTGTAATTGACAAATCAAAATTTTTTAGGCTTGTAAAGGCCCACCATGTATGTGGATTTTACTAACTTTTTGCTTTTTTGTGTAGGTTTGAACTAACCCCATTTTATTAGGATTTTAGAAATTCACTTCCTTTTATTGCAAGTTAAAAATCAACCTCAAACTTTATTTTGGTGTTTAAAACTCAACAAAACAAACTTTGATTTTCTTGCAAGTTAGGGAACTCAAACTTTATTTTGGTGTTTAAAACTCAACAAAACAAACTTTGATTTTCTTGCAAGTTAGGGAACTCAAACTTTATTTTGGTGTTTAAAACTCAACAAGACAAATTTTGATTTTTTTTGCATCAACTCAAACTAAAATTCATAATCCACACTTTGTTTTTGGGCAAAATAAAAAGAACAAGCCACTTTTCTTTCAAGCTCAAAGCGATTTACTTCAAGCAAATGTGCTTTTCGTTTAATTGATCGGGATTTCAAATTCCTAGTTTACTCAACATATTGCCTTTGAAGGATAAAAAGAACACCATGACTGTTGGAGCAACATCTCCAAATAGTTAGATCATATTGCGATGATGAGTTAAAAAGAATAAGTGTCTTTTGTGTTTGGCATGCTTGTGCAAAAGTTGTCGAGTGGTCCTACTTCTAACACACACTATCCTCTCCCTTGGATTTCGTGGTCCTAGGTGCAAGAGAAAAGTGTTATTAACACTCAAATTTTATCTTTTTAAGAGAGGCTTGTCAAGAGACAGATCACTCTTGGGAACGACCTCGAGCGGTAAATCCTTCGAGCCGCTATAGAAATCAGGTGTGAGAGAAAGCTATAGCCTTGGGTATAGCTGTTCCTACAATGTAACTTGCCAAAAGGACAAATGGGCCCCACCACAAGTTACAAGGCTCTTAAGTGAGTCACTGCAAAATGAACTTATGTCCAAAGACATCGAAAATTACTAAACACCTTTAAGTAGTATCCCACCTGTTCTATTGATTGAGGATATTTGTGAGAAGTTCAGTGCAAGAGCATAGAAGGTTTTTCTCCCAAGATACTCACCATACATATTTCCTTGAGTAGAAACATAGCTTTTTGAAAGGTTACTTGTAGCCTGATAAAAGTGGTGACCCCCCCATCATTGGGATCATCTTTTTGTTATGCTCGTGCAAGACTTAGTATATCACATCCTTACCTGCCACGACGGGATTCATAAGGTATGTACTACCAAAGTTGAAGAAATATCAAGATGTGGGCTGAAATTATTGCAACTGGCCATTTGACCTTAGGGATAAAGAGTGTTTGAAGTGTCTTCATTTTGTGTCAAGACCAGTGATAAACTGAGCCGACTTCAGGCTTTTTGGAAAAACATACTCAAAAACATTTGGAAGGAAAGGGTCATAAAAGTCCACAGATTGGGTTGATCTAGACCCACACTTATTTGTGCCTTTTGAGGCAACATTCTTGTGTTTGTGTACTTGCTTTGTTTTCTTGTCAAATAAAAATTTAAAATCCAATTCCAAAACAAGTATTCATCCAACACAAAATTTTCACAAACATTTTCAAATACCAACAAAAACAACAAAAGTATCAAACTATATAACCATTCTTCACATCTTGAGAAAGAAGAATCTTCATCAACACATCAATTTGAAGAAAAGATCATTGAGCTCAAAGGCTTTCATCAACAGAAGGAAATTATTCTATCTTAATAGACAAATCTTTGTCTCACATAGAACCTTCTTACGTCACATGCATCTATATCTTCTAGGAAAATCTAACGAATTTGATCAAGAGTCTTTAAACCATAGAGATTTTACTCAATATAGAGCTTTGAGCTATCATAAAAAACAAGGGAGGCAAAATCAATCCTGCCTTCTTTCCAGACATTTGCATCATATATAACTCAGCTAGGGAAGAACCACCAACCCCCAAAAGAGAAGAGGAAGAGTTTGTTCCTTTTGTGACACAAAGTTTCTATTGAAGTTAACATTTCACCCATTTTCACATTCACACATCATCAATCCATTCCAACTCTCAAAACATAAAGAGATTTTTGTCCTAAGTTCTCTTTCGATATTGCTTGAATCAAACACAATACATCACTTTTTAGAGTGTCTCTACATCTAGGATAAACTCATCCTAAGAGGCATTTCTACGCAGGTTAAAACTAGTCTATGAGTGAATCCTCTCATTACTAGGTAGTAGGGGCTGTAACACATCTTAGATCTCTCTAAACCTTGTCACATCAAACACAACAAACAATTCAAGGAAAGGACTTTGGTAACATCTACCTTTGGTGCTAGAGATCCATATGCAAAACACTTCACCAAACATTAATCTTTCATTCCATCAACAACTCATCATCATTTTCACCAAACTTTAAAAAAAACTTGTAAAACAAAATGGCTCAAACCAGATCAAGGTCTAGACAACTAGAAATTGAAGAGGAAGAGGAGGGAAATATCAATGAATTCCAAGAAGCCCTTAGAGGAAACACAAATGATGAAAATCCAAGTACTCCTACTCCTGCAACAATAGAAAGGGCACAACACAACCCTATCTTTAATCAACTTTTTGATGAAATACTCAAGAGAAACACTGATGCTCACTTTTTAAGACTTGCCCAAGAGGGAGCCAAACTACCCTCTGATTTTGATATTGCACAACTAAGGCAAGCATTAGAATGCCAAAGTCATAATGAGGATGAAAGAGATCGAGATGACATCAGATACAACCTTCATCAAGGAAATCCCCCACCTCCTCCTCCTCCAAATGACATAGACATGTTGCGGAAACAAGTTGAGAATCTCACCCAACAACTCCACAGTGGTGTGAAAACAAACTAGTTTTCACTTAATGATATTTGTCCCTATCCCTTTGATAGGAATCTACATATGCCACCTTTTCCACAAGGGTTTGAAACACCTAAGTTCAAAAAGTATTGAGGAAAAGGAGACCCTCGCGATCACATTAGAGAATTTTATTAAGCATTCCTAGAAGTGGCATATGAGGACACATACCTAATACAACTCTTTCCCCAAATTTTGGTAGGGACAACCATGCAATGGTTTTCCCGACTAACAGGCGACATTAGGACATTCGAAGAACTGGTCCAAAAATTCATTGGACATTACTCACATAAAATTGAATGCGATATCACCATGGCCGATCTATGCAACACTAAGCAAAAACCAGGGGAGCTATTTTCAACTTTCTTGCAACGATGGCGACAAATGTCTAGCAGACGTTCCCTTCAGCTACCTGAAAGAGAACTAGTGGAAATCTTTATTTCCAACTTGAACGAAGAAATGGAATTTCATTTAGACATGAAAGTTACAGAGTCTTTCAATGACATGATCACACAGGGTTTAAAATGTGAAAGGGTCCTCATAAAAAAGGGGCTTATCAAAATATACAATGAACCCAAAGATGCGCCTTGCCTGTGATTCAACAGTGATGAACCTAACTTCTGGAAGAAAAACAAGAACATTGTCAATGATGGGGTTGTAGATGCAAGAACTATCAAGAGTGCACAACCTGTGGTTCGCTTTGCAGGGCAAAACCCCCATCCTAAGACCAACATGGTTCCTCCCCCACCAAATCAAGGATGCAATGTACCGCAAGAAGAACCAAGACAACATCTACAAAATTATAAACAAAACGAACGTACACTCCCTTAGGGGAGCCTATTGAAATGGTGTTACGTCAGTTGGTCTCTTCAAATCTGGTGACTTTACCAAAACCATCCAATTACAAACCTCAGGTCAAACCTTCATGGTGGAGGGATAATGAGCACTGCGAATTCTATCAAGGGAAAGGGCATAAAACAAGCAATTGTCACAGATTGAAAGATCTTATTCAAGATTTTATTGACCGAGGTTAGATTGAAATTGAAGGACATGACCCAAAAACAACAAACAATGATCATCTTATGTTTAAGAATCCACTTCCATCACAAGATCAAAGGGGTCCTTCCACTTCGGGGCGAAACACAGATACCACTAATTATACGCGAGTTGCTTATAATTACACTGTGAATCACCTATATAATGCCAATGAAAAAATTGCAACCATTACCATCAAAAATCCAAACTCGACCTGCAATGTTGTTACACATCGCAACAAGATCACCATCAAAGCAAATCCACAAGGCACACCTTCCATCCCAAAGTAGTATAACCTTGTGGAACAGTTGGATAAGACGCTTGCACTTATCTCCATCTTATAGATTTTGCGCCTATCCCCATCTCATAAAACAATCTTGGATCAAGCTCTCCAAGAGGCTTCAGTCCCTGCAAATCTAAATACAGATCAATTCCAAGCTATGGTTAGAAATCTAAGGTCATCACCATGTCTCACTTTCTCTGAAAGTGACAATACATCCTTCCAGCAACCTCATAAATCCTCACTCCATATTGAAGGATTTATCAACCAACATAGGATCAAGCGAGTCTTGATCAACAATGGAGCGGGCCTAAATATCTGTACACTACAATTGGTCACAATATTGGGGTATGCAGTTGAATTAGGGGATCGCCGCAAAAAGATAACCATAAAAGCTTATGATGATGCAAAGCGTTCATCCAAAGGAGTATTTGTGTTACCAATCCGAGTGGGCCCAGTGGTGAAGCACATCATATGTCAAGTTATGGACCTTCCTTTGCTGTATAATTTATTGTTAGGAAGACCTTGGATACACGCCATGCAAGCCGTTCCATCCACCTACCACCAGTGTATCAAGTTGCCTCATAATGGTGTAGAAATTACAATCCCGGGTGATGCAAATCCATTTACATATTGTAACAATATCAACCATCAACCAAAGATTACCGTCCCCAACAATAGAGAAGCTATCCCATCCACGTCATATGTAAGTCCAGCCTCTCTTTCTAGTTCAAACACCACTATACCCAAACAAGAGAAGCTAAAGATGAAAATGGCAGAGCAAGGTCCTGGGGAGTACAATCTCAGCCAACTCTTTTGTGTTGGACAAATGCCCACTTCTCCTAGAACTCATGGTAAACCTCAATGGTTACTTCAAACACCACTAGTCAAGCCAACATGAACTTTGACGCCTTTTATCCTTGGAAAGAGTCAAGCAGAAGAGACCAGAGATGAGGACTTAGCAGAATGGATCTATAAAGATCCTATCACCACGAACACCCCACAAGCTAAGCTTCCCACAGATCAATATGGAAAATGCCTTCTCATTATGCAAAGAATGGGTTATGATGGTCAGAGTGCTTTGGGACCTTGCAAGCAAGGACGACATGAGCCGCTGCAACCAGAATTAAAGCCTAGATAACACTGGATTAGGCTTTCAAAAGGAGATCCTTCCTAAGCTCAGATTCAAAGGGAAACCCAACAAACCTCTATATCAACCTACTACAAACATAAATAGGTCACCTTTGATTATATCAACAACACAAAAAACCACACCAATTGCTCCACTAAGGCTAAAGATCCCAGCAATATCATCCACAACACCAATCATCCCACCCATCAAACCAACAACTCCATCAACAACAACAACCACATCAACATCACCATTATCAATATCAGAACCAACAGTATCGACAACACCGACAATTCCAGTAGAAGCATTAGATTCAATAACATTGATGCTACCTGTATCGGATTCACTGATCCCCATAATCCTTCCTGCAACACCAATCATTTCATCTACAAGGGTACACCAGCCAATCACACCTACGGTATTTAACTTAAAGGATATCCCGGTATGGTATAGTAATCGGATACTGGAAAGCGACTCAGAGACCAACTCACATGAGTGGGAATTTGATTCAGTACATCTCAATACTTCAGATGAGGAAGACGCATCTCTACCTCCACCTTGCAAAGACATCCCTATTTATGGAGAAGCATAGATAAAGACCTCTTGATTTCCTGAACTAGAAACATCTTCCATAGACCCTACGTCACATCCTATGCCTGATTCTGACAGGGAGAGTACCATCAACGACCTTCACCACAACGTCTTAACCCTCACTGACACCTCTTATGAACTTAACCTGATCGATGAGGTAGTGCCTATTAAATATCCCAAACTCATCGAATGGAACCAATCTAATCCTCCATGCCTTGACCAATTCAAAAACGATGAGGCAATCATTGAATTTTTGGAACTAAGGGATAAAATACCAAGCAGGGATCACAAAGCTGGATTTGCCATTGAACTTAATAGCACAACATACTTTGGGGCGGATGCCAAACCTTTCAGCTGCAAAAATATAACAATAACACATGGATCTTCTAGTGAAAACCACATTGTGGCACTGTTTGATCCCACAAAAGTAAAAAGAAAGAGTGTATCCAACGGTGAAAACCTCTCGGAGGCGCATGAGGATGAAAGGTTTGACATCCTCCCCTCTAGTACACAACAGGAATGATCAACAATCCTTATTGAAGAAACAAAAGAATTCAACGTGGGGACTCCTGAAACTCCTCACCACATACATCTAGCATCTCTTTTAACTCCAGAGGAACAACCTAAGTTTGTCGAATTCTTCCAGAAGTGTCAGATCAACTTCACATTGTCATATGCAAACATGCCTGGTCTTGATTCGGATTTAGTCATGCATCACCTCACCATCGCAGAAGGAGTCAAGCCTGTCAAACAAAAGCTTCACAAGATGCACCCCCAGATTGCGGTGCTAGTCAAAGCAGAACTTAAGAAACTCTTGGATGTTGGTTTTATTAGACCAATTAATTATGCAGATTGGATATCCAACATTGTGCCTGTCGGCAAACCCAATGGGGGCATCTGTATCTGTACTGACTTCAGAGATCTAAACAAGGCATGTCCTAAAGATGACTTCCCCCCACCAAACATCGACATAATCGTAGACCTAACAATAGGACATGCCATGCTTTCTCTCATGGATGGCTTTTCAGGGTACAACTAGATAAAGATCGCACCAGAGGATCAACATAAGACAACCTTCACATGTCCATGGGGAACATACTGCTGGAATGTAATGCCTTTCAGTCTAAAGAATGCAGGAGCGACCTATCAAAGAGAAATGACATCCACCTTTCATGATATGATGCATACCATAATGGAAGATTATGTTGATGACTTACTAGCAAAATCACTCACAAGAGAAGGTCATCTGGACATATTAGAGAAAATCTTTGACAGACTGGAACAATATCATGTTCGACTAAACCCAAAGAAATGTGTCCTTGGAGTAACCTCAGGGAAACTTCTAGGACACATTGTCTCAAGCAAAGACATTGAGGTCGATCCTGCAAAGGTCAAAGAAATCATGGACATGCCACCTCCACGCAACATCAATCAGCTAAGGAAATTACAAGGATGACTACAATCCATCCGAAGATTCATTACACAACTGGCAGATAAGTGTCACCCCTTTACACACCTGCTACACAAAAACATCCGCTTTCAATGGGATACTAGATGCCAGCAAGCATTCCAGATGCTTAAAGGTTATCTCATGAATACACCTTTATTGATCCCATCGGATCCGATTAAACCTTTATTACTCTATATTTCAGCAACACATACAACATTGGGTGTACTACTGGCACAACATAATGCATAAGGGAAAGAGTGTGCTGTTTACTACATCTCTCGCACACTGGTTGACTATGAACTCAATCACACACCTATTGAGCGAGCTTGCCTAGCAGTAATCTTGGCAGTCACTAAACTGAGGCACTACCTGTTAACACATAAAGTACAACTCATTGCAAAGATCGATCCACTAACATACTTACTTAGCAAAATAACATTGACTGACCACTTGGCCAAATGGGTGATGATTCTAAGTGAATTTGACATCGAGTATGTGGACCGTAAGGCTATCAAGGGTTAAGTTATTGTAGATCAGTTGGCCGATGCACCACTCATAGGCGATCATCCTCTCATTTCTAATTTTCCAGATGAAGAGATATTCATGATCACAACAACACAACCATAGAAACTATACTTTGATGGTTCATACACTGGGCATGGCTCGAGGGTAGGCTTTCTGTTTATCACACCTCAAGGTGACAGCATCCCAAAGTCTTACAAGCTCACTTTTCCATGCACGAACAACATAGCAGAATATGAAGCCTTAATCACAGGACTCCGACTAGCCATACAATGAAAATTGAAAGAGTTATAGGTATATGGCGACTCCCAACTGGTCATCCGACAAGTAACATATGAATATCAGACCAAGGATGACAAACTCATGCCGTACAAATGAATGGTGGATAATTTAAAGGCATCATTTACTACTATCACCTTTGACTAGATACCCATAGATCAAAATCGAGTTGCTGACGCTATGGCTACCATTGCATCTCTCCTAGATCTTCCACAGAATTCAACACGCTATGAGTTATTGGTAGAACAACTTTGGATTCCCACTTATGATATCTCTGAATTTGAGATGATATATCGCCTTGTCGGTTCCAAATCCCCATGGTATGGTGAGTTCTACACCTACCTCCACGATCACACACTTCCTCCTAACCAATCGAATAACCAATGTAAAACCTTCATTCACCAAACTGCTCGATATACCATTATTGCTGAAACCCTATATCAACGCAGCCTTGATGGTACTCTCCTTTGATGTATGGAGAAAGATGAGATAACAAAGGCCTTGGAAGAGGTACATGAAGGAATTTTTGGAACTCATGCAAGCGGTTCTTCACTAGCTAAGAAGATCATACGCACTGGATACTATTGGCTGTCCATGGAAAAAGACTCCTATTATTTTGTCAGAAAATGCAAGAAATGCCAAGTTCATGGAGACATGATACATGCACCAGGACATAAATTGCAACTAGTCACAACACCATGGCCTTTTTGTCAATGGGGACTAGACCTTGTAGGTAAAATCCATCCATCTTCATCCAACGACCATAAATTCATTATTACTGCCACCGAATACTTCACAAAGTGGATCGAAGCTGTTCCACTTACCCGTCACTGGCAAACAGATCGCCTCATTCATCCTTAATTACATCATCTGCCGGTATGGTGTACCCATGTCCATCATCACAGATAATGGGCTTCCTTTCAAAAATCAGGATGTCCGTGAGCTCTGTGAGAAGTTTCACATTCAACACCGGTTTTCCACTCCCTATTACCCACAAGGAAATGGTCAGGCCGAAGCATCAAACAAAAACATATTGAGAATCCTCAAGAAGACAGTCAATGATGCCGACCATGATTGGCATGTTCAATTAAATCCAGTACTCTGGGCATATCGAACTAGCATTCGAACCCCTACAAGCACAACTCCCTACTCACTAGTCTATGGCACATAAGCCATCCTTCCTATTGAGGTTGAGATACCATCTCTATGAGTTTCCTTGCATAATCTCATAGATGATGAAGCATACAGAGTCTCACGTCTTCAAGACTTAGAGATACTTGATGAGAAACGACAAGCTGCATACAATCACTTCAAAGCCTATCAACAGTGCATGAGCAAAAGCTATAATCATTGAGTTAGACCTCGTACATTTGAGGTAGGTGATCTTGTTCTCGGAGAGAATCCTCATAACTAACCAAACAAAGAACATCAGGGAAAGTTTGAATCGAACTAGCTAGGTCCATATGTTATCACTGTGGTATTTAGGTCCGGAGCATATCAGTTGGCTACTTCAAAAGGAGAACCGCTAGCAGATCTGATCAACAACATGCACCTCAAACGGTTTTATACATAAGCTGTACAGAGCATCAGGCTCCCATTCATTCTAGAAAAAAAACACCAAAAACATTCAGATAAATATTCTGAAGAAAATACAAAAAAAACAAAATAGTAAAGAAAAATCATGCATCCAAATTGTGAACAAACACTCCGATGGCACCTTGGGTAAGTGCGATGGTGAAAACCTAGTAAACAGGTGCCACTCGTAAAGGCTATGGCTCCATAGTCTTTCAGACTTGTTGCGATCACATTCATTGCATCCACTCATCCATCATTCAAACCATGGCTTGTTATTGATTTGCAATCAAGGATAGTACTTCATGTGTCTTGCATCTCGCTTTTTTGTAGTCATATCTAAACTGGGGGCAATGCCCTTAACCTATTGATGGAAGTGGATTCTGCATTACTTGTGATTCATTGGGTTCTTCATTCGGAAAAATGTCTCACAAAATACCAAAAACATTAAAAAACAATCGCAAAATACCAAAAACATTCAAAAACAATCAGAAAATCCAAAAACATGATAAAACATCAAAAATCAATAAAAAATATGGCAACACATTGTACATATGCATCCAAGCAGATACCAAACAATCATTGTGAAATACTCAAATGATGACCACTTATCACATCGACCCAACAATCAACATCGAAATGCAAACTGTCTTAACAAGGATGCATCCTTCCTTACCAAAACACAGGCAAGATGACATTTTTTCTTTGACAAGAAAGTTCTGTTTAAGCTATCAAGTACTTGGTTGGTTTGTAGTTTATTTATTCATTTATATCAGGTTCCTTCGCTACTCCGGGATATCCACAAGTGATTAGAGTGGCTGGGATGGTTCCTAAGTATCATTTTATTTGTTTATATTTTGCAAATTATTCCAATGAAGTTCTGGGGCATGTACTAATGGTGTCTACATGGGAAGTTCACTAAGCTACGTGGTCTTATGCAAAATCTAGTCATGGATCACTATGGCTTGCTGACTACATCGTATACCTCGACCATATGAGCATGAACCATTATGGAGGGTCCATATTCTTGGTTCTTTATTTATGCTGTTTGTTTGTAGGTACAATGCTCCATCCTTGTTTCCTACTGCCTCGTCCAAGATTGATACTACCATGCTCAATGATGAAAATAAAGCACTATGGATCATCATTCCATCTCATCTGTTTATATTCCATTCCATTGTATATCACCCACCCATTTAATCATTCATCATTCATATGCATGGTTTTTGTATGCAAGTGTGAACAAGATTAATAATGAGAAGTTATTTGAAGAATGAATTGGTCTTGGATACAATCACGATAGAGTTCTCTGATACATCATCAGTGCATCATGCAAAGTCTGAACAACCTTGCATTTATCTATCATGACCACATCATCATTTAATTACATTTAGTTGCATTTAAATACACGTAGTTCATTATCATATGCTTGCATATAGGTTTATTAACTTTATTTTTATCCATTTGTTAGAGTGCATTTCATATCATTTGGTCACATTTAAATACATATAGTTCATTATCATGTACTTGCATTAGTATCATTACATCATTTCATCATTGCAAACTCATGACATTTAGATTCATTTATATGAAAAATTCTCATCATTGCATTTATTACCATTATTAGCCATTACCATGCATTCATTTAGTATCATTTACACTCATCATTTATCATCATTTAAAATTGTTTACTATACATTTGTTTAGATTTCCGTAGTTGCATGCATTTCTTTATCTATCCATGAGTTAAGTGCATTCATTTATCCACCTCATATATTCTTATACTCATTCATTTCATCTTACAACAAATTTCATTTAGGATTCATTAGAATGCATTCATTATCCTTTTAATTGCATAAAGGTGTAGTTATTCATTACCCATGAGTTGCATTATCATTACATTAACATTTCACTCAAATCATATTTTATCAAACATTTAGATCATAACAAACAAAACCATTTGTCTCAACATTGGTTTATACATTTTACATATGCCTTCATTTAGAAATCATCATATAAACATTTGTACTTTACATTTGTTTATCCATATTGCATTCATTTTAACCATCTAAATGCATTTACATAAATCATTCATACATTACATCAAACATCACTGCATATCATCATCTCATCGACATAAAGCACAAATACTATCTATATCATCATTAGTATCATTTCATTATGCATACACCATCATCATGGCATTACATACATCAAGCATTACACCAACACATCATGCATACATATAAACCTGCATCCACATGTTAGTACCACATTCATAAAACATGCATATAGACATCATATAAATCAAACATAAAATGCATATAGGAATCATCTCATCAACACCTACATATAGCAAGTACAAATATCCATCTAAGCATACATCATAGATCATCATCCTGCATAAAATCCATACATATCCTCAACATGCATATCATCACAAAATATGGGATCTCCTCATATATCACATCATATCATATCGCAACAACATACATGTATCATAGTACAATGAAGTCCAAAATATCAGCTACCAAGAGCCATCCAAGATACAGTCCAAAATGACAATGTAAAACATACATAAATGCTCTCTCAAATGCCACTCTGACTAGATGCTGCACCACCATCACCACCTACTCCCCCACTACCCCCTGCGCCACCTGCACTACCTCACCGTGGAGGACCCATCACACCAGCATTACTCTGCATCCTTTGAGACCGCTCTGATCTCTCACGACGCATTTGTGAGTAACTCAGTGCCCATCGAATAGATGACACCTCCTGCTCATATAGACCCCGCCAGTAATCAATCTCTACACCTGCTCTTCGTACTCTCTTGCTAGGGAATCAGTCGACGACCCATGTCCCTGTACTCCCTCCAAGGCCCGAACTCGCTCCTGTAACTGGATCACCTTGTCAACGGTCTGATCTCTCTCCCGCAACACTAAAGTCAACTTTGACTCTCGTGCAAAAAGTTGCACATCTCTAGCTGCCACGTCCACCTCCATATCCTCCAACCGACTCTGTAAAACTAATATCATAAGATCCCGCATATATCCACCACCTGTAGCTCCCTTCCCCATATCCATAGGTGCCTCTCTAGTGGCTCCCTCTCCAGTAGCTCGCTCCCCTATATCCATAGGTGCCTCTCCCTCCCCCGAATCCCAACCACCTAATCTCATGCCTCCCTACATCAAAGGTCCCTGTGATAGCTGCAATGGCTGACCACCTCTCCCTCTCCACTGTAACTATCCACCACCCCCACCTCCACCTCCAAATCCACCACCCCCTCCAAAACCACTACCACCCCCACCTCCTCCTCCTCCATCCCCTCCCCCCCATCACCTCTGCCTCCTCCATCACCACCACCTCCATCCCCTCTCCCTCATCCACCTACTACCACTCCATGACCTCCTCTCCTCCTCCATCTCTTTCTCCTCTCCTCCTTGAAGGATGGAATAGGCTCTGCTAGATCTGATATCCAAGGAATCAGATGTGCCACAATGTACTGAGTGTACTCATCTGACACCCCTGCATCTACCATCCCTGATCTCATCTGCCATGGTCTCGCCTGTAGAGTCCGAAACTCTGCCAAAGCCTGATCATAGGATAATACTAGTCCCCACTGGAACCTCTCTTGGACCACCGGTGCATACTCTCCAGAACCACTCAGCAGTCCTTGCCTCCGTCCAAACTGTCTTAGCACTCTCCCAGGTACTTGTCTCTCCACATTGTAGGCTGTCCTACTAATGAGGTATCATGTCATAAACACATACAACAAGGCCTCTGCATCATCCTCCCAGGGTTCGTACTGAATATACGACCTTCAGATCACTATATCTAAATCGTCGAGCGCCCACCGACACCACTCTAACTTCCCCAGGTGGGGGTGACTCATCATACCACCATACATATATACATAGGGTTGGTCTACTGCCCTAAATCTCAGACTCACTGGTCGAGTCATAGGTAGGTGCTCCCATGCCCAAATATGAAGAAGAGTGATCCCCACTCCCAGTGAGCTCACCTCTCGGTATACTACCTCATGCAACTCCTGATATAAGTGCGACAAAACGCATAGTCCCCATGCAAAGCAGGTCCCCTCAATCATCATCTTCGCTATAACCTGGCCCCAACCAATGGCCAGTCCATGCAATCATCGATCTGGGCATAGCAGTCCCCCAACTATCCCTAATAACATAGCCAGTAGTGGCTCATAGAAGACAACTATATCCTCCCATGCTACTGACCCATCGTCAATGAACACATCCTCATCAAAAAATGTCTGCACTGCTATTGTCCCCCAAGCTCGATCATACGTCAGCAACTCTCCTCGAATAGGAATGTGTAGGATGCGCCACACATCCTCCAGTGTAACCGTCATCTCCCCCTGTGCTAAGAGAAACCTACACGTCTCACTATGCCACCGCTCTGCCAATGCTATAATCAAACTGCGAATCATCCGAATCACGGGTATATACATAACATCGTACAGGTCTGTCGCTGCAATGCAATCAACCTCGACCTCTATCAATCGATCATGCAACACTTGTGTGGCTGGATGCCTCTCTCGCATTTGTAAGACGCGAAACTCCTCCTACACACGTGCATCAACCATCATCATCAGTTGTTTTGTTTCAAACTTTCTTAAGTTTAAACCTAGACTATCAACATATACTTTGATCCAGTATCTTCGGGTCTCAACAGGTAAGCAACCATGGCACACCTAGACTACAATAGACATTTATCCTAATGACCTAGTCTCAACAGGGCCGCTATGGTTCAAAACAACTCCCCTCTCTATCCATCCATCATTGGCATTAGGAGATTCTTTTTCAAAACACTGGGGCATCTATTTTCCCAACAATAGCGCTACTCTGTAAACAATAGCCCTAATATGCTGACAATCATGCTAAACCAACTACACAATAGCGCTAAACAAGCAATAGCGCTACAAACACTTTGCAAAAGCACCATTTAAAAGCAACAACGCTACAAGAAGGACTCAATAGTGCTAAACCTGCAAAAATGCTAAAACAACTATGCACATGTGCTAAACAAACAAAAATGCTAAAACCACTATGCAGAAGTGCTATAGCGGCACAATAGCGCTAATTAAATTGACAACAACGCCGAAACACAGTTTTAGCGCTATTGTTTTGAGTTAACTTGGACAAGCTAAAAAACATATAAAAAATGCATGAAAAACAAAATTTCAAATTCACATACCGCTGGTCCGTAGTCATCTGGCTGCTAGAATCGACAAACTCGCTCTAGCCGATGATCTACTATCGGTACCGACATCCTGACTGCTACTTGCTCTTTCAAAAAGGTCACTATTAGAGCTTTGAAATCACTATGGAGACGAATACAAATGACCCTGTTTTCACCCCTTTCCCCCATATATACCCTTCATCATAACCCTAATTTTACCCCGCTCACCGCCATGGTCCCTGTGAACTTCCAGAACCTCCCATTTCTCCATTTTATCTCCGATTTCTTCTATTTTTTCACCAGTATTGCTAAATTCTTCTCTTCTACCACCCCGCCAATTTTCCTTCTTTTTCGAGAGATTTCCTGATTTTTCAAAATTTTTGACCCTTCTCTCGAGGGGGCATACCACCCATTAAATTAACATTTTATGGGGCATATTTCTTCACATCTATTTTTCTTTCTTTGAAACGACATGATAAACCACACTGTCTCAAAGAGGGGCAAATGTAGTCACATAAATCTGAACATTTTAATTAAATGAATATTTGCTATTTATTTGATTAAAAATCCACTAGCCATCAATTAATTAAATTAATATTTAATTAATTCATCTTCAAATCATTCTCCTATTAATTAAATAAATTATTCAATTTATTTTAGTTAATTCATTAAACCAAATTCACAATCAATTAAATGAATAAATCCTATTTATTTCATTTAACCCCCTTTCTTCTTTTAAATAAATTAAATTAAATATTTATTTAAATCACTAAATCCCCCCCCCCACTCGCATTCTCCTAAAAATGCAACTTGCACCTAATTGTTGAAATAAATGAATTTTATTTTAATAAAAATCCTATTTTTCCCCACCCACCAAACACACTTGCAATCCTAAACCCCTTCTAGATTCTTCTAACCCCTTTCTAATTAGCCTAATCTATCCCCTAATTATTGTCACATTCCTAAGCAACTTGAAGTCACTTCTCAAAGACTCCAAAGTCTTTGAAAAACATTAAATGCTTTATGTGTTCAACAATTTAACCTCTAAAGTCTTCCAAACCACTAATGGCTCTTACATGACTATTAATGGCTCTTACATGACCATTTATGGTTAAATCCACTTGCACCCATGGTTAGGGACTTTGACCCCTAACTCAACCTTCATGTAGCCCATGCATCTTCTCAAGCATTTATTGCTTTGACCATGGTTATCTTCACTAACTCTTGCACAAGAGTTTATCAATTGGATAAAAGCATTATTATTTGAATAATGAATTTATTCACTCAACTCAACATTAACCTTACCTCCCAAGTTAACCCTCAGGTGATGTTAAGCATTTAATTCTTATTCCCTCTCCTCTCAACCCATCTCATGTGGATATTTGTCATCCTGGGATTGGATTGAAATTCCTCACATAGATCATAAACCATTCAATCTCGGCCCTTGTTGAGATTACTCAATCTCAACCATCCATTGCTCCATTTTCTCTATAAATAGAGCTCATTTCTTCATAAGCCAGATCCTGAAAAACTTATATGCATTTACATTATAGTCATTTTTGGAGAGCATTTAGTATAAATCAATCATATTCACTCTTTTGGTTTAAAATCAACACTAGCTAATTAGATAATCTCTTATTTTAGCTTTTGTTCATACTTTCATAGCATTAGATTAATCATTATTCAATCTTGAATCTCCATAAGGCATCCATAGTGCAAAAAGCTGCTGAGAGCTACACTTATTTGGAACTTGGAGAGGAGAGTAACAAGGGAGGAGGAGCTACAAGCATGGTGGAAGACATTTGGAGATGCCTTATTGTATTTGCTTTCATTGTCAATGCTTTATCATGTTTTTAGTGTCTCTCTTGGTATGCCTGCTTAGACTAGTCTTTGGTTGATTAACACTAACAATTCTTTGTTTCTTGTTGTTTCTCATATGTGTTATACCACCACAGGTTTTTGTCTAACGTCTCCCATTTTGCTGAGCATCACTAGGTTTATGAGTCAAATAGATGGAATGAGAAAATACATGTAAAGTTGACAAAAAGTGGTATACGTGAAGTTAACATGCTTAATCATGTGATGGATATATGATATGTTGAAAGGAGTTTTATTTTAACAATATTCCTCTATCCTTATCAATTTGGTGGTCAAAATTTATAAGGGTAGTTTGTTAGGGTTTAATGATGTTAGGAACAAAAAAGGGGAACACAGTGATAACATAAAGGATAAATCAAAATGATTGAATATATGATAGCAAGGATGAAACCTAAAGATTTATAATATTTAATAGGAGATGCCTATTGACAACAATGTAATCTACAATTGAAGAGCCACTAGTAAAAATAACGCATGTGAAGCTATTAGAGCATGAATATTGCCTAGTACCATTGACAATTACTAAGCCAATGTGTGAGTTCTCCAAACTAATCAAGTTCTTCTCATATGAATAAAATTTCCTATCTAAAGAATTATTATGAATGCCTTCACTTTGTATGGCCACTAATTGGCTCATCAAAAGATTGGAGTAGATGTCATATAACTAGTTGAAGCAGTAAAATCACCGATCAAAAGGATATATCACCAAGCTTTGAGAGGAAATTCTTATTATTTCTATTTATAAATTTCTAAATGAAAAACCACAAATATTTAAAATTGTTTATGGGAACAACATTAAAGAAAGTAACAATCACCAAACAAAAAGCACCTTTAATAAGAAACTCTTGTCAACAAATCCCATAAGAATCTATCATGCACACCCTTATGTTTTAGCCTAATGGAGGAGGCCAACTAGTCTCTATATAGGCATGCAATTCCACCAAATCTCTAAAACATCAAAATGACCTGTCAAACTATACATTGATATCAAAAAAAGAAAAACTTAATAAAATAAAAAATTATTTTCATCAATCTCATAAGTTTCTACGAATTTATGTTTAAATTATTAAAAAAAGTGCTAGATCTCTATATTTTCATGTTATGAATGTAGAAAAATGCTAAAATCTCAAGGTCTAAATTTAATTTAAGATATATTTACATCAAGTCATATTATGTATATCAAATTTGTAAAGTGGAAAATTGGGAGCTTAGCAAATCCACCATGGGGAAAATCCACTAAGCTCAATTTTCACTTGGGAGGGATTTTACATTAAAAAGAGGGGGATGGATCTACTAGATCCAATCCCAAATGATGCAAGGACTGAATACTAAGTATATTGGTTATGTTTGTAATGTTTTTGACCCTCTTTTGTAAGTTGACTAGTTGAATTAAGATTAAGTGCTGGAAATGAAGACAAAGTATGAGAAACCAATGAGCTATAGATTCGAGATTCAGTCGTGGACCTAGACCTAAGAAGTTTGAGATGATTCGGAGCTTCTCTGCAAAATCTGCCAAAAGTTTTAGGGATCGTGTGTTCGGACCAGGTTGCCCTTCTATCAGTCCTCTGAACTTTCAGCATGTTGAAAAGGGTTTTTCCGTCTCTGCAAATAAATCTTAACTCCAGAAGTACAACTATGCACCTACTTCCTGCACACAAAAGGAATGGGAAATGTGTTGGGAATAGGGGTTTGCCTTTAGGTGAAACCCCGGTTTGGGAATTAACCAAGTGGTTGAAATAATGTAATTGAAATAACTGAAAGTAGAAATCCTCCTCTTTGAGGGGATGTTGAATTGACTGAAAATGAAATTTTATTATACCTCTTTGTGAATTTTTGCTTGCCTCCACATGGAATTATGATTTGAGGGAGTAGAATGATGATCTCCTCTTCAATGCTTGAAATATTGACTCTATTGTTGCTCCAAAGCTTGAAGGAAGATTGAAAATGCTCAATTGCTCTTGAATGCTTGAATGCTTGAATGCTTGAATGCTTGAATGCTTGAATGCTTGATCTCTGGAATGCTTGGATGCTTGATTAATTTCATTAGATTTCAAATGAGAGGGGAAATCCCTCCTATATACTTGCCTGTAGGATTAATTGACTGATTTTCCGACTTGAGCTGACATAGAGGGGATTTTCCCGCTTCAAATTTGAGAAAGGAGTGGGAGAGGGGTCCAAGATAGGTCCCCATTAAGGGGGACATGTCCCTAATTTGGGATAGGATCAAGGTGCAGACATGGTGCATTATTGAGTTGAACAGAGATTTTGATATGTATGAGCATAATCAGGTCTCCGATTAGGCCGAGGGGGCAAACACTAAGGCGAAGACCCAAATCCAGTCAAAAAATTGCAAGGGGTGCAATTTTAGGACGTTACAAAATTTAACTTAAATTTGTTTTAGTTTTAAGACAAGTTTAGGTATTTTGTGAATATGCTAGATTTCTATGAAGTATAATAAAAATAAAACATAAATTTAAGTGTTTTAGGGTAAAGTGCAAAATATATTAGGGGAGAAGATCCAATAGATAAGAATGTTCTAATAGTTGTTATAGCATTTGTGATCTAATGTCCTTGTTTTTTGATATTATAGCATTAGTAGTTGCGATTTTTAGTTTCTACCAAGACAAGATACTATTGCATTATTCAATTATGTTAAGTTTCATTAGTTTAATCAATGATAGCATAGAAATGAAATTTTTGATAAAAAATTTATAGTCTAAATTTAATTTTTATTTTAATTATATATTATTGTAAAAATGACTTTATTTCTATTGACGACAATAATTATAATATTCAATTTCTCAAAAAACAAACAAATTTTTGTACATTCACTTCATTAAATAAATGTCAGACAATAATGAAAAGCAATATGTAGTCTGTATGATTTGTCTCAAATTATTGAAAACCAATTCTTGCATTTTAACAAAGTAATGGTTTCTCATTCTCTACTCCACCATGTCTTGACTGGTGTGATATTTTCCCTATTTAACAACTTCAAAAGCAAGTTGCAAAGTTGGATACCAATACTTCGATAATAATACACTCCATTGCCTAAAAATGATTTTCTTCAAACATAAAAAGTAGAATAATATGTTCATATGATTGTAGTAATATGTATTTGATGGTTTGCATAATTGTAAATAATTTTTTTTGATCAATCACAATCAAAGCGGTACTCACTTTTGATTGGAGCTATGAACCAGTGAGACCACAATTTTGAGGGACCTCATCCTCATGTTTGTTTGATAATAACACCCTTATATCTCCTTGTGTCGTCCTGTCTTCCACGCCCAGGCATCACCTTATCTCTCCATTACTTGTGTGTGGGACACATGGGCCTTGAGTAGACTCTAACTCAAGACCTCCCATGTAGGAGGCTTGCAGCTAACCGCTGCATTGTGGGGTCATCCCAAAAATAACAGATTCTTATTATTATTTAGTGAAAATCAAATAAAAGTATATATCAATTTAAATTAATTTAACGATGAGAGTGAAAATTTAAAACTTGATTTAGATTGATTTGATATGATGTATATGAATATAAATTAATTTAAATTGATAAGTAATAGTTATAGATATGGATTATTTATAATTAAATATTATTTTAGAAAACTAGATATAATAGATAGCGTGTATTTTGTTTTAAATTTGAGAATAACTAATATTCATGAAGATTTTTTATAATATTGATTATCATAGATTAAAAACAATTAATTTCTTTACAAAAATATTTTATGTAAGATTTTCTATTTAGCATAAGTTGAGTCTACATCTATAGATCATTTATGCATCTACATATTTGTCTTGTAACTTATCAATATGATCTTATAATTTGTGTACTTATTTCTTGTTTGGTTAATTGGTTATTATACAATTGTCTCTTATACTTGTGCAAATAATCAGGGAGAACAAGCATCAATTTTGTAAATGCTTTAGGATAAATATGTAAGTATGGATTACTTTAGATGCTTCAATTAAAGTGTTTCAAGGATGGTCCTTCCTTAAATGTGAATAATTCTTGTCAATGATGAATAGATCCAATTTAATACCTTTAAATATAATAAAATAGTAGAAAATCTCTCAAATGTGTGTTTAGTGAACTCATAATTGTTATGAAATGGATGAGTTGTGTGAGGCACTACCTCGAGGCCGCCATAGCACTTCTCTATTTTTCACCATGGACTTATCATTCGATACATTACTTTGATGCACTATGGATTTTGAGACTATTTGATAGATGATTTGATAACATTGGATATGATATATCCCATATTATGTTTAATTTCAGTACTTATGTTGATGTTGTGATGAATCGTGTATGCATGCCTAGTTGATGATTTCTTTATATGAATTGCATGATGTTGCAATTTAGTAAATGGTAACATATGGATTGTTAGAAAAGGTAAATTGATTCTATCCTTATTGTTCTTTGATTAAGAGATCGAACCATGATATGATGTGAAATTGGATGCTATGTGTTTTAAAGTGTTTTCTTTTATATATGTATGCATATTGTTTTGGACCTACTGATGTGTGGATTGAGATGTGCAGGAAATTAATCCATGTGACCATGGAAATATACTGGAGAACTAGAGCCAAACCTATGTGCGATTGTGAAGCCACTGTTTGTCTATTTGGAGAGATAATACCTCGTTTGTAAAGTGTTTATTTTGTATAAGTGAATTTTTGTGTGTGTGTTTAGTTTGTTTAATTTTAATTTAATTTCACCTTGAAAAGACATGTCCAAGTGTATGTTGATGTGTTGTATTTTATGGTGTCACTTGACACTTTTAATGTATTGTCAGTTGTCATGTGACATGTCTTTGAGAGGGAAATGTGAAAACCAATGCATTTTCAAATCCCATTTAGTGTACCCAAAAGACAACTTGGTTAGGGAGCCCTTGGAATGGTCAAATCAAGTTTGACCCGTAGGTAAACTTAAGGTGGGTTTTCGGGGGGTCAAACTAACTCTTATAGTTTAGGTTAAGTCATTTTTGAAGGCCCACTTGATATACCTATGGGTAAGGGAACTTTTTGGGCATAGAACCACTCACATGTGATTTCCAAGTCACTTCAAAAGTGACCTTTTCTTGATGGATGAAAATAAACTTTTAGAAGATTGAGTCTTGGTAAGACAACCTTCCATTCTCGTGTTGGATGTAGTTCCCCACCTTACACTTACCTTTTCAATTTCCTCTTTTAGAAACCTTGTAAGAAGGTTGGGAAGACCAACCTATGAGCTCTCACCATCCTCTTCCAAGGAAGTTGGAAAGTGTGAAGAGATAGTCTACTTAGGAGTAAAATGAACAGACTTAGAATTCTTATCACCCACTCTCCAATCTTGGAGATAAAAAAAAAGAGTAGTTGAAGGAATTTAATTTTGAAGAAGAAAATTTAGGAAGGAAGCTTGTAGTTGGTGGATCTTGTTGGCTTGGGTTGGAGGCTCTTCATCAAATCTTTCATCTTATTCCATTGCAGTAGTTAAGGTTGGTGCATTGACACCCTTAGGTTTAAATGCATTTTGGTTGTTTTTGTGAAAATTTGTATGTGTTAAAATTATGTATTTGCAACTTGAGTGCTGTGTTATTTTTTGAATACTGGTTGAGTTATTGCATTTTGTAGAATGCTTTCATATGTATTTTTTTATGGGAGTCAAGACCAAACTCACCCTTGGGAGGGTAGAGTAGTCTTCGGGTGAAGGGAGTTTGACATTCATAGGGTGTAGAGTCTCTCTTCCAGGAAGAGAGGGAAACAAGGATCCATGAGCCTTGCTGCATTTTATTTGTTTAATTTGGGCATCATAAGGGAAGATTTTTCTTAAAAACTTTAGCGGGACATAAGGGGTTTATTTTGGTGGTAATGAGAGACCAAGTTTGAAAGGGAGTTTGGCCTTGTGATGGCCTTGGGTTATTATTTTATACTTGTAGATCTCCCCATGTCTAGTCCACCTTCACCCCACATTAAAAATGTCATTTTTATGACTATGTGTTAAGCTTGGGAAGGGAGTTTTGTGTTGAATGTATTCTCTTGTATTCTGAATTTTGTACGTGTGAGCCTCCATGGTCACAACCGAAAGAATATGTATTTGCAGGTTTGCTTGTTGGATGTAGGAGATGAAAGAAAGAAAGACTTCTATGTGGCTGATTGAGGAATGCTCCTAGTTGCAACTTCAGGACTATTTAGTTATGCTTATTAGTGAAAACAATGTAAAATAAAAGATTCCTTTGTATTTCTCTTACCTACTATTGTGTTTCAAGAGAAAAAGCATGTAAAGAAAAGATATTGTTTCAATAAGTTCTTTTAGTTAGAAGCAAAGGAAAAGAGACAAGGAAATAATAGTATTATTCTTGTATTTCTTTATTGTTGTATTTCTTGTTTGAATAAATACAAAATAGGAGAGATTCATATTCTATTTATTAGCAATATGATGATGAGTTTCAGATTTAAGATGTTGTCAAAATGAAGAAAACTTTGCAAAGCTCTAAGTTTGTATTACATTTATTTACAATCAGTTTAAACTCTTAGAATGTTTCATTTCTTGAAAGCTCATTTTACAAAAGTAAAATAGAGGAAAAGATAGTATCTATTTACAACATTTGTATTGTATCAATATAAGCAAAATAAATTACTTGGAGAAAGAAATAGTTTTAGATCCATTATATTTCTATTAATGTTTTTTAAATATGTTTATTGGTTAATCTAAAAGTCCAGATTTGAATCATTTCTATTATTCATCCTGCAACTAGTAAATCTGGAAATAAAAAACAAAATAGAAGATATACATTTCACTATAGGAATTTTAAAGGAAAAATAGAATTATATATATATATATCTGTGTGTGTGTGTGTGTGTGTGTGTGTGTGTGTGTGTATCAAAAGAAACAAACTAATTTTTAAACCCCATCATAAACTGTGTATCTGATATACAAATCAGATTGTATATTCTTCTATGCCTTTATATATATATATATTTAAATATCCACCAAACTATGATTTTAAATAATAAAAAAAAGAAACCTGTATATATATATATATATATATATATATATATATATATATATATATATATATGTAAATTAAAAAAAAATGAAACTGTAAGGAATTTTTTTATAAAAAAATTCGATTGCAAAAAGAAGTTGGCATTATGTCTGTGGGGTCAAGCAGCACCACTGGGGTGTGACCCATTGTGAGGCCATGTCCCCAGTGGCGCAACCCACAGTGGGGCGACCCACGGTGAGGCCGCATCCCACAGTGGCGTGACCCATAGTGGGACGTCCCACTATGCGGCTGCGTCCACGATGACCGCAACCCACAATGGGCATGACCACTGTGGTGTCCTGCGACAGTTATGGCACTTGTGTAAAAAAATATGCCACCTCCCTCTTCGGCCATCCCTGCATTCAACCCAAAAAAAAAATGAAAGTAAAAAAAAGATGCCCTAACTTATTAATAAGTTAGGGCAAATTTTAATAGGGGATTTTAATGATATAAAAATATAAACTTAGGGTTTGCTTTTTAATAAAGTAAAGATTAAAAAAAAAAATATGTACATGTGTATTTGTATACATATAAAAGAAAGATTAAATATGTATATAAATACATTTACATATATATAATAAATTTAGTTGTTATGAATGGGGTGTATTTATAGGCATTATATTTGAGGTACACACACACACATTCATAAAACAATTGGATATGTATATAATACATATACACATGTATAAAGATATTTAAATGATTAATTTATGGTGTTGGGATATTAATGTTGGTAAACAAATACCTATGATTTTTAAATTAATATTAATACAAGGAAATTATATTAATAATAATATAGTAAAATTGAAGAATTACAATTGAAGGATATAATTAACACGAGGGTTGTATTGACATTATTTGAATTGTTTTAATTAGCTTTAAATGGAAACGAGATTAATTAGTAGAAATTGAAATATAATTCACTAGTAATTATATTTAAGGTGAACCGTTTGGTTTTCAACACTTGGTTAAAATTTAATAAATAATTTAATTATTAAATTGCTTTGTAGATTTGGGTGAAGTTTAAATGTCACCTCTAGGGGTTAGTGCCTTTAATCTTATTTAAAGAACTATACCCTATTGAAAGATATTAAAGTGGGAAGCCTGGGGGGGTAAACTTCCCCACTTAGCCAATATACGTTACATGTTACCTCTCTACTTAGGAGTTAAATAAAACATTTTATCGCTCGCATTAAAGATCTCATTAAGTTGACACTTAAGTTATTGAATTAGTGAAACTAAGTGATCAACCACATCTTAATATTACGTAAATCACAAGTAATTATGGTTTAAAAATAAAATAAAATTGTTGTTGTGTTTTTGCCCAAAAGTTTGGGCACTACAAGTTGCCTATAATTTGAATTTGAATACGAGGGTCAAATCTATAGGTATGGTAGTTTTATAGTGAAATTTATGTTTTCTTTTCAATATCTGATAATATATTTAAAATTAGAAGAAGTGAGTCTAATTTGATAAAATATTTTTTAAAAAATGTGACATGATTTAGATTATATTTTTTAATTGTTTACAAATTTAAAATGAAAATATAGACATTTTAAATGTATGTGTATGTGTATGTGTATGTGTGATATAAGTTGTATTATTTACTTACATATAAGTTTAAAATGATATAAATTGTGCTATTTTAGATTTCTTTTAATTATAATATTATATTATAATCAATTTATTATATATTTAGAAATTTTTAAATATTATTTTTGTTTTAAAGATTTAAATAATTACTATACTATAAAATATATAAATAATTGATATATAAATATATTTATTTTAATAATATTATTATTTATATTCTTCTCATGATTTTTTCAGAAGAGAATTGTGATGGTGAAGAGGCTAAATATTTATGTCTCTGTCTCTGTCTCTATCTCCATATTTCACACACACACGTGCATACACACACTCGCATATTTGTGCATGTGCTTACGCACAAACATGCACATAGAGAGAGAGAGAGAGAGAGAGAGAGAGAGAGAGAGAGAGAGAGAGAGAGAGACCTTATTACTCCCTCCCCATCTCTATCTCTCTATCTCTCTCACTCACACACAAACCCTTTGATTCTCTCTCCCTATCTCTCTATATCTACCTTTATATAGCTCACTCTTTCCCCTTCTATCTCTGTCTTCAAATCTCCACTCTCCCTCTCTATCTATATCCTATTATCTAGATATTTCTCTCTTATTCACTCCATCTCTCTCCTCTCTCTCTCTCTCTCTCTACCTCTCCATTTCTCTCTCTATATACCTCCTATATCTTTACCTTTCTATCTTTCCATCTCTCCCTCTCTCATTATCTCTCTCTTTCTATCTCTATTTCTCCATTTTTCCATCTCTCTTACTCTCCCCTTTTAGACATCTTTCCCTCTCTCTATATTTCTATATTTCTCTCATCTCTTGTATCTTTCTGAAGTTATATATATCTCTTTGTTTCACCCCTCCTAAATTTATTTCTCTCCCCCCCCCTCTCTTTATCTCTCTCTATCACACACACACACACACACAAAACTCAAAATCTCTATCTCTATCTCTATTCCTCTCCCTCTCTCTATCTTTTCCCCTCTCTATCCCTCCCTCTACCTCCTTCAATACCTATCTCTAAACTAACCACACTATTGACAGGAACTTGACACATTGTGTTCCTTGTTAAAGTTGTTAGCACGTTGATATGAGTATTGCTAATTGAATGAAATGTATTCCTTATATTTATAAAACAACACATCATGTTATATTAGATGAGCACACCAATAAAACACGACCAAGTGCATAATTATTGGTCTCACTTTTTCTTAGATTTATTTTAGATGCCTCAACAAAAAACATGTTGATGTCATATCATATTTGATGATGTGATCTTGAAACCTCAGATAAAAGAAAGAGACCTGCCAAATAAACTACTCTAAAAAAATGAAAGCAATTTGAAATTATCATGTAAGATTTTGAGTGACACAGAAATAGATCCTCTCCCATAACAAAAACAAAAGGTATTATTGAGTTTAAGTTAAAAACAAATAAAATGATGGTAACATCCTGTCGATCGAGTGGAGGCATTACACGTGCGAGACATTCAGAACGTAAAAGGACAAGCAGAGCAATTGTAAGACAGGTAGCGACAAACAAACGTGCTTCACTTTCTGGAAGTCTCTGGAATTATCATTAGTTAGCAGTTCTATCAAGATTGAAAATATTTTACAGACCTTTCACTGCGATCAACTCTTGTCTTAGAAGAGAATATTGGAGTCGATTGCTTTTAACTGGAGAATCAGTTTTTCAGACAGCCCGTTGAACTCTTACAGTCTTCTCCTGCAGTATAAAAGACTCTCGTCACAGTCCTGCACTGGAATATGCAGCCAGCAGTGAGCACAATTGTTCAGAGAAAAACAAAACAGAAAGAAACCTTTTTTTTTGAATCAAGATCAATTTTTTTTTCTTTTAATTTTTAACTATACTGAAACGTGATCCGAATGTTGATTAAAAAAATCACACACAATTTAATTCAAAAACAACAACACTGAATCAACAAAACAGGGAGGAGCTATGCAAATGTTGATTGGATTCATTCTTACAATGAATAAAGAGCTATGCAAATGTTGATTTGATTCATTCTTACAATGAATTAAGTGGCTAAGGAACATGGGAATGGCCAAAGGCCCTGCAATGATCTTTGAGAGAGCGCTTGTGCTTGAAATCTGATCCACAGCTGCAATACCAAAGCTTGCCACAGTTCTTCTCATGGGTTCTCCAGTCCCCTCTCACAGCAAATGATTTGCTGCATTTGATACACATATAACGTTTGGCGCCATGCTTCCTCTTGTAGTGTGTCTGCAATGTGCGGAAGTCCTTCAATGGTTTTGCACGGGGATGGTGAATGTTGTTCCTGCATCCCTCTGCACAGCAGTAGCATGGAAGTCTCAGCATTGCAGCAGGCTGTGTGCCCCTAAGTGATTCTGGCCCTTTCCTGTACTGTGATCCATGTCCCCACATATGCATCTGCAAATATAACAGGCATCAAGTTTTCACAGTCCATGAGATTTATTTCACAAGTTTATAAAAAAGTCTGAATTTTTTGATAAATTTTGAGATACACACAGAATTTTTTTTTGATTCCAAAAATCAAACTCACAGTTTTGAATCTAATCAAATCAAATTCATTTTAAAATCATGTGGGAGAGTGGTGCTCTGTTTAACTTTCAGTTTGTTAAACTTTCATGGACTATAACACAGTTGAAGCTAGATCTATTTAAACTTGCAGGCTATTGTGCATGTATATTTTTTGATTTCTAAAACTTCAATCACTGTTCAAAATTCTGAAATCTGAGACACAATATTACCAGTATGTTGATTCAACACAACTATAAACTGTCCTCTGGAGGTTCGGGAGGCTGAAGTACCTGGTCATGTCATTTGTTAATATAGATCTATAACCTAAGACCAAACCAGGTTTATGTTTAATACTTTCAAGTTTATTTGTCATGCCATTTCTGGAATAAGGATTTAAGCTTGTCTGGGGAAGATCAAAGAGCTGGGAATTGAAACAGGACCATTTTAACTGTAAATATAAGTCCGCAGCAAAAGGATTGATTCTGATTATGAAGAAACACAGAGATGGGATCTATCTGGGAAAACTAGCATTTTTAAATGAAAGTGAACTTAATCATCCATCATTTAGATTTTCTTGTGCTGAAATAAAATGTTATTGTTGTAAATATAGTAAGCTACTTGTAAACCCAGATTGTGAATGAATCTGTGTGTCTGTAACAATATATCATGTAGTCTTCAGTCAGACAGCAGCATAATAAATTCATTTACAGTAAAAAATTTTCACACCTGCATGTTGTTATGGCGATTGAAGCTCTTGGCACAGACTGGACAAACGAACTGTGTGGGTCCGATTAGAATCTCTGTTTCTGTAGGTATCCAGTATTCCTGGCCGCCACCTTCTGCCAATGGTGATCTGGATCTACACTCTTCCTGTAATTCATGGGCACTCTTAAGTTTAGGATTCTCAGAGAATGAACTGTTAGGAGGCCCTATATGCAGAGCCACAGTCACATTCTGTTTCAATTCCTCTGGATCTTCCCTTACTAGCTCTTCTTTTGCTTCTTCTTTTGCAGAGCTTACACTAGAAAGCAATGGCAGAGCCTCTCTCAAAGGTGGTGACTCAGGCTGTTGTGGCAGCTGATGGAAGAATAAAGTATAACTAGGCTGATTTGCAACATCCATGAGATAATTTTTCTCTCTGTTCATGTTCATAGAGACATCTGCTTGACCCAGAAATGAATCCATGCAAAGAATTTTTATTCCTGAAGATGATGATGGCATGACTCTGGGTGCCATGAAATAGGGTACTTTGCTTCTGCTCCAAAGCTCCCATTCCCATTCTGTTCATTATGGTTATATGTCTTGCTATCCATTTTCTTATTCTTATTGTCCCCTCCCTATATACTCGTTCACATGACTATCTTCACATCTGATTTCAGATCATAAATATGCTACTGATTTTTCTCTTTATATCTTACAATACAGGGAGAGTAAGCATTAATAATGAGCAGCAATTTGTCAAACAAAACTAGAAGCTCCACACAATCAAGAAACTTTTAACTCTTGTGTTGGTTTATTATAGATAAGAACTCCATACAAAGCCAAGGCAATTCAAAAGTGTGAAAAGTGAATTCTAAACAGGGAAAAAGTGAGCAGGTGCCGAGTTACCAAGCATTATGAAGGAATGATTTGGGCAAAATTTTGTAGACAAAATCGAAGTTATGTCATTGAGTCATTGAGTAGAGCAGAATGTGGACAGAGAATACTTTTGTATTTGTAATAGTGATACTTCCCCTTTGGTTGTAAAATGGTGATTTCAATATTTTCATTATTAAGAATGGTATAATCTATCTGTTTTAGTTGAATAACTTACAAGTTTATGCTTTCTTTGATCATATATGAGGGGAGCATATAGTTTTAGGGATAAAATCACACCAAAAGTAAATATTAATTAAATATTAAAAAGATATATTAGTTAAAGACATGAAATAGTGAATGTGAAATTAAAATAGAAGGTGAGAATATTGTTATTTTATTATGTTGTTTTTGTAATTTTTTGATGTATAATAATAGAAGTATATCAAATATTAATATTTTTTTGTTCTAGATTGAATTGTATCTATCATCTTGACTAATATTTGTGATCTTGTCTTTTAACTATAATCTTGTCTTTTGTAAGTTTACAAAATCTGAAATTGAATTTTCTTTTCTTTGATATCTATATGTACAATATGATGTTGAAGAAGGTCATTAGGAGTCCATTATGTGAGAGTTGAAGTTTTGGACTTTCTTATACCTTCGTTAAATCCTTATTGTTGTTGTTGTTTATATGATCAAAGACATAATGATATAGTATTCGTAGGATGAAGATTGATGGTGTATTTGTTCTTCTAAATGTAGATCTGACAATTTTATGATTGATGATTCTTATGGTCCTATTATCTTGATTTCATGTTTTTCGATATACTTTCTTTTTTATGATGATGCTAATGATCTGAGACTTGTCTTTGAATATAAAAACCTAGATTCCCTCAATTTGAACACTCTGACTTGCACAATGGAGTGATTGTGAATGGATGCTAGATAGTATCTAAAGTAAATAAGTGAAAAAATATATTTCATTGGTGTCAACTTATGCATATAAGTCACTTGAATTGAACCCATGTTCAATATAACTCAAAACAAAACTAAAAAGTATGTTTCATTATCATGACTATCATGTTTTGTTAATATGCCGATTTTTTATTAAAAAGATTATATAATACAAACTACAAACATATTTTGTTTGGTTTATTTGAAAGAGTTTCTATCTAATACAAACACATTCATCTTTACATCAAGGACGTATTTATGTTTCATTGTCATAACTATCATGTTTTGTTAATATGTCGATTTTTTATTAAAATGATCATATAATTGAAACTACAAACATGTTTTGTTGGTTTATTTGAAGGAGTTTCTATCTATTACAAACACATTCATCTTTACATTAAGGACGTACGATTATTTATTCCCTTGTGAAGGATATTTTGAAATCTTATAAACAGGCTACGTGTTTACGTACCAAATGCATTTTGTTCATGGCTGTGTGACATCATTGGTGGGGAGAAGCCAAAAGCTTATCTGGTTTTTCTGTGGCGCATTTGTTTTAAGGGCAAGAGCATTGGACTCACGTTTTCCTTCCGTAGCAGCACAACTTTCTACATATTTTTGAATGACTATGACTGGAACACATTGCTTCTTATCTACGACACTCTTTTTGTTTTACTAACTTTAAAGCTGTTCCGCCACCCCATTTGGTAAACACTGACCACCATGAATAAAACAAACCAGAGTATTATAGAGCACTGACAAATATAACCCTAAACCCTAAAATCTCTTGATCAAGAACAGACAGAGAAATAACTTTATCTCATTCCATTTGGTTTATCAACACTGAATCCCACATCATATCTCTTTTGGAGAAAAAGATCCTCATACAAACCAAAGAGAAAAAAACAATTGCGTGTACCTTGGCTTGCACCAGCGCCAAATATATGGTATTATGATTCGAGTTTCAAATCTTTAATGAGATGTTATGGTTGAGTGTTCCAAATATATGGTATTATGGTTGAGGTGTTAGAACTAATATGTTTTAAAAAATATATTTTTCATATTTTTTATTTAAGGTGAACATAATATTTATATTTAATTGTGAAGCTTACAAAAAGTGAGGGTCATTTAGGGTTGATAAAAGAAGTGTTATTGTTTGCTCTTTAGAAAATTGGAAAGATAGGGAAACATAATTAAAACTAAATTCTAATTTGAATCTTATCACTATTTTCAATTAAGTAAATATGTAGATTTGAATTGATAAACTTGCAATTAGTACAAATCTAAGTTTATGTGAATGTGCTTGATGTTGGATTGCTATTGGAAGTCTTCAATTTGACAATGTGTACTGATTCGGATTATTCTCTTCTTTCATTTAGTTGAAGATGGGGTTTGATTTATAGATGAAATCTGATAGGAATATATGATTAAAGGCTAGGATTGAATAAGAAGAATTTTGAATTGAATTTGAAAGGGATGAGATAATTAAATGTAGTCAATTGGTTTATGGAGGGTTGGAATTGATTGGATTATGTGGATGGTTGAGATTAAAAGTTAATTTGAATTTGGATTGAAGGTATTTTGAAATGAATGGTTAGGATTTGCTTGAATGATTTGATGCTTAGAGTAAATGCTAAATTTATTTTGGATTTATGATTTATATTTCAAATCAATTTTTGATTGATTGGTAGTTGAGATTTGATGGCTACTATTAAATGTTGACTTTATTTTATATTTTTAGGAATTTTTAATTAGGTAAGTGGATGGTTTAGATTTTGGACAAATAGTTCCATTTTTTAAAACAAAAAGAGATGATGGAAATTAGTTTAGTTAATTAGATACTTTCATTTAATTAATTAAAAAAATATTTGTGTGGTTACATTAGCTAATAGGAGAAAGCTAATTAATTAAATAATTTATTTAATTAATCAGTGCTAAAGGTGGTGTAAGAATAATTACAAGATTTTGTTTAAATATAAGGATAAATTCTAGGGGTTTCTTTCCCCTCTCTTTGAGACAATATTGTGACTAAAAGAAGTGGTGTAATTTAAAATAAAATAAAATATAAGAATATGATGAAGTAGTGGAATGCCAAAAAAGATAAAGACAAATGAAATCATAAATTGGATTAGTAGTGCCCCCTTGAGAGAGAAGGTGGATTGATAGAACCTAGGTGGTTTCTCAAAAGGAGAAATAATTTTAAAGGGATAAAGAACATTTGGTTAGATGCATGATGGTTCGGGTGTAAGGGAACAAGAAATGATGCTAGTAGTTGTAGAAAATGTGTGAATAATTATGATGAGATACATTAGGTATTATGTGATGGTGGGTTATATGATGTAATGAAAATATACATTTATGATTATAATTATTATGATGAATATAATTTCATGATGAGGACTAATGTCGGTGATTGTAGGTACATGTAGGGGAATCATTAAAGAGATTCCAAATGTGTTGAACAAATTCTTTCATATAACATGGAATAGTACATGCTAGGATATAAAAACCAATATGATATGTAACTTCATGCATGAGATAACTAACACAAAAATAGAAAAAATAGGGTAAATGACAAAGAACACTAAATGGAAAAAGAAAATAACAATTTTTTTTTCCAACAAAATTATCCTTGAGAAACAACATGGTATAGTGGACCATGTTGGTCTTGATGAAATATATTGAGGGATAACACATCAAACCTTTCGAGTTCAGATACTAAAATTATTGACTATAATAAAATGACTAACATGGTATTTGGGACATATGATAATGTTTCCTTCTAACATAAAAAAGAATCAATTTATTGAATAATCACAATAATGATGAGCTGATATTTGACTAGTCCAAGTTAGGATGTTCTCTCAAGGATGAGTGGAGGGGTTAGGCCATGTACGTATGTTTTTAGGTGGGGTGGGCCATTTTAATCTTGGAATTACTTTTTGAACATTGTTGATGGAATCATATTGTTGTAGTGTCTACTTTATTTTCCCAAAAGGTATGAAAGAAAAGAAAAGTGAGAGGTTAGTTAAGCATGCTAAATATTTAAAATAAATGCAAAACATCAAATTTAACTAAGTTATTACCTTCCAATCTCCTCAGATAGAGCTAGAAGTGGATGCGCTGAAGCTCCACTTGATTTGCTCTTTTGGATTCTTAATCTGGGACGATCTACAATAATCACAACAATAATGGGAGATAGATTCAATGGATTGAATGGATGAGGGGATTAATACATGATGGATTAATTTTTTTTTGCATTATGATGGTAGGATGGAGGAATTAAAGGATCGAATGATGAAATGAAGATAATGATGATGCAAATTAGAAATGACTATGGATGCAAACTAACAACATAAGATTGGAAAATGAAGTGGATGAATTGTGAAGGGAGGAGACTCCAATTTATAGAATTTTGAATTTGAAATGAATGGTTGAGATCAAAAGATAATAGAGGGTTGAAATTGAATGAGAGAAGGTGAGGTGGCTTGGCCTCTTAGCCTTGTGAAATTTGTCACAAGGTGAAGTGTTTGATGGACTTGAAAATCATGAGGAGGGGGGGGGGGGGGGGGGGGCGGTGAATCAGTGACACCAAATAAAACACTACTTCAAACACTAACCGGTAGATGAACTTAATAAAGCTTATAAACACAATGCATGCAATCCATAAAGATATAACAACATCCACAAAAAGTAAAGCATCCACCATAACAAAAGTGTTTATATGTGGAAAACACAAATAGGTAAAAACCATGGTGAGATGAGAGTCACAAGTTAACTATCTGCAGTAATAGGTAATTGACCGGTTAAGGTCTACAAAGTGCTCTGCTAGAAGCGAATCTTGTTAGAGATCCCAAAGCTTGATTAGAAGCTTATACCCTGTTAAGAGTAGTACCTTGTTAGGAGTAACCTTGCTGGAGGATTTAAGAATCCAAACTAATGGATCACCCTGTTAGAGGATTTATACATTGAAGCTTGTTAGAACTTACCCGGTTAAGGGATTTGATTCTATTGTAATGGTTAGAAAACAATAAGAATGATTTGATCTATTATGAGTAACACAATACTTGCTTTATCAGATCCTTCTAAGTACATTCAACATTGCTCTTCAACATACTCTTTATCTTAACACCTATTGCTCTTCAAAAAGATTTCACTCTTCATGCATACCATCAGTTGTTGAAGTTTTTCAGAGATGTTGATATATATAGACATTCAGATTTCATGTTGGCTTAGGAAATCATAACACAATTTCCCAAGTGCAATGCATTTGGACAAGTGACCATAACTCATCACAAAAATTATCGCCAAGTAGTCGGTGCTGGTAACTCATCACAAAAATCAACAAATACCAGTTGGAACAATCAATACCAGTTTGAATAAAACATGTGAACCATTGTCCTTGAGTCTTTGCTTGATCTCCATCTTGATCTTCATTTTGATGCCGACTTAGTATAACCATAGGTTTTCTCTTATACACATACTGGTTGACACAAAGTACCGGTTAGAGATAAACCTCTAACATACTGGTTAACAATGTAAACAATTGAAGTTACACCGGTAGTCAATATAATCATATGTGTGTGTGAGAGTGTTTCATCAATGACAACAAGTGATGAATACATTACAATTATCATCAAGCCAATAGTGTCTTGGGAAGAACACTTGGCTTGAGGAAGAGGACAAGGTCTGCTCACACATGTATAAGCACATCTTGCGAAGAACATGGAGATGACAAGAGGAAGCATTTTTGGCAAAGTGTAAGAGTCCTAGGTTTGAGGAGGATGACATATGGCTGGAAAGAGAAAGTGTAGGGTGGCTCTTATGGGGAAGAACATTCTCACACATGTGTGAGCACCCTTGGGTTGAAGATGAGGTGGAGGGGATAGTGACCCTTGCATGAAAGCTCATTTATGAGGGGGAGTCACATGTGGAGCTAAGTAGGAGAGATGAATTTAAAATTGGGGAAAATTATTAATGATGATTAGGCTTGGGGTTAATGAGGCTTAAGCAAGGGGGTTAAATGGAGGATTTGTAGGAATCAAGATATTAGCTAATTAATTATGCATTAATTAACAAAGTGGGATTAGGGAAAATATTAAAGAATTGGTTAAGGTTGGGAAATATTATAGATGGGGGATAATCTTAGGAATCCATCATGTCATGACCTATGAGTGTGTTGTCTTTGTAGACACCTAATTCTGGTTAGGCCATTAATTTTTATCATGCATCCTAGGACAATAATAAATTAATTATTTTCCCCTTATTCTAATATTTCCTCTCAATAATTAAATAAATTCAATTTATTTGATGAACTAATTCTTAAATATGAATAGTAAATTAATAAATTTAATTTATTAATTTATCATATTTATATTGTCATATGCGGATAATTAATAAATTTTATTTATTAATTACCCCATATTTATCTTTTCAACCTGCCAATTTGGAAAAATATGAGGATAATCAATTGATTTATTTATTAAATCCCCATATTATCTTCCTCGATTTGATTCCATCTTCCTTGATTTGATTTCAAATTTCTTCTATTTTTTCTCTGTCTCCTAATGGAAACTCGACTATGTGTTTGATCCTAGTCGCTGATTCTTCCTATCTTCAAATTAATCTCATCCATTGATTCAAAATCCTCTTTTTTATAAATTGAGCTATCATTGCTCATTTTCGACAACCATGCTTCAAGTAATCTTATGCTGTTGCTTTCAAATGGCTTTCTTGCAATCATCTTGCTTGCTATTCACTTGCATTTGTAGGTGACACCCACACAATTTGAAGGTGAAAGAAGAACAATAGAGGAGCTATGAACGAGATTCATGTGCTTTGGTTTGCGTCAATTTTAAATCTTGTTTTCATTTCCTCTATTGAATGTATTAGGATCTTTTTCATTGCAATTTACCTTTCATGGTAAGTTAATTTAATTACTTTGATGCTTTATTCTGATTTTCCTAGTTACATTTTTTGGTGAACTTGATGTGAACTAACAATCGTGCTAACATTTCTGATGTTTTTTTTCATGAGTTCTTGATTGCATGCAGGAACTAGGAGGCAGATTTTGACATTGTTTTGTGAAGGTTTTGAAGGGTTTTGAGTCTACGATAATAGTTTTGAGTCCAAATCTGCATCTCAATTTAGTCTAATTAGGAGGTTTAATTCACTTGTTTGGACTAATTTTTTTCAAATTTAGGACTAAAATTAACATAAATTTTCTTTTCATTTTAGTTAAAATTAACAAAAAATTGCATCTACTTTCATTACATAGGTTAAAATTGAACACAATCTGCATTTTCACTCATTTGGTTTAAAAAGAACCCACAATCTGCATTTTCAATTTCAGTTGTTGTTAGTAAACATATTTGTCTCTCACAATTTATTTAACTTTTTTACTCTTTAGCCCAAGAAATGAAAGAAAAATTTTACCATACAGTTGGAAAATCATCGTATTGATTAACCTCTAAATTAAGGTACAACTCCCTTTAATAGATATTCAATCAGCTCCAAATTACATACAACCAATATTATACTTCTCACCAAAAAGTACAAAAAGGTAATTGTATTCACCAGTCAATACCAAATGAACACAAGCATTGATTCATATATAATTCTTTGTGTAAAGTCGACAGACTTCACATGTACGCTAAAACAAAATGAAAACCTTAAAAGATGAATCTCACTGATATTTTCTGCACATATAGAAAGCTATGATAGATTCTTTCTTGAAATAGATTCTCATAGAAATCAAATTTCAAACACCAAACACACAGATTTGAAGGAAAAGATAAACTGTCATTTGATTTTCATTCATAAATGATCATCAACTTCCAACACATACATAAAGTATTCAGCCAAAATTAAAGAGAGTTTTTCAAAAACTTAGCGGACTTGCATAAAGTCATTACAAAGCTTATAAATAGGCACCCTGACCAATAGTTCAACCAAAGGTAAAATTATCTCGAAATGAGTTAATGAGAAACTATCCTAACTGCATAACTAAAAATAAAAAGAAAGCTAGACACGCTCGCATACAACTGCCAACAGTGCTAGTCATGTTGTCGATTATGTTTCAGTCGGATTGCCCGGATTGCTATTCTGGGTGGACACCATAACCACTTTCGCTGCACTCCACTCCTGATGAACCCTTGAGAATTCATGGATTACCGCTACATGTGGCAGGCTGATATGAATTACCCTTTGCTTCCAGAGTTCCTTCTTTCTTTTCACCAGCTGCACTTTATCTCTGTGAGAGTTCAAGTGATCCAGACATACTGTAAGCATCGACTCCACTTTATCAATCTTTGTAAAATCTTCCACGACTAAGGATTTTTCCACCTTAATCTTCTTAATGCGATTGCTGAATAGATTGACCATTTCTGCTGTATCTTCTAAAGTCTGGCCATCCTCTTTAAGCAAGTGAACATTTACACAACACAGATCCTTTTGCATGGTTGTTCTCAGGGTTGTTAGTTCACTTCGCAGATTGGCAGACTCACTATGACCTTGCTCAATGATTTGGTTACGCCACTCTATACTTTCTTTGCATATGAACATTATATCTTCATCTAATCCTAGCACTTGTCTTTCGGCAAGAAAATTCATCAAGCCATAGCATTGAATATCGCACATTTGCCTTGAAATCACCACCCATTTAGTCTTTTCGTTCTGCCATGCAATTAAGTCAACGTCCAATTTCTTTGTAACATCATTGGCATCTTTGAAAATTTGAACTAAATACGATATATAATTAGTTCCTAGATGCACAATCGATGTAAGCCACTCAGAGAAAATATCTGTGATCATCTTGTTCCTTTGAATTTCATCCAAGAACTTCTAATTACTAGGGGATTTTAAATTAATGGGAATAGAGCTTTGGGACAATGGCAATGGAGTATTCTGCAGAGCATGGATGTATTGAGCCATTTGCATTAAACTCTGTTTCAACTCTGCTTTATCCTTTTCACCCTTCCAGTTGCGGGAGATAATCCTTTTGGTTGAAGTTTTTAAATGTTTCACATCAACAGCTCTAGTTCCTACCCCCATATCAACTCGCTCAATAGTATAATCGGCCTCTGAGGCAGTGGCAGTATCCTTATCGGATGTAGGCTTAGCAATATCTGTAGTCCATGTTTTGTGCCCTCATCAAAATCGATCATGGTTTCCACTTTTAGCTGCTTAGTATTTGTGGCTCTTCCTAGACATTTATTCACGATATCTTCCATTGACACAAAAATAGGCACAATATTCCTTTTCTTGGTAATTGAATCACTCAACCATTTAGGAGCCACAGTTAGGTCTTTGGATTGCATGGGCAAAAGCCCTTCTGAAGTCAATGACATAGCATTATCTATATTAGACAGAACGTCAAGCACCTGTGAATCCTGGACATTAGCATCAACATCGGTTAAAACCTTGTTAGCATCAGAAACAAGTGTTGTCATATTTCCTTGTACTTCCTCAGTGTCCAAATCAAGAATGAGATGAGTGGCAGGTGGCTGAAAATTCTTCTTGTGTCTTGATCTAGTAACTCGACCACCAATGGAATGTGCAGCTTCAAAGTCAAGTTTTTCCTCTTTAATCTTAGCTTGCTTCTTTCCTTCCTCTGTCATATGCAAAACCCCTATCACAGTCTATTTTTCCTTCACTCCAAAAGCTCTCCTTAAAACTTATGTTTCACAAATGACAATCTCGACAAGATAACTGCTCAATTTAAAATAGCCAAGAAAATCTTACTCATGATTTCCATAAGTTACCATCATTACTCTTCACTCGTGCGACATTACTCTGAAATGATTGCAAATGAGCATGCATTTAATAACAAGTCACTTCATATCTGAAAACACAGATTCCCACGCCATACTTGCTATAAATGACAACTTTTAAATCATCTAGAAAGAATATTCCCTTTTTCTACTGTCATTAGCCGTTCCTTAAAATCCGCACTGCCACCTTATGAAAAGTCATATGATTTCCAAGAAATCAAACATTGAATTTTGAACCTTGAAGAACAACAGTAACGCAAAAACATATACATGACAAATATTGAACTTTGAACCTTGAATCCGAAAGGTTCAAGTTTAAGGTTCAACCAATACTAAACATCGACAAACATTGAAACAAACTTATAAAGCTGCGCAAGGAAATAAACTTTAACATGATGCCCATTGAGCTTTGAACCTTGAACTCAAAAGGTTCAAATTGAAGGTTCAAGTTCAGCACAGTGAAACTTAAATAAAGAAGAATGCGAAGGTTGAATTGCATAGAAAATTCAAGAAACACAACCCGACCAAAGGACCAATTAGGGACACGACTCAATAAGGTGATATTAAAATGGAAATTTATATGAACCGCCAATAGTGGCTCTGCATGGGGACTCGAACTGTAAAGTACCAAGCAATGAATCCCAGAATCCTTGGTTTCACAAATGACTTAAAAGTAAGGCCCGACTCACAACAAAACTCACACACCTAAGCTAAACACAACAAAAACTGTATGCACAAACTGGCAGGGGATTCCTGTTTACAATTGATACAATTTTAAGTCCTACCCGTTATAAGACAGGGGTAGTTCAAAGTCATCCTGATAAGCAAGTTTAAAAGAATTGGGACCTTTTACCTCATGAATTACATAAGGTCCTTTCCACAGTGACTCGAATTTGCCGTGGGCACCTTTCGGCTCCCTCCTTTTATCCCATAATAACACCAGATCACCTTTCATGAACTTCCTACGTCTTGCCTTCTGATCAAAAATATTTTTCACCCTCATCTGATGTTTTCTAATCCTATTGACCATATTTTCCCTTTCTTCCTCGATCTTAATTAAGTACATAATTCTCTTTTCAAAAGAGCTTTGAAAGAATGTGTCTTCTACTACAGTCTGCAATTTGGAAGCCGCTAATTCTAGAGGAAGAGAGATTTGGACACCAACCATATACCAACTCAAAAGGAGATGTCCCTATAGCTTGCTTAGGTGAGGTTCGATCTACCCACAGTGCTTCATGCAACTTCTTATGCCAGTCTCTGAAATTTTCACTAACCAACTTCCTCATGATGTTAATCAAGTTTTTGTTACTTGATTCTGCTTGGCCATTACCCTATGGATAATAATCAGAAGCATGCACCAAAGAAATTCCATGATCATAGCAAAATAAAACTAATTCAGATGAAGAGAAATTTGATGCATTATCTGTGACTATTTTTTGAGGAACCCCGAACCTGACAAGAATATTGTCCTTAAGAAATACACACACAACCTCTGAAGTGGTCTTTTTCACAAGGATAGCTTCCACCCACTTAGTGAAATAATCCGTTGTTGTTAATATGTGAGTGTGTCCTGTGCTGGAGGTTGGGTTCAAAGGACCAATAAAATCTAATCCCCATTGTTTAAAGGGTTCCTCAATCACTACAGGTCTTAAAGGCAAGGCAACCAAATAGGGTTTACCTGTAAATGATTTGCACTTTTCACTCTTCGCCACCCAAGAATACGCATCTTTGAACATTCTTGGCCAATAGTAACAGTTCCTCAAGATTTTATATGCAGTCACCATAGAAGGGAAATGACCACCGCATGCCTCATCATGAAAATTTTTCAGTAAAGCTTCTTGATGTGGCTTATCTACACACCTGAGAAAGGTGCCATCCAAACCCTTCTTGTACAGTATATCATGAAAGATAACGTACTTTGCAGCTTTCAACTTCAAATTTCGTTTCTTCCTAGGAGAAAGATGATCTGGACAGTCTCCATAAGTGAGATAATAGGAAACATCGGAGAACCAGGAATCCTGATGACTAACAAATAAAGTTAAGGGCAGATTCTCCTCCTCTTCAAACTTGCTCTCCGCCATTAGTTTACAAAGGCCTTGTCCTCTGACCAGCTTAGTGGGCTTAATGTCTAAATTGAAATCTTGAATCTTAGAGACCCAAGATGCTCTATTATTGATACCAACATCCTACTGGGTTAAAATACTTTTCACTACAGAGTTCAGAATAAAGACAGTTGCATGCGAATGAAGTATATAGTACCCAAATTGTTTTACGGCTTTCACTATTGCATAAGCTTTCTTTTCGATCTGCGAGTATTTTAACTCGTGCTTCTTCATAGGTACACTCATGAAGGAGATTCAGACTCCCTCATTATCTTCACTTTTTTGCACTAAAATTCCAGACATAGTATGCTCTAATGCATAACAATAAATAATAAAATCTTTACTATAATCTGGATTAACAAGAGTAGGTGCATTGATCACTACTCCTATGTTCTCTATACTGATTAATGGATCTCCTACAAACTTTTTTAAAACTTCAAGAGGGCTTAGAAAAGGAGATCCCATATCTCCTATCCTTTTTACCATATTGGCAGAAAGTATGAGCAGATTGATTCATAATTTGAAACAAAGCAAAACTATCAAAGGTCTTCAACCTTCCTCCGCTAATGTTTTTTGCACTCATCAACAGTTTGTTGATGACACTATCCTCATGGGATATTCTTCGGTCAAGGAGGCTGATGCCTTCAAAACTGCTCTTAACTCCTATTCTTTGGCTACTGGTCAGCAAGTCAATTGGGACAAATTGGCTATGTACTTCCTCAATACTCCGGTCATAAGACAACAAAAAATTGCTAAAATTATTGGGTGCAAAGTGGAAATGCTCCCTTCCACCTATCTAGGCCTTCCCTTGGGGTTAGCTCCCCCAAATTCCTTCTGGAATATGCTTATTGATAAAATTAATAAAAGACTTGCTGGATGGAAAGGCTCAATGTTATCTCAGGCTGGGAAACTGCAGCTCCTTCAAGCTACTCTTCAAAATCTCCATGTTTATGCACTTAGCCTATTTGGTATCCCGGTGAAATGTGCTGAAGCCATGGAAAGAATCCAGAAGAGATTTTTATGGTCAGGAGTGGAAGAAAAAAAGAGAATACCCTTGGTTGCTTGGGACAAAGTGTGTAGACCAAAGAACAAAGGGGGGTTGGGGATTAAAGCTCTAAAAACCTTTAACAAAGCTCTTCTTGCTAAAAAATTATGGAGAGCCTATGATACTAAGAAAGATTGGAATCAAATTTGGTTTGACAAATACATTCAGAATTAGACTATCCAAGGGGTCCTTAACTCTGAAGATATCCCTGCTGGATCCTTCATCTGGAATAGCATTACCAAATCCATAAAAGTGGTAAAAACTGGGGCTGGATGGGTCCTTGGAAAAGGTGACAGAATAAGGTTTTGGGAAGACCCCTGGATGAAGAATGAAGCTCTTTATTATCCAAACAATAGTCAAATTATTGAGGAGTGTAAAAGGAGGTTTGGGCTTATGGTATGTGACTACTGGAAGGAGGACAAGTGGGTTAGGCTTGATGACATCCATCCTGGTTTTTCCTCTCTCTAGAAGGAGTTGCTGTCCTTTTCCCCTAACAAAGGCTATGATGATGTTTTCCTCTGGAAAAGTGATCCTAAAGGTGAATTTACAGTTGCCTCCGCCTATAAAAACACTTTTTCTCAAACCAACAATCCCATTTGGAGTAAAGTTTGGAACAACATTCTGATCCCTAAAGTCAACATTTTCTTTTGGCTTGCTTCTCGTAATAGCACCCTTACTCTTGACAATTTAATCCGAAGAGGTTTCAAATTTCCTAATAGATGTGAGCTATGCCAGAAGGAGGGGGAATCAGTTGATCATCTATTTTTTCACTGCTCCTTTACCTAGGATATTTGGTGCAAAATGTGGGAAAAATAGAAAGTTAATTGGGTCATGAACAAGAGCATCAAGGATATTATCTGGCAATAGAATTTTCCAACCAAATGCCAAATCATCAAGAACCTTTGGTCTTTGACCCTCCCCATGATCTGCTGGGGCATTTGGAAAGAAAGAAATAATAGGATATTTAGGGAAGCTAAGTGTAATACTCAGGTGGTCTTTGAAAAAATCTGCAGGGCTATAAAGGAGAACATCAACATTCCTCACAAGAATAATCAACAATGGTCTATTACTGATATGAATGATATGGAAAGAGACATCCTTACCGAATGGAACCTAATGCATAAGGTCTACATATCGGAAAATAAGAAGAAGAGAGATAACATTGTATGGCGGTTTTCTGAATATGACTGGATAAAGGTTAATTTTGATGGGGCTGCTAAAGGGAACCCTGGAAAGGTTGGTGGAGGAGGAGTTATTAGAAATGCTCAAGGAATTTGCATTGCTGCTTTTGCTTCTCCTTTTGGGGTCCAAAATAACCATGTGGCTGAAGCTCTGGCAATGCTAAAGAGCCTCCAGCTAGCTCAGGAATTCAAATTCAAAAAAATTTGGCTCGAAGAGGACTCTTCAAACATCATACAAGCCCTCAAAGGTACAAGTTCTGTTTCCTGGAATATTACCAATTTAATTGAAAATGCTAAAGATATTCTAAATAACTATGTTAGCATTAGTATAACTCATACCTTTAGAGAGTGCAATAAGGTTGTGGATATCCTAGCCAATGAAGGGGTCAATTTGGAGAAGGATGTCAAATACATTGGAGAAACTCACATCAAACGGGAGGTTAAAGAGCAATTATACTTTGATCACATCAATGGATCAAGTTAATCTCATGATTAATTTCTGGAGAACGAGTTCCAAAGATAGATTTTGGGGGCGGATTAACTTTCAAATTATGAGTGTTTTTCGGCATCAAATCCAAGATCATATGTGTGCGAAAGATTATAGTATTTCGGCATCATATCCAAGATCATATGTGTGCGAAAGATTATAGTAATAATAGCTGGGTTTGTGCGGCCATAAGCACCAATTTCAAAACTACGAAAGAGTCCTTACACGGGAATTCTAGAAATAACAAGTTTTCAGAGTTTTATCTGCGGATTGAGAACTGCAGTAGTGGGTATCTTTACTTGGAGCTCACAATGGGTGGTAACCTAAACAAGAACGAGCCTCTAGGATGTGAGAATTGGAAGAGTGAAAGAAAGGTCTGGAGAAGGCTCCACAGACACAGCTTCACTGACTATATGGAAAAGCTTCACAGAAGCAGAAATTCTGTGTCTTACGGTTTTGCTAAAAGCTGGAGTAACAACAGAGCCACCCTGTTTGGGGAGATTTGGCAAATTGATGAAAAATTGATTGCAGAGGTCACGGGGCTCAAGACGGAGGAGACCAAATTCTACAGGGATCGAAAGTATGCAGCTGAAGCTTTCAAAAATTTCCCGTAGTCGGAGGATGAGAAGGGCAAGCTTGCGAAGAAGGACAACATCTCCTACTACACTCCCCAGAAGGTAAAGCCTTTCTGGCAAAAAGTTCTTAGGGATTTAATGGAATATTTGACTGTGGATGATAGATTTACAAAAAATTATAACTATCATTTCGCTATCCTGAACCATTTTCATCATGGGGCTAAAATATCCCTGCCCTTCTATTTAGCGTCCTCTCTAAACGAGAGCCTTGCAGACCATGCTAAAAAGCCTAATTCTTACCCTTTAGCCTACCAGAGGCTCATTCTACTAATATATGAACATCTTAAAGGTAAGGCTAGGGCAACCAAGGATGATCCTTTGATCATTAATGCTCATATATTTGAGAGTTGCAAAGACTCTGACTTGAATGGGGATCAACTCAGCACCCCTACCCATAAAAAAAGGAAAGTTGAAACAGAGCATGAGGAAAAGGAGGTGCATTGTGATGAAGAAGAGGAAAAGGATAAGGACAATGATACTGAAATGGAGCTAAATAAGGATGAGAAATATGGTGAAGGGGAGGAAGGGGGTAATTCTAAAAACCCTCACTCTAACCCTAAGGGTTCGGAAAGCGAGAATGACGCTCTGAATCCTAAGGAGTATGACAACCCTAACTCTGAGGAGACTAAATAGGGCAAGGACTCTACGAACACCATCTTGGACACCGCCCGCAACTGCACTCTTGAATTCTTTAATTTCCAGAAATGGGTTGTTGAAAACATCACCAGTATGCAGGGTAAGCAAAGGGAGCTGGAAGATAAGATTAATAAGCTGATCAAGATGTCTGACTTTGGGAAACAGAATGAGGATACAAAAAATAGTGAAGCGGAGGAGGAAATGGAGATCGAGGACTGGTTGGAGAAAGATCTGATCAAAGGGGACCTGAAACATTTGGAGGATGTTATTAGAACTATGAAAGAGCGGGTGGAGGAGGACAAAGACAACGTCAACACCCAGATTGCCCGTAATGAGAAGGCTTTGAAAAGGCTTATGAACCACAACCTCTAGGTCCTTAAAGTTTCTTCCCAGAATATGAACGTGCTGGTGGATCATTTGGAAAAGAAAAATCAGGATAAGAACTTGGTAATTATAGAAGATGCTCCAACTTCCAGCCCCACCCACCAGAACCCTAGGCACAGAACTAGGCAGACCACTATTGAGAAGGACACCAAAATGAAAGAGAGTCAGATTCGACAGGAAAACAACAACCTGAGGGAAGCGGCCAAGGTGATGATGCTCTTGGTACAGAATGCTGAGGAAACTATGAAGAGTTTTTAATTATCTTGTAATGCTGGGCTTGGGGTCAATTTCTTGCTGGCCTCTTGCTGTCCTTTTCTCTGCTGCTGGTTTTTTTGCTGGTCTTTTGCAGCTAGCTTATTTTGTTTCCTTCTTGAATATCTTTTGAATGTAATTAGGTTTCGGGTCCCTTAAAACCTATTTTTACTTAATAAAAAACAAGAGTAGGTGCATGCACAATTGCTCTTTTTATTTCTTCAAAAGCCCTTTTACCTTCCTCATTCCACTTAAAAACTACTTTCTCACTCATCATATTTATAATATATTTAGTAGTCTCAACAAAATCAAGAATGAAATGTCTTAGATAGTTCACCTATCCAAAGAAGGACCTCACTCCATTTTTGTTGGAAGGAAGGCTGAGTTGTTGTATTGCTTTTACTCTCTCTGGATCCACCTTTACTCCCTCCTTTGAAACAATATGTCTAAGAATTTTTTCTTTTGTGATACCAAAAACATACTTTTTAGGATTTAATGACACTCCATGCTCTCTGCATCTCATCAGAACTTTCCTCGAATCTTTCCCTCTGAAATGTTGCCCCTGCATTAATCATTTTGAAAGGCATCCTATTATATTCAAAGGTGCCCCAGGGAGTTATAAAGGCTGTCTTGTGTTGAGCTTGCTTCAAGACACTACTTTGGTTATATCCAGAGAATCCATCCAACATGGACATCATCTCTGGTCCTGAAACATTTTGTAAAATATGATGCATTGCTGGCAGAGGATAATTATCCTTCAGGCTTGCTAGGTTCAAGTTTCTGAAATCAACACAGATTCGTATTTCACCATTTTTCTTCCAAACAAGGACAATATTAGCAATCCAGGTAGAATGATGAATAGGATAAATAATTCGGGCCTTCAACATCTTTTCTACCTCGTGAAAGATCGCTTCTACTACCTTTGGATTAAAGTTCCTCAACTTTTGCTAGAAAGGATTGACACCAGGTTTCAAAGGATGTGATATTGGAACTTACCATCTCTGAAATTCTTTAAATCATTGTAGCACCATACAAAAATATCTTTAAACTCAATCAAGAGGCTGATGAACCTCCTCTTCTCCTCTTCAGAACAACATTTTCCCAAATTAACAAATTTAGGATCCTCCTCAGTACCAATGCTGATTCGCTTATACTCACTAGAGCTTTGAATTACAGGAGTCTCTTTCTCCCCTTGCTTAACATACCCATCCTTTCTATCAAAAAGACATTCAAGAGAAACCAAGCCTTTTGGGATTTTATTTACTTTCAATTGTAACACCCCATCATGCAGTTCCTCTAGTGAATCAGGAGAAAACTCTTTACAACTTGCTTCTGAACATTCATAAAACATGGATGTGAAAATCTTAGCACACCATAAAAAATTCTGAATCTTCTTATCATTTTTGAACACCTGCCAGGATTCATAATTGTCAGGCATACTCGGTCTGTAAACCAATTCTACCCTGAAGGTATTAGTTGTGAAATTAGGATGAGGCACTAATAAAGCTGCAGATACCACCAAAGAATCAACCTTCGAGTTGAACTCCCTTGGTACTACTTTGATTGAGAAAGCATCGAATGCTTCAATCTCATCCCAAACACGGTTTCTGTAATGTCTCAGTCTCTCATTTCTAACAGTGAATAAACCTCTCACTTGCTTCACAATGAGTTCAACATCATCTTTAACTTTCAACATTTTGATCTGCAATTTCTTCGCTTCAACAAGACCTAATAATAGGGTTTCATATTCAACTGTATTATTAGTGTTTTAAAACTCCAATTTGAAAGCATAAGGGATAACTTTACCTTCAGGAGGTATTAATACTACCCCAGCCCCTAAACCAGAAGATGAACAACTCCCATCAAATTCCATAGACCAGAGTTCATCAGACATACCTGAATCTATGATCTTATCCACACCTTGAAAATCAGTTGATATCATATAATTTCTAAAGCCACAATCTTGATACAAAATTTGAGCTTTTGGATCATTAAAAGAAAAGACTATGTATTTGGCTTTTGTTTCAGGATGTAGGACAACTCTCTGTTTTCCAACTGTGATCATTGCCTGAGACCAATCCATTCTAATTTCCCCACCCATGTCTTTACAAAAGGTATGACTCAATAACATGCCATAACTGGCAGGGATGTCAGCCACAAGAATTGTCAACTTGATTCTCTTGTCAGGATGTGCTACTAAAGCCACTTGTGTATCCTTAATTTGTCCTAACAAAGGAACCTGCTTGGAATCCATGGAATAACATTTTCCAAAGGTTTTTGTTAAGGTTAAACCTAAAGATTTTGCTACTGCTGAGGGCATGACATTGTCTGATGCTCCAGAATATATTATACAATTACTCAATTTATGCCCATTGATGAACAAGGACACATAGAAAGGTTCATGCTTATCTTCAAGACTAGGTTCAACCAATTCAGCTTGTTGAGGAACAATATTTGATGAAACTTCAATGATTACTAAAGCAGGGCTGACATTTTCCTGTGCTTAAGAATTACAAGTCATGGGCATTTGGGTTTCACTTGCTAAAGCTTGAGTATCATTTCCCTTGACAAATTCAATGAGTCTATCTAACTCCTTGGGGTTCAACTTCAAATAATCAGCGGGAGTAATCTGAATACAAGACGATTTGCAAAATTCAATGATATCAAAGGAACTATTAGATGAATCAGAACTTGAAGAAGCAACTTCTTGAACAACTTTTGAAACACTTCCAGGACGATTCAGAATTTCCTTACCCTTTGCAGTGCTATGGACAGGTGTTACAACATCTTGAGGCTTCAAATTTTGTTGAGTTCTAGTAAGAACTGTATACGAGGAATCCTTCAAAGTCACCAACATGTTTCCTCCCCTTTCAGAGTCAGAGACATATTCCATATAATGAATTTCAGAGTTGCTAGACATACTTTGGGAACCTCCTTCATTAGCTTCTAAGATTGTTTCTCCTTTACTAATCATTTGAGTAAAAACGAACCATCTCTGGACATGAAGAACCATCATGTGCATCAGTTAAATGAAACACACATGTGTTTGTCCTAGGAGGTGGTGCTTCAATAGCAAGTCTTTGTTTCACAGGAGGTAATTGTAATTGTCTTCCTCCATTTCCTCCTTATTGATTGGGATATTTTATAGGAATGTCCTGGTACGGTTGAGAATATGAAGTACTTTCTTTAGGAGCCTGTCTTTTTAGGGCAATCACATCATTCATTAACCATTGAATCATAGGGTCAGATGAAGTAGAGGCACTTGTAAATTGAGAAGCAAAAGTTTGTACCTCTCTTTTCCACTTGCCTGCTGTGTTTAAATCATCTTCTATACTCACAAATGAAACTTTCATAGCATCAAGGGTTTGTAACCACTCAAGCCTCATCAAGAAAATTATTTCTACAGGCATGGAGTTCATGAAGAAACATTTCATTTTTTCATCAGAGGGTTTTTGTACTGTTGGAATCTTATGACAAAGTTTATCAAAACGGGCAACAAAGTCCCTCATAGGCTCTGTTATTTCTTTCTTTAATTGAGCCAACTGAGCAATGAGCGAATGCTCATCCTCAGCCAATTTTAATCTTGCCTTAAAACTATCTGTTAAAACTTGCCAATTTGTAATAACTCCATTAGGCAGATGGTAGAACCAATCAGCAACAATGGCAGTAAAATTTTGAACAAATAACGTCATTGCCACATCTTCATGTTGTACTGCCAACACTCCACATGAAACTTTGAAAGCATTTAAGTGTTTAGTGGTGGTTACTTTGCCATCACCACTAAACTTAGGAAGATGATCTTTTTCTCCCTTAGGAAGGTTATAAATTGCCCCCAAAGCTAAAGGTCCGATAGCAACACCCCAAGGATTATTTTCCATTGATCTAGTAGTATTCAAAGGGGTAAGGTTTATAACAACTGGAGGTACAACACCGTGAAAAGTTAAGGCTTGACAAATAGGTGAAGCAGTTGCTCTTAGTGGAGATACAGGTCTACTTCTAGCCCTTCTAGGTGTAGCCTGACAAACAAAACCGAGGTCTAAGAGTTCCTGGAAGGTGTTATCAACAATTCCCTCCCTCCGTTGTGACCGGGTATAAGGCATAGACTCCAGTGTGAAAAGCAATCAGGGTAACAAGCGTCTGGGATTCTGTGGTTGATTATCAGAGATTCTAATAAAGAAGACTCTAGGAACAATCACCCTCTCAAAAACTAACACATGATGATCTGCTTGCCTTTCTACTTCGTCGAGGAATGCACTTATTCTATCGTATTCAGCTCAACTTCTTTTATGTCTCCAAGCTAGAGTATCAGACTCAGAGATAATGTTATTTTGCTCTTCTTGCACCCAATTTAGATTTGGTTGTAAAATAGGTAAGAACCCTTCATGAGGCAACATCACCATAAAGACAACTGTTTTTAAAACTAATTATCTCGTTTGATCCTCAGCAGAGTCACCAAAAAATCTGTTAGTAAACAGATTTGTCTCTCACAATTTATTTAACTTTTATACTCTTTAGCCCAAGAAATGAAAGACAAATTTCACCATAGAGTTGGAAAATCATCGTGTTGATTAACCTCTAAATTAAGATACAACTCCCTTTAATAGATATTCAATCAGCTCCAAATTACATACAACCAATATTATACTTTTCACCAAAAAGTACAAAAAGGTAATTGTATTCACCAGTCAATACCAAATGAACACAAGCATTGATTCATATATAATTCTTTGTGTAAAGCCAACAGACTTCACATGTACGCTAAAACAAAATGAAAACCTTAAAAGATGAATCTCATTGATATTTTCTACACCTATAGAAAGCTATGACAGATTCTTTCTTGAAATAGATTCTCACAGAAATAAAATTTCAAACACCAAACACACAGATTTGAAGCCAAAGATAAACTGTCATTTGATTTTCATTCATAAATGATCATCAACTTCCAACACATACATAAAGTATTCAACCAAAATTAAAGAGATAGTTTTTGAAAAACTTAGCGGATCCACGTAAAGTCATTACAAAGCTTATAAATAGGCCCCCAGACCAATAGTTCAACCAAAGGTAAAATTATCTCGAAATGAGTTAATGAGAAACTGTCCTAACTGCATAACTAAAAATAAAAAGAAAGCTAGACACGCTGGCATACAACTGCCATCAGTGCTAGTCATGCTGTCGATTATGTTTCAGTCAGATTGCCTGGATTGCTATTTTGGGCAGACACCATAACCGCTTTCGCTGCACTCCACTCCCGATGAACCCTTGAGAATTCCTAGATTACCACTACATGTGGCAGGTTGATATGAATTACCCTTTGCTTCCAGAGTTCCTTCTTTCTTTTCACCAGTTGCACTTTATCTCTATGAGATTCCAAGTGATCCAGACATACTATAAGCATCGACTCCACTTTAGAAATCTTCGTAAAATCTTCCACGACTAAGGATTTTTCCACCTTAATTTGTTTAATGCGACTGCTGAATAGATTGACCATTTCTGCTGTATCATCCAAAGTCTGGCCATCCTCTTGAAGCAACTAAACATTTACACAGTGCAGATCCTTTTGCATGGTTGTTCTTAGGCTTGTTAGTTCACTTCACAGATTGGAAGACTCACTATGACCTTGCTCAATGATTTGGTTATGCCACTCTATACTTTCTTTGCATATGAACATTATATCTTCATCTAATCTTGGCACTTGTCTTTCGGAAAGAAAATTCATCAAGCCATAGCATTGAATATCGTGCATTTGCCTTGAAATCACCGCCCATTTAGTCTTTTCGTTCTTCCATGCAATTAAGTCAGCGTCCAATTCCTTGGTAACATCATTGGCATCTTTGAAAATTTGAACTAAATTCGATATATAATTAGTTCCTAGATGCACAATCGATGGAAGCCACTCAGAGAAAATCTCTGTGATCATCTTGTTCCTTTGAACTTCAGCCAAGAACTTCTGATTACCATGGGATTTTAAATTAAAGGGAACATAGATTTGGGACAATGGCAGTAGACTATTTTGCAGAGCATGGATGTATTGAGCCATTTGCATTAAACTCTGTTTCAATTCTGCTTTATCCTTTTCATCCTTCCAGCTGTGGGAGATAATCCTTTTGGTTGAAGTTTCTAAATGTTTCACATCAACCACTCTAGTTCCTACCCCCATATCAACTCGCTCAATAGTATTATCAGCCTCTGAGGCAGTGGCATCATCCTTATCGGATGTAGGCTTAGCAATACCTGCAGTCCAATGTTTTGTGCCCTCATCAAAACCGATCATGGTTTCCACTTTTAGCTACTTAGGCTTCGTGGCTCTTCCTAGACATTTACTCACGACATCTTCCATTGACATAGAAATAGGTACAACATTCCTTTTCTTGGTAATTGAATCTCTCAACCATTTAGGAGCCACCGTTCGATCTTTGGATTGCATGGGTGAAGGCCCTTCTGAAGTTAGCGGCGTAGCATTATCTGTATTAGATAGAACATCAAGCACATGTGAATCTTGGACATTAGCATCAACATCGGTTAAAACCTTGTTAGCATTAGAAATAGGTGTTGTCATATTGCCTTGTACTTCCTTAGCATCCAAATCAAGAATGAGATGAGTGGCAGGTGGCTGAAAATTCTTCTTTTGTCTTGATCTAGTAACTCGACCACCAATGGAATGTGTAGCTTCAAAGTCAAGTTTTTCCTCTTTAATCTTAGCTTGCTTCTTTCCTTCCTCTATCATCTGCAAAACCCTTGTCGCAATGTATTTTTCCTTCGCTCCAAAAACTCTCCTTAAAACTTATGTTTCACAAATGACAATCTCGACAAGACAACTACTCAATTTAAAATAGCCGAGAAAATCTTACTCATGATTTCCATAAGTTATCATCATTACTCTTCACTCGTGCGACATTACTCTGAAATGATTGCAAATGAGCATACATTTAATAGCAAGTCACTTCATATTTGAAAACATAGATTCCCATGCCATACTTGCTATAAATGACAACTTTTAAATCATTAAGAAAGAATATTCCCTTTTTCTGCCACCGTTAGCCGTTCCTTAAAATCCGCACCGCCACCTTATGAAAAGTCTTATGATTTCCAAGAAATCAAACATTGTACTTTGAACCTTGAAGAACAACAGCAACGCAAAAACATATACATGACAAATATTGAACTTTGAACCTTGAACCCGAAAGGTTCAAGTTCAAGGTTCAACCAATGCTAAACATCGACAAACACTGAAACAGACTTATAAAGCCGCGTGGGGAAATAAACTTTAACATGACGCCTGTTGAATTTTGAACCTTGAACTCAAAAGGTTCAAATTCAAGGTTCAAGTTCAGCACAGTGAAACTTAAATAAAGAAGACTGCGAAGATTGAATTGCACAGTAAATTCAAGAAACACAACCTGACCAAAGGACTAGTTAGGGACATGACTCAATAAGGCAATATTAAAATGGAAATTTATATGAACCGCCAACAGTTGTTTAGTTTAAATTTCAGTCAATCTTAGATTAAATAGGGGATCAAATTAACCACAATATTCAGTTTTATTTTACAAATTGGTTAAAATGAACCCTATAGATTTTTTTAGTGGCATACTAGTTTTTTAGTTGCATATTAGCTTTTTTATTTTAATATTGCATGCCATCTTTTTTAAAGTGGCATGTCAACTTTTTTTAGTTTTTTTGCATGTTAGCTTTTTGAGTTGCATGCCATTTTTTTTGTATAAATTGCCTATCAGTTTTTTAAGTTGCATGTCATTTATTTTAAGTTGTATGTTATCCTTTTTAGCTTTTTTGTTGCATGTTAGCTTTTTGAGTTGCATGTCATCTTTTTAAGTTGCATGTCATTTATTTTAACAATTATGTTAGCTTTTTTAGTTTTTTTGTTGCATGTTAGCCTTTTTAGTTGCATGCCATCTTTTTTTTGATTGCATGTCATTTTTTTAGCTTTTTTATTGCATGTTAGCATTTTAGCTTAGTTGCATATCTGCTTTCTTAGTTGCATGTCAATTTTTTAGCTTTTTTTTGCATGTTAGCTTTTTAGTTGCATGTATCTTTTTTTATTGCATGCTGCTTTTTTCTCCTCTAACATAATTTTTTTGGGTTACTGATCAGTTTCTTGCAACATTGTAGCATTCATAGGATGAAGATTGAATTTATAAACTACCAATTCATTTGGTGCAAGATGCGGTCAAAGGATTAAATTTGAAACACTTGTTTGCGTTTTGGAGCTTAGAGCATATTTCAATTTCTAATGGTTAAAGAACTAGTGTTTTTCATGTCTTCTCTTTAATGTTATGCATTTTTTAACCTTTAGAGGGCGTGCCTCCTGAGAAGCCCGTAAGGCCGTGTGAGAGGGAATGACCCAAGTGGAAACGGGCTATAGCCAAGCTCTTCCGAGCCACTATAAACAAATTTGTTTGCGATGAAAGTTGCAAGCAACGAGTGTTACACGCTGCCATAACGGTGTTATATCTTCCTTAGTGCCCACATGACACGTAAAAACTTCTTATCATACCTATCCTTCATCTTTCCAATTGCTTCCACATTCTTGGTTAAGCAATCCGCCATCATTTTCTTCTCATCTTCAGTCCAAAGGGCACAAATAGAGGTCCCTTGAGGATTATCCTTCACACCACCACAAGGCAAGTGCTCAGTAGTACCTTGCAATTTCTCCCTCATATCCTCCTTAGCATGTAAATATTCAATCTTAGAAGAAAGGGCTTGCTATTTGAGATTGAGGCTTTTAATCACATGAAAAGCCCATCTTAAGAGTCTAAAGAAATGCATAGAGATTTTTTGGCAGTCTCCAAAACCCCAAAAGAAATCTCTTGCTTGGGCTAAAAATCTTGAAAGCTCAACTCCACAAATGCCTGAGAGTTCCCCTCCTTATCATGAGGAGAAAGAGAATCCTCAGAGTTAGGAGGGGAAATAGGAACATCATGCTTCTGAGAACTATCAAAGATCACAAGGGTAGAACCTTTCCCTTTCCCCTTGACTTTCTTCACATACTTAGCTCCCCCCGCCGAAGGAAAACCCTTGTTGGTCCCTATAGATAAATTCTTTTGTACTCTTTTAGGTTTTTTGGGAGGGAGGGAAAGGCCTCTTCCTCCTCATCCTGAGTGTCCCAACCCTCACCCTTAGAGCTACCACTTTCTTCCCCATCATCATCAGTGACCAAGAGAGCTCGATTAGGGTTCTTAGAGACCCTAGCCTTGAATTCTTCATAGATGAGAAAGATTAACCCTTGATGCAAAATATGGTTATTGTGGGGATTCTATCTATATTCAATAATGCTGACGTACAAAAGAAGAGAGAAATTAAAAGGGAAAGGATATCTCACCTTATGTTTGAAATGGTTAAGCAAAACAAAGTGGTACCCATAAATCTTCGTAAACCTGTCATCTAGAGTAAAGAATTCCATAATTGCTTTAAGGAGTTCCCTCCAAATGGGCTTTATCTACTTTGGCTTGAAGTTAGACTTATTAAGCTTCACCAAATTTGCCTTCTCCTTATCCATCTTGGGGAACTTCTTAACAATCCCCTCTGAGATATTTTTATCCCTGCAAAATTTAATGTCCTCTGTGGAGAGGTCGGTAACCTCTGCAATGAGGCTGTCATCCACCCCAACCGCCTTACCAAACAAGTGAGCTTCCCATTTTTCCACTCCACAAAAATCTTAGTTACTCCCTGATCATACCTATGAAGCCTCTCTAAGTAAGGTGTCACCCCTCCTTGTTGCAACTGATACCAGATGGTCGCATTATTTCTCCAACTCTCACAGTTCACAGGTTTGACCCTGCATCTATTCCCACCCATCTTGCTAGACACAGGAGAATGTGCCCAAAAAAGGTAGAAAAGTAGACAATACTCTAAAGAGCCAGCAAGCCCAATAAATCCAGGAACAACCCAGAAAGCATGTAGAGTATAAATGATATCAATGATTTCGAAGGCTTTCTATCAGTTGCCATTCTCAACAATGATCACATAATCAATAGATGGCATCATCAAAATTAGTGGGTAAATTGCCAATTTTACCATGTGTTCGGTCATATGATAGAAGGGCTTTAACATCTTCCACCAAGGTGTCCTCTCTGTACCATGTTCTTTTAGATTTGGACTTCACACCCAAATTAGCAAGACAATCAACAATAATATTTACTTCCCGATAGGCATGAGAGATGAATAATCTTTCAAATGTTAGAATTATCTTAATTGAGGAATTAATAAGATTTTGAATAGTCCATGAATCTCTATTCTCCCCTTTTAGACATTTAATAATTTTGTTAGAATCACCTTCAATCTAAACCATTCTATAATTAAGACGCCTAGCAGTGTCCAACATTTGATAGGCTCCCATGGCTTCCACAAGGTGGTTGGTCTAGCTACCCATGGGGAGTTCCACCACCACAAGACATCTTCCATTCTCATCTCTTATCACTCCTCCACATCCAGTTGGCCCCAGGTTTCCCTTAGCCGCCTCGTCAAAATTAATCTTCACCCATCCACTAGGAGGGTAATGCCACACCAAACCATCTCTTGACTTCATAATCTGACCCATGGATTTAGCTATATCAATTTTTAGCTGCCACTCCTTGGACACTCTAAGATCATAATCCTTACAAGGGACACTAGATGTTTTTGCTGAAATCACCACCCAAAAGCTTAATGTTCTCCCTAATGGCCTTGCGAATTTTCTCTGAAACCACCTCAAGAGGAAGGGCAATATCTCTAAAGACTGTTGTTTCTCTCCTTCTAGACCTACCATATGAGATGAGGAAAGATAAAAGACCAAAGGACCTTGATAAATTTATTGGAAGGACTATTCCATTGATAGAAGAGGTCTTGGACCGTATTAGGGAAGACCTATCAAAGGTTCCAATTCTTGAGGATCCTATTCTAGATTTCATGAGTAAAGGAATAATGGAGAGAAATATGTGAGATAGATTCATCATCCTTCATGCACAAATAACACCTATTGGGGATCATGAATCCCCTATGCCAAATATTATTCATAGTAAGAACCTTGTTCTCAAAAAGTATCCAAAAAAATATATTGACTCTAGGAATAAGATCTTTCACCCAATCTCTCACCCAAAAAAGGATGGGGTGAAGAGGAAGAAGTCAACAAAGAGATAGTTGAAGCCACCAAAAAACAAACATAGGAAGTACCATGCCAAATCAAAAGGTCCTCAGAATCAAGATTGAGCATCCAAGAGTTGAGAGAAAACTGAATAGGAATAAGAGCTTCACTCACCACAGTTAAGTTGACCCAATGATGATCTATCCAGTAATCTACCACAAATGATCCAAAAATGGCTTTGCATTCCTCCATGAATGAGGAGAAAGAAGAAACACTACATAACAATTCATTAAAGAGCCAAGTATCTTGCCAAAACCAAATTTTCCTTCTATCCCCAACCTTCTATCCCACTCCTAAAGCAGCCAAATTTCTAGCCTTTAGCACATTATTCTAGAGCTATGAACCAAAAGGAATAATAGAGGAATTTGTGAATTCCTCCAACAAAGAGACACTGTATAAATACTTTCTTTTCTAGATAGAGTTCCACTCCCTTTTCTCTTCATAGATTCTCCAAATTTGCTTGGTCAGAAGGGCCTTGTTAAAGATCTTGATACTTTTGATGCCAAGTCCCACCAATTTTTTGGGCCTACAAATATTCTCCCAAGAAAGCAATGACATGCACTTCCTCTCCTCAAATGTTGACCAAACAAAATGTTTCTAAAGTTTCTCAATGATATCTACAAATTTTGAAAGAATCTTGAACAGACTTAAAGCGTAGACTGGCAAATGTTTTAGAGAAGACTTCAAAAGTTGAATCTTACTAGCTTGACTTAGCAGAGACCCTTTCCATCTAGCAAGTTTCTTGTTAAACCTTTCAATCAGAGAGTTCCAAAGGGACTCTAGCGGTTTCAAGCATAGGAGAAGACCAAGATAAGTGGAGGGAAGGGAGCCAATCTGATAGCCAAGGATGTTAGTGATCCTTCTTTGTCTCTCCTTAGGAGTATTAATGAAGAAAAGAGAACTCTTTCTCCAGTTGATTAGCTAACCCAAAGCCCGACCATAAAGATTTAGAATGCTCTTTAACATTCTAGTTTCCTTGATAGAAGATCTGCCCATCAAAATAGTATCATCAATAAAATTTTGATGAGAGCACACCAAATTTGAGGATGAAGGATTCAAACCTTGGAAAATCCCTTCAAAAACCAGCTTCTACATGTATCTCCCCAAACTTTTAGCCATGATGGCAAAGAGAATAGGAGAGATGGGGTCACCTTGTTTGAGGCCTCTGGATGACTTAAAAAAATGAGGTGGGGATTCATTAACTATAACAACAAGAGAAGAAGTAGATATCAGCTACCAAATAAGTTTGTAGAACTCTATTTCCAAATCCAAAAGCCCTTAGGATTTTGAATAAAATATACTAGTCCACCTGATCATAGGCTTTGGATGAATCCAATTTAATTTGGAATCCTTGCTGATTAGAGATCTCCAATGAATGAATATTTTCATGCACTGTGATAATAGAATCAAGGATCTGTCTACCAAGGACAAAGCCATATTGTTGATGGCATATAATTGAAGGCAAAAGGACCAATAATCTCAAGGTTAAAATTTTTGAGATAATCTTATAAAATGAATTGCAAAGGCTAATAGGGAAAAATAAATCCATTGAAGTTGCCCCAGAAGATTTAGGAAGCAAAACTATAAAAATAGAATTAAGCTCTTTCAGTAAATTCCTAGCTCCAAAGAATTCTTTGACTGCATTAACAACATCCAGTTCCACAATATGCCAAAAATTCTAGAAAAAAGAACATGGGGAACTATCAGGGCCCGAAGCTTTGTTACCTTAAAAAGAAAACATGACTTCTTTAATAACCTCCTTAGAGGGGATGGCGATTAGGAATCTAATCTATTCTTCTCCCAAAACAGTAGGGATAGCCTCTAATAGATTATATTGAGCTTCAACATTCAAGTTAGGATCAACAGAAAGAAGGTGGGAGAAGAAACAAACAACTTCCCTCTAAATCTTCCTTATTCAGAACCACACCGTTGATAGAAATGTGGGAAATTCTATTAACAACTTTATGTTTTAGAGTCGTTATCTAAAAAAATGTGGTATTTTTGTCACCTATAGATAGCCAAAGCGATCTTGATCTTTGCTCCCAAATTTTTTCCTTCTTAGCAATAATATCATGGTCTTTGACTAAAATCTCATTTTCCATGGCGAGAGAAAAAGAGCTATACCCCTCCATTTGAATCTTATCTTGGATCTCTTTGAGCTTGAGTTGGATAGCAGTTTGTTGGTTCCTAAATTAATAGATCCTAAATCCTAGAGAAATAGCCACTGACTCATAAACAGATCTAGGATTGGATTTGGCCAACGAACAAGATTCAACACAAAGGCTATAATATTCTACTCTTTAGGCTCTGCAAGACCTAGGTGGGTACCCATATTGCAATTTTTTATAGAATTTTAACTATATATAAACATATATTGCAGTGTATAGTAGATGATTTCAATGAAAATATACCAAGGAAAAGTTTGATATACTACAAATTCTGGCTTGAACCTTAGCTTGTATCACTTTTCTTGCATTGAAAATTGGCTCTAATCTATTCTACTCCTTATGCAAAAAAACTAAAAAATCAAATATAAAAGGTGAAATAAGAATGTGAAAATGATCCTAAAACTTAGAAAAGTATGACCAATGCTTATTCAAGGGGAAAACAGAGTCAAATAATAGCCTAAAAACAAACAATATCATAGTATCAACATTAAAATCCAATACTAAACATTCAAGACTTGCTTAAAATTCTCAGATTGAGAATGCATCCACAACTTCTTCACAATACCTCTCACACAAATGCTACAATATTCAAGACAAAATTTAATTCATTTTACTTTAAATGAAATCTATCAAGACATACACATTCTCCATTAGAGAAGACAAGTTGAACATGTCATTAACATAACAATTCATACAACACAATACAAGAGATATGAGCAAGAAAAATAAATGTTCTCTTTATTGAATTTTAGAATAAAATTGATACATTCTTGATAGATTGCTATGATCACTAAAACTGCAAAATATTAACTATAATTATGATTCTTCAAAGCTATCCTAGTACATATTAAGCAAAATTTTGGAATCCTTCTTCTTGGCCTTGAATTCCCTTTTATAACTTAAGGGAGCAAAACAAGCCTCAAGCCAAGAAGCCACATGTCAAAAGTACAATGCATTACTGTAAGAAATTAGGATCTTAGGATACTAATCATTATAAACAAGATCATAAAGTAAATGAAATGAGAAACATACATGCATAAATGTACAATACACAATATATACATGGGGAAAATCCTTTCGAGTAAAAAACCCCATAAAGCATAATTTTACTAACCACTTACAAATATAGTCTATCATAAAATAGACTTGAACCTGGGGATAATCCTCCAATACTTCCACATGACCAATAATACCTCTTGTTCATAGTGATACAAATCACCATAAAGCTCCAAATTTACCTATTCTCAAATGAGAGAGAACCTTTTTAAATATAGGAGGAAAAGTGGCTTCACTAGTGACACCTTTTCAATAATCCCCACTCATAAATAATTAATAATCTAATAATTATTAGATTATAATTATTTCAAATGGGATATGCTTATAAAGCATATAATATATAAGGTTTTATAGCCTTATATATAAATTTTATAAGGATGTGATCCCTAATAACATTATGTTCTAACAACCCCCCTTAATGTTAATGGGGGATCACACATCATTTCCATAAAAGAAAAAATGAAGTACCCCGGTAACGTAGGTCTTCTTTGATAGTGATAAACAGGGACACAAATATATGCCAACATGAGGATCATGCATTCCAGACTACATGAAAGTCATCTTGTCAAAATTTATAATCCCAGTGTTTTAAAAATTATGCTATGAGGTCTTAAAAAATCATATTTGAGCTGCAATCTCCTCAAATTAGCCTCTCCCCAGGTTCATTACATAGTGCCCGTAGGACTTAATACAATGCTTTTACAAGTGAAAGATTTAGAAGGAGAAGAATTTACAAATGCCCGTAGGACTTAAGCACAAATGGGCCTATAGTACTTACTAATGCCTGCCTGTAGTAATTAAAACAAAAAAGGACTTACATATGCCTATCTACAGGCTTAAAGGACTTACTGATGCCTATATAGGTCATATTTCATACCTATTAGGACATATGACTACCCATATGATTTAGCCACTAGGTGGTGTCATTAACATGCACACTCCCCCTCAATGGCATCACCTAAGGGCAAGCATTATTTTAATTTGGAGCATATAATGCCTAAAGGTCTTATGCCTATTAGGTCTTAAATCTAGGATTTATCCACTAGGTGGTGTCATGTACACTCTCCCTTAATGGCATCACCTAAAACCAATCACTGCATAAAGGATTTCAAAGTGACGGCTAAAATTCCAATATATAGCATATGCCCATGATATTCAAAGTGTCTTTATTATAGAATGATTTCACTTGAGTGAGGTGCCCAGATCTTCAAGGTGTCTTTATTATGAAATAATTTCACTTGAGTGATGTGCCCATAAGCTTCAAGTTGCCTTTGTTACATAATAATTTCACTTAAGTGATGTGCCCATAATCTTTGAAGTTCAATTTGAACTTTAGAAATGATATTATTTGGAAAGAGTAAAATAACTTCAAGTAAGATGGTACTTTTACATGTATCCAAATGAAACTCTTCCATAGATCTTCAAGGTCATATTGATTCTTCAGGAGCTACACTCATATTTTGTCCATTTGATTCAAAGACAAATAGAAGATAGTCTTCTTATTAAAGTATTGCATCATCCATGTAATAACACTTTCACCATATATTTTGAAGGCATAACCTCGCCATAAAAGAAACAATATAGTTAGTAACATATTAATCAATTAAACTTGATTTTTGGTGCAAAGAAAGAACATAATATTATGCGTTTGTCATTTTCCAAAGATCATATAATTTTTCTCATAAATGTAAAATGTAGTCCAATAATTTGTAGCAAGGAGATCAAAATATAATTTCATGAGAATAAACATGAATATTAAGTTTTTTTTGTTTAAAATACAAAATAGCCATGCTACTACATATAGTAATGATCCAATAAAAATAGACAATGGGTGAGCTATCCTTTCTAGGTTTGCTCCCTAGATAGATTATAAGGGTGATAACCACCCATTATAATGATCAATATAGTGTGTTTTATTTTATTATAGTATGATTAACAAATGGATCAAATACAAAATAGAATAACAAATCTCTTTGATCTCAAAAAAAGGATGCTAGTGAGAAATTTATCAATTTGAATTTACTTATGCATATTAACTAGCTTGTACATTTCATAAAAAAATATTATAAGATGTCTTTAATAAGGAAATTGTGATGTATCAACACTTATAATGGATGGTATAGGAAAGTACAAGTTTGCACCACCTCTTATAACATTCTTAAGGAATGTATTACACATCACCCCTTTGAATAATATTGTAAACATTTATTCCAAAGAATGTGTTTGATGACAAAAAATAATCTTACATTAATGATAGACAATGTGATTTTCTTACATTGACAACTTTTAATGATAAGATTATCTACTTATATGTGAAGTGTACAACTAAAATATATTTTACATTTAAGGTATAATGTGACACATAAAATCTTAACATTGTAGTATAACATGGTGGAGAGTAAGAGAAGCAAGGACCCCTACCCAAAATTTAATAATTTGTTATACAACAATCCAATATTTTGTTTTATCTATTTCAAAGTATGTAAAATTTAATTATTCAAGTCTTCATAATATATCGAAAGTGATTTTAAAATCATCTCTAAAAATATGATTAATAATTCTTGAGTTTGATGATTTCCCTTGGGAGCACATCAAACATATAAGAAAATGAGTAGGAATTCCTTATTTCTTATCTTTTTTATATATCCATTTTCTTAAATATTATATTTAAAACATTTAATAGTTTTAATACATCATGGATTGGTAAAGGATTATTCCAAGTTTATCCATGTATAAAATGAGAAAATATTTCAAGATACCAAATTTAGTGTGGGATTGGAACCTTACCCAAGTCACCAAAAGATTCTATATGAACGCTCTCTTGGATATTCATAACATTAGGAATTAAAAATTTGTGGTTGGATAGTTCAAAATGACACCCTACCAATGAGTGTTTGCCAACTCTTTTGTAGGTCCATTTTTAATATATAGATAGCATTATAAGTGATCCGATAAAAATGTGTTTGCATTGAAAAAGGATGGAAGATTAAGAAACCAGAGGAATGATCCACATGCTTTTATCAATTATTCTATGGTCAAGAGAGTTGCACTTGACATGAAGAAAATACCACTCAAATAAAAGAAACTATGAAGAACGTGTGGAAGTATGTGATATGTGAATTCCTCACTGGTATTGATAGACATCTCTCTCACGTTTTCTGTCAGCGAACTTTGATCACGTGTTCAACTAAGTATGATATTGGTTTTATTTTCTTTATCGACTATCTGTGTGGTTTCAGGAGCACTAGTTTAAATGATATATTATCGAGGAGCACTGGTTTATATGATATATGTTGAGATGATGGAGGAGCATCGACTAAGGCAGAGAAATAATGAGCCCATAGTATTTGTGGGTAACCCATACAAACCATTTCATTGGCATTATAGGTCCTTAGAGATACTCTTTGGAAATTCTATTGAATTCACCAAGTTAATGTATGGAAAAGCATATCATTTCCATTGCCTTGGCGGTGATGAATACAATCCGAGAGATGAGAAGCTCTGAAAGAAGCAATCAAGACCTCATAATAGATGAAATCATATCTATTAGGCATATCAATTCAAACAACATTTACTTTTGATTTCTTGAGTTTGATAGAAAACACAAGAATGCGATTTCATGACAGCGAATGCAAATGGATGTATTAAGAGGCCTCAGGCTAGCGATGATCTAAATGGTTAAGTTCTTGAATAAGAAATTAGTCGTTTTTGTTCCCATATCTGGTCAACATATAGACTTGGAACTAATAAATAAGATGAATATGATGATCATACGAGTGAGAAGAAACAAGGTTGTAAATGGCTCATAATATCGATGAGATAATAATTGGGTCTGAGAAATGGTGGAAGATATCCGCTTTGTGTCTCAGTTCACAATGTCGTCGTTGTTATTCCATTTGTAGTGTTGACCATTTAGAAGTGTATGCGTTCTTCAACATTGAGAAATTGTATATCATGGAACCCAAAAAGATATTCATCTTGTCCTACATATGAAATGTAATACATTAGATAGAAGTAGATGAAACGTTGCAATCTCACTGTTTAGAGACATAACCCATGATGCAAAGAGGTATCATCTTTTAGAAATGGAGCATATGTTACTTTACACAAGAGGGTCTTAGTCTATATACAATCGCTCAAATCTATAGAAAGTAAGGAGTACAAATCCAAGATTCATTTTAAGAAATCCAGTGGAAGAATTTTGAATTAATTATGACATAATAATAAAAATATATTATAAATCACTTAACAATATTATTATATATTATATGAATATGTTAGGAATAAGGATTAATATAAAAAATCTCTTAACATAACTTTGATGGATTGATTTAAGAAAGAAAGAAAATATACTACATATATGACAAAAAAATGTCCTTGCACATGTGTTGACAAAAAATAGATTAAAAGTCAATACAAAATGCTTAAGTAATATCATTTAAATACTTAAAATGTAAAAATGCATTCCAATCTTTCAAATGAATGTGTACCTTTTCACAAGTATTTAAACAAATTGTTGTTAAATTAACATGATGATACTAGTAAATCAAAAAGTAATTCAATTTAAAAACTATACAAAATGTCCTTGCACATGTGTTGACAAAAAATAGATTAAAAGTCTATACAAAATGCTTAAGTAGCATCATTTAAATACTTAAAATGTAAAAATGCATTCCAATCTTTCAAATGAATGTGTACCTTTTCACAAGTATTTAAACAAATTGTTGTTAAATTAACATGATGATACTAGTAAATCAAAAAGTAATTCAATTTTTCCTACAAGATGTAAAATAAAATTTTTCATATTCTATATTTCTAAAATTGATAGAGGAAAGTAATATTTTTTTTACTATTTGTCTACTCTTCTCAAATAAACACTTGTTTTGGAAAAAATTCAAATGTTTACCCCTTGAAGTACAATCCCAAATGCTAGCTCCCTTTTAGAAAAAGAAGGTGACCTTGTGTTGCTCAATTAATGTAATATGTATGCATTTTTTATCAAAAAAAGGTTATTAGTGAACAATTATGTCACTTACTAATATTTGTGGCACAAATTGTAAGAATTTTCATAAAGAGGTTTTCCATCAAGTTGAGCATATCTTTGAATATAACCTGTAAAAATGATTAGTATAGCCTAATAGGCTCTGATACCATGTTAGGAATTAGGATCTTAGGATACTAATCATTATAAACAAGATCATAAAGTAAATGAAATGAGAAACATACATGCATAAATGTACACATTACACAAGATATACATGGGGAAAACCCTTTCGGGTAAAAAACCCCATAAAGCATCATTTTATTAAACACTTATAAATATAGTCTATCAAAAAATAGACTTGAACCTGGGGATAATCCTCCAATACTTCCACATGGCCAATAATACCTCTTGTGCATAGTGATACAACTCACCATAAAGCTCCAAATTCACCCACTCTCAAATGAGAGAGAACCTTCTTAAATATAGGAGGAAGAGTGGCTTCACTAGTCATACCTTTTCAATAACCCCCACTCATAAATAATTAATAATCTAATAATTATTAGATTATAATTATTTCAAATGGGATATGCTTATAAAACATATAATATATAAGGTTTTATAACCTTATATTAGAACATTATATATAAATGTTATAAGGATATGATCCCTAATAACATTATGTTGTAACAATTACAATCCACCCTAAGGTCTTTTGTCCTTGTTACCCTGTGTGCACTCATCTCTGCTGCATTAAAATCAGGGGGTTGAGAGGGCGTCATCCTGGAAGCTTTGGATTGCAAGTATGCAAAATTTCCTTTTCACTGGTACTTTAACGTCTGCTCCTATCAGGATCTACAATACACCTTAGCATCTGGTAGCAAGTAACCTGGAGAATGGTCTTCGATGATTGAATACTTCTGTCAATTCTCCTCAAAATTAGCAATCTACACAAAAAATATAGTATCAAAAGGAGGATTAAGACTAATCCTCTCTCTCAAGCTTCTCTTTTTCCAAGGAGTAGTAATTTCTATGCAGAGCTTCTATCTTGTCCAATGGCCAAGAGAAATGTTGGCAATTTGGCATTAAGTTGTCATAGATGTCAACCAGTTTGGCAAGGTCACCGGTAAGTAAGAAGTGGTGACCGATATGATGGCAATACATGTGAGAGTGAGCAGACAGAAGGAAGGCTACCGATACACATGACTTGGGTCATCTATCGGTAAAGAAGGCTTATCGATAAGGCATAAACCTGAATGAAGGTTGTTTGTGTGTTATGATGATACAATAATCGGTGAACAAAACAAAAAGGATGGTTGATGGTCATACCGATAAGATACGCTAAACCGGTAGTCAACCTTGGTCAATAAAATATGTCAAACCAACATAAGAAGCCAAGCAAAGGAGGATGTCGACAAGCATGACATCTGGATGCCACGTGGAAGTATTGTATAGGTCGATGGAGTATGCATCAAGGTAACAAATCTACAGGCAGGTCGGCTTTTATGAGGAACCCACAAGTCACAAAGCATGCCAGAAGATTACAGCTTGAGGAAGGCAAGCTGGAAAAGAAATCGCATTGATCTTGCAAGAAGATTTGATTTTCATACCTATTAGGTGAAGGAAATAACAAATCCATTAATGGCGAGTGACAAAGAAAAACAAAAAAGTGGTGCAGACATCTAGATTTAGAAAATGCACATTGGAATGCGAAGTTTAGTTGGTGATTGAATATTGTCATAAAGATCACATCCCTGAAAAGTAGATCGAATTAGAGGGGATTCAGATTGAGTTGGAAAAGGAAAACCTAACATGACAGTGTTTAAATACATTCTTGGCGGGAATCCATGAATATAAATACATGAGCTCGAAATAAAGAAGGTCGATGCTTGTAGAGAAGAAAAAGAGAAAAGAGAGCTTGAGTGTAGAGAAGGATCATCTTTCCTTAGAATTTATTCTAAGAAAGTTGTAGAGTGAGTAAGCAAGCAAACCGGTGTGTTGTGGTAGAGAAAGACAACATCCAAGTGTGACACAGTGAGTTGGGAGATTGTGTGTGTGAGAGTGAGTGAGTGAGAGAGAGAGAGAGAGAGAGAGAGAGAGAGAGAGAGAGAGAGAGAGAGAGAGAGTGATCTCATAACCGGTAGTGCGAGGTCTAGTAGAGAAGAGAAGATTGTCAACTTACAGTAACCTATTTGATCAAGAGTTGCGGAACTCTTTTGCAACAAGAAGTTATAACTGTATCAAAATTATATTTCAATATACATCATCAAGTTTATATTTCAATATACATCATCAAGTTGGAGCTTGGTGCAGGGGTTGGTGTCCTAAATCTTTGTAATCCAGTGTTTTACTTCTGAGGCTGGATTGGATCTGTAGTCTCCAACAACATTTCTCTCCCAGGTTTTTCCCATATTGGTTTTTCCTCATACATCTAGTTTTGTGCCCGTTGCATTTGTGTGATTGTCTTCTTTGATTATCTCTTTTGTTTTTCTGGTTTGATTGTTTAGTGCTTAAGGTAACAACCGGTATTCTAAAGTTGGCTTGAGAGAAGAGAAGAGTTTAGGAACCAGTAATTCACCCCCCTCTCAGTGGTACTTTGTGTTCAACAATTGGCATCAAAGCCTAGGTTCTCGGTTATTTATAAACCTTGGGTAGTTTCTGGACTTGAACACAATGACAAGAAATGAGTCTGCTTCCTCAAAAGCCCCCATGTTTGATGGATCCAACTATGCCTTCTAGAGAAGAAGAATGGAGACCTATTTCATCCCTTGGTTTTGATGTGTGGATGTCTGTCAAGAATGGGTATGTTGTCTCTAGTGTTCCTCCCGTTGATCCGGATGCCAAGAAGAAGTATGAGAACAATGCAAAGGCCAAACATGCTATCTTGAGCGGGTTGTCTGATAATGAGTTTGTCAAAGTCATGCAGTGTGCACCAACCAAGGAAACTTGGGATAAATTTCAGAGGTTATTTGAAGGAGATGAAAAAGTCAAAGAGGCCAAGCTACAAGCACTAAGGGGCCAAATTGAAGGCATCAAGATGAAGGATGATGAAAAGATTGCAGATTACCTTCACATATTTGATGAAACTGTGAATACCATCAAAGGGCTTGGTGAAGAAATTTAGATGAGATCCTCGTAAAGAAGGTACTTAGGTCTCTTACACCTAAGTATGATACAAAGGTGTCTGCCATAGAAGAAGCCAAGAATCTGAAGATCTTTTCAATGAATGAACTATTTGGATCACTAACATCCTATAAGATGAGAACGACCGTTGATGCGTCCTTAAGAAAAGAAGCAACATTCAACACCACTCAGAAGGGCAAATAAGTAGCTGCTCATAAAGGATCCAGTGAAGACTCTGATACGGAGGTAACAAACTTTGTCAGAAAGCTCAAAATAGGACCCAACAAGTATAAAGGAAAGCTACCACTCAAATGTTTCAACTGTGGTAAGGTTAGACACTTTGTTGCAAATGTGATTACAATAAAACCGATGGATATGAGTCAAGAGAGTTTAGTAAATCTGCTGGCAAATATAGAGAAATAAATGTTTATCGACAAGGAAGGAGAGGCTACCGGAAGTAGAACAACCTCTATACTATTGAAGATGACGCCACATATGAAGAAAGTGCATCAGAAGATGACTGCCATGAGAATGACATAAAAGTTAACCTCTTTATGGTACTTGATGAACCAGTTGGTGAAGATGAGGAAGAAGAGGATATTGAGGCTGAAGTGGATTTAGAAGGAGAACTTATAAGTGCTCTTGAGGAACTGAGTAAAACAAGAAGAGAAGTCAAGAAGGTCAAGCATGCAACAGTAGATGAATAAGGTCTCTTGAAGCAATCCCTAGATGAGTCCAGTCAAGTCATATCTAACTTAAAACTGTAGCTGGAAGAAACCAAGAGAATATGTGAAGTTACATCCTCTGATCTAGTGAAGAAGGAAAAGGAGCATATAGATCTGGAAGCAGAAATAGTGAAACTTAGAAAAGAGCTTGAAGAAAGTAAGGAAAAAATAAAATTAAGGAGAAAGTATGAAGGCAACACCAAAGCCTTAGACAAGATGTTGAGTAAACAAAAGCAATCCAAAGATATAGGTGGCTTAGGATTTGAAGAAGGTCAAAGTTCAAACAACAAAGACACATCCGATAAAGAAATAAAGTTCACCTCCTCAAATGAAGGTGAAGAAAAGAAGACATTCACTGTAGGTAAGGATACCAGTAAAAAGACATATGCAGATGCTGTTGGAAATCGCCACTCAAACCGATATACACAAGCAATGAACCAAAGGCCACACTCATCATACTAAGATGCAAATTCAAGGAGAAATGCAAGAGCTAACCTTGAAGGATTCACCAAAGTCAACAACATGAAGAGAAGACCCCGAGTGAGGCAATCCTTTGCAGGAACCAGTCAACCTAACCGGTATGTTTCAAACTTTCATGGTTACTATTATCGGTGTAACAAATTTGGGCATAGAATAGCTGACTGTAGATTAACTATTTAATGCACTTTGGGATATGAATGTTGTTTGTTATCAGTGTAATGGATATGGTCATAAGAGTTTTGAATGTAGGAAGAATAAACTGGTGCCCTACAAAATTTTAAGGATTTATCTTTAAATGAAAATGTGAAATGCTATAGCTATCAAGAGTTTGGACACATTGCAAGGTTGTGTAAGAACATGAAGATCAAGAAGAAGAAGGCAAACCCTAATCAAGAATCGGTAGCTAAACCTGAGCACAATATAGCAGCTGACAAGAAGAAGGAAACCAGACTAGTATGGGTTGAGAAAGAAAAAGAAAAGGCATAATCAAGTCTGATAATGCAGACTGCCTTACATGTTGAAAGGAAAAATCTATGGGTTGTAGATAAGGGATGTTCCAATCACATGAACGGTGATAAAAGGAAATTTATCAAACTTGAAGACTGGAATGGTGGTTCAGTAAGATTCAAAGACAACTCATCCATCAAAATAAAGGGAAAAGGTACTCTAAGCATTGAAGGAAAATTGAAGGCACATGATGTATATTATGTGGAAGGCCTAAAGCACAATCTGCTAAGCATGAGTCAGATGTATGATAAAGGTTATAAATTCACCTTTGAATCAACTGGTTGCCAAATAAAGAAAGATAATACCGACCAGGTTGTGGCAGAAGGAAAGAGAACATATGGAAATGTTTACAATCTGAAGGAATTCTATGAGTCCCAATGCATGTTAGGACATGTTGATGAAAGCTGGTTGTGGCACCAAAGATTAGGCCACATAAACTTTGATAACTTAGTTGCAGTAAGCCAGAAGGGGTGTGTAAGGAATATTCCACCCATCATCAAACTGGTAAGAACATTTTGTGATGAATGTGTGAAAGGGAAGAAAACTAAAGTGAGTTTCAGGACAAGAGCACAACACATCAAGACCACTTGAAATTGTGCATACATATATGTGTGGTCCAACTAGGACAAGAGCTCTTTCCGATGAAAGATATTTTATGCTCTTTATTGATGATTACTCAAGAATGACTTGGGTCACCTTCCTGCAAGATAAGTCACAATCATTTGACAGATTCAAGGTCTTTAGGAAAATGGTGGAGAAAGAAAGTGGGTGCAAGTTAAAATGTCTAAGATTAGACAGGGGTGGAGAGTTCATATCAAATGAGTTTGAAGATTATTGTGAAAAACATGGAATTAGAAGGCAATATTCAGCCCCTAGGACACCACAACAAAATGGTGTGGTAGAAAGAAAGAAGAAGACAATTAAGGAGATGGCTAGAACCATGTTAAATGAGGCAGTCTTCCACACACATATTGGAAGGAAGCTATTCATACTACTGCATATACTTTGAACCAGGTTCAATTAAGAATAAACAACAGAATGACACCTTATGAGTTGTGTTATGACCGAAAGCCATCAGTCAAATACTTCAAAGTATTTGGAAGTAAGTGTTTTATCAAAAGATATATGGATGGTCTAGGTAGTTTTGACTCCAGGAGTGATGAAGGAATATTCCTTGGTTACTCATCTAAAAACAAGGCCTACAAATGCTACAACAAGAGACTAAGAAGAATCATGGAGAGTGTGCATGTAAAAGTTGATGAGGATATGCACAAAGGAGGTCAACCATAGCTTAATCAGTATGATGATTCCGATGATGAAGGTGAGGAAGCTCAGTAAGAAAATGAACTAGAAGAAGCATCCAAGAAGGCTCCCAACTAGTATGTGTAGTTGAATCATCCAGAAGAGCAAATTCTAGGAAATAAGAGTGATGGTGTGCAAACTAGAAGAAGACTTGCCCATAATGATGAACAAGTCAACTTATGCCTCATGGCTGAAGTTGAACCTAAAACATTCAATGAGGCTAGTGAAAGACAAGAATGGATGTATGCCATGGAAGAAGATCTGCAAGAGATTGAGAAGAACAAGACTTGGGAATTAGTCCCTAGACCTAAAGACAAGAACATCTTTGGCACCAAATGGGTCTACTGAAATGAGATGAATGAAGAAGGTAAAATTGTTAGGCATAAAGGTAGATTAACGTGCAAAGGATACTCTTAGGTAGAGGGAATTGACTTTGAAGAAACATTTGCACCGGTAGCTAGATTAGAAGTAATTAGAATGTTTCTAGCCTTCTCTGCCTACAAGGGTTACAAAGTATATCAAATGGATGCAAAATTTTCCTTCCTAAATGGAAATTTGGAAGAAGAAGTGTACATGGAGCAACCAAAAGGGTTTTTGCTGCATGATGATGAAACATTTGTGTGTCGGTTGAAGAAGGCCCTGTATGGTCTAAAGCAAGCTCCTAGAGCATAGTATTCAAGATTAGATCAGTACCTGAAGGAGAAGGGATTCAAAAAGGGGCGTGCTGACAGCAATTTGTACATAAAAAAGGATGGAAACCACATGATCATTGTGGTTGTGTATGTAGATAACATTATCTTTGGAGGCAACAAGGACACCCTCTACAAATAATTTGATGATCAGATGCAGTCAAAATTTGAGATGTCAATGTTTGGTGAATTGGCATACTTCCATGGTTTGCAGATATTACAACAAGATAAGGGAATCTTTATCTCACAAATCAGGTATGCAAAGGAAATGTTGAAGAAATTCCAACTGGAGGATTGCAAACTGGTAAGTACCACCATGTTGACTAGAAGTAAATTGAGCAAGAATGATGAATCACCGATGGTGGATCAGACTTTATATAGATCCATGACAAACAGTCTATTGTATCTAACCACTTCTAGACCGGATATAGTACAAGCAGTATGCATGGTGGCCAGATTCCAAGCTACACCAGAGCAATCACATATGAATGCTATAAGAAGAACATTTAGGTACCTACAAGGGACACTTAGTTATGGGTTGTGGTACCCTAAACAAGGGGAATTCATCTTGGAATCATACACTGATGCTGATTGGGTAGGTTGCATTAATGATCAGAAGAGAACAAGTGATGGTGCATTCTTCCTAGGTGACCGATTGTTCTCATGGCATAGCAAGAAGTAGGATTAAATCTCTCTATCAACTGCTGAAGCAGAATACATCAATATTGCTACATGCTTCTCTTAGGTGCTTTAGATGAAGCAGACCCTCAAAGACATATAGGTGGACATCAGTGATCCTATTCTCATCTGGTGTAATAATTCAAGTGTAATCAACATAGCAAAGAATCTGGTGATGCATTCCAGAACAAACCACATTGCTCTCAAGTATCATTTTCTCAAAGAGAAGGTTGAAGGATAGGAGGTCAAGATGGATTATATCCCTATCAAAAAACAAGTAGTAGATATTTTCACCAAAGCATTACCGATAAGCACCTTTGAGTACCTCTGACACAAGTTGGGAGTTGTGTCATCTGCCTAGGAAGGATTTATATGGATCAAAGGGAGTTCATAGCAGTCAAAGAGGGAGCTTGGTGTGGATCAAAGGGGGAGTGTACAATACCCTTTGTCATTGTGTCAAAGGGGGAGAAATGTACTGGTATGAAGTGTCTTGCGGTAAGTTGACATCAATGCCAAAGGGGGAGATTGTTGGCAATTTGGCATTAAGTTGTCATTGATGTCAACTGGTTTGGCAAGGTCACCAGTAAGTAAGAAGTGGTGACTAATATGATGACAATAAAAATGAGAGTGATGAGGTAGAAGGAAGGCTGCCGGTACACATGACTTGGGTCATCTACCGATAAAGAAGGCTTACCGATAAGGCATAAACTAGAATGAAGGTTGTTTGTGTGTTATGAAGGCACAACAACTGGTGAACAAAACATAAATGATGGTTGATGGTCATATCAGTAAGATATGCTAAACTAGTAGTCAACCTTGGTTGATAGAATATGTCAAACCGACATAGGTAGCCAAGAAAAGGAGGATGTCAACAAGCATGACAAATGGATGGCAGGTGGAAGTATTGCACATGTCGATGGAGTATGTATCGAGGTAACAAATCTATAGGTAGGTCGGCTTTTATGAGGAACCCACAAGTCACAGAGGATGCTAGAAGATTTTGGCTTGAGGAAGGCAAGCTGGAAAAGCAATCGCACTGATCTTGCAAGAAGATTTGATTCTCGTAGCTATTAGGTGAAGGAAACAACAAATCCATTAATGGCGAGTGACAGAGAAAAGCAAAAAAATTGTGCAGACCTCCAAATTTAGAAAACACACATTGGAATGCAAAATTTAGTTGGTGATTGAATATTGTCATAAAGATCACATCCCTGAAAATAAGATCGAATCAGAGGGGATTCAGATTGAGTCGAAAAAAAGAAAACCTAACATGACAATGTTTAAATGCATTCTTGGTGGGAATCCATGACTATATATACATGGGCTCTCGAAATAGAGAAGGTCGATGCTTTTAGAGAAGAAAAAGATAAAAGAGAGCTTGAGTGCAGAGAAGGATCATCTTTCCTTAGAATTTATTCTAAAAAAGTTGTAGAGTGAGTAAGAAAGAAAACCAATGAGAGGATTTAACCGACAAAGATTGAGTACAGGTATAACTGTAGCAGGTCCAATAGTTAAGAAAACCGGTGAGGTATGGTAGAGAAAGGTAGTATCCAAGTGTGACAAAATGAGTTGGGATACTGAGAGAGAGAGAGAGAGAGAGAGAGAGAGAGAGAGAGAGAGAGAGAGAGAGAGAGAGAGAGAGAGAAGAGAGGCCAAGAATCAGAGAGAGTGATCTCATAATCGATAGTGTGAGATCCAGTAGAGAAGAGAAGACTATCAACCAACTTAGTAACCTATTTGATCAAGAGTTGTAGAACTCTTTTGCAACAAGAAGCTATAACTATATCAAAATTGTATTTCAATATACAGCATCAGGATGGAGCTTGGTGTTCCTTGGGTTGGTGCCCTAAATATTTGTAATCTGGTGTTTTACTTGTGAGGCTGGATTGGAGCAGTAGTCTCCAACAACATTTCTCATTGAGGTTTTTCCCATATTGGGTTTTCCTCGTATATCTGGTGTTGTGGGTTGCAATTGTGTGATTGTCTTCTTTGGTTTCCTCTTTTGCTTTTCTGGTTTGATTGTTTAGTGCTTAAGGTAACAACTGGTATTCTAAAGTTGCCTTGAGAGAAGAGAAGAGTTTAGGAACCACTGATTCACCCCCCTCTCAGTGGTACTTTGTGTTCAACAAGAAACCCCTCAAACTCTACAACATTTTTATTGTTTCCCTTGTTTTGTGGGCTGGCAATGTTGCGGTCTCCAAAGTAAATCTATGGTACATGAAATCTACCTCCATGATTTTGTTAAAGATATTATAATATGAATCACTTTGCGCTGGATCAGTAGCCAAGGAAGTTAAAATTGCATTTATGGCATCTTGGAAGCCTTGTTTCCACTCTTCAAGGCTCCTGTTCTGTCCTTTGCCTATCAAAATTGTGGGGACACCCCACTTTTTTCAGTCCCTGGAAATAATCAACCATCTTAACCAATTCCTTCTTCTCATCTTCAATATTAGGGAATTCTTTAATCAATAAATTGTAACTCTTCTAGGTCACCCCTACAATTTGGGGTGGAGAGGCTATATTTTTCACCGCCAGTATGACCTCTTTTAAATCCCGCCCCTTTGACATCCAGGTAGTCCTAATAGACTGAAAAAATGAAAGAATTTCATCTAGCTAGCTATGGATCTATGAAGTCAAAGAATATGAGGTGTGCACCTTGCTCAATTTTTCAATAACTTTATTTGCCACTTGCAAAATTGAAGCTTTCCTAATTTCAAAATAATTATATTCGGCTTCATCCTTGACCGTCTGCAATTCCTTATTCATCCTTTCCAACTCTCCAGGTTTAACTCCTCCTGAAAAATCTTTTGTTACCTTCTTTATTTTCTATTTCAATTAACAATTTTCAATAATTTTTTTTTTTGTAATTTGCATTAAGAGCTACATGCATATCGTTGAATCCTACATGCTTTTTCTCAAGATATTCTACTACCAACTAAGAAAATTGGATTGCATGAGATGTAATTTCTATAGCCTTAGATGCAGTAGTGTCTTCAAGTATCCTCACTACTGCATCACTTGTTCTTTGTTATCCACCCTGCAAAACTATGGGTTTATGTGCATTTGGGGCTTTTCACCATAGAGAAAAATCCTTTAGGACTATGCTCACCCTAGACCCATGCTCTCCAAACTCCTTGGAAAAATTGGGGTATTTCTACCGCATGATTTGATCTAACACGAAAAATCTTCTCAAAATATGAGTTGGGAATAAGAAGCATGCAACTATTTCTAATCATCTCCCTATCTTCTTCAGGGGTATTCCTATCAAAATTTCTGATCTCTTCATCAGATAAAACCTTCAACTTTTCCCTAAGACAAAAGGATTTGAACTCAGGAGAGTTCACAAAACTATCATCAGCTATGAAGTTCTTTGAAGCAATGAATTTTTCATCATCCGCTTCCTCTAGAGGAATTGTACTCGGGATAATGACTCTGTCCAAGTCACTTAGGAATTCAACAACATCATCTTAGTGGAATGTTTCCCGAGGGGGAGAAGGTGGTAGCACATTTGTATCAAAATCATCTTAGATATCTAGAAAGTCAGACATTTTTGCTTTTCCCTTTTCAATCTTTCTGACTTGTTCAACAACTTGCCTAGAGGTGCCAGGGGGCATTTCTTCAACTGTTACTGTATGCCCCTTTACATTGTACACTGTAGGGGAAGGGTCAATAGGCCTTTCTCAAATTTAGCTTATTTATCGATGGCATCCATTCTCTTCATTTCAAGTTTTATTATGTCATTTTCCTTTCTCATCATGAAAGACATCCTGGCAAAATCATCCTGAAATTCTCTGTAAAAACCTTCAAAATTGGGATCCTCTTTCTTCCTTTCCCTCTCAAGCTTCTTCATGAGCTTCCATTTCTTCTTGTTCTGATCTACCTCACCAGGGTTAGAATTTCTAATCAGATCTTCTCTTTCTTCAAAAGAGTGAAAGTAACCCTTTTATTTTACCTTATGTATCTTGAGGTCATTTATGCATCCCTCATGGTCAAAATGCCTAGCTTGGGCAACCTTCAATCTATAGTTCTTTACAAAGAAGTCTTGCACTTTCTCCAAGGTATCACATCCTACAATGAATTCTTAAAATTGATCACCCTAGGGATTAGCCTCCCTTTCTTATCTATGTTTAACTTGTTCCCTCTCCATCCACATCAATTGCCAAATTAACTCAAGGAATGCTAGCCTAGGAGAGACAAAAAGTGGCAAACGATGGGGTGCTTTCTCACACCTGTATACCCTGATGATAGTGCAATTTCCATACCAAAAAAATCCCCAAATTTATGGATGAATTCCCCCTCTGGATTTATCATCCCATCAGCTCTGCAACTTCTTATCCTCAGAAATTTAATGATTGTCTTGGGCAGCCTTGGTAACCTAACTCCGAGCCTTGTCAAAACTCTCATGACAAAATGATCAAAGAAGACACAATAATTGCCAAACCTGGATCCTTTATCCCACACTTGAGTCCATCTTTGTACTGGCCATGGAAGACCTGTGTGGGGGTCATTTGTCCTTATACTCAATTCTTGACCCCAGTAAGCCCTATTTTGATAAAGAATTATATGACACAATAAAGAATAATGTTTGAATTCTAGCTTCTCATTTTTATTCTTTGCTCCCATTAACCCCTCATGGAGCTTATCATGGATAATAGCTGCAAAATCATATAGACCATTTATTGAGGGGTGTTGGATATTGATGGAAATCATCATGAAGTCTATGGGAATATAAGTAAGCCCACAGTCCACCCCAAGAACCTGTCCTAATGCATAGTAGGTCTTAAAAAAATAGGGCTCAAACCACTACAATTTGAAAGGCTCCTTTTTAGATGGCAAGAAATAATTCTGTGAATTATTATAAAGTTTCCTCATAAAATGAAGAACAAGGTCCTTTCCATACCTATATCTCTTATATGGGTACTCCCTTTGCATATTTTCTTTGTTCATGCCCTTGAGGGCAAACCTATCCAGACCAAAACATTCAACAATGGCCCTATATGAAATGTACAATAGGACATAGCCTTCTGTAGTTCTTAAAATCCAGCTTGGGGAATCATAAGCAATGGACAACTCTCTTATCAACATTGGCTCCACAAAAAAGTTTGGCACAACTTTCCCAAATTCAGTGTCCAAGGATTGGACATTGGGACAGGCTATCTTTGTTGCCATGAAAGGAATAAAAAATATCCCACCCCCTTTCCTTTGTGAATGCATCTTTGCATCCTACCTCTTTATCATTGAAAGCCATTCTAATACTACCATTCATGGAGGACCCCTCAAACAATTCTATCAGGTCCTGGTGAAGGCTTGTGGTTTGTCTAGTTTGCCTCTTTGCAGTCATTGCAAGAGCAAGAGACGTAGTTGGTTGCTCTGCCTAGGTTGATGATTCTCCTTTAGATGTTTTTGTAGGCCACTTGGGAGCTTTGGGAGCTAGCCTTTTGGCAGGAGCAGTCTCTTCAGTCTATTCTTGAGGGTTTTATTTCTGTGCATTTTTCTCTTGAGGAATTGGAGTTTCCTTAGCGGGAGGATTATCTGCTACAAGGGTATTTTTTGCTAGAGGAGGGGCTTCAGTGGTGGCTTTCTCAATAGGGTCCTTTTGGGAAAGTCTTCTTCTCTTCTGCATTGGTTTCCTATCTTTAGGAGGGGGGGCAAGTTCATCTGAAGACTCACTATCAGAGACAATAGTGACAGTCTTTTGAATTGTCTTTCTTTTATGCTTTACGACCTTTTCCTTAAAAGAGGAGCTTACTTCGGCCTACTAAGATATTTGTGGGGCAGTTTGAGGGTTTGGTTCAGTAGCCAGAGTTCTCTCAATCACTGGCACAGGCAGAATTACATCAAGAGGGACAACATTGGTAATCTCTGGCATCGTAGAGCTAGTGCTAATTTTAGTGACATTTTCAGCATTGGGAGTAGAAAATTCTTTAGCAAGGGAAGCCATTTTAATTCTAGAAAAACAAAGGAGAGCTTGGAAAATTTAGACGCAGACACAAACCCTATAGACATCTAGGGAACACATAGAGAGATCTGCATATTCGCAACTACAACCACCTAACAAATGCACAAGGGTTCTGAAATGATCAACTTACTAGTTTCCTTTGCTTGGTTGAATTCGCTAAAGGGCACATTGATTACCTAAAATTCGCTATGCTTCTCACTGAGGAACACTCTGAATTGTCTTTTGGATGCAAGGTATGGGAGAAAACCGATGAATTTATTCTTTATGGTGATGCCATTAATTCATTCATGGCGGACAGAGTTAGTCATTGGTGCCAAATTCAAATTTCATCCATTGATCAGGAGGTGAACAGTCAAGATTGCTTTTTGGCAACTCTCGAATGATGACATGGCATTCATAAGATTTTCTCAGCCACCCTAGAATTTCCAAAATTTATAACATTTGAATTGTTTTTATCATCCTATGACTTTTATTGTCTCTAAGGGATAAGCCTTCCTTGGATCCCACTTGCTTTCTTATCCCACAACATCTTTTTTTATCTTGACTATCCCCATGGGATAATGTTTCTGTGTATTTACCTTGCTATTTTATCCCACAACATTAAGAACCATTCTTTTCACCTTTGCGGGATAAGGCCTTGCCATCTTTTCTTTATCGACACTTGTCTCTCCTTATCTCATTGCACAATTGCCATCATTGTTTTTCCTTGTGGGATAAGGTTCTGAGTATGTCCTTTGAGAATCTCCCTATCCCGCATTGTTCATAACTCCCTGTTGTCTCCCGCTTGAAGGCACTTTTCCTTGTGTGTTCGCTCCATGTGGGATAAGCCTCTTTAGCTTAATTTCTCTTATCCCATGACCCATCTCTTATCCCCATGGGAATGCGTGGGATAAGATATCCTCTCGATCTCAGCTTGTAACCCTTATCTTGTGTCTATCTTTGAGTAGACAAAATTCCTTGTAGGATAAGGTTCTGTTAGAGTCCTTTGTTACCTCATTCTCCTTCTTATCCCGCGGTGCTCAATCATAGCTTAAAATGTTCCGCGGGATAAGTTTTGTTCTTTGAGCTTTGCTACTTCCTTATCCCACGGGGTTGAGGCCTCTTGCTAAAAAGCTTGTAGGATAACATTTATTTGTGTTCCCTTTGACATGCTTATCCTGCACAATAGTGACACCAAGGAGGGCACTTAAGGGGATCTTTTTAAGCACATGGAAACCTGTCAAGGGTAACATGACCATGCAAGGGGGCCTTCCTAGGGTATTTTTATAAAGTTAAGCTATGGGGATTTTGAAACACTTAAGAACATAATGAAAAATGAAAAGAACTGCTATGTCCAATGATTCCTAGTGTGCGGGGTGGGTGAATGAGTGACGAAGAACCCTTCTGATGATGACTTAAAACCAGATGACCGGTGATCACAAGTCAATTGTAAAATATAACGTGGCCCGAGAGAAGAAAGAGAATTTTTTTGATAGGTATATAACCTCTTTTGAAAATCCTAAAACGTAAGTTCCAACACATAGGCAGGGCATCAATAAAACCATTTTTTAACATTTCCAATAGTGGCTCTAGCTTGGGGACATTTGACCTGCTAGGTCAAAGCGAGGATATAGATCTCTGGGACAACAGGCCAAACAAAAAACACTAGAATATTCATATAACCCTAATCTAACCTATATACAAACCCTAATTCTACTGTGTATGGAAAACATCAAGTAAATAAATGCTTAAGGAACTATCCATGCACTGGCAGCTCTTGCATCTCACCATTGATATCTGTGAGGAAATATGAATCCTCACCATTCTTCTCTGCAACAAAAAATGGACCCAACCATAGGGCTTCAAACTTGCCATGCTTGCCCTTATCCTAAGCTCTAGAATTCCAAAGCAACACCAAATCATCGATTTCAAATTTTATTTCTGATGTTATCTTATCAAATAGGTGTTTCTCATGTTTGAAATCATCAAATCTATGCTAATTAGATTGAAAGGATGAATCACAAAAATCCTTAACTAATTAAGCTGATTTTAAACATAATGCAATGAAATAAATGATAGAAATAGAAAGATTAAACCAAATTAAAACTCCCTATTCTCCACATGTGCTTCCATTGTTCTTCTCAATTATTGTTGGTGTAGGTGGCTCTCAAGTATTGCACTTGATTTACTGCATAAGATGGACAATAACTTTGAAGATTGTGATTCTTTATTCTGGATTCTACATACTGAATGCTAGATTGAAAATGATGAGATGAGATTGAATTTATAGATTTTCAACACAAAGGAGGCGATTTGAAATCAAGTGTTGATTGATAGACAACTGAAATTGATTGATCTGTTAACTCATTAGATTGAGGAGTCAATTGAATTGATTGGAGAGTGAACTCAATAGACTGGAAAGTGAACTCAATAGATTGGCTAGTGAACTGAATAGACTAGTCAATTGACTAAATTGATTGATTAGAAGACTGACTTGATTGAGGAGATGACTGATTAGATGGGTTAGAAGACTGAAATGATTGATTAGTCATAAGAAGATGATTTTGAGTGAAATTGGGAAATTGAGGAGTTAACTGAGTTAACTAATTAGATAACTGATTTGATCAATCAGTTCTGATTTTAGCATGTGTTGTAGGATTTTGAAATTGAATTTGATTTTCATTTTCAATTTGGATTTGAATTTGGACTTTCGAATGTTGAAATGCACATGAAATTAACTGAAATTCAGATTTGGTGAAATATGATTTTGGAAGAAATGAAATTAATTGGGATTAAGTGAAATTCGAATTTGAATAAAATGAAATGAAATTAGATGGAATTATTTGGAATTTTAATTTGGGGATTTGGAAGAATTAAATTAATTAATTAAATAGTTTAAATAAAATTATCTAATCATAATTAATTAAATAATAAAGATTATTTAAGTAAGGAAAATGTCACAATTAATTAAATAATTTATATTTAATTAATAATTGAGATAGGGTTAAATGATAAAATGATAGGAATTTGATAATTAGAAATGTTGAATGTGATGATCAGAAGAAATATTTAGTTTAATCAAATAATTAAAGAATTACATAATTAAATAAACAAATAATTAGTGTAGAATTAATGAGACATTTTTAGGTGTCTACATTTGCCACTCTTTGACACAATGTCAGAAGGACGCTGTTTCAAAGAAAATAATTTCTTTTTGCCCCAATATGCCTCGACGACATTTAGGGTATAAATACGCCCCCTCGAAAAAAGTGGTCGAAAATTTGTGGAACGAAGATCATTTTTTCTAAATTGTACGAGTAATCGATCATGTGAAGTTTGGTAAGATTTGGATCTTGTTTGGTATGGCTACGAGTTAGTTGACGTTGGAGGGGTCCACTACTGTTAGGGTGACAAAAAAACTAATTTTGAGATTTAAGTTGAAAATTGGTTTTGATTTGAGCTCATTTGCACTCAATTGCTTTGTAAGAATTCCTCAAGATTATAACGCTTTTGGTTTCCTTGGAGCAAGATGGCAGGTCATAGAGCGAGGTTGCATTTGTCCAAGTGAGTGCGATCATATAAGAGACCTCCCGTCACTGGCAGTATGGTGAGTTTTCTGGAATTTTGCCCATTTTTGTGTGTTTTTCCAAAAAAAATTGTTGTTTATGGATGGGTCAAAATTAACTCATTCGCAATTGATTATCGAATAATTCACATTTGATAATAACAATTCGCACTTGATAAAATTACCTGCAATTGCTATTGTTAATGCGTAATTGGGATTATTAATTCGAATTGAAATTTTTAGCTTGCACTTGACAATTTTGGTTTGCACTTGCCTTAATTGATCTGCAATTGAAAATATCAGTTTGCACTTGCCTTAATTGATCCGCAATTGAAAATATCAGTTCGCATTTGACATGATATTAATTTTTTTATGTTTTCTTGTGAAGCGAGTGTTGTATCTAATTCATTTTGTTTATTTTTAAATGCATGAGAATTATCCCATCTTGATTGCGAGACAGACGAGGCCAGATGGTCTTGATCGACGTCATGAATTAGATGTAGAGGATACTGCTTTGCTTCGATAGGTTGGATTATATCATATAGTGCACTTTCCTGAGGTTACGACAAACAGGGTCATGATTACTACCTTGATTGGGCGGTGGCATTCAAAGACTTGTTCATTTCATCTTCTGATAGGTGAGGCATATATCACACTTGAGGATGTGTGGTGTATTCTGTATATTCCCATATTTGGTGCTTGAGTTACTTTTGATTGCAGTGATGGAGTATCTACTTTGTGTGCGCTATTTGAGTGTTCCGAGGATGATCTTCATATCCGAGGTCATTATGTGATTCATTGGGATGATTTTGATTATGATGATCTCACCATTGTTCTTGGTTGCACTATTGTTAGATTATTGATCCCTAATAGACATACCCATGGTTCCCTGTTGGATGTGGATGAGTGATTCATGATATGGTTATTGATAGATGAGTGTTTGCTTGGGGTCCCTGTCTTCTTGCCACTTTATATCATCAGATGCATGAGATTGTATATTTGTAGCAGAAATCTATTGGATGTGGTATTACTTTTCTCTAGATATAGGCTTGGGAGCACATGGCTATATTTCATCTTGTGATACATGTTGATTTAGAGCCAGAGCAACCATAGTCTTACAAATACACTATTGGAGTGAGATATAGGGCATTGGGTAACATTTTGTATTGGCATCATTAGATTGATCTTTTGTAGTACTTCTCATGGAGGCCTTATCTTACTTGCCCTGGTTGGGTTGATGATGCCCAACACCTTCCTTTTTGTTGACAATAGAGATATCTTATTGGGCGAGATGTTGGTGATCACAAGGTTATTGATTTGCATCTTCCTGGATGTGTACTTTGATAGTTTGGAGAGATGCAGGGTATTCCAGATGTGACAACTTATTTTGCTTGTATTACTCATGAGATTGGTGATTGGGGTGCATGTGTGCAGCCTTATGTTGCCATTACCAAGTTTGATTCTCTTGCTCTTGATCAATGGGCTTGATGAGTTGGTGTTGCAGATCCAGGGACTACAACACAATATAGTGTATGGTGGATACAACGTAGGCCCATACCTTTGGCATATCTGACAATTCCAATTGCTGGTCAACATATTAGACACAACAGGGGTCCTAGAGGGAGAGGGAGAGTGAGAGATTATGGGGGATGGGTTAGGGAAGTGAGAGATAGAGGGTGGAGAGATGGAGGAGGGAGATATGTTGGACAAAGAGGACGTGATAGGGGTCAGATAGATCTGATAGTAGCAGTTGCAAAGGAGGTGGAGGGTGGAGAAGAGGATGTGGATATTGGTGGAGGTACTACATCTAAGAGAAATTCTGGTGAGAGTGGGAGTGAGAGTGATGAGTCAATATTAGGCTCATCAAGCAGAAATGGAGATGAGGGTGGGGATGGTGGACATGATGTTGATATGCCCCAAGCTATGGAGAGAGGATATGTGGAGGGAGATGATGATGAGGAGGGAATGAGGGCTCAGGTTAGGAGTTTGGAGGAATTGGTTGTAGCTACTTTGCGATAGCGACAGATGGAGGATAGAGATCAGTATTGGTGGATGATGGATGATCTTACCATAGAGAGAGATCAGATAGCTAGTGAGAGAGAGCAGATAGCCACCGAGAGAGATCAGCTATAGAGGGAGAGAGATGATGCAATGAGGCAGATGTGGTTGGTTTAGACTACTTATGACCAACATTTTTCTTCGGGTACTGATGCACGTAGGCATTCTGACAGACTTTATTATGTTGCATAGGAGGCCTTGTATTATAGATAGCTCTACGATGGTATCATTCTTGAGGCACAAAGAGCTCCTAGTTTCAGTGAGTATAGAGGCCATTAAGGTTCTAGTGGGTCTACTTCTTGACAGACTAGTAGTGGTGGTGTCATAGGTCCATCTCAGACATCTTTGGGATATCCTGGGGCAGGATCCTCCTGGAGATAGAGGCAACATTGGTTGAGATGCTATGTTATTGATGATGTAGCATAGACACGATGTATTTTGACACATTTTAATGAGATATATGATATGCACTTTTGGTGATGAGTTATTTGGCAATATATGTTATGTCTAATGTTTTGGTTTTTATTTTATGTTTACTTGGTAATGCATCTAATGCTAATGTGATATTATACAGTGATGTGATGTGCCTTTATTTTGCAATGTATGAATCTATATGTGATGATTGATGAAATGCTTGTGATAATGTAATGGACTAATGCAACATAATGAAAAGTGAAATTTTTGTTGTGTCAAAATATGTGTTGAAAATCGTGAAATTGGAAGAATTGTTAGCTGTTAAATGGAGAATAGATTAGAAGAAATGATATGAAATGATAAATCAATTGAACCACCCATTATTTATTCCAGAAGTAGATATGATGGAAATAATTTGATTGATAATATTTTGATGAAAAAGTTCATTACTTTATTCGTAGTGCAATACATTATCATCATTGAGCCTTATTATGTAATAATAGAGATTATTACACCAGGGTATGAGGAACCCATATTTATAGATATCTCATTGCAAGAAACAAACAAGTAGCAAACAAGGATTGAACCCTCCATTCTGAAAATTATGCTAGGGGTCGAGGTATGTGTGGCATTCACAAGCTGAATGCTCCTATCACAGACACCCACTAGAGAAATTACCCCATAACTTTATTGGTTCAAACCACAAACAACAAACAAAGAAAAATGATCATGCCCATCATGGCTCTTGTAGTCACTTTTTGGACATCCTTGAGTGTTGGCATTTTGGTGATGTTTTGAGTGTCATTGATGGACACACACTTTCTTGATGTATGAGTTATGCTCAACCGATAATTGTTCCAACCGGTATTGTGTATTATTGAATGTATAGTCTTTAGACTATCGGTATTTTGCAGAAGATGGTTTACCGGTCATAGATTGACTGAAGATCCCAAGCGGTATGAAGACCCCAAGCGGTTCGAGGATCTCAAGTAGTACGAAGGACCCAAGCAGTAGTTAACTTTTGATCAGAACACTACGATTTTCTAGTCTTCATTTTTGACAACCGATAAACGGTATATTGTATTAATCAGTATATCTGTGATGAGTTATCATCCACTGACACTTTGGCGGTGTGTTTGTGTCGCGTTACCAAATGTGTCCAGATGCACTGTACCTAGGAACTTGTAGTCTAATTCTATTGGACCGACATGAAATCAGATTCCTTTCTAAGGACATCATGTCTAGGATTTGCATATATGAGATAAAATAAAAAAGGTCATGTGCGATCATCGAAGAGAAGATTAGGTCTATGTGAAGAGATAGAGTGTGGAGATATTGAAGACTGAAGTAATGCTGAAATGCATTAATAATGAGCTATCAAGGATCTAATTAAGCATACTGTGCTAGCATCTAGATCATTCACTTGTTGATTACTAATATCTCTGACAAGTCTAAAACTCTTAACCAGGTATGCCCAGCAAAGCCTTTGTAAATCCTCTAACAAGGTGGTTCACAACTATGGATTTGAAATCCTTTAACAAGGCAGTCTTTAATAGGACTTATCTCCTAACAAAGATCTAGATTCCTAATAGGATTTGTTCTGGTGAAGAACATTGTATGACCTTAACTGGTCTGGTTACTCTTCTGTAGATAGTTACTTGTGAGTTTTTGCTCACTGTGGTTTTTCCCATTTGGGTTTCCACGTCAAATATCTTGTGTTATGGTGATTGTGCTTTTGTGGGTGAATGCTTTGTTTGCTATTTGGTTTGCACTTATCTTAATCGGTTTATTAGTGAATCTGTTGCACCGGTTATCTGCTAAACTGTTTAAAAGATTGATTACAATATTTTTTGGTATATTAATTCACCCTCCCTCTTAGTATTCATCAATTGTTATCAGATCCAACCTTTCTCCAAGTCTAACCACTTGGAAGGAGATATGGGGGAATACAGTGTGAGGGAACTTACTCATCATCTCACTCAGATTGAGAGAGCCTATGATGAACTCAAAGTCAAGTATGGAGCCTCTTTGGCCAAGAGAAGAGAGCATGTTGAGAAACTGATGGAACTCACTGAAAAATAGCTCTTCTGATGAAGTTGACATGGATGCCCTAGTTGAAGAAGTTGAAAAACTGAATGAATCTAAAGCCAACCTGAGAAGAGATTTGGAAGGATTGACTATCAGAATGTGTCAAGAGATTGAGAACAGAAGGAAAGCTGAAGATCTGGTAAAAGACAAACATCATTGGATCTCCAAGCTGAAGCAAGAGATCAATACCCTTACTGCTCATCTCCAAGAGAGTAAAGTGGAAAAAGAAGAAATGCAAGGTGAACTAAACATGGCTATTTCTGAGAATGCAACCTTGATGGAATCCAACCCTGCTATTTCCAAGGAACTTACCGAGTCAAAGGAAATACTTGCCAAATTCAATCAGAGTACTGCTAAGCTAGAGCAAAAGCTAGAATCGACAAAGCCAGTAAAGAATACCACTGGACTTGGTTTCTCTAGGTATGAGGAAGGTGAGACCTCTAGAACAAAAGATGAAACATCAAAGAAGCAATCGACATCCAAAGATAAAGGTAAGCAAAAATTTAAACCTGTTTGCTTTAATTGTCTCAAAGAAGGACACACTGCCAATGTGTGTAGAAGCAAGGCCTACAACAATTTTCCTTATTTTCAAAACAATATGCCTAGATCCAATAGATTCAATGGAAAATGTTATGCATGGAACAAGTTTGGGCATAGAGCATTTGAATGCAGGTTGGTTTTGCACAACACTGGGAGATATCCTCCAAGGACGCAAGGAGTTATTCTGGAACTTCCTATGAACCAGAATCCCAAGCGATACAATACCTATGACCATCAGTCAGGTGGTTATCAAGTGGCAACTAGTTGGAGAGCAACTTGTTTAATTTGTCATGGTAGTGGTCACACTGCTGCAACATGCAAAAGGAAAAATGGAAGTATGAATAATGGACCATGGAGAACACCTGGAATGGTATGCTATCATTGCAACAAACCGGGACACACTACCAAAACTTGCAAGAAAGAACCTATCGAATGATATATCGATCACTCCAGAAGGGAAGATTGATGTTGAAATTGTCTAGGTGGAAATGAATAAAACTTGGAGAAAGAAATCAGAAGAAGAGTCACATGATGAACCTGTTTCTGCACCTAGTGTGGAAGTCTCTGAATCGACAAATTGAGCTTTAGAAAAGCTTAGGGGGAACATATCGGTGAAATATTTCAAACCCTCGGTTTATATCGGTAAAGACCTTTACTGGTATATGTTACCTGTCAGTTGGTAGAAGATCTAAAGCGGTAAAAGGCAAAATTAGGGTTTGTGCCCTAGTGGTGATGCATTTATTATGGTAGGTGAGAGTTTGTTTAAAAGGGTTTTCATCGTCATTTTCACTTATTTGTTTTTGAAAGAAGAATTTTCAAGAGCAGAGCAACCAGAGCAATTTGTTTAGCATTTGGAGAAATCATGTGCAAAATCTTGCAATCATCTTCAAGCAATCAGTGAACAACACTAAGCGGTGAACTAGCAACCGAAGTGGTGTACTGTGCGTGATATTGGAAAACCTAAATTTCACATTGTGAAGGTATTTTCTGAAATTATTTCTTATCATTTGATTATGGCTTCCACATCGCATTCTAGTTCTAGTGCACCTGAAGATACACCTAATTTTATTCAAAAGAAAATGAGATACAATGCCCTATCTCAATAACCTGCCGGAGTCATTGTCAAGGAAGATATTTCAAGGTATATAGAGTGTAAGTTGGAAGACCTAGGATCCCTAGTGATTCACTCCCAGCTAAGTTTGTTCTATGGAGATGACAAGAAGATCAAACCAGAGTATAGCATCCTCGAGAAGATGAACCTACACAATGTAGTATACTTTCTAGAAGAATTTATAGAAGAACATATTCACATTATCCTCAGCAGAGTGCATGGTGACAAGATGTATCTCGAGTGGACCCATGACATCACACCGGAAGCGGTTGATGCCATCACTAGATTTTGCAATGTTGGAGAAGTACCATCTCTATGGAAGGTCACCAAAACTAAAATGACAAAGATCACCGGTTTTGTGAGTGACCAACGGGCAATGACGGTCAACACCATTAATGATGATCTATTAAAATATGCCTGCATGGTGATTGGTTATAGAATATTTTATGCCAACAGAATGAATTCTGTCCCTGCTACTACGGTGAATGCTTCTTATAGGATGATCAAGGAAGATACTAAATTTGACCTATTTACCTGTTTACAGAAGCAATTGTTGTTGAATTTGAAATCCATCAAACATGATAAATCACTGAGGTTCAAGTTTGGCCAACTTTTGGTCAGCCTATTCTTCTATTTTCAAGGTTATTTCCCTGGAGTAGGTGATGTTCAATGGTCTACTGACCTACCGGTTTCTAGACAGATTAAGGAGAGTCTACAAGTAGTGGGAACTGCATATCCCGAGGTTCTAAATAAGTATTTTGATGAACTCAAACAAAAGATGAACCAGAGAATAAGGATATCTGGTGATATTGTGAAGATGTATGAAGATGAAATCTTCTTCACAATAAGGATAGATGACTGCATAATGGAAGTTGTGGAACTGAGAAAGGAAGTAGTTGGCCCTATGGGGTATGAAGTGGTGAATGACTTATTGATCGGGTATGCCTCTACCCTACTTGCCTCACCATTGGATGCAAAGAAGAAAAGAACTAATACCTACTTGGAGAGGGTCACACCGATTGAGGAACCGAAGTAGAAAAAGGGAAAAGAAGTGCCATCGGTATCTGCATCGGTTACATCTACCAGTCTGAAAGTGACCAAGCAGTCACCAGCCAAAAAGAAACCCGAGATTATTCCAGAAAAAGTATTCAAGAGGAAGCAGAAATCCGGGAATCACTCATCGGAGGAAGAAGACACTGAACTGGAGATTCAAACAAAGAAGACAAGGCAATCAAGAAAAAAGCCAAAGTCTACTGGTAATGCACCGACAACTTCTGCACTGGTAAATATAGATATTACCTCTTATAAAGCAATGACACATTGTCAGAGGACAATAAAGAATATTAGGAGGAAAAAGCTTGATGATTTAAAGGAATATTTTGATGACTTTAGTGATAGTGAGAAAGAGGAGGTAGAACAGGAGGTCATTAAATATTTATGTATTAATGATCAGTCACCTTCTAAGATTAAATCTATTACTCCAAATTATTTGTATTATTCTTTGGATAATAAATGGCGCATTTCCATTGAGAGAGAACAAGAGATCAAGGAGAAAATTTTTGCACAATACTTTCCTGATGCTTCAAATTCTGAGCTATTTTAAATTATGGATAAGAACAAAGGCATCTTCTTTATGAGAAGGAGGTGACTCAGGTTACTAGAAGGTAAAAATTCTGAAGTAGAAAAGGATACACACATACATGTTAAAGGCACTGTTGAAATACACCAAGTATCTGAAGCCACTAGGAAGGCTGATTAAGAACCTGACCTATCATCAAGCAAACCAGATGAGGTATTTGACAGTCAAGGTGAAAGGGTGATACAACGAATTGACCCTATTGATGTTGATACATTGTATAATAGGGATGTCACTCCTGACAAAGAGAAAGCAGAGAAAGAGAAACATGACAAAGAGAAAACAAAGAAAGAACAAGTGGAAAAGAAAAAGCAAGAAGAAGATAAGAGAAAAGAAGAAGAGAAGAAGAGAGAAGAAGATAAGAGAAAAAAAGAAGAGAAGAAGAGAGAAGAAGATAAGAGAAAAGAAAAAGAGAAGAAGAGAGAAGAAGATAAAAGAAAAGAAGAAGAGAAGAAGAAAGAAGAAGACAAGAGGAAGGAAGAAGAAAGGAAGAAGGAGGAAGAGAAGAAAAAGCAGAAAGAGGATAAGAAGAAGGAAGAAATGGAGAAGAAACAAGAAGAGGAGAAAAAGAAAGAGTCAGAGAAGAAGAAAGAAGAAGAAAATAAAAGAATGGAAGAGGAGAAGGAAGCAAAGAAGAGAAAACAAGCAGAGATCAAGACCAAAGAAGGAGTGCAGACTCCTAAGGCAACCAGTGATCAAATCCAGTAGGTTGATTCCACCAGCCCTATTGATCTAACTCTTGCATGTCTGACTCAATCAACAGATGAGTTTGAACTACTTCGAGGCATCAAACTTGCACAGGAGAGACTAGAAGAGTTGCAGATAAAGAAAGAACAGGATGTCATACAAATTGCAGTTGACACCCTTACTAGTCTGATTCCCGATACTAACCTCCCTAGTACCGACTCCTCTCTATGAAAGCTCAAACTTCTTTGTACAGTAGTAGAGGACCAGGTACAATGCTTGGAAGATGTTGCTCAAGCAATTGCAAGAAAGAATCATGAAAAGGCACTCAATATTGCCTTTGTCAAGCAAATGAATGAACTTAGGACACAACTACTGAAGTAGTAGAAAGATATCATTGTTGCTATGGGTGAGAGTAAATTACTTTTGAGTAAAATCTGCTAACCCCATCTGTTTTGTGAAGATGTGATCAAACATAAAGCTCAACTCCAATCGGAGTTACAGGAATATATCAACAACTTCAAGATGTCCTATGATTTATTCACTGCCTATGGACAATCCATTCATCATTTTCAGCATCATATTGCCAAGATGGACTTAGAGATCAACAACCAGACTCAAGTTTTGTAGGAGCTTCAACTGCTCCTATTGCCAAAACTGCAGGTTCTTCAGAAATGTTTTCTCAACTTGGAAGCCATCACGTAACTCAAGAGATGAGTACTTTCGATGCATTGGAAGAACTGACATTCTAGATGAAGACTAAAAGTGAGGTTGCTACCTCATTACTTGAGTCATGGACATTAGACATGAAGATTTTTGTGCAGAACTTTAAATCTGTCTTTGAGAAATTTCATTCCTTATTGTCATGAACATCTACTCTATGTTATTTTATAAAAGGTTACTTTGCATTACTTTGTCATTGTTGGAAAAGGGGGAGTAGTGTACATATAGTAAAATTTTGGTGAATGTTTATGCACTTGTAATTTTTGCAAAGGGGGTAGTGTATATGCTTAGGGGGAGTAATTTTGATTGTAACATCTATTGTGTTATTGCTGTAAAAACACTTAGATGTCAAAATTTTCCAAAGTGTTTCCATCAATGTCAAAGGGGGAGATTGTTGGCATTTTGATGATGTTCTGATTGTCATTGATGGATACACACTTTCTTGATGTATGAGTTATGTTCAACTGGTAATTGTTCCAACTGGTATTGTGTATTATTGAATGTATAATCTTTAGCCTATCGGTATTTTGCAGAAGATGGTTTACCGGTCACAGATTGACTGAAGATCCCAAGCAGTATGAAGACCCCAAGCAATTCGAGGATCTCAAGCGGTACGAAGGACCCAAGCAGTAGTTAACTTTTGGTCGGAACACTATGATTTTCCACTCTTCATTTTTGACAACCGATAATTGATATATTGTATTAACCGGTATATATCTGTGATGAGTTATCATCCACTGACACTTTGGCAGTGTGTTTGTGCCGCGTTACCAAATGTGTCCAGATGCACTGTACCTAGGAACTTGTAGTCTAATTCTATTGGACCGACATGAAATTAGATTCCTTTATAAGGACATCATGTCTAGGGTTTGCATGTATGAGATAGAATAAAAAGGTCATGTACGATCATCGAAGAGAAGATTAGGTTTGTGTGAAGAGATAGAGTGTGGAGATATTGAAGACTGAAGTAATGCTGAAATGCATTAACAATGAGCTGTCAAGGATCTAATTAAGCATATTGTGCTAGCATCTAGATCATTCACTTGTTGATTACTAATATCTTTGACAAGTCTGAAACCCTTAACCGGGTAGGCCCAGCAAAGCCTTTGTAAATCCTCTAACAAGGTGGTTCACAACTGTGGATCTGAAATCCTTTAACAAGATAGTCTTTAACAGGACTTATCTCCTAACAGAGATCTAGATTCCTAACAAGATCTGTTCTGGTGAAGAACATTGTATGACCTTAACCGGTCTGACCTTAACCGGTCTGGTTACTATTCTGCAGATAGTTACTTGTGAGTTTCTGCTCACCGTGGTTTTTCCCATTTGGTTTTCCACATCAAATATCTTGTGTTATGGTGATTGTTCTTTTGTGGGTGAATGCTTTGTTTGCTATTTGGTTTGCACTTATCTTAACCAGTTTATTAGCAAATCTGTTGCACCGGTTATCTGCTAAACTATTTAAAAGATTGATTACAATATTTTTTGGTTTACTAATTCACCCCCCCTCTTAGTATTCATCATTGAGTAGCTAAAAGCAATGATCTTTGCCAATTTGATAAAAGAGTAAACCAAAATAGACAAAACTCAGCAGTTGGACTGACTGTGTCTTTGCTTTGATATGTTTGATGTGATTTTGAAAATGTCTGGTTTCAGAAGTTTTGGACCCCGTTTAAGACTCACATGTCTGGTTTCGAGTGTACCAATTCTGTTTAAGACAAGATGGTGATCACGTTGATAGTTTGATAGTGATTCAATAGATTAGATAGTTGATCAGCTTGATTGCTGATGTTTTGACAAGATAGTTGTATCCTTTGTTTAACTTCGTGTGAAGTGTTTGCTGGATATCTGCTAGGGTGTTTGATTCTTGCAAGACAATTTATGGATTTTCAAATGCTTTGTATTTTGTGGATCGATATTTGATTAATTTTTGGATTGATTTTTTTTCAAGACTTTTATTTGAATGTTTTGATTTTTTCAGGACTTTATCTGAATGTTTTTGATTTTTTTCAGGACTTTATCTGAAGCTTTTTTTATTTTTTTCAGGACTTTATCTGAATGTTTTTATTTTTTCAGGACTTTATTTGAATGTTTTTTATTTTTTCAGGACTTTATCTAAATGCTTGTTATTTTTTCGGGACTTTCTAAATGTTTTTGATTTTTCAGGACTTTATCTGAATGTTTTTATTTTTTTCAGGACTTTTTATGATCTATAGGATTTTTTCAGTTATGCCCCCAAGTATGCAAACCTGTTATGACATGATGATCTACAAAATGTGATGGAGACAATGAATTTTTTAAATGCAAATTATGCTAATGCAGTATATGATATGAAGATGCAATTTGTAAACAAGGATGAATGTGTGTGCCTTGTTGGGAGTATTTAAAACTGAGTCAAGTTTAGAGGCCTATTTCAAAATTTTGCTTTGCATGTCAGAAAAGTATATGAATGAGTCAATTTGAACGGCCTAGTTTGCGAGAGAGTAAAATGGAGCCAGTTGATTTTCAAGGGGTAAGGCTCGGGATTCATGTCCCACACCTTTCATTTGGCCTATTCAGTGATGTGCAACTTCCAGGATTCAATTTGGATAAGTTTATCAGGTACCCATTTCGAGGGGTGAGCTAGAAGTGCATTTTAGGCACAAATGCAGATTTTATGGAGTAGCCTTCTTTGAGCGATTACATCTTTTGCCCTGTTGATCGTCATGAAAAAATTGAAAATGGATTCAATTGTATGAATAAATGTGAGTCAGTCTACAAAATTTCAAGTCCTAACGAATCCATTTGCTCAGTTTTCAAAGCCAAATCCGTTTGCAGTTTGTGTGGTTTGACTAGTCCCTGTTTCGACAGCTAGTCGGAGCCCTATTTCACATAAGTGTAAAAGTTGCCTCAGTAACCATCATGCCATAATGTTTGTTCCAGGCTGATGTTAGTATAAATGATGAGCCACATTTCAAATTTCAAGCCTCTATCAATCCGTTTGATCGGTTTTCAAAAGAGCTCATTTGACCATCAAATTCAGTTATCCGCACTCCAGTGTTATATCAGTTAATGTAGCCGTTTTGGTGAGTGCACCATTTGCATCCTGTCAGTCTGGTGATCGAACTGAGATTTCCAAGTTTTAATATGTACTTTAAGGTACCTATGTTTCGAATTTGAGGGCCCACAGAGGTCGTTTGATATTTTTGAGAAAGGCGTCATGTGTTGCCAGGACATTGACTTTATCAGGTCTGCAGTGTCGACAAAGCCAGTTGGGCATTTTTGGAAATTAATATCTCTTCGCTTAGGACTCATCTTAAGAAACCGTTTGGTAGAAGTCATCCTTGTATATCAGAGTACATGCCTGTCAGATGGCGAGCTCCAGAAAGGTGTTTTGACAGGTTTGAAAATTACGTCTTCGCGATTAAATGCAAAAATTGTGGCGTAATTGCCTGAAGGTTGTAAAATGCAGATTAATGATCCGAAAACGATGCCGATCATTTCCAGAGGTATGTTTGAGGTCCGTGAAGTATTCCAGGGGTCAGTTGCGTGAAAACAAAATTTTTTTTAGTCGGACCCACTTTGGGGCTCGACCTGGCTTGCCACTTCGTGCATTTTTTCAGGCAAAGTTTAATTGTTATTTTTTGCAATCATATGTTTATATGATTTAACTATGAAGGAATGACATTTATATAATTGAAAAGCAGCGATTTGTGGAGTTTGGGATAAGTGTTCAGCGACATTGTTTAAAAAAAAAAAAATGCAATATTACCAGAAGATGAAATGGTAGCTACCAAAAGAGCTCAGCAAGGCTCAGTGGTTTTTTGTACCGGGCAGCGAGAACAAATATTGGTATACGAATATATGTCAAATGGAACTCTAACAAAAAATCTCATTGGTGTAAATTTAATTCCACAACCTTTGCTAGTTCCCAGCCATGAAATGGAGGGCGATGGTTTAAAGAAAACTTTCAGCAAAGTGCACAATATAAAGTTGTTAATAATGCATTTAGAAACCCTCAGGCAAATGCCAATTGATATGTGTATTGCACCAATCCTCCCAGTGGCAGATGGAGTGATAATTGAAAGAGAATAAGAGTTTAAACTATGCAATTTTGTGCCTTTAAAAACAAATATAATGGCAGCCCTCCTTGTGGGTTACCATTTGAGCTAAAAATAAAATGAAATGGGCTGCGTGGTGTTTGGGGAGTGCATTGAAACTCCCTAACAAATGTTTTTGGCAGGTGTGAAGCCCAACCAACACCCACTTCTCCCCTCTATGTGGTTTTGGTAGCAAAGTAGAAGTAACAACAGGCAGCGTGGAGTGTAGAAGAGTGCTGGTTGGGAGGTAGCAGGTATAACAGATTACCTAAGCAAGTGTGCCAGCAGGAAACCACTCCTCACGTGCTCTCCCTCTAGCAGCATATTACTCCCAACGTGGAGGCCAGTGGAGAATGGGGAGAGCTGAAAGCAAATGCAAATAGGAGGTATGCAACATACTCCTCCCTCACGTGGCATGGTGATAGGGGGCAACATATAAAATTCAGACCAAATGCATTTACCAGCAGCAAAAACTTGAAGAAAATGCACTTGGCTGTTGTAAAGCCCACTCCCCACCGTTCTTTGATCTCATCCTCTCTGTGGCAGTGTAAAGAGGCGTTATAAACTCCAAGCAAATGCAAAGAAATCGCCATTAAAGTTGCAAAGAAGCTCCAAATTTACAGTCCCAGGCTAAAACCATTATCCCACATTGGCTGGGCGATAAGGTTTTTTTATATTTAAATCCAAATCCACACTCATCTATAATGTCAAAGCCATAAAGGCTTTTGACGGATGGTGCTTGATGGCACCCAAGGTGGGCCCACGCGCGAGCACGCATGCCGAGGTGATGGAGGAGGTGACTGAGCGACGACCAGGTGGACCCCACGTAGGCACGCTTCTCGAGGTAGACATGCAAAATTTTGCTGAGGAAGGCCGGCTTAACGAGTGAGCAAGTTCGAGATGTATCAACGGTGCACGCGGCTTCACGAAGGCAAGATGCACGCCCGTTAGAGCCTGCGAAATGGCGAAATGAAAATGGCGAAAATGCAGCGGGTTAACCAGTGAGCATGTTAGATCAAGATCGACGGCCTGCATGATTTCATGACCCAAAGATGCATGCTCGTTAAACCCTGTGAAATGGTGAAGTCCAGGTGGTGGGTACAGTCAGATGTCCAGCAGGCGGGCCCAGTGAGGTGGCGCTTAGGTGGCGATGAGGTGGCACTAAGGAGGCGTACACGTGGCGGCCAAGTGACGGATGAGCAAGCGAACATGTGGTGGTGATGAGGTGTCATCCCAGGTGGCACCTAGTGGACCCCATCAGCCAATCAGATCATGCCACCTGGCAAAATCGTCAGGACCAAATGAAGGCAAAAATCAAAATTAAAATGAGTAAATGATATAGTTTAAACTATAGAGAAATTCAAAAAATTTAAATGATGGGTCCATGTTGAGGATTAATTCGCCCAGGGTCTCAATTTTGGCCAAAATATAAATTGTTATATGTTTTTGGAAAGCTCTCGGAGTGAGGAATCCAATTATGAGGTTAATTTTGACAAATGTTGGATATTTTGGAAGCAGTTTCCACAGGAACAAAATTTAGTTAGAGAGGAGACACTTGGCAATTCAGTTGCAGATTTGATTTGGTTACCTCTCCTTCTTATTCCCAATTCTTCTCAGTTGTAGGGGTTCCAGTTTTGGAGAGATTTTCTCCAAGGGAGAAATCCGAAATTGCAGGTTCCAGTGATGGCATCCTTTTATCAATGCAAATGACAGTGTGTTCGTCTATTTTTTCAGTGTTGTCTTTACTGTAGGTTTAGTTTCATTTTGCAGGTTCACACATATGCAAGGCATGTGTGAGTTTCCATGAAATTGTCTCCAAAATGTACTCAGATTCATATAATTTCATATTATCAAGGATAATTTGAGTTGTCTCTTTTAGATTCCTCTAAGAGTGTAATATTGTCTTTTGGGTATTCTTCAAGCAAGGATTTAAATCCTAAAACCCAGCATTAATGATTTTGAATGCATATTGGATATATACATATAAGTATGGTTTTGTGACAGAGCAGAGGATTGTATTAATGTAAGGCATTGATACATGAAAATTTAATGTTGAAAAGAACTTGCATCTGAGATTTCTCATCCAGTTTTATGCATGACTCTGTGGCCTGGATAAGGCACTGGTCTCTTGTAATATTGAAAGATTGTTAGAACACCATTTAAAAAACAAAAATCAGAATATCTTTTTATATTTTATGTTATGTGGAAGTGTCCCTCCATCTCATGATTCAAAAATGTTGAGTTGCAAGTGTGGATCTAGCCCATCTGCAGTTACCTCTTAGTTTTTGAACCTTTTGAGATCCATCTGCTTTTTATTGATGCAGTCTTGTGTGTAATAGGTCTGATTAAATGCATCAAAGGTATACCCACCTAGGTTTTGCAGAGCCTGAAGAGTAGAAGGATTCATATCCTTGTCATGTTCTCCAAGCCCTGAGGTGTTTCATTGATTGAGATTGGCTATCTCATAGATAGATTTGTAGGTATACTTGGGTTATCACTTTTGGTGAACAACATGCCCCTCACTCTGAAATGCATTTATTTGATTGAAGGTGTGAAACATTTTAGAGATAGGAGTTCAATCCATCCTCAAAAGAATTTATATCATCCAATCTAACACACTGTGTAGCCAAGATTTATGAACAGAGGCACGGAAAACTTCTCCGTCAATTCTTGAAACTTTGATCTTATTTTGCCAATGTGTGTGCATTTGAATTCATTCTAACTCTTATAACCATAAAAGACCCTTGGAATCCTATGTGGCTAGCTACACAAGTTATTCTAACTTCAAAAGCATCCTGGATAGAGCCTCGCTGCCAGCAAGCTTTTAGGGCTCCAACGAGGTTATGCGTTGTAATCTCTCAAATATTGCTCCATTGCCAATAGGAGTCCATAGCCCTGATGGAGTTATTTGCATGTTCCCATAGTCAAGCTTTTATTGTCTCACTTGTATGTGTGATATTTCAGTAATATATGATTTTTTATTTTGCCTTTGAGATGAAAATTGGCATAGTGAAGGGGCCCGATTCCCCTTGAAGAGCTGAAAACCCCTAGGGCTGCCTGCCAGATAGATAAATGTGCATCGTAGTTCTTGATCCTTTCACTCCATAATACGTATCATATCATGCCGAGAGAACGCAGCCCATCTATCTTGGCCAAAGAGGTAACTCATCTCTCTATAGTAGTTACATCTTATGACGGCTTATTTCTCTTTCTCAATCACAGGGAATAGAGAGCTTCCTTCTCTTCCTTCCATTACAGGATTCTATCTTCTCTCAGTAGACTCTTCAAAAACCTCTCGGTTCCTGCGCTCCTTTAGTGATTCCTCCTTAAAACCATTCAAGGTATTTTGAGAGAATAGAATTCCCCTCTTTTATATTATTGGAAGAACCATTCCGAACCTGAATAGGTGTACTTCAAGCCAGTGTTGCTCGGTTGAGCTAATAATACATTTAGGGAGCGTTCAAGCAGGAGCAATGACCCGCAGTCTGCCCTCCTTCCTCATGTCTTCTTTCACCCCAGGTGAACCCCATCTATCCTCCCACCCACCCCTTGGGCGGACAACACTGGCCCAAGACTGTATGTCAGAACCACACTTCCTCCCCCGCGCGACTATACTCTTGTAAGTAATGAAACCTACTTGGGTATGACAATTACAATGGTGCTGAAGTAGAATTTTTTGATTTTTCACTAGCCACAGGACCAACCAGGTATCTGTAATGACTTAGAGCACTGATTAATGTGTGAGGTATAGCAATTGATATATTTTGGGTAACAAGATTCAATAGTGAAACTTCTACACAACCATGGATAAAGTTTAATGACAAGGTGATGTTTGAAACTGAATGACTAAAGGCCTCCTAAAGATTTTAGGATCAAGTATCTAGGAAATGAGTCCACCTTCTTTCCTTTCATTGTAGACAGGTGAAAAACTCAGATAATCATCTTGTGTTATTATTGATAAAATTATATGAGAAAAACCAACAATGGTATGCAACTATATGTTGTGCAATGGTGATATGCAAACAACTATGATGTACTTTGAAATGAAGATATGCAATGCAATAAAGAAATATCCAAATGCAGTACTAAAAATTGAAGTGAATCCACCCTTACATGCAATATATTTTTAGGTACATGTTGTTAATGGGATCAAGGAGTGGATCTGCCTACATTGTTTGCAAATGATAAGCGTTGTTTCCTATTACTTTGGTTATGACAAAAGGAATTAACCAGGTTGGCTCAAATTTTCCTCATTTTTTGCATTCAATGAGGTTCCTTTGATTTTATTTAAGAACGATGTCACCTACTTCGAAGAAATGTGGGTTTACTCTTTTATTGTAGCTTCTTCTCATTCCGTTTTGATATCCTTGTAAATGATTCAGAGTGCTTTGTCATTTTTCGTCTAGGAATTCTAGTTCTTGCAAGCATGCTACTTTGTAGTCTTCTTCTGAGATAATGTTTTTTAGAGAGACTCTTAGTGATGACAATTATAGCTCGATAGGTAAAATAGTCTCTGAACCATAAGCTAAAGAGTAAGGTGTGGCACTAGTGGCCATGCAGATACCAGTTCGATAGGCCTAGAGAGCTGGATTCACCTGGAGATGCCAATCTTGTCCAGTGTCATTGACAACTTTCTTTAAAATTTTTAGAATAGTCTTGTTTATTGCCTCAACTTGACCATTTATTTGGGGATAGTAGGGTGTTGCAAAACGTTGTTGGATTTGAATTTGGTCACAAAGTTCACTTCTTCATTTTTGCAGTGTCATTCGTTGTCAGTGACAATGTACATGGGAACTCCATATTTGCAAATGATATAAGTCAAAATGAATTTAGCTATTTGCTTTCCTATTGTGAAGGTCATTGGGATTGCCTCAACCCATTTTGTAAAGTACTCAGTAGCTATGAGTATAAATTTATGCCCGTTGGAGGAGCTAGGGTGTATTTTCCCCACAAGATCTAGTCCCCATTGTGAAAATAACCATGGTGATGTTATTGGATGAAGATCTTGAGCAGGTGCATGGATTAGATTTCCATGTATTTGGCATTGTTTTCAACTTTGGACATGCTTGTAAGCATCTTTTTCCATTGTAGGCCAATAATAACCTGTTCATAATAGTGTTTTTGATAGGGCTATTCCAGAAGAATATGCCCCACATATGCCATCATGGACTTCTTTTAGGGTAATTTATGCCTCCTCAAAATTAAGGCATCTGAGTAAGGTTTCGTCTACACTTTTTCTGTACAAAGTGTCAGCAATGATTCAATGTCTTGACGATTGTTGGATGAGTGCCTTCCTTTGATTTCGTGAAAGATCAGGAGGTATATATTGATCATGCAGGTATGCATATATATCTCTATACCATGGGGAATTGGGTCTTGTTATCATACATATATATTCAGTGGATGGTATTTCCCGAGCTAGCACAATGAGTTGTTCTACTTGGAATGCAAAGTCAGTCCCATCATTTGGCATATCCAAGAGAGAGCCTACTGTTGCCATTACATCGGCTACCTTATTCTGCGCTCTTGGTATTTGTTCAAATGTTACATTGGTGAAGAGTTGCTTGTATTCTTCTACCAATTATTTTTAGGGTGTTATCTTATCATCTTTTGTACTGCAATCACCATTGACTTGATTAATAATAAGCTGTGAGTCTTTGAAGACTTGAAGTTCCATGATTTTCCACTGTAGTGCAGTACAAAGTCCTACCACCAGGGCTTCATATTCAACAATGTTTTTGGTGCAAGGGAAGATGATCCTGAATGATTTAGGAATTGAATCTCCTTGAGGAGTTATGAATAGAATTCTTCCTCCTTCTCTGTGATTTGTGTGAGACCCATCAAAGAATAGTTTCCAGTTTGTTTGTGCTGATAGTGTAAATACCGATTCATCTGGAAAATCTACCGTCTTGTAGGGGTACTTCTACAAGTTGATCTGCTATGATTTATCCTTTAATGGATTTTTTGTCAACATATTCAATGTCGAATTCAATAAGTATCATGACCCACTTGGTAAGCCTTCCAGTTAATGCTGTTTTGTTCTTCAAGTATTTGAGTGGATCGAAGTGTGAGATGAGTTGGACTTTATGACTCAACATATAATGTCTCAGTTTTTGTGATTCAAAAACTACTACAAGACACACTCTTTCTATTGGTGTGTAAATGAGTTCGTATCCAATGATTGTTCTACTGATGTAATAGACAACTCTCTCTTTTCCTTGTTCATCATGTCATGCTAGAAGAGCACCTAAGGAGGAATTTGTTGCATCTATATATAGGAGTAATGGTTTCCCGTGCATGGGTGGAACCAAGACAGGTGTGGACAAAAGATATTCTTTTAGTTTTTGGAATGCCTCCCAGAATTGTTGTGTCCATTTGAATGTGACACCTTTCTTTAAAAGGTGTTGAAATGGCTGGCACTTTTCTACCAATTGGGCAATGAAATGCCTTATGGATTGCAATCTGCCTTCCATACTTCTGAGTTGCTTGAGTGTAGTGGGTGAAGACATGTCTAAAATGGCTTTTACTTTTTCTGGATCTATTCCAATGCCACGATTGGATACAATGTGTATACACATAAAAATGACTATGAACGATTAAATAAATATTTTATATTTATTTAATGTTTATTCTTCTATTAAATAGTTAATTTGAAAAGATTAATTATTTAATTTATTTCATGTCCTATTAATTAATTTAATTGAAATGTTTTATTAATTAATTCATTTATCCTTTCCCTCTAATCAATCATTTGAATATCTAATATTTAATGATTATTCTTCTATCCTATAGTCTCAAATATTAAATAATTTCTTAAATTATTTAAAACTCCTTTTCCAACTCACCTTCCATCTCCACTTCATCTTCCCTTTGCCAACTCATCCATCATGGGGCTAAATTAATTCAACAAAATTAAAATAAATAAATCATTTATTATCCACTTATCTTCAACCTCCAAATTTAATGAAATATTGTGTACGTACACATATTTCATAACCTTCTTCTATATTCTCCCCAACACCCCTACCTCTTAGGAAGGACTTGATTCCACTTGTCCTCTCATGCCTAAATCTTCTCCAACCATCCCTATATTCCCTCAGTCAACAACCTAGTCAAGGTGAGATGAGTGACACTTGTCTTCTCCTTCCCCCTTTCTCTCAACGTTCACCTTTGCTCACAACCATCCAAATCTACAGATTTGGTCATGACCGTTGATCTAGGTCACATTATCTTATCCTCTCAAGGTCTATAAAATTAGGTGTTTGAGTTGAGAGGGAGTTAGTCTTCAAGTGATTTTTCAAAGCTAATCATTAGTGAAAACTTATGCATCCGTGAGTTTTAATCTTGAACCAAATAGCATAATCATTTAGCATAGTCATTTAGCATTGCATATCATAGTATCCGTTAGCTATCAGTTATCAGTCCATTCTTCATATGCCATCTTGGAAGATATTAGCGCTTGTCTGAGAGCACACCATCTGCAACCAGGAATAGTGGAGTTAGGATACAACAAGACTTAAATCATGAAGGTAAAAATAGTGTTTCTATTTTAATATCAATTTCATGTAGTTTCATTGGTTGAGTTTGGATTTCCTGTAGAATTTCTTTTATATTTTGTTAAACTAACATGTTGCAGGTAGTATTCCGATGATGGAATTCAAGTCGACAACACAATGAATCCCAAGAATTTTTCGGATGATACTCCGAAATCACATTTTTTTGGATTGAGCCTTACATTGTATTGCTCAAGTCTATCAAATATTTTATCCAATATGTTTAGATAATCATCTCTTGTGTTGGATTTTGCTAGCAAATCATCGACATAGTCTTCCATGATTGTGTGTATCATGTCATGGAATAAGGTGGTCATTGCCCTTTGATAAGTAGCACTTGCATTTTTAAGGTTGAATGGCATCACATTCCAGCAATATGTTCCCCAGGAACAAGTGAATGTTATTTTAGGTTGGTCCTCTTGTGCAATTCTGATTTGATTATAACTAGAAAAGCCATCCATTAGTGATAGCATTTCATTTCCAGTTGTCAAGTCCACTATCATGTTTATGTTAGGGAGTGGAAAGTCATCTTTTAGGTAAGGCTTGTTGAGATCCTAAAATCGGTGCAGATCCTGATACCTCCAATATGCTTGGTTACTGGGACTAGATTTGAAATCCACTCAACATAGTCTATGGGTCTAATGAAACCCACTTTCAACAATTTTTGTAGCTCAATTTTGACTAATAAAGCTATGTGAGTGTGCATTTGTCTGAGTATCTGTTTATATGGTTTGACTCATGGTAGTAATGGTAATGATGTAAGACTAGTTCAGGCTCTAACCCAAGCATATCTTCATAAGACCATGTGAAATTGATGGGTCTTTTCTTAAAGAATTGGCTAAACTTCTCTTTTTTTGTTGGATTCAGGGACTTTGCTAGGTGTATATTACAAACTTTTTCAGCATCATCGATGTTGATTTTTTCAGTTTATTCTACCAATAATGTTGATTGTTCACTATCAAGAGGAAGAGTGTCCATTATGTTATGAGAAATGTGTTCCTCTTCATTATCATTGTCTTGACTAGAAGAGGAGCTTGCTTCTCCAAAATATGCAGTTCTGTCTAGATCTATTGCAAAGCCAACCTTGTGATCATCATAAGGGAGTCCATCCCTTGCACCCAAGAATTCAACTATGGCTTCATCATTTTGAAACCAATCTAATTGTGGCTTTTCTTTTTGCCCCCAGTCAATCAAATATGGATGTATAAGGGGTAGGTCATTGTTCCCTTTTGTCATAGAAGATCCTTATAAAATGCATACTTGGTTATTTGGATGACCTAATATGTCCTCATCATGAATTTCTTGTGGGTTGTCATCATTATCAGATGGGAATTCATAGTCATGAGAATTTGTCACACTTTCTATGTATGTTTCACTTTCTGAGGCTGTGTCACTCATCTCCTCTTGTTCTTGTAGCTGAGTTTGATTAGTGTACCTCCTTTGTATTGTGGATACCCTTCTTAAGCTTGGTATTAGTCATTGTAGTCTTTCTTCATTTGACTCAAATGGAGGAGCTGGAGTTGTTTCCCTTGTAGAAAGTATTGACAACAACCAAGGATTAGGCTCATTTGCTGGTGCTAAGCCTATATCTATTACCATATTTGGTTGTTCAGATATTTTTGGTACTGTATTACTAGATGATTATGTGTTAGTTTCTTATAGAAGTTGCCTCATATCTTCACCACCCGATTCCATACTAGGAGATGTTGGTGCTCTCTTGCTTTTGTGAGATGAAGAGGGAAATACTTGTCTTGACAACTGATTCTGAGGTATGTACTCTAAGATTAACCTAGGCTTGTTCAATATATCTAGTGTATGTTTCCTTTCCTCAGTTATCTTTGGTACATGTTTATAGCCTAGCCCTTGATTCTTTGGGTTTTCATGTGGTAGAATAGGTTCTAATATGCCTTGCTTCTGTAATCACAATCCTATGGTACCATTGCACCCACATTTTTGTAGCATCTTGAAGCCTTTTCCATACTGGCTAGAGGTAACCTAGGTATTGTCATGTCATCTTCTTCTCTATATATCTAGTGATTGACATATTCATTTAGAGATTCTTCTTATAACTCTCCCCATCTAATGAAAGAGCATGAATTTGAATACTTCACTGTTTCTTTTCCTTTATCTTGTTTCATTAGTGTGTTTTGAGGCTTCCCAAAAGACTTGGGAGAAAGAGATGATTATTTTGCCATTCGGGGTACTCGAAACAGAATATTCCCCACAACCAACTTCCTTAATCTATAAAGAAGATGTGGTAGGTGTATTTTTCTTGGTTTCTGTGATTGATAATGATTTCATTTGTAAGTGAAGTGGAGTTGCCTCATTGTTTGGTACTTGATTATTTGTGCTGGCCTTAAATAATTGCCATGTTGAAAAGGGTTTGGGTCACCGTGAATGGTGATCTCAATGCCATTGTATGGGAACGTCATGCATTGGTGAAAAGTTGATGGCACCACTTGCATTATATGTATCCATGGGTGGCCTAATAGCATATTGTACCCCAATTCTACGTCTAGGACTTGAAAGGTGATGTTTGTTGTAACTGGTCCTATTTGTACTGGCAAAGTCACTACACCCTTAGAAGGGCATTCTTCGTTGTCATAAGCTTTGATATTGATTCTCTTGGTAGAATTAATATAATGTTCAGAATATCCTAAAGCTTTGATCAAATGTAATGTACATATGTTAAGGTCAACTCTACCATCTATAAGTACTCTTTGAAATTTCTTCAGTCAATCAAAGCTTCCAAGTGTAAAGGATTATTATGCATGGGTCGGACTATAGGTACATCCTACTTAGTGACTGCGACCTTTGAAGCTGCCAAGTTTCCAACCATGGACTGGAATGTGTTCTCATCAATATCTCTGGCAACAACTGAATCTTGTAATTCTTTGTCAAGGACTACCTTATGAGTTGGGGAGATGCGCAGTAACTCAAATAATGAAATTTGAGTTGGAATTCGCTTCAAATGATCCACCATATTGTTATTGCTAGTTGTTGAAGGAGGATTTGAAGGTACCCCTTGCAATGTGACCTTTGATCTTATAGTGATGACAACAAAATCTCTACTTGTGGGATTTATTGTGACTGTAGCCACTATGTCATCTCTTGCACTGAGTGCGTTTATGACATAATCAAAGGTGACATTAGTATAATTGGTAGTATTGTTTTGTGCATTAAAACTAGAAGCCTTTGCTTTGTCATGCTTGACAAAGGGATCCTTGAAGACGATATGATCTATGTTTGATGTCTTACTAGAATCCATAGTAATGTCACCTTGATCAATGAGATCTTGTATGAGGTTTTTTAGTTTGTAGCAACTTGTTGTCTTGTGACCTTTATTGCAGTGGTATTCACATAAATCATTGTCGTTCCACAAAGCAGGCTTAAAAGGACCTGTTTCATAGGGCCTAACTTCTGGTAAAGTTATGGCATTACTTTGTATCAATTTTTTGAGTTCAATAGGTTCACCAAGGGGTGCAAAGCTTCTTTTGGGTGCACCTACCCTTGGTGGTCTTGGATTGCTTGACTGCAGTGCATTAGTGTTGTTTATCTGAGTTTGATTCATACTGGCAAGATCAACTGGTCCTTGTAGAGATACTACTAGTTGAGCTCTGTTTACAACACGGGCATCAACAACTCCATCATTTGTGAAATTCTTATTCCTAGGCCAAAATTTTGGCCTTTCATTGTTTGTACTTGTGTTTGGCCCATTATCTTTGTGGTGTTTTAGTATCCCTTGCTCTAATACGCCTCTTTCACATTTGATGACTTTTTTAATGATATCTTTAAAATTGTTTAGGCATTGCATTTGTAATGAATACTTAATTGGAGGTACAAGATTTTCATTGAAAATATCTACTTGCTCAACTTTAGGGATGTGACTAAGACATTTGCGGTATAAGCCTCGCCATCTTTGCAAGGATGTAGTGAAGGTTTCTCCTTCCTTTTTCTTTGATGCACATAAATCCATCAAGGTAACTGGATTATCTATATTGAATGCAAAGTTTGATATGAATAACTCAACCAGTTCACCCTACGAAGAAATCTTAGGTGGGAGGTGTGAAAACCATTCTAATGAAGTCACTCCAAGACTTTTGGAAAATAACATCATTAAGTATGTATCATCGTGAGCGACCTCGATACATGCTGTGAAGAATTATTTGACATGATCTCAAGGATCACCTTTCCCTTTATATTTGTCAAACCTTGGAGTCTCAAAATGCGTGGGAAAAGGTGGCATGTATAAATTTTTTCAAAAGGATATGGATGGAGGTCTTCCATTGTATAGCTCTTTTTATCATTGACTATTTGCATATTGGTCATCTAATTCTAAAGATTCTCTATTTTTTGAGTTAGGATCTCTGTTTGCATCAATGGTGTACTGACTTGATGAGTGTTTCCCATAAAAGGAATAGTATTGGAGTGTCTTTGAGCTTGCTGAAATGTAGACTGACCATGTAGTTGTGTACCATAAGTCCCACTAGATGGTGTAAAGTATGCAAATTGTGCATTTACATTCGGCTGAGTTGAGCTAGTTATTCCTTGATTCACATTTTGGCCATTGTAGGTGGATCCACCTGAAACTGAAGATTGAGTTATACTTGCTGAAGCAGGGTTTTGAACTATTGTAGCTTACGTTGTTACATTGGGAATTGTTTGAGATGTAACATTAGTACTTGCTGATGCAACTATTGACTGTGTTGAAGTTGTAGTTGCTTGATTATTTTGAGATATAGCCTAGGTTGATGTAGCAAGTGTTGCTTGAGTCTGTTTAACAGTAGGTACTTCAGAAACATTTTGATTCAATGTCACACCTAGCAGAAATATAGTCGAAATGTCCACCCCTGGAGGTAATTTGGCCCCATTTTGGACTAATAGTGCGAGATATCTGTCTCTACCATTATTGATGAGAGCATTGAGAATCATAAGCATTGCAGGATCTTGTTGGGCTACTTCCAATTCTTCTTTTGTCATATTATGTTGTATTTCATCAATGGAAGGCATATTATTTGTGTTTGTTGATAAGGTTGTGGGTCTCTGACATGGTGTTTGTTGATTTATGGACAAGTTCATATTCCATGTTTGGTTAACTGAAGGGTCATTGTTAGGTTCCATCTGATGTTTCACCTTTTGAGCACATGTTAATGGCATGAATGTTATTCCAACGTGATCTTGACTCTTTAAGACTCTCTAAAATGCAAATGCAAGACTCAACTAAATGTAGCTAGGTATGCTTCTAAGACTTTATAAAAACTAAAATGCAGATAATGCAATCTATGAGTGAAGACTTTCTATCAAGAATTTCAGAATTCAAACACAAGATCTTCAACGTATTGCTGAAATGCTTCAAATTCTGCCTCTTCTTTGATTTGATTTTTGAGGTCTATGCCAATTTGTACTGACTTCCGAACTTCCTCATCTATGACAACTTGGACCATGTCGTATTGGTCTTGATAAACTATCAATTCTTCAACAAGAATATCTAAACCATCAATTATTTCTAATTGAACGTTGTTTGACCTAAGATTGGGTTGCTCAAATGGGAATTTATCATTTCCTTTTAGATCCATATGCTAAAGATTACAATGCAGACTATATGGAACCTATGAATGATTGATACTTTGCTTTAAGAACTCTAACTAGGATTTAGAAACTCTTCTATGGTCTTTTCAACAAATTGGTCGATGGCTTCCTTTGGAGTTGCCTTTTTTATATTTTCTTTAATTTTTTATCAAGACAGACAAATTTTTGGATCTCATTATCTATGACAATTTCAACTATATCATACTGATCATGATCAACTTTTAGTTTCCAAGCAATCTTGTCCAAACTATCAGTTATTGCTGATTGGTAATTGTTTGGTCCAAGATTGGGTTGCTCAAATGGAAATTCATCGTCTCCTTTCAAACCCATGTATTTAGGTATGTTTCTTAGACTCTAATGCAATACTTAATTCTATATGAGTGGATGCAACTTGGTTTAAGACTACTCTTTTTGTGATGTGAGGACTTGTACAAAAAAATTGTGTAGTATGATGACACTAAAGGACTTATGCATGAACTAGATTTCCAGGACTTAAGATCACTTAAGAATGTTGTGTTTTCCATCTTTGAATTGTGCAAAAGTTTTGGTTTGATGTTGATGCTTGACTTTGCTGAGGGACTTGACCTTGTTGATGTTTTTTGATTAAACCTGGTTGAGATTCCACTTTGTTTTTGGTATTTTCTAAAATGTTTGAATTTGGTGAAATGTAGCAAATGACATAGCAGACACATCAAAAAGAATAATAACACAGAAAGAATACTTATTTAAAGAACTTTTTCAAATTCTCATGAATGTTGGAGTCTTTTTCAAAACTCCATTTTGTTTTTGTTGTAATTGGTCAATCGATAACACATCAAGTAGACTCTCCTAATGGTAAAAAGGTCACAAGTATTACCACAACCCACATCTTGATACTCCATCAGCTCAAACAACCCTATCACACCCTAGGGTGCACTCATTTTTTTGCTTTTTTCTGGAAATTAGACCAAAGAAGATTTCTCCTCAATTGGCCCATTTTCCTGGGAGATATATGGTGAGTGTCTTGGGGGAAGATTCTTCTCCACCCTTGCACTGTAATAATCCAAGTTTCTGGTTACTGACTCAGTTGGGCTTCTAATTTCTAAGGTGTTTAGAAAGGGTTTTGTTCTAGTGGTCACAATCAGTAGCGTTTTACACTTCATTGAGCGAGGTCTCCCAGTCTGTAGAGGTTACGCTCTGCATATTTTAACGTACTGTATAGGCACCGAGGGAGGCATAATGCCATTGTGACAACATGTAACACTCATTGCATATGATTTTAACCACATACGTATTTATTTACAGTGGCTTGGATTACTTGGCTTTAGCCATTGCCACTTAGGTCGACACCAACCTTAATGGTGCCCTAAGGGCAACTCGGGAGGGCAGGCCTTCTAAGGGATGTAAATACAAAAATTTACTGAAAGCATAAAAGAAGAGAGTCTGGTTTTCTGATCACACATTGAAGGGGAGAGCATAATACCTATCCCTTTCAAGAAACGAAAAACAAAGTTCTTTTTATCCTTCCATTGCAATGATTTTCTATTCTAAGTGGAGATGTTGCTCCACATAAGCATGGCGTTCATTTTTAACCTTCATAGCAATTTGTGAAAGAACAAGAAAGAATTTGATTTTGTTCTTGCTAAAAGCACCAAAAGAAGATCTCTACTCTAACCTTACAAAGAAAATAATGTTAGTAGACATATGGTGGGCTATCCAGCCTAATTTTCTCAGTTACAAAGCTCTATCTTTTCACAAACATAGAGCAATCCTGATAAAAACTAGAACTAAATAAAGATAGAATTTAAAAAACCTAAACTTGTAATTGCGAACTAACTACTAAGCAATTGCGAACTGATATCTGATCAATTGCGAACTGATATATTGTCAATTGCAAATTGCTGTGATAGCAATTGTGAATTGATGTCTGAGCAATTGCGTAGCAATATCAGGTCAATTGCTCTTCAGTTATTTTTTTAAATTTTTTTTAAATAAACAACAACAAAAGATAAAAGATAGAGATTTATTCTGCAATGATGTTATCCCAAATCACACGAGCCATCGCATCAATGTCGTCATTAAATTTGTATTTGGTAATGAATCAGTGGATGCTTCTATGGTATTGGGCGATTTCTTCTTTTTCTTCAATTCGTGAAGCTCTTTCTCCTTTTAGGAGTCTTTGGTATGCTTTTTGTTCTCTCCTATGTTGTCTTGTCCTCCTTGCACCTGAGATTTTGAAGGTTACCTTTTCTGCCATTGGATTAGACACATTTTATGCAAAAAATAAAAATTTCCAGAATTGAAAATTTTTTATGGGTTAGGTGCGCGATATCAACTTATTAAGAAATGACAAACAAAACAAATAATTTTTTCCTTTTTTGATCAATTGCAGTGGATTTCACTATCAATTGCAACTAATTTTTATAGCAAGTGCGGATAAATATTTGCAATTGCGAATTTCTATCTAATCAATTGGGGATTCTAGTTTTCTGTGCATGTACGGATCTGGAAAATCAATCAAAAACAACAAATGAAGGTTAGCATTTCTTCATGTCGGGTTCACCAATGTTTCTCATGTTTGAAATCATCAAATCTATGCTAATTAGACTGAAAAGATGAATCGCAAAAATCCTTAACTAATTAAGCTGATTTTAAACACAATGCAATGAAATAAATGATAGAAATAGAAAAATTAATCCAAATTAAAACTCCTTATTATCCACTTGTTCTTCCATTGTTCTTCTCCATTATTGTTGGTGTAGGTGGCTCTCAGGTGTTGCACTTGATTTCCTGCATAAGATGGACAATAAATTTGCAGATTGTGATTCTCTATTCAGGATTCTAAATGCTGAATGCTAGATTGGAAATGATGAGATGAGATTGAATTTATTGATTTTCAACACAAAAGAGGTGAGAATTTGAACTCAAGTGTTGATTGATAGACAACTAAAATTGATTGATCTGTTAACTCATTAGATTGAGGAGTCAACTCAATTGCTTGGAGAGTGAACTCAATGGATTGGAGAGTGAACTCAATAGAATGGCTAGTGAACTGAATAGACTAGTCGGTTGACTAAATTGATTGATTAGAAGACTCTCTTGATTGAGGAGATGACTAATTAGATGGGTTAGAAGACTAAAATGATTGATTAGTCATAAAAAGCTGATTTTGAGTGAAAATGGGAGATTGAGGAGTTAACTGAGTTAACTAATTAGAAAATTGATTTGATCAATCAGTTCTAATTTTAACATGTGTTGTAGGATTTTAAAATTGAAATTGATTTTCATTTTCAATTTGGATTTGAATTTGGACTTTCAACTGCTGAAATGCACATGAAATTAATTGAAATTTAGATTTGGTGAAATATAAATTTGGAAGAAATGAAATTAATTGGGATTAAGTGAAATTTGAATTTGGGGAAAATGAAATGAAATTAGATGGAATTATTTGGAATTTTAATTTGGGGATTTGGAAGAATTAAATTAATTAATTAAATAATTTAAATGAAATAATTTAATCATAATTAATTAAATAATAAAGATGATTTAACTAAGGAAAATGTCTCAATTAATTAAATAGTTTATATTTAATTAATAATTGAGATAGGGTTAAATGATGAAATGACAGGAATTCGATAATTAGAAATGTTGAATGTGATGATCAGAAAAAATATTTAATTAAATCAAATAATTAATGAATTAATTAATTAATTAAATGAATAATTAGTGTAGAATTAATGATATTTTTAGGTGTCTACAATAGGTACTTGCTTTTTAGTTGTAGCTTTAGGTTCTTCCTATGAGCATCATTTCTGACCTCACCAAGTTCTGCAAATTGTTCCATCCTCTCCTCCATTGGCTTTGGAATATCCCATTCATGCTTCTGGATAAACTTATATAGTGGCAAGAAGTTGTTCATGGGCACTTTAACCTGTGCACCATATACCAACTCAAATGGAGATCTTCGTGTAGCCTTCTTAACAGTGATTCTATCATGCCATAATCCAATCTTTAACTTTGACTCCCATGCCGTTTTATTCATTTCCAGAGTCCTCTTGATGATCTTTAATTGACTTGTTGCTAGATTCAGCTTGCCCATTTCCCTGTGGGTGATATGAGGATGAATAGGAGATACTGATACCATAAGTACTGCAGAAATCGGTAAACTCCTCAGATCTGAAGCATATTGTGTTGTCCATTATCAATCTAGCTGGAATTCCAAATCTGGTTATTATTTTGCTTATCAAGAAATCATCTACAACTTTACTAGTTGCCTACCTAGTGGGAATATCTTCCGACCATTTTGTAAAATAGTCAATGGCTACTAGAATCCATTTATGTCCCCCACTAGATATTTCAACCATCTCCCCAATAAAATCTATACCCCATTCATGGAAAGGAGCTTCAACATGCATAGGTCTAAGAGGCAAAGCTCTTGAATACTTGACTTTACCTAAGAACTTCTAGCAAGGCTCACATTTTTTGACAAATTCATGAGCATCCGTAAATAATGTAGGCCAAAAATACCTAGCCCTTAACACTTTATGAGCATTAGTTTTAGCTGTATAATTCCCCCCACATATTCCTGAGTGTATGTCTTTAAGCATTACTTGAGACTGATGCTTATCTAAGCATAACAATAACATACCATCTATGTTTCTGTAGTATAAATCTCCAGAAACAAAAACATAGCTCTGGGCATGTAGTTTCAGAGTCCTTTTCTGAGTATTAGTGAGTTCATCAGGACATTTTGCATGCTTTAGAAAATACAAAATGGTGGTATACCAAGGAGTATGCTGCAGGCTACATATGTTGTCTTTTATGATAGTTAAAACAGTAATCTCGGTAGCATCCAAATTCTTTTCTGCCATCAACTTTTCTAAATCCATGTCTCGAACCAACTTAGTAATCTGAATATCAATATTAAATTCTTGGATTTTTTTGATCCATCTACATCTTCTGCCTGTCATCTCTGATTGGACAAATGTATCTTTTACTGCAACATTGGGCACATAAGCTATGACTTGGGTGCCTACAAGATAAGGCATGGAATTTTTCACAGCTTTGACTAAAGAATAAGCTTGCTTTTCCATGATGTCATACTTGAGCTTTGCTACCTGAAGGGATTTACTATAGAAAGCAATAGGTTGTTCATACCCCTCATTTTTCTTTTGTAACATAACAACACCTATAATGTGAAATGAAGGAAAAGAAAAAACTTGAAAAGGCTTGCTGAAATCAGGTGCCTTCAAAATAGGGGCTTGTTTGATGGCCCTCTTGATAGCCACAAAAGCCTCTAAAGCTTCATTTGTCCAGTTGATCACAACCCCTTTCTTTAGCATCTTGGAAATAGGTTTCACTATTTTATCAAAGTTAGCTATGAACCTACAGACAAAGTTTATCTAGCCAAAGAAAGATTGGATGGATTTCATAGTTTTGGGGATAGGTATCCTGTCAATGACAACCACTCTCTCAGGATCTATTCTTACTCCATCCTTGGACACAATGTGTCCTAGAAGTCTAACTTTAGTTACAACAAAGTGATGCTTCTTAGGATTAAGATAAATCCCATACTCCAGTGCTCTGGTGAATACCTTTTCTAGGTGTAAGCAATGCTCCTTTGCTTTCTTGGAGAATGCTGTTAAATTATCTTGATAGACAACCATAATGGTGTCTATAATGTTTGAGAAAGCTATATACATAGCTCTTTGAAATGTTTCTCCAACATTAGTAAGTCCAAAAGGCATTCTAAAATAAACATAGGTTCCCCATTTGGTAGTGAAGCCACTCTTGTATTGCTTAGTTTCTTTGACCTTCACTTGGTTGTAATGAGAGAATCCATCCATCATAGATAGTAACTCACAACCCGTGACCTTCTATATAATTTCTTCCATGTTAGGCATAGGGTAATTATCTTTCAATGATGACACATTTAAATTCCTGAAATCCACACACAATCTAATGTCACCATTTTTCTTCCTAACAGGGACAAGATTAGAAACCCATGATGGATTCCTAATGGGTTTGATAATACCACCATCTCTAAGTTTCATTAGTTCCTCTTGCATTTTGGGTCTAAGAATTAGGTTTATTGGCCTTTGATTTTTCCTAAAAGTTCAAAGGTATTTCATGTTAGAACAGGTCTTCCCTGTAAGCTCTTAGGTCATCATATGACCATGCAAAAACATGCTTATACTTTCTAAGTAAAGTAATCAGCATGGATCTAATATTTGGGCTGATCCTTCTACCAATGTAGACCTTTCTAGGAGACGAATCAATTCCTAAGTTAATCTCTTCAAGGTCTTCTTTTTTAATAGGGTACTGCTTCATTGTTTGACTGTCTTGATTGTCAAATACTCTTTCCAGCAACCCTTTTGGGATTTTGTTTGTCTTTAGCTGCAATATTTCATTCCCAAAAACAATGTCCTTACCATCTATGTTTTCCACAAAAGCTTCAAAGTATATCTCTTGACTGTCATACTCATCTATGTAATGCAAGAATATCAACAAGTCATCATCATTAAAAAATTGCTAGCTATAGATATTATAAGGTATGACAGGTCTGGTTTTTATATCCACCTTCGAAATTCCAGCCATGGTGATATCATCACTCTTCAAAGAAACATTTGCCATGAATTTTTCCATAATATTCTTTGATCTCTCTATCTATCTGATGTTGAAGGCATCAAAAAATTCCAATGAGTCCCACACAGTTGATCTGTATTTCTTCAGTCTATCATTCTTGGAAGAATAGATAGATCTAACCTAAGACACAATCAATTCTTACTCCCCCCATACTGATAGTTTATTTATCTTGTGCTTAGTGGAAATATTTAAACCCAGTAATAATGCTTAATATTTTGCCACATTGTTAGTGCACTCAAAAAGCAACTAGAAAGAATATTTAAATGTCTTTCCACTTGGTGCAATAAAAACTGCTCCAGCACCCGACCCCTCTTTACAACAGGCTTTGCCAAAATACATATGCCATAAATCTTCCAGCTATCCTGAATTTTAGTTTCTACAAGGTCTGCAACTTATGGGGATGGTTCAATGGGTTCAACCCTGAAGTTCCCCATATCAAAGTCACAAAACATCACCATGTTATTTAGGTCAGCTTGCTCAATAGTAGTATCAGATCTAGGTTCTCTTTCTAACCTGACATCTTGTCCACTAATAGGGATTGTAGCATATCATAAATCTAGTTAAATGTTTCCCCCAACCACTTGTTGGCAGTGGGTCAGCGTCCCTCATGGGGATTCACGACATGGTTTAACAACTTCCTGTGGATTCTATAAGTCTAGTGGTTGTATTGGGCATTGACAGGTCGATCTTTTGGTGCAATGACAACCCTAGCTTGTAACAAGTGGTATTAGAGCTTGGTCACAGGTTCTAATCACGCAGGCCGCGATGAGTGATGTTGGGAGGGGGATTGTTGGTAGTGGGTCAACGTCCCTCATAGGGATTCATGACATGGTTTAAAAACCTCTTGTGGATTCTATAAGTCCAGTGGTTGTATCAGACATTAACACCACTTTCATCCATTGTCTAGACAAAAGAATTCCATAATTTGGGGGGACATATACAACTGTTACATCTACCTTGTAGGAAGCCTCTGGAAAATTTTCTATCTTGACTTCTAAATTTTTTAGGATGCCTATCACAGGTATGGACCTACTGTCCATGGCATAAAATCTCCCATAGTTATAGTCAACATTTAACCCAAGTTCTTCCATGACTCCTATAGGAATGATATTAATAGTAGCTCTAGAATCAATCATACAATTTTTTACATGCTTTCCATTGATCAACAAAGTCATGTAGAAAGGATCTACTTGGGAAGGGATTTTGGTAATAGTATTCCCTAGATAGACCTCAGGAGCTTTCATTATTCTAGAGTGTTCCCATTGTGTACAATTCATTTCATTTTCTAAAACAACATTGTTGTGCAAATCATCTTGGGGCATACTAGGAACTCCATTTATCAAAGCTAAAGCATTATTTCTATGTTTTGGGATTTACATCATTTCCAACAAAGGAACATAAATTTTTATCTGAGCCAATATTTGCATCATATAAAAATAAGGTGTTGTATCCTACCTTAAAGCAATCTCTCTTGGTATGGTGTGCACAATCTCTTTAACGTGGGGGCATACACTCCGCTCATATTTTCTCCTTGATACTCAAAGTTGCTTAGTGAACTTAGCTTTTCTTTGTAATTTTTTGTATCCCTGCCTTTCATGACTCATGGTGACAGGAACCTTTCTACTTGCAGTCATGGTTCTCTCTCTTTATCTTCCCTTTTACTTTGTCAATCGATGTCATAAGATCCTTAGCCCAATGGGGGCTTGGTGTATCTTGCCTCCTTGACATGGTGAAAGTCTTTCAATCTTGTTTCCTTGTACTTTATCAGAAGTATTGGCGTATGCTTATACTCTCGCTAAAGTGGGGGCTAAATGTAACATCATAAAATTGTGACCTTGCAATTTTCAACCACATTTGGGTGTTCACATTGACAAAACAAATCCCTAAGCCTGATCGAAGACCCGAGACATGCTCATATTGCCCGAAAACTACATTTCTTTGCACCCCGCACTCTCCTTTCCTACTTTCTTTCCTCGATAAGGGTAGGACAGGGGCATGGTGCCCTTGTCCTTGCCCTATTTTGGGACCCCTATGCATTTATCTTGCATTGAGCTTTGCAATTTTGAAGCTGGAAAAGTTTCCCTATGTCGGCCTATGACAAAAAATTAGTCAATTAACCCTAATTGGTGGATATATAAGATGCATTGTTCTCTCCTATTTGCATAATAAGTCAATAAGAGATAATGAGATAAGTTCAATAAGCATACATGATGTAGAAATTGCGATCCTAAGTGAAACCAAGAATTCAAGTATTGAGCATTCTCAAGTCTCTTTCAAAGCTAGGTATTGCATTCAAGTCAAGGATTCAACCATTGAAGAGGAGATCTCTTCAATCATTCAATTCCACACAAGCAACTCTATCTACATTTCAATTTCATCCTCCCTTGAGGTGAATTCTATTTCAGTATTCCATTTACATTTACTTGCAAGTACTACTTTACATCATTTGGTTAATTCCAAAACTGGGGTTTGACCTAAAGGAAAACCCCCAATCCCAACCCCTTTTCCTCTCTTTTCTATGTGTAGGTTGCAGGTGTGCAATTGTATTTGCAGATTTGAACTTCATTCTCAGAGATGGAAAAACCCTTTTCGGCGCACAAAATTTTTGGAGGACCTTGTGCACTTTCAATACAATCCCAACAACTTTCACTCAAATTTACAGGGGAGCTTCGTCTTGACATTTTACTACCAATTCCAAGTGCACAACTTTATCTCGCATTCCTATGTCAAGTTATAGTAATTTCTTTATCTCTTTTACATTTAGTCTTGAATCACATAATTCAATCTTTTACATTCTAAAAGAGGGGTTACTTTACTTTTCAAATCCATTGTCAATTCACCTAGCATTCAATCTCTTCCTATTGAGATTAGATCTAGTGAATTCTTCCCCCTCTTTTAATGTAATGTGCATGAAAACGTTAAGGAGAATCTTTTGTGAAACTTTCACTCCTCTTGAGGAGAGAAAAGCTTTCCTCTTGATTTCTTCATCACCCTCTTTCACCACCATTACATTTTGGTGAACGCGACATCTTACATGCTTGACATTTCAAATAATTGCATATTTTTCATTTACAAGTTTAATTTTAGTGCATATTTATAAAACTTAGTGGTTAATTCAATAAAAACCCTAGTTTTCAAAAAATTGGAATTGAACTTGTGTCTTGTAAAAAAATGATATCTATTGTTTTAGATCTGAAAATTTCTTTGCTTGAAAAGTTCAATTTCATCATTGTCTTGTTCAATTTGCAAATTCAAATTTTATAAAATTAAGTGGTTAGTTGTCAAAACCCTAATTTTCAAAAATCAACTTGTGCAAAAATTGAATTCACATTTAATTTTAAGATTTAGGACTGTTTTCAGATTTGTCTTCTTGTTTAAAATTCAAAATTTCAATTTCCCTCCCTTTTCCAAAATTTAAAATTTTAAAATTAAGTGGTTAGATCCTAAAACACTAATTTTCAAAATTAATTGGATTTTGTGCAAATTTCAATCAATTTCAATCAATTTCAGTTTTCTAAACATTATTTAAGGTGGCCTTATCCATTAGGTTTGACCTTTTTCAAATTTGCAATTGAATTTTTTATCTTTTTCAAAACCCTAATAGGGTCCCATTTTCACATTCAAACCTTAATTTCGTCTATCTAAACTTCCTAGAATCAACGAATTTTTGGGGGTCAACTTTAAAATCATCATAACTTTCATCCTTGAAAATTTCTAAAAAAGTTGGGAGGACCGTGTGCACTTTCAACACAGTCCCTGACTTTTTTCCCTAAATTTTAGGAGACTGTTAGGACTGTATTTAATTGCTTAAATCCAGAAAATTGGTTGATTTTCTCGAATTTTGCTCTCTCTAAAATAAAAAATATCTCCCAATTTCAATATCACAACTTTCAAGAAAAAATTTGAAATTAAGTGGTTAATTATAATCTGCCTTGATTTTAAATATTCAAATTTGAGCAAATTTAATTTTGAAATTAAGTGGTATTCCATTGGCCCTAATTTTAAATCTCAATTTCTTAAATTATTTTGAAAATTGTCATTCCTCCTTTCAACAAAGTTCAAATTATGTAATCATAAATTCCTTGAATTTTGCATTATTCAATTTTGCAAACTTTATTCAAATTTCAAATTCAAAATTCAAATTTCCCTCTAGTGCATGAGTTTTACCACTATTAGTCCTACCTATACTATCCCCGTTAGATGAAGCATTAGAATTAAGACTTCCCAAGGTTTAATTATTGAGGAGATGGAGCCTAATTTGGGTGAGTTCTTCAATGAGGATAATGCTAATTCTTCCCATCCTAATAACATCCCTATATACCTAATTGATGATTCCAATGATGAAGAAGAATCTTTGACTAGAGTATCTATTGATCAACTTTCAAAATTGGATAATCAATTTGACAACTTTCAACAATGGATGTCTCAAGAATACCCTAATATTGAACCTCTTCCATTAATTGAAGGCCTAAAGCGCATGATTCAAAGTGATAAGAATGAAATTGATATATTGTGTGACATTTCTCATATTGTTGATTCTAATGTCATGCCTATAACAAGTTGTGCTGAGAGCTTAGGTTATTCACAACCTTCTACACAAATCAATCATTCTATTCCTTCTACCACTCTGATAGCTAGTATTCCTACTTTCACTTCAAATATCATGGCTACATCAAATCAACATGTCATACCTACAACCATTACTCATGGGGTAATCCCTCTTCTTCAGTAAGCCCTTCATCCTTACTCATGCCTTCAATAAGTATTTCCCTTGCCTCTCACCCAATCAAAGTGATGAAAGGGGGAAATTCATCCAATCATTTTATGCCTCCTTTTAGGTCCCATTTCCTACTCAATCATCTCCTATGCCTACTTACCATAGTGTTCCTCCACCTTATTCTCAATCAATGCCTTCATTAAACAATATCACACCACCTTCTCAATCAAAGATGTCTAACATGAATTCTTCAACCGAATCAACCATTAATAATCTTGCTCAAACTGTGTCATCATTTCAATAACAAGTCACTTTTATGAGTCAATCCAAGTTTAGTGTGCCCACGTTAGATATTGCGATCCCACTTTCTCTTGATATTGTTAGAGCCATCCCTCCTAAACATGTTGAAGTTCCTCAATTGGAACTCTATAATGGAAAAGGTGACCCTTTAACACATGTCAAGACATTCCAAACTTTGTGTACTGACTTTGCTTATGACCAAAGATTGCTTGCAAAATTATTTACTATAACATTAAGAGATAAGGCTTTACAATGGTATTTCTCTTTGCCTTCCTATTCTATTACTTCTTTTCAACAATTAGCAAATGATTTTATTCAACAATTTGAAAACAACATAGGTCCTAAAAACACTTTGACTGATTTAATGCATTGTAAACTGTTGGCATTGCAAGAAGATTGCATTGATGAAGTAGCGTGTTGTCATTGATGTCAATAGAAACTGATAATGAAGATGTATTGAAACCGGTAGTAGAGCAGTGAAGGAAACCGATATTACTATTGAAGCAGAGAGATCAACCGGTAACCCTAACCTGTTGATATGTCAAACCCTAACCAATGGAGCTTGGTGAATTGGTTGTGTTGATCTATGATCGAATGGTAATCAGAGATGGAGATGCCATGTATGCATGATGCATGCGATGAGTTTCAAAGTGATTTTGGTACGTAGAGATAATTGTTTTATCTTGGGAAATGCATAGCATGAATTGAATAACACGTGATGAGTTACAGGATCCAATGTGCGGTGATCCAGGAGCGGTCGAAGTTGTCTTGAACAATGTGCAGCTGATTGCTATGTAATCCAACGGTCATGTTTGAACCAATATGTTTTTAATTTCTATGAGATCTTTGGTTTTGTGATGTGTTACCGACCTATTTTATTTCTTTTTAAGGTTGATGAGTTGTTTGTAATTGTGTTGGAAATTTTGTTAAGTGTGGTAGTGTGATTGATTGCCAAATTAGAAGGAGTATCTGCAGAATGTGTGAAGACAGATAGGAGCATAAACGGATCTGATTAAATAGAGTAGTTCTATTACTAGATCAGCAAAGACCCTATTGTTCTCTAACCATTACAACAATTAAATCCCTTAACCGGGTAAGCTTTAACAAGCTTGGTGCTTTCTAAATCCTCTAAACAAGTGATCCATTAGTTTCAATTTGAAATCCTCTATCAAGGTTACTCCTAATAGGGTACTGTAGTCAATTCCTTAACCAGGTGGTCCTTAACTGGATCTGTTCCTAACATGACATTTTCATAAAGCTTGTAATAGGGTGAACTTTAGAAGAGTTCAAAATACTTGTGGGTATTCATCCCCACCATGGTTTTTCCCATTTGGGTTTCCACGTCAAAAACCATTGTGTCAAGTGGTGAATGATTTTGTGGTTATATGTTTTGATATGGTTAATATGTTTAACTGGTAAAGCCACTTATATATGTTTAGATGACTGGAAGTGATCTGAAATGTGCTATTACAGATGTTAGTAAAGTGGTTTGATGTTTTGTGTAAATGGTATGTGAGTTTCAGATCTGTTACATTGTTATATTGCTATTATAGTCAACTGGTAAGCTTGACAGTGCAATTGCAGTTTTGGTACAATATCTAAACCAGTTAGTTTTACAAGTTGTTTATGAGTTGGGTTTAAGTTTGGTGAAAGTTTAGTATATTTTCTATCTACTGATTCTCCCCCCCTCTTAGTAGTTGACCGGATCCTTATTGATTCATCATATCATCAATTGGTATCAGAGCATTTCAGGTCCTCTTATGTTTAAGCCTAACAACTTGAGGTAAAGATCTAGGAGAACATGATGAAGAAAGAAGGTCTGAAGTTCACTAGGGAAAACTACAAAATCTGGAGTGATAGGATGAATATCTTGTTGGGATCCAAGAACACTGAGAGCGGTGGGGGGGGGGGTGAATCAGTGTTTTGCTGGAATGAACAATTTTTAACTTTCCAGACCATGCATATATAAACCGATAAACAAATAAGCATATAATAAGAAGAAAATAAACCATCCACATAAATGAACACCATAACACATAGAGTTTATACATGGAAAACCTTAATGAGGAAAAACCACGGTGGGATTTGTGACCCACAATATTAGTTCATTGTGTTGTTCACCAAAAGTGATAACCCAAGACACCTACAAATCTATCTATGAGATAGCCAATCTCAATCAATGAAACACTTCAGGGCTGGGACAACATAACATAGGATCCTAATGATCCTCCTGCACTTCAGGTTCTGCTAGACCTAGGGGGGACACCCTTTTGATGCATTGAATACAACAATCACAAACATAAGACTGCATCAACAATGAGCAGACAAACCATTCCACAAGCTCACCAAATTAGGTAACATGTACAGATGGGCTGGATCTTATACAAATAATAGGTGAAATAGAGCTTTGGAAGGATAGAACATTAACCCCTAAACATAAAGGGAAATAGATTTGTCTTTTAAAATGTATATCTGAGACCATTCCCAAATCTGTCAAAGACTAGTGCCTTGTTCATTGGGCAGCAAAGTCACTCACAGAACTACAAATATGAATCATAGATGAAAATTTGTTTTTCTTAAACAAGATATTCATGCACCAATACCTAATATTAATGCACTATTTGATTCATTCACAAATTTATCAGATCTGGATACATATTTCATTATTTATGACTGACTATAGAATTTAAACTCTTCATTGAAGAATGCCTACAAACAATCATACAATCTCCTTGAGATGACAAATTTCATCCTCCTTGAGGATTGAATTCATAATAATGAAAAAACATATCACAGAGACAATCTTGTGGGAAATTACTCATGCCTGACACCAGTAAAACTTGTAATTAAAACCATATTTACAACACTGTACTGCAATCTCTATACCCTGAAACCAAACAGAAGCATTTACAAACTTGGGTCAAGATCTTCAGAAAATGGAAGCCATCAAATCTGGAGCATTTTCCAAATTTCTGGAACCCTTACAATTGAGAAGAATTCAGAATAAAAAGACGAGGGGAGAAAATCAAATCTGCAACTGAATTGCCAAGTGTCTCCTCTCTAATTGAATTTTGTTCCCGTGGAAACTACCTCAAAAATATCCCACATTTGTCAAAATTAACCACATAATCAGATTCCTCACTCCGAGAGCTTTCCGGTGATATATAATACTTTATATTTTGGCCAAAATTTAGACCCTGGGCGAATTAATTCCCATTTGTGCTCAGTCATTTAAATATTTCGAATTTTAATATAGTCAGAACTATATCATTTATTCATTTTAATTTTGATTTTTTGCCTCCATTTGGTCCTGACGCTTTTGCCACATGGCGGCCTCCGATTGGTCAATGGGGTTGACCGGACGCCACTTGGGATGACACCTCATCACTGCCACATCATCTGCTTTGTCACTGCCACTTGGCCGCCACGTGTACACCACCTCAGCGCCACATCATTGCCATTGGACTGCCACCTATCACGACACGTGGACGACTCTCATTCACTTTCGCTATTTCGCAGGGTGTAACTCGCGTGCATCTTCCTTTCGCGAAATAGCGCGCATCGTCGATTCATCTCGAACTTGCTCACTCGTTAACCCGATCTTTCTCTGCAAAATTTTGCCTACCTACCTCGAGAAGCGTGCCTACATGGGGTCCACCTAGTCGCCATCCAGTCAACTCCTCCGTCGCCTCAGGATCCGTGCTCACATGTGGGCCCACCTTGGGCACCATCAAGCACCATCCATCAAAAGCCTTTATGGCTTAGACATATTACTACTGTGCGTTTTTGCTTATAAAGATTAAAAAATACCACTTCCCAGCCAATGTGGGATTAAAACATTAAGCCTGGGGCTGTGTATTTTTTAAGATTTCTGAGTGGTCTTCAATGGCGTTTCGCATTTAAGGTTTTGAAACCTTCAAACTCCAACGCCCAAACAACACCGTGAGGGAGGAGCTAGCAAATATTGTGGATTTATTGCACTTGCTTGAAAGCTTCTACATTTCTTGAAGGTTTCAAAACTGCCCATTGCATTGGTTGAAGCTTCTATTTGCTGCTAATTGCATTAAATTGAAGGTTTTGAATGCCATTAAACCTCCTTCTGCAGTCACCCACCTCACAAAAGCTCACACACCTGCCAAAAGCTCATGGCAAGGAGGAGAAGACTGCCAATTTACAATTTGTTGAAGTTCCCTTGGTGTTGCTCACACGTGGGAGGGAGAGTGCTGGTATGCAACTGCAATTTCATTAAGTTTAAGGTGTATTAAACCTTTCCCAGCTACCACGGTCTGTGCATTTGTTTGAAACTTTGAATGCCCTTTACTTATGCATGTAGAGAGGAGGAAATTTGCATTTGGTTTGAAGTTTTTACATCTCCTTACATGCCACGCTGCCACTTCTTTGCTTTGGCTGAGTTTTTACATGTTGTAGGGGAGATTTGGCATCAAATCTGCCATATTGCATTTGCTTGATGATTTCAATTTATTTTCCCAAATTTGCTCTCTACATAGCAGGGAAGACTAAGTAAAGGAGATCCACACCACACTTGCAATCAAAGAGCACACATGAAGACCCACGTACCATACTCCAGCTACCATAATGCCATTGCATGGAGTTTTTGATGTTTCAAACATCTATTCCAAGACCATCGACTTCCATTTGCATAAGTTTTTTTTTTTAAAAAAGATTGGAATCTCTAATACACCACTGTAGAACATTCAACCTTGAGTAAGCCAATAGCATTAATCACTTCCTTGATTATGTCTAGAAGTTGAAATTCCATGAAATGAAAACCATTCTGTCACAAAATTAATGCGCAGGCATGAGCCAAGTCGGGCCCCAAAGTGGGTCCAACTAAAGAAATTTTCGTTTTCATGCAACTGACCCCTGGAATGCTTCACGGACCTCAAACACACCTCTGGAATCGATCGACACCATTTTCGGAACATAAAATTGCATTTTACATCCTTCAGGCAATTACGCCACAATTTTCGCATTTAATCGCGAAGACGTAATTTTCAAACCTGTCAAAACACCTTTCTGGAGCTCGCCATCTGAGAGGCATGTACTTTGATATATGAGGATGACATCTACCAAATGGTTTCTCAAGACAAGTCCCGAGCGAAGAGATAAAATTTCCGAAAATGCCCAACTGGCTTTGTCGACACTGCGGACCTGATGAAGTCAATGTTCTGGCAACACATGATGCCTTTCTTAAAAATACCAAACGACCTCCGTAGACCCTCAAATTTGAAACACAGGTACCTTGAAGTACATATTAAATCTTTGGATTCTCAGTTTGATCACCAGATTGACAGGATGCAAACGGCGTGCTCACCAAAACGGCTACATTAACTGATATAACACTGGAGTGCGGATAACTGAATTTGATGGCAAAATGAGCTCTTTTGAAAACCGATCAAACGGATTGGTAGAGCCTTGAAATTTGAAACGTAGCTCACCATTTATACCAAAATTAGCCCGGAACAAAAATTCTGACATGATGCTCACCAGGACATTTTTACACTTGTGCAAACATCACAAACTACAAACGGATTGAGCTTTGAAAACTGAGCAAACGGATTCATAAGGACTTGAAATTTTGCATGTTGACTCACATTTATGCATAAAATTCAATCCATTTTGAAATTCTTCATGATAATAAACATGGGAAAAGATATAAACACTCAAAGTAGGCTACTTAATAAAATTTGCACTTGTGCCTAGAATGCACTTTCAGCTCACCCCTCGAAATGGGTACCTAGTAAGCTTATCCAAACTGAATTTTGAAAGTTGCACATCACTGCATAGGCCAAATGAAAGCTGTGGGACATGAATCCCGAGCCTTACCCTCTGAAAATCAACCGGCTCCATTTTACCCCCTTGCTAACTAGGCCATTCAAACTGACTTATTTTAATCATTTGGAAATGCAGGGCAAAATTTTGAAATGGGCCTATAAACTTGACTCAGTTTTAAATACTCCCAACACACTGGCCATATGAAAATATACTACATATAACAGGGGCTTGCACTTACAGGAAGGCACACTGCCTAGAGCATACTACTCATCACTAAAGAGCCTCATTGACTACAAGCTTTCTGCCAAAGTAAATTACTGAAAATGAACTCAAGAATGCATCTACTATGCCAAATAGAGTTCCAGTTCTGGTTCTGCTCTGTACCGGTTCATAAACTCTGAATTGCTACCGATATCTCTTCTCCTCCAAGAATGCTTTCCAAGCTATCTATAGATCATTGCATGATATGATATTCACATACAAAATGATCTTCATACATATATTTCGCATCATACAGTTCTTCTATATTCTCCTATATCCACACATTTCATATGTCTTGCTACCTTACAAAAAATTACCTAGCAAACTGACCTATATACCTATTACAAATGATATGCCTTATGTCAGCTTACAATACATTTACAAAAAGATATTCAATGTTATCCTTGACAATAATAATTAAAAAATGATTTAAGTAAATCCTCCTTGATGTTGGCTTCCAAAGAAGTATTGATGCCAGTGCTGGTGTAGCCCTAAATACTCCAAAGCCGGTATCTGCCGGTATATGCCTCCTAGTGCCAGTTTATGACTTCCATCATATCTTGTTGCCATCAATGACAACAAAATGAATCCAATGAGTGTCAATTGCCAATAGATCTATATCAAGAGCTTAGGAAGTCAATATTGGGAACATGTTACTAAATATAACTTGCTTAGTGGGATTTTGTCAGATGATCAAAAGAAGGAGAAACATGAGAACAATCAAGCATTGGAGGCCATTATCAGTTCCTTGTTTGATTCAGAGTATGTTGATGTCCATGGTTTGGAGTCTGCTTTTGAAGTGTGGAAGAAACTTGAGGATATCTATAGTGGTGATGAGCATGTGAAGATTGCCAAAGAGGAGAGTCTGAGAGTTAAATTTGATGATATGCGGAAGGCTGAAGGTGAAAACATTCAACAGTATGGTCAGAGGATCAAGGAGATAGTCAGTGAGGTCAAAAGTGCTGGTGGTACAGTGGAGGATACCATAGTGGTTAGCAAGGTGTTGAGAACCCTTCTACCAGTCTACGCTATTTAAGTTGCAACCATTCATGAACTCAAGTCTATTGATAAATCAAAGGTAACTCTTGACTCCATCATTGGTAAATTAACTGCATTTGAGTTAAATGGTTTTGATGGAAGTGTTCAGAGAACAAAATCTGCATTTAGAGCCTCAGTTTCAAACCCACCGGTAAGGAAAAGCAGGGAAGCTAGTCATAGTCATGAGTCTAGATCCAGCAGAGAGGTTGATGATGAAGACAACCTGATTGAGCTTGACGCATTGTTGGCCAAGCAGTTACCTAGAGGTACCGGTAAGTACAGAGGTAAATTACCTTTGAAGTGTTTTGCATGTAACTGGATTGGAAATATTGCTACTAACTGTCCAAATGGAGATAATGACAAAAAACATGAGAAGTATAAGAAGTACAAAGGAAAAGGTAAAATAGATTGTCTCATTGCAGTGGATGGAGGAATGATAGATGAGGAATTTGAAGAAGACGCAAATGAGGAAATTGTCTTTGTTTCTATTAAATAAGAGACATCAGATCAGAAAGCATTAGTCTCTCGCATGGATAGTTTTGATGATTGGATTATAGACAGTGGTTGTTCACACCACATGACCGGTGACCGGATTAAGTTTCTTACTTTGAAGGAATTTGATGGAGGTGTTGTGAGATTTGGGAATGACTCACCCTGCATGGTAAAAGGAAAGGGAACCATCTCTTAATGGTAAGAGCAGTGCATATGATGTCTACTGGGTTGAAGGACTAGAACACAATCTCTTGAGTGTTGCTCAACTCAATGACATAGGTTATCCACTAGAATTCAAGAATGGGATGCACAAAATCTATGGAAGCAAAGGTGAACTGATCGCAACCGGCAAACATACAAGAGGTAACTTGTTTCATTTAAGTTCTAAAGTCAACAATTGTTTAATTGCAAAAGTAGAAGATAGTTGGCTTTGGCATCAAAGATTCTGTCATGTAAATATTGATAATATTGTAAAAGTCAGTAAGTCCGAATCAGTAAGAGGTTTGACTTAGTTGGACAAACCGGTGAATGCTCTGTGTAAGGAATGTCAGTTAGGGAAGATGACATCCTCAACCTTTAAGAGCAAATCTTTCTCAGTAGAACATTTTCTAGACCTGGTTCATATGGACCTTTGTGGACCAATAAGGACTACGAGTACTCAAGGTGATCGATATTTCATGATTTTTACTAATGATTGCTCAAGAATGATGTGGGTCACATTATTGAAGGAAAAAACAAAACCCTTTAGCAAGTTTAAGGCATTCAAAGCCTTAGTTGAAAAAGAAAGTGGAAGAAAGCTTAAGTGCTCAAGAACTGATCAAGGTGGTGAATTTACTTCAGAAGAATTCACTAGATATTGTGAAGACAATGGAATTAAGAGGCATCTTTTTGCACCTAGGACACCACAACAAAATGGTATTGTAAAGAGGAACAACCGGTAAATTGTTGAAGCTGCTAGGACTATGCTAATTTAAGCAGGTGTAGCTAAGATATTCTGGAGAGAAGCTATCTACACAATAAACCAGATATTGGTTAAAAGAGGTAAGGATAAAACCCCTTATGAATACTCCACCAAGAGAAAAGCCTACAAATTTTACTCCACCAAGATAAAATCCTACAAATGTTACAACCACCAGACAAAGAATATCATTGAAAGTGCTAATGTCCGAGTGGATGAGTTTCTTGAAGATTCAATAGAAATCAATAAGGAGGAAGATGAACCTTACATTCTGGTTTTGGAACCAGAACTGGTGAAGCTAGAAGTTGGTGAAATGAATACTATAGTACCAGTTCAACCTGAACAGGTAGATTCTGCAGAAGATGAAGAAAGTGAGGAAGAAGAACCTGCAGACCATGATCATATTATTCCAAGGTATGTTAGACTCAATCATAATCTTGATTATATTATTAGAGATAAAGATGATGGTGTGTTAACCAGAAGAAGAATAAGAGAGAATTATTGTATGATCTCCACTATTGAGCCTAGAACAACAAATGAATCTTTTGGAGATGATCACTAGATCAAGGCTATGGAAGAAGAACTTGACCAGATTGAGAAGAATAATACATGGAATCTAGTACCCAGACTAAAGAACAAGAATGTAATAGGTACTAAATGGGTATTTATAAATAAACTGAATGAAGATTTTGTAGTGGTAAAAAATAAAGCTAGACTGGTATGCAAAGGTTATGCACAAGAAGAAGGTGAAGACTATTATGAGACATTCGCACCAATTGTAAGATTGGAAGGTGTTAGGACTCTACTTGCCTTTGAAGCATATAGAGAATTCAAGGTATATAATATGGATGTGAAGTCAACATTTCTAAATGGAATATTGGAAGAAGAAGTCTACATTGATCAACAAGATGGTTATTCTTTGACTGAAGCAAAGGATATGGTGTGAAAACTACACAAGGCACTATATGGTTTGAAACAAGCACCTAGGGAATGGTATGAAAGATTAGATTCTCACTTAGTAAAGATTGGTTTTCAAAGAACCAATGAAGACAATAATATATATCTCAAGACTGAAGAGATAAGATATTGGTTAGTGAGGTATTTGTTGACGATATCATTTTTTGGAGGAAATGATAATGTGTCATGACTTTGCCAGTGAAATGAAGAATGAGTTTGAAATGTCTCTTTTAGGAGAGATAAAATTCTATATAAGTTTTCAAATTCAACAGATGAAGGAAGGTATTTTTATCATACAATCCAAATATGTGAAATAAGTATTGAAGACATTTGGAATGGGAGACTGTAAACTAGTTGGATCACCAATGGTTATAGGCTGTAAACTGTCTAAGGAGGATGATTCTGCATCAGTGGATGAAAAGGAGTACAGGTCAATGATAGGTAAACTACATTATGCTGTCCATAATAGACCAGACATTGTTAATGCAGTAGGATTGGTTGCCAGATTATAGAAGAGCCCAAAGTAGACACACATGGTAGTGACCAAAAGAATATTCAGATATCTGAAAGGCACAATTGATTATGGATTATGTTATCCATATTCTGGAATCTTTGATTTAAAATTCTATACAGATGCAGACTGGGCAGACAATGTTGATGATAGGAAGAGTACAACTGGAGGAGCATTCTTTCTTAGAGGAAGGCTTGTATCTTGGAGCAACAAGAAACAAAGTTGTATATCACAATCAACTGCAGAAGTTGAATATGTTGCAACTTATATGAATTGTACCCAAACAATTTGGATGAAACACATTTTGGAAGGTTTAAAGTTGAAGATTTCAGAACTGGTAAGGATTTTATGTGATAACACCAGTGCAATAAACATTTCAAAGAACTTGGTATTGCCTGCTAGAACCAAACATATTGAGTTGAAGTATCATTTCTTAAGAGAGAAAGTGCAGAGTAAAGATGTGTCACAAGAGCATGTATCTAGTAAGGAGCAACTAGTGGATATCTTTACTAAACCTCTACCTAAGGCTACTTTTGAGTATCTTAGAGGTCAGCTAGGGGTTATGCCCTTACATGAGGTCAATTAAGTAGATGCGGAAGATATCAGTCTCGAATCTTATTAAAAATATTGAAGCAGGATTGGTGTAGAGTGGAGCTATTCCATAGGGGGAGCAACAAGTTGTAGATCATTGTTGCAGATTGATGAAGCATGAAATGGTTAACCAGTTGTTATTGGTATTCAGTTTGGCATTGCTGTCAAAGGGGGAGAAGAATTGTATGATTGATGGGGAGAAGAACTATATGATCAATAGCCAATTACGAGCTGAAGACATGGAGATATAGTTGAAGGAGAGTACATTGAAAAATGTAAACTAGGATTCCTATACTTGTGTATGTGCATTACTCTCAATCATCACAATCAAGGGTATTAATATTTGTATTACCATCAATGCCAAAGGGGAAGATTGTTGGCATTGCATTAAGATTGCATTGATGAAGTAGAGTGTTGTCATTGATGTCAATAACAACTGGTAATAAAGATGTATTGCAACTGGTAGTAGAGGAGTGAAGGAAACTGGTATTAATATTGAAGTAGAGAGATCATTTGGTAACCCTAACCTGTTGATATGCCAAACCCTAACTAATGGAGCTTGGTGAATCGGTTGTGTTGATCTATGAGCGAATGGTGATTGGAGATGGAGATGCCATGTATGCATGATGCACATGATGAGTTTCAAAGTGGTTTTGGAATGTAGAGATAACTATTTTATCTTGGGAATGGAAAAATGCATAGCATGAAGTGAATAACATGTGATGAGTTATAGGATCCAATTTGTGGTGATCTAGGAGTGACCGAAGTTATCGTGAACAATGTGCAGCTGATTGCTATGTAATCCAACACTCATGTTTGAAACGATATGTTTGTAATTAGGTGATCCATTAGTTTGGATTTGAAATCCTCTATCGAGGTTACTCCTAACAGGCTATTGCCTTTAACAAGGTATTGTAGTGAATCCCTTAACCAGGTGGTCGTTAACCGGATCTGTTCCTAATAGGACTTTTTTGTAAAGCTTCTAACAAGGCTTGGCTCCTAATAGGGAGAACTTTAGAAGAATTCAAAATACTTGTGGGTATTCATCCCCACCGTGGTTTTTCCCATTTGGGTTTCCATGTCAAAAATCATTGGGTCAAGTGGTGAATGATTTTGTGGTTATATGTTTTGACATGGTTAATATGTTTAATTGGTAAAGCCACTTATATATGTTTAGATGACTGGAAATGATCTGAAATGTGCTATTACTAATGTTAGTAAAGTGGTTTGATGTTTTGGCTAAATGGTATGTGTGTTTCAGATCTGTTATACTGCTATATTGGTATTCTAGTCAACTAGTAAGCTTGATAGTGCAGTTGTAGTTTTGGTACAGTATCTAAACCAGTTAGTTTTGTAAGTTGTTTATGAGTTGGGTTTAAGTTTGGTGAAATTTTAGTATATTTTTTATGTATCGATTCACCCTCCCCTTTTAGTAGTTTACCGGAACCCTATTGATTCATCATATGATCATACACAAGGTGTTAAAGAAAAAGCGACTGATTTCATTGGTAGATATAAGCATTTGTGTTCTCAAATTTCTTTTCAAGTGCCTGATAATGATATTGAAAGAATTTTCATTTCTAATTTGCAAAAAAATATTAGAGACAAACTTCTCCTTTCTGAGTTTACTTGCTTTCCGTAGTTGTGCGCAACACTTCACAATTATCAACTGACTGTGAGTCAACTGGAGCAATGCACTTCTATGGCTCCGAGTGATAAGGGTGATAGTGCTCAACAACCATTTACAAAGTTCAAAACAAGCAAAGGATTCATCAAATTCAATGACATATCAACAACAACAATGTGAATGCTACAATAGGTGTGCCTCCTATTTCTAAATTTTTCAAAAGAGAAAGACAATTTACTCCTTTGAATGAATCTTTACTTAGCATTATGTCTCAGTTGTTACAAATAAATTTTATTAAACTTCCTCCTATAAAACTAGTTGACCCTTCTAAGGCAGCCTCACCCTACTTTGATAATAATTCTTTTTGTCAATTTCATCATCAACCAAGTCATGCCACTGAGAAATGTTTTGCATTGAAAAGTAAGATTCAAGATTTGATTGATAATAATACTATATCTGTGGCAAGTGTGAATGATAAGGGAAACAAATTAGTAGCCCCTCCTAATCAAAATCTTAAGATTTTTACTGATCCTTTACCTTCTCATACTTCTATTGTGATTGAGACTGAACATTCTCTTTCTCTCCTTCTAATGTGACTACTACAATTTAAAATTTGGTGAATATGGTAGAGAAACAAAGGAAACCTAAGGACTTATGTATCACATTTGACCCGAGTGAGACCATTAGAGCACCTAATGGGCCTTTATACATTGTTGCAAAGATTCAAGGAATGCCTTGTTGTGGTGTTCTTATCAATCCCTCTTGCATGGTTAATGTCATCACTGAGGAGTATCTTTTCACTTTATGTTTGCATAAACCAATATATGATGATACAAATGTGGTTTTTAAGTTATTCGATGGATTATTTTTTCCTACGATTGGTTCTATTACACTTCCTATTGAGGTTCACACTAAAACTATTGATGTCAACTTTGTTATCATTCCTTCCTTTGAGCAATTCTGTGTGAAGTTGGGCTATCATTGTCTATCTTTCGTAAAGGCTATTTCTTCTCCAATCCATAAGTGTTCTAAATTTCCCCACAATGGAGAAATCATAATTGTTCACCATAGCTTATTTCAAACAGTTGAGAGAATCCCAGGTGTTCCTATTGATTTATTTTGACCTAAACAATTCCAATCTCTTCCACCAAGAAGCGATGATCTCTTTCAATCTTATGAATAGTGGAAGAAAGATATGATCCTATCCTTGAGCCAACCTAGAACTGCAACAATTGACATTCCCATCCTTCTTGAAGATGATGTTCTTCCCTTGATAGATAGAACTGATCTTTCACCTAAGGAAGATTCCCAACCTATTCCTATCAATGAGACTATGCCTTCTCCTAAGAAGAACAACAATATTCCTCCTAAGGTTAGACCTATACCTCTTCCTCATGATGGACCCGATATCCTTCCTACACCAAACATTCCTCCTTTATATGGCGTAGTTCCACCTCCTTGCTCTTATAGAGAGAATAGGCCTGCCTCTCCTCTTGTCCAATGCAAAAGACCTCAACCTAAACCTCCAACTACAAAAGATGAGAATATTTATCCTTCAACAAATATTCCTCCTTTCAAAAATATTCCTCCACCTTCTCAGTCTTTCGCTAAGACTCGACGTAATTATTGTGCAAGAGACCACCGACAAACACATCGTGCTCGAGTTCATGAAGTTGTTCCTCAAAACATTCAATATCCCAAAACTCCAATAGTTTACATGATTCCCTTTTCTCCTAAGAAAGATGTCGAACCTACATCTCCAAATCATAAGTTACAAAAAACATGTGATGGTTTTACTCCTATTTGTGTTCATGCTCCTCTTTCTATAAATCTTAATGAATAAATAGGTGAAAATGTTATTCATGATGGCAATACAACTCCTAATGCTTCTAATAGTGAATATGAATATGTTGATGTGGAGAAATATTTATCTACAAAGTTTTCAAAAGATTTAATCCTAGCTCCTAGAAATGAACAAAGTGACTTAGCACATGAGCATAGTCCTTGTTTGGATATTGTGATAGCTCCATCTGTTGTGCTCGATGTTGCTCCTTTGGTATGTTTCCCACCTTCCCAAAATAGTGATCACCAAGATCGGGAGGTGGATGACATACTAGACTATCTACATTAGCACCATAGATCTTCTATCTCTCTCTTTTCTTGCTCTTTTGTGATTATTCTTCTATGTGTATCCCTGTTCTTCTTTGATCCCTAGTAATGTCTACTTGATGACGATGCAAAGCATTGAGATCTCTTTTGGTCTCTTTCATGTTGAGTCAAAAGACATCTTATATTCCCTTTCTTCCAAGGTATTTTCCTTCCTTTGGGGAATGACAATTATTCTACGTGTATATATACATATGATATACATGAGTTATCATACAACATACTGACCCCGAGGAAAGAAAAACTACCTCATCTTTTGTGTTTTGTGTTCATTATCCTTGGATTTATTCCTTGATTTGGGGGATAAATCCTTGTGATAATGTGTTCTCTCTCTCTCTCTCTCTTGGGTGTATCCTACCTTAAAGCAATCTCTCTCGATAAGGCATGCAAGATCGCTTTAACGCGGGGGCATACACTCCGCTCATATTTTCTCCTTGGTACTCAAAGTTACTTAGTGAACTTAGCTTTGCTTTGTAATTTTTGGTATCCCTGCCTTTCATCACTCATGGTGAGGGGAACCTTGCTACTTGCAGTCATGGTTCTCTCTCTCTATCTTCCCTTTTACTTTGTCAATCGATGTCGTAAGATCCTTAGTCCACTGGGGGCTTGGTGTATCTTGCCTCCTTGAAATGGTGAAAGTCTTTCAATCTCGTTTCCTTGTACTTTATCGGAAGTATTAGCATATGCTTATACTCCCACTAAAGTGGGGATTAAATGTAGCATCATAAAATTGTGACCTTGCAATTTTCAAACACCTTTGGGTCTTCACATTGGAGAAACGAATCCCTAAGCCTGATCAGAGACCCGAGACATGCTCACACTACCCAAAAATTGCATTTCCTCACACCCCACACTCTCCTTTGCTACTTTTTGTCCTTGACAAGGGCAAGTTAGGGATGTGGCACCCTTGTACTTGCCCTATTTTGGGCCCCCTCTACATTTATCTTGCATTGAGATTTGTAATTTTGAAGCGGGAAAAGTTTCCCTATGTCTGCCTATGACGAGAAATTAGTCAATTAACCCTAATTGGAAGATATATAAGACGCATTCTTCTCTCATATTTGCATAATAAGTCAATAAGTGATAATGAGATAAGTTCAATAAGAATACATGACATGGAAATTGCGATCCTAAATGAAACCAAGCATTCAAGCATTCCTTTCAAGCATTGAGCATTCTCAGGTCTCCTTTCAAGGCTAGGTTTTGCATTCAAGTCAAGGATTCAACCATTGAAGAGGAGATCTCTTTCATCATTCAATTCCACACAAGCAACTTTATCTACATTTCAATTGCATCCTCCCTTGAGGTGAATTCTATTTCAATCTTTCATTTACATTTACTTGCAAGTACTACTTTACATCATTTGGTTAATTCCACAACTGGGGTTTGACCTGAAGGAAAACCCCCAATCCCAACCCCTTTTCCTCTCTTTTTTGTGTGTAGGTTTTAGGTGTGCAACTATATTTGTATATTTTGACTTTATTCTCAGAGGTGGAAAAACCCTTTTCGGCGCGGGGATTTTTTGAAGGACTGTGTGCACTTTCAACATGGTCCTGACAACTTTTGCTCAAATTTGCAAGGGAGCTTCATCTCAACATTTTATTGCTGATTCTAGGTGCACAACTTCATCCCGCATTCCTATCTCAAGTTATAGTAATTTCATCTCTTTTATACTATCTTGAATCACATAATTCAACCCTTTACATTCTAAAAGAGGGGTTACTTTTACTTTCCAAATCCATTGTCAATTCACTTAGCATTCAATCTCTTCCTATTGAGATTGGATGTAGTGAATTCTCCCCCCTCCTTTAATGTAATGTGCGTGAAAAGGTTAAGGAGAATATTTTTTGAAACTTTCACTCCTCTTGAGGAGAGAATAACTTTCCTCTTGATTCCTTCATCACCCTCTTTCACCACCATTACACCTGCCTGCACTCTTCTCTACTGCATTAAAAGTGGGGACTTAAGAGTGCGTCATCTTGGAAGCCTTGGATTGCAGGTCTACAAAATTTTCCTTTTCACTGATAGTTTAACGTATGCTCTCATTAGGATCTGCAATACACCTTGGCATCTAGTAGCAGGTAACCTCGAGAATGGTCTTTGATGATTGAATACTTATGTCAATTCTCCTCAAAATTAGAAACCTGCATAAAAATTATAGTAAAAAAATGAGGATTAAGACTAATCCACTTTGTCAAGCTGCTCTTCTTCCAAGGAGCACTACTTTCAATGCAAAGCTTCTATCTCGTCTAATGGCCAAGAGAAACCCCTCAAATTCTACAACTTATTTATTGCTTCCCTTGTTTTGTGGGCTCACAATATTGCGGCCTCCAAAGTAATCTATGGTACATGGAATCTACCTCCATGATTTTGTTAATGATATTATAATATGAATCACTTTAGGTCAGTTCAGTTGCCAGAGAAGTCAAAACTACATTTATGGCATCCTGGAAGCCTTGCTTCCACTCTTCAAGGCTCTTGTTATGTCCTTCGCCTATCAAAATTGTGGGGACATCCCTCTTTTTCAATCCTTGGAAAGAGTCAACCATCTTAACCAATGCCTTCTTCTCATCTTCAATATTAGGTAATTCTTTAATCAATAAATTTTAATTATTTCAGGTCACCCGTACAATTTGGGGTGGGGAGGCTACATTTTTCACCGCTAGCATGACCTCTTTTAAATTTCAACCCTTCAACTTCCACGTAGTCCTAATAGGCTGAAAAATTGAAAGAATTTCATCCAACTGGCTATGGAGCTATGAAGTCAAAGAATGTGAGGTGTGCACCTTGCTCATTTTTTCAATAACTTTATTTGCCACCTGCAAAATTGAAGCTTGCATGATTTAAAAATAATTATTTTCACCTTCATCCTTGACCCTCTGCAATTCCTTATTCATCTTTTCCAACTCTTTAGGTCTAAATCCTCTTGAAGAATCTGCTGTCACCTTCTTTATTTTCTCTTTCAATGCACAATTTTCAATGGATTATTTGTTGTAATTTGCATTAAGAGCTATATGCATATCTTTCAATCTTACATTATTTTGCTCAAGATCTTCTACTACCAACTGAGAAAATTGGATTACATGAGATGTAATTGTTACAGTCTTATATGTAGTAGTGTCTTCAAGTGTCCTAACTACTGTATCCCTTGTTCTTTGTTGTCCACCCTAAACTATGGGTTTCTAAACATTTGAGGCTTTAGACCATATAGAAAAATCCTTTAGGACTATTCTCACCCTAGACCCATGCTCTTAGAACTCCTTGGAAAAATTGGGGTCTTTCTGCTGCATGATTTGATCTAACAAGAAAATCTTCTCGAAATCCCAGCCGGGACAAGAAGAATGCCACTATTTCTAATCATCTTCCCACCTTCTTTAGGGGTGCATCTAAAACTATTCCTATAAATTTTTTTGATCTCTTCATCAGATAAATCCTTTAAATTTTCCCTAAGCCAAAAGGATTTGAACTCAAGAGAGTTCACAAAACTGTCATCAGCTATGAAGTTCTTTGAAGCAATGATTCTTTCATCATCTGCTTCCTCTATAGGAATTGCACTAGGGATAATGGATTTGTCCAAGTCACTTAGGACTTCAACAACCTCATCTTCATGGAATGTTTTCCGAGGGGGATAATGTGGTGGCACGTTTGTATCAAAATCATCTTGGATATCTACAAAGTCATACATTTTTGCTTTTCCCTTTTCAATCTTTCTGACTTGTTCAACAACTTGCCTAGAGGTGCCAGGGGGCATTTCTTCAACTGTTACTATATGCCCCTTCACCTTGTACATTGTAGGGGCAAGGTCAATATAAATTTCTTCAAATTTATCTCCTTTATCACTAGAATCCCTTCTCATCATTTCAAGTTTTATTATGTCGACTTCCTTTCTCACCATAAAGAAATCCTGGAAAAATCATTATGAAATTCTCTGTAAAAACCTTCAAAATTGGGATCCTCTTGATTCCTTTTCCTCTCAAGCTTCTTCATGAGCTCCCATTTCTTCTTGTTTTGATCTAACTCAGCAGGGTAAGTATTTCTAATTAGATCTTTTCTTTCATAAAAAGAGTGAAAATAACCATTTTCTTTTAGCTTATGTATCTTGAGGTCATTTATGCATCCCTCTGGGTTAAAATGCCTAGCTTGGGCAACCTTCAATCTGTAGTTCTTTACCAAGAAGTCCTGCACTCTCTCCAAGGTATCACATCCTACAAAGAATTCTTCAAAGTTTATCACCTAGGGAGGATCTCCCCTTTCTTATTTGTTTTAACTTGTGCCCTCTCCATCCACATCAATTGGCAAATTAAGTCAGGGAATGCTAGCCTAGGAGACACAAAAAGTGGCAAAACATGGGGTGATTGCTCACACCCATATACCCTGATGATACTGCAGTTGCCATAAAAAAAAAATCCCCAAAATTGTGGATGAATGCTCCCTCTAGATATATCATCCCATTAACTCTGCAACTTCTTATCCTCAGAACTTTAACAATTGTGTTGGGTATCCTTGGTAACCTAACTCCGAGCCTTAACAAAACTCTCATGACAAAATGATCAAAGAAAACACATTAATTGCCAAACATGGATCCTTTATTCCACTCTTGAATCAATCTCTGTACTGGCCATGGAAGACCTGTGTGGGGGTCATGTGTCGTTATACTCAATTCTTGACCCCAATAATCCCTGTTTTGATAAATAATCATATGACACAACAAAGACTAATGTCTAAATTCCAGCTTCTCATTTTTATTCTTTGCTCCCATTAACCCCTCATGAATCTTATCATGGATAATAGTTGCAAAATCATATAGGTCATTTATTTAGGGGTACTAGATATTGATGGAAATCATCATGAAGTCTATGGGCATCTAAGTAAGCACACAATCTACCCCAAGAACCTTTCCTAGTGCATTGTAGGTCTTAACAAAATAGGGCTCAAAGAACTCCAATCTAAAAGGCTCCTTTTTAGATGGTAGGACATAATTATGTGAATTCTTATAAAGTTTCCTCATAAAATGAGGAACAAGGTCCTTTCTATACTCATCTCTCTTATATGGGTACTCCCTTTGCATATTGCCTCTGTTGATGCCCTTGGGTCAGACACATCCAGACCAAAACATTCAACAATGGCCCTATGTGAGATATCCAATAGGACATAGCCTTCTGTAGTTCTTACAGTTCAGCTTGGGAAATCATAAGAAATGGCCAGGTCTCTTATCAACATTGGCTCCACAAAAATGTTTGGCACTACTAGCTTTCCCAGATTTAGTGTTCAAGGATTGGACATTGGGACATGATTATCTCTATTGCCATGAAAGGAATAAAAAATATCCCACCCCCTTTCTATTGCCTCTTTGTAGCCTCTTGTAATTTTTGTTTAATCTCATGCTGCAATTCTTCTGCAGTCATTGCAGGAGCAAGAGGGGTAGTTGGTATTGTAGACGTATAAAAATGACCATATTCCTAAATGAATATTTTATGTTCATTTCTCTATTTGATTAAATCCAATTTAATTAAATTATCCACATTCTTCTATTTTATTAAATAAATTACTCAATTTATTTAAATAAAATTCACTATATCCATTTAATGAATAAATCATTTTATTCAATTAACTCCCCCCTATGCACTTTTAATTAAATCCAAATTTAATTAAAAAGTTATCCCAAATTGAATAAATCAAATTTATTTAATTACAACCAAATTGAATAAAAATCATTTAATTCAATTAAATCCTATTATCCCTCCATCCACTTGCAAAATCCCCAAACCCCTTCCTAATCCCTTCTAGAATCTTCTAATCGCTTCTAATTAACCTAACCCTCCCCTAAACTTTGTCACATCCCTAAGCAAAGGGAAGTCACTTCTCAAAAACCTTAAAGTCTTTGATAACCATTGAAGGTTTTCAACTTTCAACCACTAAAACCCTTAAAGTCTTTGAAAACCATTAAAGGCTTCCAACCTTCAACCACTTAATCCCTAAAGTCTCCAATAACCATTAATGGTTAATTCAAACCTTCCCACATGGTTAAAACATTTGTTTTGACTCAACCTCTATCCAACCCAAGGGTCTCATCAGGCCATTAATGCTTTGACCATGATTATCTCTTAATCATTTGCACAAAGGTTTATCCTTGGATTAACTCTTAATCTAGTGGGTAAGCCTAACTTAGACTTGACCCTTAGCCTTTAGATAACCATGAGGTCTTCTCAAGCCTTTAATGCCTCCAACCTCTTCTCTCAACCCAATCCTATGTTGACACTTGTCACCATTTCATTGGTACAAATTGTGCACATGGATCCCCAACTTTCAAACCTGGCCCTTGATTAAACCTTTCAATCCTGACCATCCATTGCCCTATTTTTGCTATAAATAGAGCTCTCATTCCTCCATTCTTAACAATCATCTTTCAAATTTGAAGCATCACACTTATGCTCAAATTCTTTCAAGCTTTCATTTCATATATGCTCATCATTTAGCCTCTTTTAGATCAGGAATTAGACTAATATTGCATGTTTAGAATAATTTCTTTATCATTTTAGTTCAATCATAGACTAAATATAGTATGCTAGGATAGTTTATTTACTAACCTTGTCATCTTATAGTTAGTTTATTGCATTTTAGCATCATACATAGCTTACAACACATCTCATACTAAAATCAATCAAAAGCATCTCTCGTTCTCATATTTGCCATCCCTAAACCATTTTGCTCAGTGATCTGAGAGCAAAATTGTTGGTTTGAGGGACATTGTGAGATAGAGAACCATGGGACCCTCCTTGGGAAGCTGAGTAACACTACGTTACTCCATAACTTGCATCAAGAAGTCCTGTGTGTGTGTGTGGACTAGTATTCTAACATATTTTCATATATTAAGTTTTATTCGCCCACTTTTCCCGCATACAGGTATTGTTGTTGGTTTCTCTTCCTGGGCTAATGATTCTCCTTTAGATGTTTTTCTAGGCCAAATGGGAGCTTTGGGAGCTGGCCTTTTGGCAAGAGAAGTCTCTTAAGTCTATTCTTGAGGGGTTTTTTTTTTGTGTATTTTTCTCTTGAGGAATTGGAGTTTCCTCAGCGGGAGGATTATCTGCTACAGGGGTATTTTCTGCTAGAGGAGGGGCTTCAGTGGTGGGTTTCTCAATAGGGTCCTTTTGGGCAACTCTTCTTCTCTTCTGCATTGGTTTCCTAGCTTTAGGAGTGGGGGGGGAAGGTTCATCCGAAGGCTCACTATTAGAGACAATAGTGATAGTCTTTCAAATTGTCTTTCTTTTATTCTTTGTGGCCTTTTCCTTTGGAGAGGAGCTTACTTTGGCCTACTCAAATATTTGTGGGGCAGTTTGAGGGTTTGGTTTTGTAGCGAGAGTTCTCTCAATCACTAGCACAGGTGAAATTGCATCAAGAGAGACAACATGGGTAATCTCTAGCATCACAGAGCTAGTGCCAATTATAGTGACATTCTCAGCAGTGGGAGTAGCAAATTCTTTAGCAGGGGAAGCCATTTTAATTCTTAAAAGAAAGGAGAGCTTGGAAAATTTAGACGCAGACACAAATCCTATAGAATTCTAGAGAAAACATAGAGGGCTTTGTATTTGCAACTACAACCACCTAACAAATGCACAAGGTTGGTGAAATGATCAACTTACTAGGTTCCTTTGCTTGGTTAAATTTGCTGAAGGGCATGCTGATTTGTTGAAATTCACTTTGCTTCTCACTCAGGAAACTCTGAATTGTCTTTCGAATGCTAGGTATGGGAGAAAACTGATGAATTTCTCCTTGATGGCGACACCATTAATTCATTCGTGCTAGACAGAGTTAGTCATTGGCCCCAAATTAAAATTTCATCCGTTGATCAAGAGATTAACGGTCAAGATTTATTTTTGGCAACTCTCGAATGATGACATGGCATTCATAAGATTTTCTCGGCCACCCTAGACTTTTCAAAATTTATAACATTTGAACTGCTTTTATCATCCTATGTTTTTTACTGTCTCTACGAGATAAGCCTTCCTTGGATCGCACTTGCTTTCTTATCCTGCAACATCTTTTGTTACCTTGACTATCTCCATGTGGTACTGTTTCAATGTATTTACCTTGCTATTTTATCCTGTGACATCCAGAAGCATTCTTTTCACCTTTGCGAATAAGGTCTTGCTATCTTTTCTTTATCATCACTTGTCTCTCCTTATCCCACTGCACAATTGTCATCATTAATTTTCCTCGTGGGATAAGGTTCTGAGTATGCCCTTTGAGAGTCTCCGTATCCCACATTTCTCATAACTCCTAGTTGTCACCTACTTGAAGGCAATTTTTCTTGTGTGTTCACTCCATGGGAAATAAGCCTCTTAAGCTTATTTTCTCTTATCCTGTGACCCATCTCTTATCCTCGTGGGAATGCATGGGATAAGATATCCTCTCGATCTCGACTTGTACCCTTATCCTGCATCCATCTTTGAGTAGACAAAATTTCTTGTGGGGTAAGGTTCAACAGGAGTCCTTTGTTACCCCTATCTCCTTCTTATCCTACAGTGCTCAATGACAGCCTCAAATGTGCCACGGGATAAGTTTTGATCTTTTAGGTTTTCTACTTTCTTATCCCTCAGGGTCGAGACCTCTTGCTAAAAAGCCTACGGGATAACATCTCTTTGTGTTCCCTTTGACATGCTTATCCCGTGCAACAACGACACTGAGGCGGGAACTTAAGTGGATCTTTTTAAGCACGCAGAAACCTGTCAAGGGTAGCATGACCATGTGAGGGGGCCTTCCTAGGACATTTTTAAAAAGTTAAGCTACGAGGTTTTTGCAACACTTAGGAAAATAATGAAAAATTAAAAGAACTACTTGTCTGGTGATTCCTAGTGCACGAGATCGGTGAAAGAATGATGAAGAACCCTTCTGATGATGACTTAAAACTAGGTCACCGATGATCACAAGTCAACTGTAAAATATAATGTGTCCCAGGAGAACAAAGGGAAAAACTTTGATAGGTATATAACCTCTTTTGAAAACCCTAAACCCTAAGTTCCAACACACAATTAGGGCATAAATAAAACCATTTTTTAACATATCCAACACAGTCTTCAAAGAAAAAATAACTTCAAACACCTCCTTATTCTAGTGTTTAACATTGTCTTTGAAAAATCTTAAATTTTTAGCAACCTTGAACATTGCAGATCCATCCATTGAGATATTCCACTAGTTTTTAATATAGACCTCAAGCTTGGGGTGAGACAACCACATTTTACAAACCTAAATAGGAAGTTCTTCTTTCTTGAAACTGTATCAACAATAAAAGTAATGGGATCTAAAATTCTTTCTCCATATTCTTAGAAAATTCTATGCATAACTTATCTTCACCTCCAAAAATAATATCATCAACAAATACTTCAATAATCAGTATATCACCATCAGTGATCTTATAATATAAATTACTGTCAGCACTGCCCTTAGTAAAACCAAGCTTCAAAAGATATTTATCCAATCTTGCATACCAAGCTCTACGTGCTTGTTTCAATCCAATTGTTAGACAATTCAAATAACCAGAAGACAATGTTAGGTAGTTCAGATAATTGGAAGACAACTTAGAGGGGAGGGGGGGTGAATCAGTTGTCACAGATTACAAGAACAATTAGCAATTAAAACTTTAATACCGGAAGCTAATCCAATAATACTGAAATAGAAGTTAATCAATTAAGTATAAACAATAATCACAGAATAAAAGTCATCCACACAACACCAAGGTTTGTACGTGGAAAACTTGGTAAAGGGAAAAATCACGGTGGGAAGCCTACCCACAGTCAGATAATACTTCTATAGTAAGTATGTGAATTACAATGGAGGGGCTTGCACTTGCAGGAAGGCCAACAACCTAGAGCACACTGCTCATCACAAAAGGAGCCTCACTAACTACATAGAAATCCAGACTACAATCCGGAGAAGTATTGAACTGCAAAAGATAGCATCTCCTATGCCTGAGTACAATTCTGATTAAGCTCAATACCAGAGGACTAAATCCTCTTACATAAACCCAATTTGATCTCCAATAATCAACCAACTCCTCTACCTGAATGATATTACATTTATTCACACATTACATTCCTTGACCATGACCTCTTACATTAACCATGATCTGCAATTTTATCTTACATGTATTTATACAAACCCTCGACCATAAACAATCAAGTCGGCCACTAGACAATAAACCGATTACATAATTACAAACCACGTTGGCCTTAAACTAAACAAATACTATCCAACACATAAGACATCCCAAAAATACATCAATAGGTCCTATCCACACGTTATATTAAAGTCGATCCATAACCTAGATCAACCAGGACCAGGTATAGGTCCACACACTTCAGCAATGATCTCCAAATGCCAAGTCTCAAACATGATCACCAACAACATTATGAAACTCCATTAGAAGATGCACCAACACCACTTATGTAATTCATCAACGATCTCCACAAAAAGCTCTGCCGGTGAAACCCTCATCGGAATTAGAAATCAATCTTCTAAGCAAGAAGGATAATATCCAATCACCAGACCAAAACCAATTGACCAAATATGAGTATAAGTATCAAGAACAAGCCAATTCCATCAATAGATTATACCAGAGCCTGCCGGATTATACCGGATCCAAGTTAACCAGAAACCACTTAACTTATTGGGGCCATAAGGGTGCCGGTAAAGTATCCAAACAACTAGTGTTGACATCAATGACAAAACATCAATGCAATACATAATAAATTCCACAAAATGGCCAACAATCTCCCCCTTTGACATTGATGGCAACACTAGATGTGAAAAACATATAAGTATCAATAAATGCCAAACAAGTCTCCCTCTGTGGAAGACAACCAACAATCACCCGCATATAGCTCTAAATATCTCTCCATTTTAATTTTCATATCTCCCCTTTTGATATTTATCCTTTTCTTTCTTTATCTCTTTCACATCAATATCTCCCCCCTTTGACATCAATGCTAGAAATTTGACAAAAATATCAAAGCAAAAACTTAAGCCTATGAATCTCAAATCTGACTACTCCCCCTGAGTAGTAGCATCCCACATCAGTGCCCAAATGAATAGTATCTCAGATAGTGCATGCCAGACTGATGCCAAACCGCATCAATCAAGTCTCTTTCGGAGGGGTAGAAACTCCCAATATGTCTCTCAGGTACTCAAATGATTCCTTGGATAATGGTTTAGTGAAAATATCTACAATCTACTCTTTAGTGTTCACATAAACTAGTCTAACTTCATTTGCTTCCACCTTCTCCTTCAAAAAGTTATACCTGATAGATATGTGTTTTATTTTAGAATGAAATACCAGATTATTTGATATATCAATAGTAGCAGAGTTATCACAGTGGATAACTATCAGTGCATCACAATCCACCTTTATATCCTTCAACATTTGCTTCATCCATGAAACTTGTGTATAGTTAGTAGAAGCAGCAACATACTCAACTTCAACAATAGATAGAGAAGTACATGACTGTTTCTTGTTGATCCATGAAACCAACTTCTTTCCAAGAAAGAAAGCTCCACCTAAAGTACTTCTCCGGTCATCAACATCTCTAGCCCAATCAACATCTCTATATGCACATAAAGTAAGGTTATCATCCTTAGGGTACCATAAGCCATATTCTAATGTACCTTGCAAGTATCTAAAAATCCTTTTCACCACCATCTCATAATTTTCTCTAGGATCACTCTGAAATATTGAAACAATACAAACAATATTCCTAATGTCAGGCCTAGTCTAAGTCAAATAAAGGAGACCTCCAATCATAAATTTGTATCTTGTAGGATTTACCAGTGCAGAAACATCTTTTCTTGTCAATTTCTCACTTGTAACCATAGGTGTACTTACCGGTTTAGAATCTCCCATACCAAATTTCTTCAACAACTCCTTAGCATATTTAGTTTGATAGATGAATACCTTTGTTAGTCTAAGTAATCTGCAAACCTAAGAAAAAATTCATTTCCCCAATCATAGACATTTCAAATTCTTTCTCCATATTCTTAGAAAATTCTATGCATAATTTATCTTCACCTCCAAAAATAATGTCATCAACAAATACTTCAACAATCAGTATATCATCATTAGTGAGTTTATAATATAAATTACTGTCAGCACTTCCCTTAGTAAAACCAAGCTTCAAAAGATATTTATCCAACCTTGCATACAAAGCTCTAGGTTCTTGTTTTAGTCCATATAAAGCTTTTCTTAACCATATTTGTATCATCTGATAGTGAAAAACCACCAGGTTGCTCAATATAAACTTCCTCATCAAGATCCCCATTCAAAAATTCACATTTAACATCCATCTGATAAACCTTGTAGTTTTTATAAGTAGCATAGGCAAGAAATAATCTTACAGCTTCAATCCTAGCGACAGGTGCAAAAGTCTCTCCATAATCAATTCCTTCCTTCCGAGAATATCCTTTACAAACAAATCTAGCCTTATTCCTTATAACTTGACCATCCTCATTCAATTTATTCCCAAAAACCCATTTAGTTCCAATAACATTTTTATTTTTAGGCCAGGGAACTAAAGTCCATGTTTTATTTTTCTCAATATGATCTAATTCTTCTTCCATAGCTTTCAACCAATGTTCATCTTTACATGCTTCAATTACTGATACCGGTTCAACTTGTGAAATTAAACATACCTCATTAATTGCCAATATTCTTGTTGTCATCAGTCCATTTCTCTTATCCCAAATGATTTGATCTCCAGAACAATTCAATCTCACATACCTAGGAGTCTTCTGACATTTTGTTCCTCTTCATTGTTCTTCAGTCACTGTAAAATTCTCTGATGTTGCTGGAGTAACTGGTTCAACTCTTTGTTCTAGTAAAGGTGCTACTACTTTAGATATAATCATTTCGACTGCCGGTTCCTTCTCATAAACTTTGATTTGACTCCTATTCAGCTCATCTACTTTGACATTAGCACTTTCCACAATTATCTGCAATCTCTTGTTATAACATCTATATGGTTTTCTTTCATTAGAATAACCAAGAAATATGCCTTCATCACATCTAAGATCAAATTTCCCAATAATATGATCTCTCCTGATATAAAATTTACTACCAAAAATTCTAAAATACTTAACTGTAGGTGTATTGCCAAACCATAATTCATAAGGTGTCTTGCTAGTTTCTCCTTTGTTATGTACTCTATTGAATTTATAAATCATTATACTCACTGCTTCTCTCCAGTAGATATAAGGTAGATTAGGTTCCATCATCATTCTTCTAGAAACATCCAAGATAGTTTTGTTCTTCCTTTCCACAACTCCGTTCTACTAAGGTGTCCAGGGAGCAGAAAATTGTCTTCTTATACCATGCTTGTCCTAAAAGTTATTAAACTCACCAGTTATGAATTCTCCACCATGATCTGATCTCAAACATTTAATCTTCAATCCTATCCCAGTTTCCACTTTAGCCTTAAAGATTTTAAACTTTTCAAATGCTTCAGATTTTTCTCTCAAAAAAGTAACCCACATCATTCTAGAATAATCATCAATGATTAGCATGAAATATATATCACAATGAAAACTTTTAACTCTAGCAGGGCTACACAAATCAGTATGAATAAGATCAATAACATTATTTAATTTATCTTGTATACTCCTAAAAGAGGTTTTGACCTATTTACTCATTTGACACTCTTTACATATCGGATTATAGGGCTTCATTATATTAGGTATATCCCTAACTGCCTTAGTTGAACTGATCTTCACAATGCAATCAAAATTCACATGACACATCCTTTTATGCCATAGCCAACTCTCATCAATATATGCAATCAAACATGTCTTCTCACCAAAGTTCAAGTGAAATATATTACCTTTTGTCTTTGTACCTATTGCAATCTCCAAGTCAGATCTGTTAATGATTTTTCATTTTCCATCCTTGAACTGTAATTGAAATCCCTTATCTACCAATTGTCCTACACTCAAAAGATTATGCTTCAAACCTTCAACATAATAAACATTGTCAGTATTGTTCTTACCATCCAATGATATAGTTCCTTTTCCTTTAATAATACATGTCTTGTCATCTCCAAATCTAACTAGCCCACCATCAAATTCTTGCAAAGATAGAAAATTCCCTTTATCTCTAGTCATATGATGTGAACAACCACTGTCAATTACCCATTCATCCTTTTCCTCAATTTTAGCAACAAGTGCCTTCTCTTTAGGTACATTCTCTTTCAGTATTGGTTCATCTTCCTTGATAGCCAAGAACACCCATTCCTTCCCATTGCTAGATCCACTAGCAGAGTCTTCTTCCAGTTCATCATCTAAATTAGTAATGCCTTCATCAACCGCTATGTAGCATGATTTGTCTATGTTTTTCTTGTACTTATATATTTTTTTTGATATCCAAGGTTAGGCATAAATGATCTTTTAACTCTTTCTTCAAATCTTGAATTCCTTTCAGGACATCTAGATGCGAAATGACCAATCTTATTACATGCAAAATATTTAAAAGGTACTTTTCCTTCATACTTACTTCCTACCGGTCCTTTTGGTACTCTTCTAGCAAATAGTGCTTCAAGTTGCTGAAACTCATCATCTTCTCTCCTCATATCTTCTAACTCCTTTGAATATAAAGCTTTCCAGCCTTGCTTACTCGTTGTAGATGTAGATGCATGAAAAGAAGGTCCAGTCTTCACAACTCCAGAAAGTCCAAATTCCTTAAGCTTAAAAGTAGATAGTTTCCCAACTAAGGTATCTCTATTTACAGATGTATTAGCCATTGTTCTCAATTCATTAATATCAGTAGCCTTCATTTTGTAAGCCGGTATTAGGGCTCTTAGGACTTTAGAAATAATTTCATCTTCGCTCAGAGTTCCACCACAACATTGAATTCCCATAACAATCTCATTTACCCTTTCCATGAATGCAATAATCCTTTCATCTTCTTCTATCTTTAGGTTTTCATATCTCACCCACTAACCATAAAGTTTAGCAATCTTCACTGTAGGTTCACCTTCATTAACAATCTCCAACTTATCCTATATAGCCTTTCCAGATGATTTGTCGGTTAATACCATTATTTGCTGATCAGAAAGTGCACACAAGAGGACTTCTCTTTCTCTACAATCATTCTCAAGCTCCCTGTCCAGGTTTTCTGGAGGAGGATTGCTAGATCTTGGATTATAGGGTATGACACCATTCTATGTGATCTCCTAAATCTCCTCACCAAGACATCTTAGATGAGTCTCCATTCAAATCTTCCATACTGTGTAATTTGTTCCATCAAGCCTCGAAATATCCCTTCTAAAGATAGGTCCATAATAACTCGATGAACTTGAATTGTTAGTCACCATAGGATCTTCCTTAAGTGGTTAGCCTTTCTGCAGAGAGGACCAAAACTCTGATACAAATTATTAGATAGTTTAGATACCTGGAAGACAACTGAGAACGGGGGGTAAATCAGTTGTCATAGATTATAGGACCATTCAGCAATTAAAACTTTAATACTAGAAACCAAAATAGTAATACTGGAATAGCAGTTAATCAATTAAGCATAAGCAATAATCACAGAATAAAAGCTATCCACACAACACCAAGGTTTGTATGTGGAAAACCTAGTAAAGGGAAAAACCATAGTGGGAAGCCTACCCTTAGCCAGATAATACTTCTATAGTATGTGAATTACAATGGAGGGGCTTGCACTTGTAGGAAGGCCGACAACCTAGAGCACATTGCTCATCACAAAAGGAGCCTCACTAACTACATAGAAATCCAGACTACAATACGGAGAAGTGTTGAACTGCAAAAGATAGCATCTCCTATGCTTGAGTACAAATCTGGTTAAGCTCAATACCGAAGGACTAAATCCTCTTACATAAACCCAATTCAATCTCTAATGACCAACCAAATCCTCTACCTGAATGATATTAGATTTATTCATACATTACATTCCTTGACCATGACCTCTTACATTAACCATGATCATCTGCAATAAGATCTTACATCTATTAATACAAAACCCTTGACCATAAACAATCAGGTCAGCCACTAGACAATAAACCGATTACATAATTACAAACCAAGTCGGCCTTAAACCAAATAAATAATATCAAACACATAGGACATCCCTAAAATAAATCAATAGGTCCTATCCACATGTTACATTAAAGTTGGTCCATAACCTAGATCAACCGGGACTAAGTATAGTTCCACACGCTTCAACAATGATCTCCAAACGCCAAGTCTCAAACATGATCACCAACAACATCCTGAAACTCCATCAGAATTTGCACCAACACCACTTATACAATTCATCAATGATCTCAACAAAAATCTCTACTAGTTAATGTAAAGTAGAAAAATCAAACCCTAGTCGTTCTCCCCTCCCCAACTCCAAGGAGAGAGAAGGGAGAGTCACTAGGGTTGATGGTTTTCACTTAGAGGAGACTTTACATTCAAAAGAGGGGTTGAAACCCACAAGATCCAATCCCACGCAATGCAAGATTGGATTCTAGATGAGTTTCAAGGGGTAAGACATCAAGGATACCCTCTTTTGTAAAGAATGTAAATAGAAAGATTGAACTAGGAATGCATGTAAAGTGGGAAATATTTGCTTATAAACAGAGATAGGGATATGGTATGAAGCTGCGGACCTGGAATTAGCAGTAAAATGTTGAGACGGTGCTGTTCTGCAAATTTGAGCGAAAGTTGACAGGACGATGGCGCCCAGTGTGCACACGGTCCTCCGAAAAATCCACGAAACAAAGGTGGATCTGTTCGTCTCTGCACAAGGATTCCAGATCTTCAATTACAGCCGCATTCCTGTAACCTACACACAGAAAAGAGAGGATGATTGGGGGGTTAGGGATGAGGGGTTTGCCTTTAGGTCAAACCCCAGTTTTGGAATTAACCAAGAAATGAGAATGCTGTAAATGTAAATGTTTGTAATGTAAACAAGTACTGATACCTTGTTATAAGAATGTTTGTATTCTTACATGCGAAGGTGTAATGTATGTAGTATGTAATGTGTTGTAAGTGATCTCCTCTTCAATGGTTGAATCCTTGTCTTGAATGCAATACTTAGCCTTGAATGGAGACTTAGAATGCTCAATTGCTTGAAGGAATGCTTGAATGCTTGAATATTTGAATGCTTGAATGTTTGAATATCGTTTCCGCCTCTTTTCCATCTCCCAAAATGGGAGAGGAAATGTAGTTTATATACTTGTCAATTAGGGCTGATAGACTGATTTTCCCAACCTTAGGCCGACCTAGGAAGATTATTTTCCAATTTGCAAACTTAGAGACCCGAAGCCCCATAAGAGACCGGGCCCAAAATAGGGCCAGGGACCAGGGCGCTGGGCGCCATGGTCCTGGGGGGCCAGGGCACTAGGCACCCTAGTCCTGAAGGACCAGGGCACTGGGCACCATGGTCCCACCTCCCGGGACAGTAGGGTGCAAGGAGATTAGGCCAGGGTGCTGAGAAATGCAGTTTTTGGTGTCATGAACAAGTTTCGGGGTCTCCATTCAGGTTCCATGTTGCATCGCCATCGTGAAGATCCAAATGCAGTTGAAATTGCAAGTGTCACAATTTTAGGATGCTACATTTAGCCCCCACTTTAGTGGGAGTATAAGCATACGCCAATACTTCCGGTAAAGTACAAGGAAACAACATTGAAAAACTTTCACCACGTCAAGGAGGCAAGATACACCAAGCCCCCAGTGGACCAAGGATCTTACGAATTCGATTGACAAAGTAAAAGGGAAGATCACAAGGGAGAACCATGACTGTCAGTAGTAAGGTTCCCTCACTATGAGTCATGTAAGAAAGATATCAAAAATTTTCAAGGCAAAGCTAAATTTGTCAAGAAATTTTCAAGTATCTTGAAAAGATATGGACGGGATGTATGCCCCCCTACGTTAAAGCGATCGCACACGCCTCACCGGGGGTGATTTCTTTAAGGTAGTGATACATATAAAAATGAGAAGGGAAAGGGGTCTCCATTCAGGTTCCATGTTGCATCGCCATCGTGAAGATCCAAATGCAGTCGAAATTGCAAGTGTCGCAATTTTAGGACGCTATAGTTAAACCCTCGCCGGAACCAGAAACCAATCTTCTAAGAAAGTAGGATAACATCCAATCACCAGACCAAAACCAATTGACCAAATATGAGTATAAGTATCATGAACAAGCCAATTCCATCACCAGATTATACTGGAGCCTGCCGGATCATACCAGATCCAAGTTAACTAGAAACCACTTAACCTACCAGGACCAGAAGGGTGCCGGTAAAGTATCCAAATAGATAGTGTTGACATCAATGAGAAAACATCAATGCAACACATAATCAATTCCACCAAATGGCCAACATACAACTGAGAGGTGGGGGGGTAAATCATTTGTCACAGATTACCGAAACTATTACCAATTTAAAAATTTAATACTGGAACTCAAAACATTAATATCAGAATAGAAGTTAAACCAATTAAGTATAAACAATAATCACAGAATAAGAGCCATCCATATGACACCATTATTTATACGTGGAAAAACCGGTAAAGGGAAAAACCATAGAGGGAAGCCAAACCATAGTCAGATAATACTTTTGCAGTAAGTATGTGAATTACAATTGAGGGGCTTGCACTTGCAAGAAGGCCAATATCCTAGAGCGTACTACTCATCACAAAAGGAGCCTCACTGACTACATAGAAATCCAAACTACGATCCAGAGAAGTATTGAACTACAAAAGATAGCATCTCCTATGACTCAGTACAGTTCTAGTTAAGCTCAATACCAGAGGACTAAATCCTCTTATATAAACCCAATTCAATCTCCAATGATCGACCAAATCCTTTGCTTGAATGATATTACATTATTGGCATATTACATTCCTTGACCATGACCTCTAACATAAACATTATGATATATAATGAGATCTTACATCTATATATACAAACTCTCAACCATAAACAATTAGGTCGGCCACCAGATAATAAACCAATTACATTATTAAAAACCATGTCGGCCTTAGACCAAACAAATAATATCCAACACATAAGATATCCCAGAAATACATCGAGAGGTCCAATCGACATGTTAAATTAAAGTGGGTCCATAACCTAGATCAACTGGGACAGAGTATAGGTCCACACGCTACAACAATGATCTCCATCTGCCAATTCTCAAACATGATCACCAACAACATCCTGATAAACTCCACCAGAAGATGCACCAACACCACTTATGAAATTCATCAAAGATCATCATCAAAAGATCTTCTGGTGAAACCCTTGCTGAAACCAGAAACTAAGCTTCTAAGCAAGCAGGTTAGTGTTAGACACAATGCACAACTGAGAGGGGTAGGGGGTGAATCAGTGGTTCTCAAAATTTTCCCTTTAGCTATCCTATGTAAGCATACTGGTTAATAGATCTAACTCAATGCAGACTTACCGATTAGTGGGGAGACCAACACAAATGCAATCACACACAAAGAGGAATCTCATAACACCAGGATGTACGAGGAAAACCCAAGATGGGAAAAAACTTGGTGAGCAATGCTTCTCGAGTCTACTGCTCTAATCTAGTCTCATAATGAAAACCGTTACAATATTTAGAACACCAACCCAAGGAGCTACAACCCCTGATTTAGGGCACCAACCCAAGGAGCAACAACCCCTAATTTAGGGCACCAACCCAAGGAGCACCAACCCCTAATTTGTTCATGGGCTATAACCCAAAGGAGCTACAACCCCTGCACCAAGCTACAACTCAGTGTTCATAATGATAACTTCAAATACAAAAGTAGTTGCCTTTTTACAAGTGAATCTTGCAAACATTTCATATACCTTTCTCTCATGGTGAGATACCTTCTCTGCTCCACCAACTCACTCTTCTGCTACTTTCACCTACTGCTCTACTGTCGGCAAACCCTACCGATACGCCTCTTCTACTCTTCTTCTCTACAGGATCTCCTCCTCACTGCTCTGCACTTTACCAGTGCTAAACTCTATCGGTCTATTGTCTACCTTCTTTGCAACTCTTTTCACTTTTGCTCTGCTAGTATAACCACTACTGATTCTTCTCTTCACTCTCCCTCTTTTCTCAGATACTCTTTAAGAACTCGACTGATTTTCTCTTACATGTAGAAATAACACTTAATCACTTCGTAATAGCACAATATATTTTTTCTATTCAGCAATAGCTAACAAAGTCTTTGGCCTGCATATATATAGCCAGATTTTCTCGACAAAACCCAATTCAAAATCTAGGCGGTTAGGGTTTCCTCATCATCCTTGAGGCAAACCAAATCCAATCAGATATTGCTCAATCTAATCTCCTTGATGACCAACTATACATCTCTTCTATTACCATGCCTTCTTGATCACGCCTTCTATCTTTGGCAATCTACTTTTACCCTATCAACTAATCTCTTGGTCAAACACCAAGATTTTTCTTGTTGTTTCCTTCATCCACCTCAATCTTCTCAATCACTCTTATCTAGCTCGTAGTTGTCCTCTAGACCTTGATCCACAAACCTCTGCAAGGACTACAACACGTCCTGTGATTTGAGGGATCTTCCATTAATGTCGACCAACTCTGCAACTACTTCATTGGTGTACATTCCATCTTCATCCGAATGCAAGTTTGCCACCTTGACTCCATGTGGCATCCATGTCGACCATCTGCCAGGTTATCTCTTCAAGTTGGTCCAAATAGGATCACTGACCAAATCCTCTATCGGTTCCTCTTTCTTGCCGGTTTACAAACCTTGCCGACATCTCACACTCTACCGATTAACTCATCATGTCTGCTCTCTGCTAAATTGCCGGTGGAAATCCTTTACCAGTTACCTTGTTGTTTCCTTCAAGGTGGGAAGACATCTGCATCTACACCTTATCCATATTACCAGTGGACTTTTATATCGGTAAACACTCTTGATGATATTTTGTCATCATTCTTCAGCAAACTTCATCTTCAGTCCGTCCATTCTCCCTCATCATCTTTGACCACAACACATCACTCTTCATCTGTATTGGCATCTCAACATGCCTTCTCTATTGGTGAGTATATAACCCCGATTTCAAGTACTTAGGGAATTCCTTTGTTTCATCGATAGATCTGGTGTGGGCACACTCACTATCGGTCATTGCTTCTTATGATGATTGTATCTTCCTCAGGTGGGATTCTTGTTGTCCTGCAACCTTACAACATACCTATGACATGTTCATTCTTCTCCTCTAGTGTTGATGTGATTCAGATAATACTCTGCTTCTTCATCACAAAAATCTTCTTAAACACCTTGCTCATCCTTCTTGTACACTGGTCATGACCTTTGCAGGCTAACAACCACTCACTTGGTTGTTCTAACCTCTCCATGTCAACACATAATTCACTAGTTGACATCCTTTCCTTGCTGATGATACACTATACCAGTACCAATCACCTTACCATTCCTTCCGCAGAAGTCAGGTACCAACTTGTGTACCGGTAACACTAGTGGTCATCCATCTCAATGACATTCTTTTCCTTACCTTACCAGTGTCTTGCAACACAAAGTGATATCAAGGATATCTCAACCTGTACTCCTCCATAATAGCATTGTACACACATCTCTCATACCAGTGGACATCCCATACCAGTTGACATCAATGACAACCCAATGCCAACAATCTACCCCTTTGGCATTGATGTTAGCTCATGTAGTATCCATCATACTACATAATCCTTCTCTCCCTTTCTTTTCTTTAATCCATGGATTCCCAACACATGTAGTATGCTATATACTACATAACTCCTTCTCCCCATTTGACAACAATGGCAAAGGGCACTATCAGGATATCATTCCTCCTTGTATTTACCAGGTACTGACATAACTCTTTCTCCCCCTTTGTCTTTACCGAATGTGTCTCCTTCTTTGATACCAATTGTTACAAATTGTTACATTTTATCAAGTCACAACTCTTGAGATGGGGGACTCAACCATCAACTGACACCAATTGAGCATGCAAATCTAAAACCATTTGTTAAAACACTCAATTCCAGAGGGATGTGTTAGTGAACACTACTCACCTACCGGTCAACCTGCATCACCTCTTGTTTGATCCAAATTTATTTAGGAATCAAATGTTATTGTACTACCTATACAACCAACTAGAGGACACATAGATACCCCTTAAAATGAAATTCTCCTGGGTATTCCTACTGCAATTTTCATCACCTGTAGTTTGGGCAGTCAGTATCTTTATTAGTTAAAGCATGTCGGCTCTGCATCATGAGAACTTAAACTCCCCTTGAGTCACACATCTTAGGTTCTCATCACCAGCTAGGTCCAATATTAGGACTCCAATCTTCACCACATACTGGTTGAGTTGTGAATATGTGATCATCTGATGATCCTTCAGCTCCATTGTATCCTCCACAACCTATGACATGATCCTAGATCTACACAATTCCAGACAGTGGTATCATCATGCCAAGAATCAAATAGGTTAGCCCAAAAATGTGCATGCCTGCATGATCAACACCCGAGTCAATTATGTCATTCAGGTCTTTTCCAATACCACCTGAGACATAACTTCACTTCATGCTACCGGGGCTTATTGCAAAGATCTCCAACCTTATTGTCTTACATAACCTGTAGGTACCTGTTAGCAGTCATATCGGTAACAATCTGCACATACCAGTTTCTTTTACTGGATCATTATCACTACTGAAGCACCTTCCTATGCCTCCTGACATCTTGTGTCACCATGTATCTAATGCCAATTGTTATCTTGTCATGTATAGACACATCAGTAGTGATCCAACAATCATCTGTAGGTGTGTAGTCAAGGAAGCCTCTACACACATTTATCACCTTCTTCCTTTACACTGGTGATAACATGTTCTTCCGTGTTGCCTTAGTCACTGAGGGGGTGATTGATAAATTCAGTGTGCTACTACCCCTAAGATCCTACATCTCCTTTAGCCCTTAGGAGATATCACCTATGCACTGAATGTACAATGTCGGTCCATGGTCTTCTTTCTCCATACCTGCTTGGTCTCATCCTTCTTCCTATTTTCAGGCTTGGGAGTAGGTCTTTTTCCTAATTCTCCATTATAGCCAGAAGTAGTGCTATAGTATCACACAACATCCATCCCAACTTCATGTTTGGGGAATCTCTTGACATACCTATTTGACCATCTCTTTCTGATCATGTTGCTGTGACTGGCAACCGAAACCGGTGAACCTCTTGCTCCTATAGGGACATTTCTCCTTTCATTCCATGCAGCTCTTTGACTTCCAAATGCTCTATATCCACTTTTCTGTAGAGCATAGTTGTTATACCAACCTCCATGTGACTGCAGATTCCTCTTTCTGCACTCAAACTCTCTATGGCCAAAAACATTGCAGTTATGACAAACAACATTTGCATAACCGGGAGAGGGGACATGCATGTATCTACTCCTGGATACATTTTGCTCATATGCATGATGTCCATGAGATCCTATATTATTATTTCTAGATATCTTTCTACACTCCTCTGCCCTATGGCCATAAGCATTACATGCAAAGTAGTAACCAGTAAAGGATGACATATGACTTGCAAATTTATTTTGCCATGCATGGGGAGATCTTACCAGTTTTGCATCTCCACTTCTCCTTCTTTGAGAATGAATCCTTGGTTGTCCATTCTGTGCGGCTCTTCCATTTGGTCTCTTCTTCTCCCACAATTGCTTTTCCCTATGGGTGGTAGCATTTCTTTGTCCTTTGCCGGTAGGAGGTCTTCTTTGTTGCTTTCTCATTTTCTTGCATCTGGTGAAGTTGTCTTCTCCCATCTTCCCTTTTGTTTTGGGATCTGCATTGTTCCTTCTTCTTGCAACACCAGTCTTCCTTTCTATCTGCAAGTCCTCTTCAGTTGATCTTAGGTCAACCTTCTTCCGGGGAGCATTTTTGACTGTGAAAGACTCTCTCTTGTTTTCTTCATTTGAGGAGACAAACTAAATGCCATTGTGGGGGACATTCTTGCTGGTGGAGCATTCACTGACACCACTTCCTAATCCTTCAGTGTCCTTGGCATGCTTCTGCTTCTTCAACATTTTATCCAAGGCATCACTGCTACCATCAAACCAAATTCTTACCTTGAGCTCATCCTGACATTTTTCAAGGTCATTTCAGAGAACCTCCATTTTTTCATGCAGCTATTGATATTCTTCATTTTTAACTTCTAGCCTAGATGCTAGATCTTCACACCTACATTTCTTGATGTCTTTCTTGTGGGACTTCAACTCTGAGATACTTTTCTTAGATTCTTCAAGGAACTTTATCAACTGGTTCTGCTCCACTATAGCAACATTATTGAATAGCTTGTATTCCTTTCTTACTCTATCGAGTTCCTCAAGTGCATTTACAAGATCTCCTTCAAGATCAACTTCTGCTTCATCTTCTTTTTCTCCTTCACTATCACTGCCAAACACATCTTTTTGGTAGGAGTGATCTACATGATCAATTTTAGATGTGTGCCTTTCATCTTCTAATTTTTAGGCCATGAAGAGGTGGGTTCCTTCATCATTATTGCTGCAATTGCTAGCAAACCTGCCTTCATCATTTGCAGATTCATGAGATGCATTTCTCATACTGTCTTCACAAGTCAATCCTGTAGTAGTAGGATCATTTCCATAAGAGTTTCTTCAATCTTTCCCATAAGCTTTTTGTTGTTTTGCATCTGTCCACCTATGAGGAGACATCACTAGTGAGCCCACAAAATATGTCCTTCATGGCTTCTTCATTGTACAAGCATCTTCTTTCTTATTCAGATCTGGTGGGAGGACTGACATTCTTAGTGAGACCATTAATAACCAAAATCCATACATAAAACCCTAAAGAGGATAGGAATAATTCCATTCTGTAACTCAAATAGAATAGTTTAAACCATCAAACATAGGACCAGGGATTGACACTAAACAAACCATTGTGTCCTTAAGCCAGAATCTACCCAAGCTGGAGAAAGCTCATCTAGCTAGGAACCTAGGCTCTGATACCAATTGTTAGACACAATGCACCACTAAGAGGGGGAGGGGGTGAATCAGTGGTTCTCAAACTTTTCCCTTTAGCTATCCTATGTGAGCATACTAGTTAATAGATATAACTCAATGCAAACTTACCGGTTAGTGGGGAGACTAACACAAATGGAATCACACATTAAGAGGCATCTCATAACACCAGGATGTATGAGGAAAACCCGAGATGGGAAAAACCTCAGTGAGCAATGCTCCTAGAGTCTACTGCTCCAATCTAGCCTCATAATGAAAACTACTACAATGTTTAGGGAACCAACCTAAGGAGCTACAACCCCTGATTTAGGGCACCAACCCAAGGAGCACAAACCCCTGATTTAGGGCATGAACCCAAGGAGCACCAACCCATGATTTAGGGAACCAACCCAAAGAGCACCAACCCCTAATTTGTTTATGGGATACAACCCAAAGGAGCTACAACCCCTGGACTGAGCTACAACTTAGTGTTCACAATGATAAATTCAAATACAAAAGTAGTTATCTTGTTACAAGTGAATCTTGCAACCATTTCATATACCTTTCTCTACCGGTGAGATACCTTCTTTGCTTCACTAACTCACTCTTCTGCTGCTTTCACCTGCTGCTCTACTGCCAACAAACTCTACTGATACACCTCTTCTACTCTTCTTCTCTGCAGGATCTCCTCCTCACTCCTCTGCACTTTACAAGTGCTAAACTCTATCGGTCCACTATGTGCCTTCTCTGTAGCTCTCTTCACTTTTTCTCTACTGGTTTAACCACTACCGATTATTCTCTTCACTCTCCCTATTTTCTCAGATACTCTCTGAGCACTTGGTTGATTTTCTCTCACATGTAGAAGTAAAACTTAATCACTTTGCAATAGCACAATATATTTCTTCTCTTCAGCAGCAACTAACAATGTCTTTGGCTTGCATATATATATAGCCAGGTTTTCTTTCTAAACTCCAATTCAAAATCTAGGTAGTTAGGGTTTCCTCATCATCCTCGAGGCAAACCAAATCCAATTAGATCTTGCTCGATCTGATCTCCCTGATGGCCAACTGCACATCTTTTCTATTACCATACCTTCTTGAGCATTCCTTATATCTTTGGCGATCTGCTTTTACCCTATCGACTAATCTCTTGGTCAAACACCAAGATCTGTCTTGTTGTTTCCTTCATCTGCCTCAATCTTCTCAATCATTCTTATCTAGCTTGTAGTTGTCCTCCAGACCTCAATTTGCAAACCTTTGCAAGGACTCTATAACACGTCCGATGATTTGTGGGATCTTCTATTAATGTCGACCAACTCTGCAACTACTCCGTTGGTGTACATTCCATCTTCATCTGAATGCAGGTTTGTCACCTTGACTCTATGTGGCATCCATGTTGACCATCTGCTAGCTTGGCTTTTCAAGTTAATCCATATAGGATCACCGACCAAACCCTCTACAGGTTCCTCTTTCTTGCCGATTTACAAACCCTGCCAACATCTCACACTCTACTGGTTAACTCATCATGTCTGATCTTTGTTGAACTGTCGGTGGAACTCCTTAACTGGTTACCTTGTTAGTTCCTTCAAGGTGGGAAGACATCTGCATCTGCAGCTTATCCATATTACTAGTGGACTTTTATATTGCTAAACGCTCTTGATGACATTTTGTCATCATCCTTCAGCATACTTCATCTTCAGTTCGACCATTCTCCCTAATCAACTTTGACCACATCATAACCTTTTTGTCAAAGTGACAAACACATCAATCTTCATCTATATCGACATCTCAACATGCCTTCTCTGTTGGTCAGTGTATAACCCTGATTTCATGTACTTAGGGCATTCCTTTGTTTCATCGATAGATCCGGTGTGGGCACACTCACTATCAATCATTGCTTCTTATGATGACTGCATCTTCATCAGGTGGGAGTCCTACTGTCTTGGAACCTTACAACATACTTGTTACCTATTCATTATTCTCCTCTAGTGTTGATGTGATTCAGGTAACATTCTGCCTCTTCATCACAAATAACCACTCAAACACCTTGCTCATCCTGTTTGTACACTGGTCATGACCTTTGCAGGCTAACAACCACTCACTTGGTTGATCTAACTTCTCCATGTCAACACATCATTCACCAATTGACATCCTTTCCTTGATGATGATACACTATACTAGTACCGATCACCTTACCATCTTGTCCACACAAGTCAGGTACCAACTTGTGTACTGGTAACACCAGTGGTCATCCATCTGAATGACATTCTCTTCCTTACCTTACCGGTGTGCTACAACACAAAGTGATATCAAGGATTTCTCAACCTGTACTCCTCCATGATAGTGTTGCACATACATCTCTCATACTAGTGGACATCCCATACTGGTTTACATCAATGAAAACCCAATGCAAATAGATAGCATCTGATCACCAGACCAAAAGCAACTGACCGAATATGAGCATGAGTATCATGAACAAGACAATTTTAACACCAAACTATATCAGAGCCTACCAGATCATGCTGGATCCAAATCAACCAGAAACCACTCAACCTACTGGGACCAGAAGGGTGCTGGTAAAGAATCCAAACAACTAGTGTTTGCATCAATGACAAAACATCAATGCAACACATAATCAACTCTACTGAATGGGCAACAATCTCCCCCTTTGGCATTGATGGCAATACTAGATGTGAAAAACATATAAGTACCAAGAAATGCCAAACAAGTCTCCCCCAATGGAAGATAACCAACAAAATTCCATATATAGCTCTGAATGTCAATATCTGTCCCCCTTTGAATTTTTCTTTTTCTTTCTATTTCTTTTTCACATCAATATCTCTCCCCCTTTGACATCAATGCCAGATATATGACAAAAATATCAATGAAAAAATATAAACCACTGAATCCCAAAGCTGACTACTCCCCCTAACTAGTTGCATCCCACATTAGTGCTGGAATGAATAGTATTTATGATAGTGCATGCTGGACTAATGCCAAACCACATCAATCAAGTCTCTACTGAAGGGGAAAAAACTCCCAATCTGTCTCTCAAGTACTCAAATGATTCTTTGGGCAAAGGTTTAGTGAAAATATCTGCAATTTGCTCTTTAGTGTTCACATAAACCAGTCTAACTTCATTTGGTTCCACCTTTTCCTTCAAAATGTTATACTTGATAGATATGTGCTTTGTTTTAGAATGAAATAATGGATTCTTTGATATATCAATAGCAATAGAGTTATCATAGTGAATAACTACCGGTGCATCACAATCCACCTTTATATCCTTCAATATTTGCTTCATCCATAAAACTTGTGTACAGTTAGTAACATGTGTATTGGACCTCTCGATGTATTTCTGGGATGTCTTATGTGTTGGATATTATTTGTTTGGTCTAAGGCCGACATGGTTTGTAATAATGTAATTGGTTTATTATCTGGTGGTTGACCTAATTGTTTATGGTCAAGGGTTTGTATATATAGATGTAAGATCTCATTATTGATCATCATGGTTATGTTAGAGGTCATGGTCAAGGTGGAGAATTCACATCTAGTGAGGTTAATAACTTTTGTGAGAAGCATGGTATAATGTAACATGTGGATTGGACCTCTCGATGTATTTCTAGGATGTCTTATGTGTTGGAGATTATTTGTTTGGTCTAAGGCCGACATGGTTTGTAATAATGTAATTGGTTTATTATCTGGTGGCCGACCTAATTGTTTATGGTGAAGGGTTTGTATATATAGATGTAAGATCTCATTATAGATCATCATGGTTATGTTAGAGGTCATGGTCAAGGAATGTAATATGCGAATAATGTAATATCATTCAGGCAGAGGATTTGGTCAATCATTGGAGATCAAATTGGGTTTATGTAAGAGGATTTAGTCCTCCGGTATTGAGCTTAATTAAAAATTTACTCAGGCATAGGAGATGCTATCTTTTGCAGTTCAACACTTCTTTGGATTGTAGTCTAGATTTTTATGTAGTCAGTGAGGCTCCTTTTGTGATGAGCAGTGTGCTCTAGGATTTTGGCCTTCCTGTAAGTACATGCCCCTCAATTGTAATTCACATACTTACTGCAGAAGTATTATCTGACTGTGGGTAGGCTTCCCATCGTAGTTTTTCCCTTTACCAGGTTTTCCATGTATAAACCTTGGTGTCATGTGGATGGCTCTTATTCTGTGATTATTGTTTATGCTTAATTGGTTTAACTGCTATTCCAATATTAATGTTTTGGGTTTCGGTATTAAAGTTTTAAATTGCTAATAGTTCCGATAATCTGTGACAACTGATTCACGCCCCCCTCTCAGTTGTCTTCCAGTTATTTTAACTAACTAAACAAAATGATTTGAGCCAATTTTGGGCAGAGTCATAAGGGAACAAAAGTACTTAACCATCCATTCATTTGAAATAAGGGCCCAATCTAGGAAAACTTGTATCAACTCAATTTTTAGCCATCCTATTAGTCCAAGTATAGCTCGCACCTTGAAGATCAACATCATGTAGTGATTGGTGGTTAATGAATTTCATAAGATCCAATATTCTCTCCATCTACACTTGAGATCCTCTAAATTTTTCTATTTCTTGAAGAGATGTGTTAAAATGTCCCATGATAATCCAGTTGTCATCCAAAAATTTCAAACAACAAGAATCCAACCTTTTCCAAAATTTACTTCTAGTAGCTTTCCCATTTGGAGCATAGATATTAGATAAGACCCAAGAAAAGTCATCCCTAATATGATGAAACCTTATAGAGATAATATTTGCCTCCGCATGAAGAGGCGCACCCTTAATATGGTTAAAAGTCCAAAAAATTACAGTCCCACCTAAAGCACCCTCAGAGCTACTACCTACAACCCCACAGTTTTTGAACACCTTAATCTTTTCCACCTTTTCCTTAGTCATTTTTGTCTCCTGAATCAAAACAATATTCGGTTGATGATCTCTTACAAGATTTCGGAGAATATCCTACTTATGGGAGCCATTAAGCCCCCTTATATTCTAGGAGATAATTTTCATTTCTTACTTGGGGAACAAACATCCAAGATAGTTTTTTGGCTACCATCCCCTATATTCTGACGACACTCTTTCTCTCTATACCATTTATAAGATCTTCTTCCTATTAGAGATTTAGGAGTACCAACATATGCCTTTAGCTTGTTCCTTGTAGAAACACCAGCCTGAGGAGCACCTTTTCTCCCTTTCTTTTATTCAACTAGCGTGAAGGATCCCTCTCCCTCCATAAAACTATCTTCATACTTCTGGTTCTCCTTTCCATCCTTAATAGAGAAATCTTTCCCCTAATCCTCAGACCATTTTGTATTTAGCGTGGCCAAAGAAAGAGGAGAAGGATCAATGATTGGGAAAGTGGATTTAACAAAATCCAGAGACCTCTGAGTTCTAGACAACATAGTTGAACCAGTAGCCAAACCATTACATGACTGACCATCATCCTCTCCTGACAAATCCCTTTCATTACTATTTATCTTGGTTGGGGAAATAGAATCACCATCCCCACTACCATTCTTTCCTTCTGATTCTTCTCCATCCTCCAAATGTTGATTTAGCTTTAACTCCAGGAAGGGCTTTTCAAGCTCCTTCTGTTCTTCTACATTTTGAGTCTTCTCCTGATCCAAATTAGACACATTACTAGGGGTACAAACTTGATTCTATTCCCCAACCATCCCTTCCTTTACTAGATTCTTCTTTGGGTGGTGGATTTCCCTCTTCTCTCTCCATACCTTCTTCTTAGTTGCATTTTTCTAGACAATCTCCTTATTTGCCTGCAAGGGACACTTTTTTGCCTAGTGCCTAGATTTCTTACAAAGAAAACTGACAAAGGGCATAGCTTCAAATTCCACAATCTGAACCCATTCCCCCTACTTAGATATAATCTCAACAGAGGAAGGAGGATCTGTGTCATGGATAACACTAACACATATCCTAGAAAAAACCATTCTCTTTCTATTTGTTGTCATAGGATCTATTGATAGAAGCTCCCGAAAAGAGCTAGCTAATCCCCTAAAAACATCTTCATACCAATATCCCAATGGAAAACCTAGAAGCCTCACCCAAATAGGAGTAGAAGCAAAGATAGCATTATTCAGATCTAGATTAAGGGCCCATCTCTTCAAATCCAAAGATGACTTCCCAATCACCCAAGGTCCTTTGCATAAAACATTAGATAAATCTTCTTCACAAGAGAAATCTAATGAAAAGAAACCCTTTGACATAGTTGTGATCTCAACCTATCCTTTCAATCACCATTTCTTTTTAGCAAAAGCCCTATCTAGATTAATATTGGGTCTGGGTCCCATAAACTTACCAACCAATAAAAGAGCCATCAGGGAGATATTATGGTCAATCACTGGATCGGGGATAGAAATAACATACCTTCCTGAAGATGGATCTGATATATTATTGACTTGAGGGAAAACTAATTTTCCACTTGGTTTAACCCAAAAAAGGGAGGACCAAGGCCATGACAAGTCCCTCCGATTACCTCTAGATTGTGGACCATCACGTGGCCCAACAATCCCACCTTTATCATTGGGGATCCTACCCTCCTGTGGGTCCCCATCTTCATAATTTGTGCCTCCTTCTTGGCTTTCTACTATCCTTTCTCCTTCCTATCCAGCATGCAACCCGCTTGCCTACGAAAAACCAACAATCTAATTTGCAGACATCCTCGGGCAATCTCCTTGCCCAACATTCCTACCTTCTCCTATTCAAATTGAAAATGACAAGTCCATTTTAAATAACAACTATCATCAAAGAACAAGATGGGAGCAACATCTTTGAATTGAGCCATTCATAGCTAAAAAAGACATTGCTGGTGGTCAACATGGTGAAGGGTCTATAGAGTAGAGTCTATAGCTGAAAAAGACATCTATAGCTGAAAAAGCCATCTATAGCTGAAAAAGACATTACTATCTATTGTGATAACACTCCAGCAATTGATATATCTAAGAATCCGATATTATATTCTAAAACCAAACATGTTTCTATCAAACTGAATTTTCTAAGAGAAAATGTTGAAGCAAAAGAAATTAAATTGGTTTATGTGAATATTAAAGAGCAGATTGCAGATATTTTCACTAAACCTCTGCCTAAGGAGACTTTTGAATATCTCAGAGACCATCTTGGGGTCATACACCCACCGGTAGAGACTTAGACAGTTGATGATAGTCATCAATCGACATAATTAATAGAGAAATCTTTTACTTTGACTTTGATGAGAAAGATACTTCTCAGGGGGAGTAGTTGGTATACTGAATTGGTTGGTATTTTGTATCTGAAAAATGGTCTTTATATTACTTTGGCATTTGATGTCAAAGGGGGAGAGATTGGTATGGAAAGACACAAAAACACATGTCATTCCCAGGGTGAGAGATTGTTACTTTGGGGAGATTATTGGTTTTTGGTATTTGGCATTTCTATTTTGGCACTTTGATGGTTTTTCCATCTTGTGTTGCCATCAATGCCAAAGGGGGAGATTGTTGGTATTTTGGTATGGTTTTGGCATTGATGTCAACACCTACTAACACTTATCAACTCTGGCACTTTAGAGAATAAGCAACATTCACTAGCAAGCAAGTAACTTATGCACAGTTACCAGTATCTGGTACACCGACAGGATATAATGTTCACCGACACTTGGAATGGCATGGAAAACACCTGGTTATGTCAAAAACATTGTTTGGATATTTTGTCTTGGAGATTTGTTCATTGGCATATTTGTATTTGCATATTTGCTGTTACCGACAAATAGGTCTAGGTTATACACCGACAGGTTTATCTTTTCTAGATGAGCACGACACGCTATGGAGATGTCTTATTAATGTTGTAAATGCATCAAGCTGACATGTTAAATCAGTTATTGCATCATACATTGTTTTATTTGTAAATTGATTCTATTGTAATATCTTTTAGAGCCAACCTACTAAAATTGGTCTTAGGTTATGATATAAATGTAATATCTTATTTGTAAGATCGGATGTGGAATGCAAAAAAGAATTGTGTGAAGGTATATGCAAGAATAAGCAAAGCTATACACGTAGACATCATTTGAAGGTTGAAGGAGGGTTTTTGTGAAGATAGTTAGAACTACACCGGTACTGAACCCAACATAGAAAAGATGCTAATTTGAGCAATACATTCTTATTGGATTTAACCATCCAATTGTAGTCAATGTGACTCCTATTTGTGTTTGAGCAGTGAGCTCTAGGCGCTTGGCCTTTCTGCATGTGCAGACCCCATTTGTATACACATACTATCTATAGTAGTATCATCTGATTATGGGTAAGGTTTCCCATTGTGGTTTTTACCCTTACAAGGTTTCCACGTACAAATATTGGTGTTATGTGTTGTGGATGTTATTGTCTTTCTATTTCATGCATTAATCTTTACCGGTATTGCAATTAACTATCAAAATTGTCTACCGACATAAAAGATTGGTTTACTAGTATTAAGCATTAAAGTTGGTTAAGTTGTTTTGGTTTGAATTTATTCAACAACTGATTCACCCCCCCTCTTAGTTGTCTCCAGGACCTAACACAAGTGATATTAGTAACATAATTCAAATTCACTAGCACATAAACAATAACATACACAAATTTCATTATGTTTCAGTACATAAAAAAAAATACTCAACTTGAATTTGTTTTAGGTTTTTGGTATTGTGCTTCTCTTGCTAGGGTGGAGAACAAGAAGGAACAACAAAAATAATGATTAAAAAGTAGTCCAAAGAGTCCATAGCAGATATAAAAGAGTCCACAGTTAATGATTGATTGCCCATTTAAAATGCATGATTGCTCTACAAGTTATAATAGTTGTTACAAAAAGTTAGTGACCCCACATTCTAACAAAAGATAATGTTTTCGAGCCTATCGTAGAGTATAGAAGTAGATATATCTTAAGGAATTAATACAATGATTAGGATAATTCAAAGAAATATTTCTAGCATTATTTGATATCTAAATGCTGAAGGCAATGAGTTTTTGAAGCAAAAGATAGTCAAAGAGGAGGATCAAATAGCTATTTTCTTATGAAAGGTAGTCATTAATGAATAAGAGTTTGATTTTTATTCAAACACATCAAAGACAGTGATTCACTATCAAAAAAGTGCTTTCAATGTAAGGAGACAATCATTCAATAAGAGAAAAAATAGTGAAATATTTGTTAAAGTAGTCATCCCACTATAAGGACAATGCTTTTTGATGAGAAAAGCAACATTTTGATAGTTATTAACAGAATATGATCGAGCCATTATCCCATTTCTTTTGTTGCTGATTCTATAAATGGCAAATGTTGCTTTCCATTCTGGTTTGAAAAAATGTGGATTTCACACCCTTCTTTGGAAGCTTCCATTGCCAAATGGTGGAATATAACTGTGGATGGTTCTGCCATGTTCAAAGTTGCTAAGAAATTAAGAAATATCAAAGACAACATTAAGGTTTGGAATAAAAAGGTTTTTGGAGATATTTTTGAATCCAAGAGGAAGCTTAAGGAGGAATTAGAAGAAATTCAAAATTCTTTTCAGGAATATGGTTATAAGAATTTATCCAAGGCTAAAGAAGATGAGATTCTAGCCAAATTACACAACACTATTTCAAGAGAAGAAATTTATTGGAGGCAGTGATCCAGGGCTATTTGGTTAGATGCTGGTGATAGAAATACTAAATTCTTTCATATGACATCAAAGAAGCATAAAGCAACAAGCAGAATTCCAAGATTAATTGTTGATGACAAAATTCTTGTCAAAGATGATGACATAGGTGATGAAGCTATAAGGCTCTTCTCTAACCTCCTGACAGGTAGCAAGGAAATTGAAATTGTTAAGAAACAAGATCTCGTTGATAATATTCCTAAGATTATTGGACCTAATCAGAATAAGATATTATATGCCATCCCCTCAGTTGATGAAATTAAAAGATCTATTTTCTCCTTTCAAGAGGATACGGCACCGGGCCCGAATGACTTCCCCATGTTTTTCTTTCAGGAATATTGGCACATTGTTGGGGCTGATATGGCCAATGCTGTCAAAGAATTATTTGGATCTAGAAGAATTCTTAAAGAAATCAACTCTACATTCATTGCTCTAATTCCTAAGGTGGCTGGAGCTGATTCTTGTGTGTGTGAAAAAGTGAAAAGGGTCTGATAGCTGCAGACACAACACTTCAATTAAGTCATTACATGTATGGTTAATAAATTAATAATCAATAAATAATAAACCATAACAAAGTGACTAATTGCCTTCTAAAAGATGCAAGTATAAGTTTGTTCTCAGATTTTTATAAGCAATACCAGTGACTAGACTACACTAAGACAAAGGATTTAATCTATATGAGCATGATATTAAACTATATGGATGCAAGATGGATGAATAATTAAAGCAATAGTGATTCAAGCAATATGGATTCATGCAATAATGAAATAAACTAAATATGGAAAAAGCTAAACTAAGATGCAATAATCTCAAAAAGCAAGCACAAGACCTTCAATGACTCCAGAGCAAAATCAGCATAATAATAATCTCCAAGGTGTTTCTCAAATATCTCTGGAGTGATTTGAATGAGAGCTGAAGGTTGAATTTATAGAGAATTCACAAGAGAGATCAAGAAAAAGCACAATTTAGAATTAATTGAAATAATTGAGAAATCAGGTTTAGTTAACCTTGAGATAGATTCCAATTATAGTCTAATTAAAATGCATTCAGATAAGAAGTTCAAGTTGCATTAGAAATAAGAATTAATTAATTCCATGCATTTGTGATAAAAATAGACAATTCTTTGATTTATTCAAGAAAAAAAGTCTTTTAATGCAATTGAACTTCTTTTTCTCAAAAGCTTTGAGTTCTAATTTTAGAGAATGATTAAATTCCTTTTAATTATTTTTCTGATTTCAAGTTATCAATTTAGAAAAAGGAATAATATCTCAAGTTTGATTTCTCTCTCAATTATTTTATTCTATTTTCAATTTAACTCTTGCTTTGTGATTAATTCCTTTTTTGCATGATTATATGGCAAATTTATTAATCAATTAAATATGCTAGGATGTTTAATAAATTAAATAGGATAATTGATTAAAATGATATTCTTGGAATGATTCAATTAATTAAATAAATATTTAATTAATATTGAGTAATTGACTTGCCATGCAATATTTGATGATTAAGGAATTCATTAATGTGCTCGAGATTGATTTAATTGCCTTTGGTTAGGACTTTGCTGATGTTGTCGAGATTAGGGGCCCATGGTTTAGATGACCAATTTTAGGGTATTAAATTTTCCATTCTTTGAATTAATGTGCGAGCAGCACATTGGTTCAAAGAATAGTTGATGTCTAGGAGATGCCAGTTCTGAACTTGATTGATCACGAACTAGATGAAAAGCAAGGTGTTTAGCTTGATTTGAAGCGATGAAGTTGAACAAAGTTGATTAAGGCAAAACTGATCCGGAGCTTGATTGAACTAGGAATGATAGAGAGCAAAGATACCGAACTTGAACTTGATTGATCAAGAAGCGGATCTTATTGATCTAGAACTTGATTGATCTAGACACAACGAGGGAAGATAAAATCAATCTTGAACTTGATGGATCAATATACGATGAGTGAAGATAAACTGTCTAGCTTGATTTGATGTGATGAAATTGAAAACCTTCTTAGATTGAGCGTGTGATTGAAGATACTCTTTAAACCCTTGATTGAGTTTAAACGAATAATCAACTTGTTGAAAAGTGATGAAACTGATTAACGTTAAGAGACTGATTTAGATGAAGACAATATCAGCTTGATTGAAGTGATGAAGATGAGATGTCCCTTAGCAATAAGAATTTGATTAATTTTCTTTAGTTGAAAAATATTTTTGCTCGACTTTTGATGAATATTTGAAAAATTTTCTCAACTTTGAAGATTTGAGGTCATGAGGTCATTAGTATGCCCCCTCGGGAGCGAAATCAAAAGATAGCGAGGGTACATGTTTATAGGCAATTTTTGGCGATGATAATAATTTGAGCACAAATCATTTAGAGGAATATTTGAAAATTTGGTTGATGAGAAATTGAGATTCAACGTTGATTCATGAGAAATTGAGTGTGATTTGAAGAAAGAATGAGCTTTTGATGAAAAGTGCTAAGTGGTCAAAATTTTGGAAATTGACTAGCAGAATGATCTCAAATGTCGATTTCAATCCCAAAAATAGAATCAGAATGGACAAATTAGCTAAGGATACAATTTTCATGTCCATCGGAGCAAGTTGAAAAATTAGGGTTTGACTATATATGGGGTAAAAGTGTCATTTTCAATTCATTTTAACCCTCCAAGTTTGAAAATTTGAAAGCCTTCTGTGAAGAAAAATGGTGGTTCCCACTCATATGCATTGATTAGAGTGCCAAAGATGACGTAATAGACCGCGAGACTACGAGCCAATGGTAAGTGATCTATCTTAAGCCTGCTATTCATTTCAATTTTGAATTTTTTTGTTGAATTTTTCAATTTTTGGCATGTTGAAGCTGGGATTTGTTGTTTCGTCATGTGAGACAGGATCTTGTCTCATAAGACAAACTAATTAAGTGTCTTTTTTTGTTTTAGTCCATCAGTTTTATCATTCTAGGCCTACCCTTATATCATACGAAAACACTCAAAAGAGCTCCTTTTGTCGTCCTAGGGCTAGCCTTTCATCGCATGGGAGTCTTTTGTCGTACTAGGTCCATTTCTGACTCGTACGAGCTATTGCCTCTACTGTGTTTTGTCGTTTGAAAAAAAATGAGCATTTTTAAAGGTGCAAACTTGAAATTTTGACTTTGCAGTTGACGTAGTTGAATTTATGTGATGTTTTTCTTCTCTTATATGCTAATTTGAAATGTTTCTTGATGGTTGTTGTTAGGTTTCTTTGCAAGTTTGATTGCCTCATGATCTTTTCAGATGTGTATATCCATCGATGATGACTTTAGTGCATCAATTATCAGATATTGACCGGGCTCATATTGATTTATATGGATTGACCCACCTTCTTGATTTACCTGATTTATGTGTGAATCACGGAATGCTGACTGCGCTTGTAGAGAGATTCCATTCTGAGCATAACACATTTCATTTTCTAGTTGGGGAGATGACCCTCACTCCCAAGGATGTGTATAGGATTCTCTGTATCCCTTTTGCTAGGGGTAAGGTTGATTATGATGTAGCGCAACTTCCTAGGTTAGTAGCTATTAGACATGTTTTTCAGAGATCCTGATATCCTGACGTGTTCTATCAGTTGGGACGTGATGATGGGCAGGTACAGTGAGGACTTTCCACTTGCTTGCATCTTGGTAGGTTTCATTGGCTATATTCTGATGCTGGACATGGGACAACAAGGTTTATTGAGACCCCTCAGAGATTAGGCTGGGGCTCTTGTATATTAGCACACATGTATTGCAAGATGCACGAGGTTGTATTTAGGGAGGGGAAGAGTATGGCTGCAGGTGTTTTGATATTATAGGTATGGGCCTAGGAGCACCTCCCAGTTTGCAGGCTGATTGTAAATGATGATAGAGATCCTAGTTAGCCCATTGTATATAGATATTCAGGATATGTTACTCAGCCCCATCGGGGCAAGACAAATTTTTGGAGATGACAGCTGGATGAATTGATAGCCATGTCATGAAGACCGTACAGGGGTCTAGAGCCATGTTATAATTGGAGAGTTGTACACAAAGATTTGTTTGTGATTCATCCACTCATCGGTAGATCACAGACAGTAGTCGAGTGATTCGTTGTTTCCTGAGTGATGAGGCAGTATGGTAGATCTCAGGGGATCTCATAGGAGTACACTGCATACACACGTTATGTAGATGAGGAGAGGCAGGGATGGGGACTGAGATTATCTTATACCTTGAGTATACAGGAGCTGACTAGATTACAACATCTCACATGGGACTATATGGATGATGTTGCAGATGCGGGGGTCTTGCCCCAGTATAGGGATTGGTTCTAGCAACATCCATTCCCAAGATTTATAGATCTAGCTGAGCAGGTACCTCGCATAGAGGAGATAGAGGATGATGCCCCCGTGTAGGGATAGGGATAGGGATAGAGAGTCGAGGCTCCAAGGTGGGCAGGTGGTGATCCTGGTGCTAGCAGCAGTAGGGTACCGGCTAGTGGTAGACAATAGAGAGGAGAGGGTGGATCCCTAGGGATGGTTGGAGTGAGACTTGGCGGAGTGAGAGTGCCAGAGGGTGTAGGAGAAGAGGAGAGAGAAATGCCAAGACAAGTCAGGAGGAGGAGAGAGGAGTAGAGGGAGCCGAAGATGGAGATGGAGGAGGCGATGGAGGCATAGAGCCTACGAGGGATTAGGGGGCTAACACAGTGTGGTCAATGAGAGTACGCCTAGCAGATTTGTAGTCACAACTGACAGTGGCATAGACTCAGCTGGCGGAGCGAGATCGACAACTACCAGATCTTAGAGTGGAGAGAGATCGTCAGGTCACAGCGATGAGGGCAGAGTGAGACACTCTTTAGTAGGAGGTTCTCCATCAGACGAGTCGAGCAACCTATTATGTTGCGGCTTATAGCGTAGCAGTTCCAGTAGCACACCAGGTTGTACCATATTCGCAGTATATGGCTCGATCGGAGGGTGCCCGGTCACCTCATCAGGATCCAGGTCAGTAGGCTCCACCTCGTCCACCAGGCAATGAGGGAGAGACTGAGAGATATATATTCTTTTTGTAGCTTTGAGATTTTTTTGTAGACATACCCATTTTTTGTAGCCCTTACGATTCTTGCTCCGATGGGAGTTTGTACATGTCAGTTGACATTATTTGTACCCTGAGACATTGATGATTATATATATATGAGATTTGATTGGACTTCATAGTACTTATGTTGATCGATTATGAGATGTCTTCTATATGCTTTATTCTGTATGTATGCATAATTTTTTTTTCAGTATGGATGTATGTAAATGCAAATGAATATGAATGTTTGTTTTTGTTTCTTTTCATATGCAAATAAATGATGAAAATGAGTAATGAGTAATGCAATTTTTTTTTCTTTTTATGCGATAAGATGAATGCGAATGAGTGGTAATGAAATGTATGCGTCTATATAAGATGCTTATGTATTCAACTAACATCTCAGTACACAAGTACTCGATCAGAGAAATGATGAAAAAGAGACCGCTTAGCTAAGAAATGATGATACATCCAACTCTCATTCAGAAGATAAAGAGATTATTACCACACTGAAATCACTCCAAATTCACAAAATATAGAATGAAATGTAAAATGAGATGCAAAATGAAATGCCACCTAAACCTAGTCACTGGATTTAAAATGCTTAAGTTTCATCACTAAGCATAACAAACATAACAGGTAGATTAGAGTTCCTTTCTTTTCATGTGCAATATTAATTATCTTGTCCACAATGACCCTTTTTCGTTCATATCCTTGGACAGATTTCGTAGGGACCTGGATTGCATGATACAAAAATTCCCTCAAAATAGACAAAGAAATTATGTGAACCTCCGTGTAGCATACAAATAAGCGGAGTCGAGGTATGTGTGGCGATTTCACCTTGATGTGAAGGCACTTATCACAGACATCTAGCTGATTAGATGTTTTCAGATCATAGAATCATTCCTACAAGCAAAAAAAAAAGAAAATATTATGCCCCCAATCCTTTCTCCTCTTAGTCAAGATAGACTTCCTTGAGTTACTCAGAGGGAATAATAATCGAAAACAAATATAAAAGACAACATACAAAGAAAATTTTCATTCATAGCTCAAACTATTTAGTGATTGTTTTCAGTAATGTTGTTTTGCTTGTGTACTCAGTGATAAAACTCTTCAGTAGTTAGGAGACAGGTGACTGACTCAGAGTGGATGATCAGATTTCACTGACAGAAAGATGACTTGGTTGATATTGCTTAGGACATGTAAATTGCTATGTCGATTAACCTAAGACTAGGACATTAATCAGTTTCAAGCCATGGGGGTTCCAACAAACCAGGATGTCACAAAAGTGATTGAAATATATGTACAAGCGATAATAAAGATGCATGAAAGTGGGAAATGGAAACATTGCATTGATAGATGGAGCATTGAGTATAAGAGGTGCATGTTTGCCAGGTTTTCACCTACTTGGAAGAGATTCATTTTTTTTTACCAAGGTGCCTGTTTACCAGGTTTTCACTAGGGCATTTTTTTTTTTTCAGGACTTTTTATGATTTTTTTCAGGACTTTTCAGTTGTACATGTTGCTTAGAGAAGAGAAAGCTAAGTGAATAATTTATTCAAATGGATGGTGTTAATCAGTTCATGTAGCTGTTCTCCTTACAATGTTGAGAGATGATAGGCACCGGAGCCAAATACTGTAGTAATGATGTAGGGACCCAGCCAGTTAGATTCAAACTTCCCTTTGTTGTCTCGAAACTATTGATTTTTAGGATTTTCTCTTAGAACTAAGTCATCAACCTGAAATTCTCTTTGTCGAACCTTCTTGTTATATCCTCTAGACATTCTCTTTTGATACACTCTGAGATGATCAAACACCACTTGCCGACGTTCATCCAACAATTTGAGTTCTTGCAATCTAGATATCCTATAGTCTTCATCAATAACAAGACCTTGCAAAGGAACTCTTAGAGATGGTATTTCTACTTCAATAGGTAATACTGCTTCAGACCCATACACCAAAGAGAAAGGTGTATCCCTAGTAGGTGTTCTGATACTTGTTCTGTAAGCCCATAATGTAGGATTGAGTTGTAGATGCCAATCCTTCCCAGATTTGTTTACTGTTCTGTGTAGGATAGTCAACAAGTTTTTGTTAGATACAACTTGTCCATTACCTTGAGGGTAATATACAGGTGACTAGTGTTGTCTAATTTTGAATTTCTCATAGAGCTCGTCCAGATATTTATTCTTGAATTTACCTCCATTGTCAGTCACGATGGATGAAGGTATCCCATACCTGCAAATGATATGATTTAGAATGAACAGAGCTACCTGTTTACTGGTTGCTTTGATAAGAAGAACCGCTTCTACCCACTTAGTGAAGTACTCAGTGAGAGTTATGATAAACTTGTGTCTGTTGGATGATGTAGGATAGATTGGACCAATGAGATCAAAGGCCCATTGTTGGAAAGGCCAATGTGTGATGAAGGGTATGAGATCCCTTTCTGGATCATGTATGAGATTTCCATGTAGCTGACATTTTTCACAAGTTTTAGAAAACTTTATAGCCTCCTTCTCCATGTATGGCCAGTAGTAACCAGCCCTTAGTAGTTTCTGAGCTAAAGTAAGACCATTCAAATGAGATCCACAAATACCTTCATGGACTTCCGATAATGCATGTTTAGACTCTTCAGTTTCTAGACACCTAAGCAATGTACTGTCCAAACTTCATCGAAACAAATCACTAGTAATGATGAAGTATCATGAAGTATTTTGGGTTAAGTACCTTTTCTCATTACGGGTAAGATTTTTTGGAATAATTTGGTCACGCTAATAAGAGTAAATGTGGTTATATCGAGATGAGTCATGTCTAATAATAGAACAAACTATCTGGAACTCAAGAGAATCATAGGCAGGGTAATGTAACTCTTCCACTAGGAATTCAAAGCGAAAATTAGATTCCTATAACTCAGGTATATATGCCAAGGTGGCCACAGCATCTGCTGCTTTGTTTGCTGATCTAGGAATCTGTTGGAATGATACACAAGTAAAATACTTCTTGAGATCATCAACCATTCTCTTATAAGACATCATTTTCTCATCTCGAGTCTGATATGTATCATTGATTTGATTGATAATTAGTTGATAATCTCCATAGATATGTAACTCAACAACCTTCCATTCAATAGCTAGCTTGATCCCATTTACCAAAGCTTCATACTTTGCAATATTGTTTGTGCAAGGGAAAATAATCTTATAAGCCTTCGGGATTGAATATTTTTGAGGAGTGATAAATAGTATTCCAGCACCAGAACCATTTTAGGTGAAAGATCCATCAAAGAACATCTTCCAGGATTGTTGAGTAAGGTGCATTATTGATTCGTCTGAAAATTCTATATGTAGCGGTTAAGTGTCTTCAAGTGGAGCTTTAGTGAGTTGATCTGCAATTACCTATCCTTTGATGGCTTTGCATTCCACATATTCAATATCAAACTCTATAAGTACCGTGACCCATTTTGCCAATCTTCTGGTGAGTGTTGCTTTGTTGAGAAGATACTTGAGCAGATCAATCTTAGCTACTAGCTTGATGGAATGTGCCAACATGTAGTGTCTTAATTTTTGTGATGCAAAGACTAATGCCAAGCATGCTTTTCTATTATAGTGCAGTTCATTTCATAAGACACCAATGTTTTGCTGATGTAATATATAGCTCTCTCTTTTTTATTTTCATCCTGTTGTGCTAGAAGTGCCCCCAATGATGAATCAGTGGCTGATATGTATAAGATCAATGGTTTTCCCTGAATTGGTGGCATCAGTATTGGTGGACTGGACATGTACTCTTTGATCTGCTGAAGGTGTTGTTCACATTCTTGATCCCAGTTATATATTACTCCTTTCCTCAATACTTTTGTGAAAGGTTGAGCTTTGTCTGGCAGCTGAGAAATGAAGCGTTTGATTGATTGGAGACGTCCCTGTAAACTTCTCATTTGACTGATGTTCTTCGGAGGTGGCATTTCCATTATAGCTTGGACCTTCTCAGGATCAACCTCGATTCCCTTCTTTGAAATAATGTAGCTAAGTAGTTTACTAGATGTCACTTTGAATGCACACTTTTTTGGATTTAGCCGGAGTTTGAATTTTTCCATTCTATCTAGTATAGGGCCTAGCTCTTGAATATGTGTGGATCTCTTCATAGTCTTTACTAAAGTGTCATCAACATAATATTCCATATTCTTATGCATCATGTCATGAAATATAGTTGTTACTGCTCTTTGATAAGTTGCTTCTGTGTTCTTTAGCCCGAATGGCATGACATTCTAGCAAAAGGTTCCCCATGCACAGGTGAAAGTTGTATTTTCTTGATCTCGAGGAGCTATTTTGATCTGATTATAACCAGAGAATCCATCCATTAGTGAGTACATCTCATACCCATCAGTCATATCAACTATCATATCAATTTTTGGCAATGGAAAGTTATATTTTGGACAAGCTTTGTTGAGATATTTGAAGTCTGTACAAACCCTTATAGATTTGTTTTCCTTTGATATAGGTACTATGTTTCAAATCCATTCCGTAGTCGATAGCTCTGATAAATCTAGCTTTTAGCAGTTTTTCTAGCTCAACTTTGACTAGTAGTGCCATGTGAGGGTGCATCTTATAGAGTTTTTTCTTGACTGGTTTAAATCCTGGTGTGATAGAAAGATGATGCATGATAAGATCAGGATCTAGGCCTGGCATATCAAAGTATGTCCATGCAAAATTGATCTTCTTTTCTGAAAAGAGTTGAGTGAAATCTTTCAATTCTTTCGCTGATAATGATTGAGCTACATGAATGATGTGTGGTGTCTCTTGACTCCCAATGTTCACTGGTTGAGTTGGCTCAATCAATATAGAAGACCTCTCCTAGAAGTGACTTGGCATTATATCAAGTATCTCACCTTTAGGCACCTCAGAGAGGTTTTCACCCTTAGGTACGTCCTTTATTTTCTCCTTTTTAGATTCTGACACCGCTACAATTTGGTTTTCACCATCAGATCTTTTATTTTTATTTTTTCTAATTTTTGTGACTAAGATACTTGATATCTGTTTCAGTCATGTTTCACTCTATTTGCTGGTGGAAGAGTACATGGGTTCAACTGCGTTTAGGTAATAGGCTAGTGTGTAGTCATTAGCAAAAGTAGGTATATTCATGGGTTGGTCTTGTAGACTACAGTCAATTAATTCAAGATGTACCAAGGATAGAGTGTGGATAGGTTCAAGGGAGTTCATGGTATTGTCATCACAACTACGGATCGAAAAGTCAAGTTCCAGAAGGATACCTTGCGTAAATGTCTCGAGACCAGGAAAAGTTGGAACATGATTATTAAAGTGCATGTTAATATTTAGTCGAGCTAATCCAATAGACCTACTTGTGGCATCATTCTTTATGCTAGGCTAAACTTCATATCAACGTTTGATAGTAACAAGATCAGTAGACAGAATCTTGCCATTTATATCAGAGGATTTAGAGTTTGATGCTGCGTAGATATTGTCATAAACAAGACTATTGTCAAAGTCCTTAGTCATTGGATGAAGTTTCTGAGTCTTCTTCAAGTGGTTGAGTGAATGTATATATGGTATCAACACCAACATCTTTAATGCTGCAAGTTCCTTCAAGATTTATCTCATTTAGCATTTGTATCTAACACACCTATTGACATGATCTTGATGGTTTTGTGACTCCCTGTTGTCTACTCTAGTCAGCTTCTTTTAGACTGATGACCGGTTCTTCTTCTATAGCTTCCAATTCTTCTTGTGTAATCCCATACCCGATTTGTTCTATCTTATTAGAGGGGTATATAATGGATGAAATTTTTTTTGATATTCTTCCTTCCTTCAACCCTTGTTCATAGTTTGCTTGTCTTTTTAGTCTAATTTCCTGTATCTCCTTTTCTAGCTTTAAGTGCATCAGCTCTTGAGTATCATCTGTGATACCACTAGAATCTTCTAGAGTTTCTGTACTGGATGTATCTGAGAGGTGGTCTGGACCCCATTCATACTCATTCGAGTCAATCTCTGAATCATCTACTTGCTGCCCACTAATGTATGTGACTGGAACTTTTAGTGGTGCAAACAATTCTCTGATTCTTTCTACTTCATCTCTTATATCCTCTGGGACTTCAACTCCTTGTATTGTTATAGCTGACAGCATCGGAACTTAAGTGCTGACTATTTCTTCTTGCTTGATTGCTGGTTCCTCTTTCTCTTTTACACACTCTACTTGAGTTTGTTGAGTGTTTGTTTTCTATAATGTTGAAGGCGATATCCTTTTCTGCCACTTAGACTTAGAAGCATGTTTTTGGTTTGATGTCTTTTTTGGATTGTACCCCAGTCCAGCCTTATCATTTGTTGATTTTGTTTGCAGCTAAATCAGTTCAATAATACCCTCTTGATGTTTTCCCACGGGACCAGTATCTGAATATCCCATGCATTGAATCATTTTGTAGCCTGGACCATATTGTGTTGATGAAATCTCACAATGCCATACTTCTTTGTTTTCACTATCTTCCTTAAAAAGTCATTTTAGAACATCATCGTCTTCTATTTTATCTGCCAGGGAAGTAGAAGATTGTACAAAAAGGCCATCATATATGATATTTAGAGTTGAAGTCTATGTTTTCATAGCCTCTGATGGTTTTCCCAACTATTTTGGAGATGGAGGAAGAGAGACTAATGAAAGTATCGGTTCTATCTTGTATCCATCCATGCTAGTATTAGTAATTTTCAATTTCTTTTCCAAGTCTTTCATTAGGGCTTCTGAACTTTCATTTGTAGAGGCTGCTCTATTATGAGGCACAAATGTATCAGCGCCTTTTGTCAATGCATTACAGGGGACATTTGTATCAACAGGAATACTGACCTCAACTCCTTTATTAGGAAATTTTAAGCATTGATGGTATGTAGATGGAATTGCATTCATTTCATGAATCCATGGCTTGCCTAGTAAGATATTGTATGATAGAGGAAGATCAAGTACCTAGAAAATGACATCTCTTTCTACAGGTCCCACCCTAATTGGTAATGATACTAGACCTTTAGAGGTCCTTTCCTCTTCATCATAGGCTTTAGTTGTTATTTTCTTGATCGGATCAATGACATTTTCAGAAAATCCTAGTTGTGTAAGAAGGTTGTAAGTGCATGTATTCAACCCCGTGCTTCCATCTATCAAAACATGTTTGACTCTGTGTTTATGGATCATGGCTTCAATGTGCAATAGATGGTTATGTGGATGATTTAGCGAGTTGTCATATTCTTCAAAGGTCAGATAATGAGGTGAAGTCAGATGAGCCATCATGGATTGAAACCGATCAATGTCTAAATCTTTTGGAATATTAGTGGTGAGCAAGGCGTTGTCCAAGATCTCTTTATGAGTAGAAGAGATTTTTAGTAATTCAAAGATGGAAATTTGAGCATTTGTCTTTTTCAACTGTTCAAAAATGCTATATCCAGAGGATGGTGATGAATTAGCCTTTTAAATTTATCAAATGTTGATTCTTTTTGTTTGTTTGACGAGGCTGGTAGGTTTGACATTGTTTGAGCCAGAGTTGAAGAACTAGCTCCTTGGAGAGTGAATTTCTTTTGAGAATGGGTGCTAGCCTTTGCATATAGTGATTCATTTTGTTTATCATGGATTATAATCACATTGCAATATTTAGATTGGGAAGGCTCAATCATCTTGTTCATAAATAGGTAAGGGATCCTTAAAAGCTTTATGATCAACATTTGTCGGGTGATTCCCGACAACAATTTTACCAACATCTATGAGATCTTGAATCTCATGCTTGAGCTTCATGCAGTTGTTTGTGTTATGACCTTTATTTCGATGGTAGTCGTAGTATTCATTTTCTCTCCACCATTTTGGTTTTACTTCAGATCATATGGCCTAGAATTATCTGGTAACATTATCAGGTTGTTTGCCAATAGATTTTTGAAAGTGGATTCGTATGATTCTTCCAGAGGAGTGAATTCGCGTCTAGGTTTCGAAAGCCAAGGTTTCTCTTTGAACCACTCTTTTGCTTTCTTTTGAGGATTTTCTGCTACAGTTTCAGCTGCTTTGAGTGCTTGTGTGCCACTACCCAAGTTGAATATCATGGGCTTTGAGTTGGTTTTAATAGTGTCTACTATTTCATCATTAACAATGTTCTTATTGTTGTCTTTGCCATACTTCCAATACTTGTTCTTCTCTTTAGAGCTAGATCATGGTTGTGTTTCTTTCCAAGGCATGATATCTCCTTTCTTTATAAGCACATCTTCCATTCGGATAGCATTATCTACCATTTTGTTAAATGATGGGTGTACTTGCATTTGGATACTATATTTCAATTCAGGAATCAGATTGTTGATGAATATATCCATTTTCTCAACATCTTGGATAGGTCGTGAATACCTAGAGAACATCTTTCTCCAACGTTAGAGGAAAGTGAGAAAAGGCTCCCCTATTTTTTATTTGGTATTGTAAAGTTTGATCATAGTAATAGGATGTTGAATGTTGTAGGATTATTGTTGTAAAAATAGTTGGATTAGTTCTTCAATTTTTTTTATCCCCTTAGGTAGACTTGAGAACCATTCCATAGCTTGTCCTCCCAAACTCCTCGAAAAAAGGTGCATGAGATACATTTGATCTTGCATGAACTCTATGCAGGCAACACAAAATTCTCTGACATGATCTTGAGGATCTGAGGTACCATCATATTTTTCAAATTTTGGAATCTCAACTCATGAAGGGAATGGAGGCATGCATAGGTTTTTGTCAAATGGAAATGGGCATATTGTCTCCAGAGTATTGTTTTGGGGATTTATCCTTGTTTTTCAGTTCTGTGATCTCAGTCCGTAAGGATAGTAATTTTTTGTGGACCATTACTATAGGTGATTCTTCCTTTTTAGTGATGAGAGTCTGAATGTCATATCCAGTAGGAAGTTTGGTGCCTTGTTTTGCTAGTTCTAGAAAATAGTCTTCTTTTTCTCTAGCCATGATAGCCTTCATCATCTTTTGGAAATCTTTATCCTTTTGAAATTTATGAATATATTTTCTAGAGGATTAGAATATTCGGCTTCACTTGATGAGGAATCATTATTGGTTTCATGAATACGGAGGTTGTCTTCGTCATTTTGTTCTGTTCTAGGTATAGTGGGAGATACAGGCTCATCATAAACTGGTATCTCTGATGATGAAGGTTTGTCAGTCAAGGGATCCTCTTTGAAAAATGGATTATCTTTATATGAAAAAGGTTTCCCTTTGCCTTTGGCATCTTTCTTATGAGAACTCCTGGTTTGAGTAGGCATTTTTATTGATCGGTGTAACCTAAAGCTATTTGTGATGCAGAAGTCAAGATCAAATTCAGAGCTAGTTGTTCAGTTAACGCATTGTTTGAGAGAAGCAACTAAGATTTAGTCTAGTTTCAGGAACAATCTATCCTGTATAAGACATTTATCTAAGTTGATCCGAGAGAAGTGACTAAGACTCAGTTTGGTTTCAAGAAAGATCTATTAAGACATTTATCTAAGTGACTTAGGTTTGATATGCAGTTGATTTAACTAGCTGAAAGATGATCGACAAAATCATGCAACACAAATGGCAGAGGTACACTATTTTGATCTGTTATGCTCAAAATGATGATAACCAGTTTTATGCTCATTGTAGACTGTTTTAGGCAAGTTTCACTGTTCTAGATTGACAAAATCAGAGATTTGTACGATAGGTTTCTCAGGATCAGACAACAATTCAATAGCTTTAGGATGATAACAACAGTGTTTCGTATGAGTTGCTGCCTTGTACCGTATGATAGATGGGTATGTCTAGAATGATAGACTGATTAATATAATGTTTTATTGTATGGCACAGGATGTAAGGTGAAATGACAACTCTCAAAACCAGACGACTGACAATCAAGATTTGTACAACACAGGATTGAAGATGGAACGAGAGACTGTTAGGGTTGATGGAATCTCATACGACACATAATATGAAACAGAACGATAAATCAGAAGACTCATACGAGTGTTTACCAGACAGAGGCAAATTCTGAGTTTTCAATGACTGAGTATAACCAGATTTGAGATGGACTGGGTTTTGATCACTGATTGACGATAAGCAGTTTAGAGGTGAACTAAGTTCTTGATAGCTAAGGTATACTACTTTGTGACACTATAGTACCCCTATCCTAGTCAACTATGTAAAACCGGTTTGACCTTGGTTGACTTTTTTATGTGGCAATCTTGAATGGTTGAATTACCATGAGGTAATGTTTAGTCAGATATTATGATTATTGTGCGTATATGTTAATGTTCTTTCGCATTGATTCTTATGTAAGTTTAAACTGTCCTCCTGATTCTTGTTATTAATCTTGAGCTAACATCTTCATTATATATATATATATATATATATATATATATATATATATATATATATATATATATATATATATATATATATATATATATATATATATATATATATATATATATATATATATATATACGCTTGTCTGACTCTTGGTTGCAGGAGATTGCAGGTACAGTACCACCTAGGTGCAAGGTTCGTCTTCACTTGGATTCGTAGGGTTGAGTATACCTGTTTCGTCCTTAGAATTTGGGTTAGGTGATCATAAAACCTTCAGTTTACCCTAGTCATACTCAAATGAGCGTCACTTGTGTTCTGTCAGTTTTCTTTTCATTTGGGTTTGCGGGTCCGGTAGTTGGTTGGCTTACTTGGTTTGCGTGCTTGGCGTGTGGTAAATAGAGTATTTAACCCTAAGTATTTATTTTGATTTAATGTATTCATTTACGCATTAGTAATTGAGGAATTAAAATAAATAGGTTTCTTTTATGTGATTAATCATTAATTAAAAAGATCGCCCTATTTATGTTTGTAGTGATTTTAATTTAATGGTTAATTTTAAATAACGAATTTATTCAGTTTATGCATTTTAAAAAGGAAAGATTTAAATTTATTCGAAATAGAAATAATTTAATCTCTTTTGCTTTTTGGAATAGAAAGATAAATTTTAATTATTTAAGAAAATCAATTTTGACTAGAAAAGTGAGTTTTATTCATATTTATTTTATATAGTGTGTAAGATTGATTTTGAGAATTTAATTTAATTAAAAATATTTTACCCTCATTAATATTGTGAAATGCAACTATTAGCTTTGTTAATTAAAATTAAATGAGGGAGAAAATCATTTCTTTTAATTAACTAAATTTATAATCTCAATGCATAAACAATTTAACTATGAGATAATTCCATAAACTTAATTAATTAATTAATTAAATTAAGTTGCAAGCCGCATGATAGTAGAATTATATTTTTTATTTAAATTTTAGTTGAAAAATAAATTAGATTAATTATATTTATTGTTCCTAGAATTTTAAATAAATAAATAAAAGAATAAATAAATAAATAAAAGAATAAATTTAAAAAAAAATGAATAAAAGAATTAATTAGAATTAAAGTATTGTTTTAATTCTTTATTTAGAAAATTAATTAATTTGCATGAGAAAAGAAAAGAAAGAATAATGATATTTAATTATTGCATGTTAGCTTATCTTTTGTTATAAAATTAGAAAATAAAATAAAATTACTTTTATTCTAAATTTAGGTTTTTTGAGAAAAAGCTATTGAACCTAAAATTTTAGTTTAGATAGGGAATAGGTCTTTATTTTAGATACATAGGAACAGGTCAGGAGTTTAGGTGAAGAAATTTATTGGAAGCTTATTGAAAAGATTAGGGCTCTTCTACAGATTTCTTCTAGGAAAGCTATACCAGGTTTTTAAGAAAATAATTCTATTTTTCTCTGAATGGTGTGTGTGTAAATTATTTGTCAGATCCAAAACCCTCTTCTGGTTAATTTAGGTTTTGATTTAAAATTCTTGCCCGATGTTAATTTAATAGTTAATGGGAGTAATTTAATTTTAAAAAAATTAGGGAAATTATTATGAAAAAAATTATTCTCTCTTGTCGATTTGTTCTGATAGTCCTTTAAATAAATCTCTGTGAAATTAGTTGATTTCTTTAGAAATAAATTTAAAGAAAAAGTAATTGGAATAAAATCCTGTGAATGAATTTTATTGAGTTGGGAATTTTATTTCTATGTAAATTTTGTCAAAGGGGTTTTAATGAATTTGGAAATTATTTACATGTTTAAAAAAAAAAAAAAAATTAAAAATAAAAATAATTAAAAATAAAAAAATAAAATAAATAATAATAATAATAAAAATATATTATAACATATTAAATTTAAAGTGGTTTTTAAAATGTTTAATTGTTTTATTAAATATTAATTAATATATTTGATTATTATATGTTAATTATTAATTATTAATTAATATATATTTTAAATATATGTTAATCATGATAATTTATATATTAATATATATATATTAATTAATACTTAATTTGTTAATATTGTGTATTATTGAATTATTAATTGTTTATATTTTTGGGGATGAATAAATATAGAATAATTAATATTTAATTTTGGTATCTGTTTTATTGAGGAAGTATCTTTTTGGGAAAAAGGTAAAATATTATTTTATTTGGAAAATTGTTGAAATGAAATATATTTATTAAATTGATAATTTTTAAATAATATTTTATTCAGGAATATATTATACGATATGCTATTGGAATTATTGGAAATTTAATAATGTATCGTTTGGAAAATTGGTAAGTTAATGAGATTTTCATTTAGTAAAATAAATGGTTAGTTTATATTTTTCCTCTGTATTGAGACATAGACAAATGGACTATTGCAATTGTGGTATTGTATTCTCCTCGTTATGGTGATTTTTCTATTAATGTATTTTGAAAACTTAGATCATTTAGAAAACTTGATCGACTTTTATTGTTTAAACCAATAGGAAAGAAGATTGTCCCTTTTTGGTTATTGCCTATGCAAGTTTAATTTCTGTATTCGCTTTTGTTTAAAGTAATGGCAAGGCCTTGATATGTTTGTTTGGACCCTGTCATTTGGTTGATTTGGGGTACCTGTTTATGTCTTGGGTTTCTAGTTTGGTTGTTGCCTTGTGATGGTGTTTTAACTAGTCTTGTCCTTTATGCAGGTGTCAAGTGGTGATTTGTGGTTGGCTAGAGCGGGTCAGGTCTCTAGTTAGAGTACTGTCGGGCAATGAACCTTGTATTAGCTTTTGATATGTTCAGTTGGATCCGTTTCTTTGTAGGGATCATTTATGTAATTATTGACCGATGTGGTCAGTTGTTTGTTGGTATGATTCGCCTTGATGGAAGGAATGTAAATGATATGAAACTTATGTACCCTTAACTTATTTAATTATCAGAGGGGTCTTGTAGTTGAGCAGACCTGGAGATGTAGCCCTCTAGGGGTGAACTTCGAGATCATTTTGGTGTTATGTGTTGTTTTTGTTATTATGTTTCATGTTTTAGTGTTAGCATGTATGGATGGCATTTTGATAGAATGTGTAAGTGGATTAGATGAAATTAATTGTAAATGCATGTATGCAGTCCTCTTTTAAATGCGGTAAATTGGATCATGAAAGAATGTAGATTAGAATAATGGAATGTATTTAGTTATTGTTAAGGAAATTAAGTATGCATGGAAAGATCTTGTTAGTTTACGATGAAATTCAAGTGTGTTATTAAATTGGATGCATGACTAAAATTTTAATGAAAAGTATGGACAAACAGTATGAATAAACTTTAATGGATGAACTTTATCTTGTGATCCATATTTTGTCTTGCTAAAAGAAATTATCCTTGTTTAAGAATTTTCTCGTTATTAAGACAATCGACTTATTGGATTAATTTGTGTAAGTTAAGTAATCGCGTTGGGAAACTCTGGTGATAGTTGATGTCTTCCATTGTGTAATCTGTACTTTGATATCTTATTGTATCTTTATGTTGTGTCTTATTTTTTTAAAAAAAATTTGTTGCACTCCATTCGTGTGTTTTAGCTTTATCCCTTCGGGGTTTCCTTGCAAGGCATTACAGACACAGACAAAGTTTTGACTAGGATAGACTAGTTTTGGATAGAGTTTCAACTAGGATAGACTAGTTTTGGATAGAGTTTCAACTGGGATAGACTAGTTTTGGATAGAGTCTCGATTGGGATAGACTAGTTTTGGACAGAGTCTCAACTAGGATAGACTAGTTTTGGATAGAGTCTCGACTGGGATAGACTAGTTTTGGACACGGACAAAGTTTTGACTAGGATAGACTAGTTTTGACATGGACAAATTTTTTGATCACTGAGTTGTATCTTGTTTTCTCCAGTTTTGATATTTCAGTTTCAGTTTCAGGGATGAAAACACAGAAAACATGTAATATGAATAATAACTCCAATCACAACATGCAAATCCTACAGAAATTGGTGAGAGAAGAAAACCTTTGCTTGTAGACTCATGTACACACCCAATAGCTAATCAGAATACGATCGTTGAGTCTCACACGCTGGATTCTCAACACTGTATTACCCGACTCCAGACACTAATGGGGGCACGAAATTACAAGTATCTTGGGAGAGTTACTATCTCTCTTTCACAAAGATTATCCCCCCTTTCGGAGGTGAACCGGGTAGCTTCTAATTTGAATTGGAACTAGTAAGGGGTTTGTTCGACACATCGAGGTATAAACTCAATTAAGAGGTCTCCCAGCCTTGAAAACCAAGGTTTAATATACCCGGAGGTACTAAGGAGAGCTATTCCTGAGCACTGTCGTTGACTTGATTTTCATCAAATCATGTTTATTTTATAGTGGGTTGGACTACTTGGCCTTTAGCCATTCCCACTTGGGTCGTTCCCCTCTCATCGACCATAATGGTATTAAGAGTTATTAGCTCCTTGGGAGGGCAGGCTCACTAAAGATGTACAAATCTCAAAAAGAAAATGCCTTAAGGGTTTGGATTTCTGATTGTCTATGCAGACAAGAGATTATTCTCCTACCTCTCAGAATTTACTTAAAACATGAAATATAGATTTGTTCTTTAACTAGATAGAAAGTTAGGTGCCTAAAAATGAATTTAAAGAATACATGATGTTTGGTCAATTCTTCTTAGGCAACCTGCAAAGACAACAAATCAATAGTCATATTGTCTTTGTGCGACAAGCATATTCTTCGACAAGCATTCTATAAAAAAATGATTAGGTTGTGAAAATTTCTCAAATAAATAGATAACCAGACAGGGTCAACATCCGTATAATCAATAGAAAACCGGAAGAATGAAATTTGCTTTTTAACCAGGAAAATACAAAATCGTACGATAATTCTTACCAGATCGTACGATAAATCATACCAGATCGTACGACACTTGCAGTTTGTCATTTAGTCGTATGGGAAATGTTGTACGATAATTCACAGAAACTATACGAACGGAAATCCGAAGAGTCAAAAATTCAAAAAAAATAAAAAATAAACAGTGAGTCTTGGAGGCCGAAAAAAAAGTAGTCTTCCACCCCATGGTGGGCGCCATAAATGTGTGTGTGAAAAAGTGAAAAGGGTCTGATAGCTGTAGGCACAACACTTCAATTAAGTCATTACATGTATGGTTAGTAAATTAATAATCAATAAATGATAAACCATAACAAAGCGACTAATTTCCTTCTAAAAGATGCGAGTATAAGATTGCTCTCAGATTTTTATAAGCAATACTAGTGACTAGACTACACCAAGACAAAGGATTTAATCTATATGAGCATGATATTAAACTATATGGATGCAAGATGGATGAATAATTCAAGCAATAGTGATTCAAGCAATAATGAAATAATCTAAATATGGAAAAAGCTAAACTAAGATGCAATAATCTCAAAAAGCAAGCACAAGATCTTCAATGACTCCAGAGCAAAATCACCATAATAATAATCTCCAAGGTGTTTCTCAAATATCTCTGGGGTGATTTGAATGAGAGCTGAAAGTTTAACTTATAGAGAATTCACAAGAGAGATCAAGAAAAAGCACAATTTAGAATTAATTAAAATAATTGAGAAATCAGGTTCAGTTAACCTTGAGATAGATTCCAATTATAGTTTAATTGAAATGGATTCAGATAAGAAGTTCAAGTTTCATTAGAAATAAGAATTAATTAATTCCATGCATTTGTGATAAAAATAGATAATTCTTTGATTTATTCAAGAAAAGAGTCTTTTAATGCAACTGAACTTCTTTTTCTCAAAAGCTTTGAGTTCTAATTTTAAAGAATGATTAAATTCCTTTTAATTGTTTTTTTGATTTCAAGTTCTCAATTTAGAAAAAGAAATAATATCTCAAGTTTGATTTCTCTCTCAATTCTTTTATTCTATTTTCAATTTAACTCTTGCTTTGTGATTAATTCCTTTTTTGCATGATTACATGGCAAATTTATTAATTATTTAAATATGCTAGGATATTTAATAAATTAAATAGGATAATTGATTTAAATGATATTCTTGGAATGATTCAATTAATTAAATAAATATTTAATTAATATTGAGTAATTGACTTGCCATGCAATATTTGATGATTAAAAAATTAATTAATGTGCTCAAGATTGATTTAATTGCCTTTGGTTAGGACCTTGGTGATGTTGTCGAGATTAGGGGCCCATGGTTTAGATGGCCAATTTTAGGGTATTACAATTCTATGGGTAAGTTTAGGCCAATAAGTAATTCTTTTTACAAGATAATTTCAAAAGTCCTAACTTCTAGATTGCTGGTTGTTCTTCCCCTTGTTATCTCTAAGGAGCAAAAAGGATTTGTCCCAGGCAGGCAGATTTTGGATTCTATAATTCTTGTGCATGAGAATATCTATTTTCTTAATGCTGCAAACAGAGAGGGATTTCTCATAAAGTTGGATTTGGCAAAAGCCTATGATAGGGTTGAATGGCAGGTTCATTTTAGGATTATGGAGGCCTTTGGATTTGATGAGAAGGTTATCAAAATCACTAGAGAGTTGATATCTACACCAAATTTTTCTATTCTTATTAATGGATCTCCATCCAGATTTTTAAAATCTTTAAGGGGTCTCAGGAAAGGAGATCCTATCTCGCCTATTATTTTCACTATTTTGGCAGAATGTTTGAGCAGATTAATTCAAAAGTTGAAAGAGAATAGGACCATCAAAGGGTTGCAACCCTCTTCTGCTAATTTCTTCTCCACACATCAACAATTTGTTGATGATACTATGTTGTTAGTGAAGCTTCTGCCTTCAAAGGTGCTCTCAGATCTTATTCCCTTGCTACTGGCCATAGGTTAATTGGCAGAAATCTGCTATCTACTTCATCAACAACCCCTTGTTGAGGCAACAGAGGATTGCTAACATAATTGGCTGCAAGGTTGAGTTGCTTCCCTCTACTTATTTGGGTCTCCCTCTTGGTTTGGCTCCTCCAAACTCTTTCTGGAATTCTTTGATTGATAAGTTCAACAAAAAATTGGTTGGTTGGAAAGCCTCTATGTTATTGCAGGCTGGTAAGCTTCAACTTCTTCAAGCTACTCTTCAGAATTTGCCTGTTTATGCTCTTAGTTTGTTTAGTATACTAGTCAAATTTGCAGAAGCTTTAGAAAGAATTCAGAAAAGATTTCTTTGGTCTGGTGTGGAAGATAAGAAAAGGATTGCTTTGGTTGCTTGAGATAAAGTCTGTGGTCCTAAAAGTAATGGGGGGTTAGGTATTAAATCTCTTAAACCTTTCAACAAAGCTTTGTTAGCCAAATAGATTTGGAGGGCATATGGTATTAAGAGAGATTGGAGTAGGGTGTGGTTTGACAAATACATCCATAATCAGCCCATTCATTCCCTTCTCTATTCTGAAGATATCTTTGCTCGATCTTGTATATGGAATAGTATGATAAAATCTATTAAAGTTGCTAAAGCTGGAGCTAGATGGGTCCTTGGTAAAGGTAACAAAAATCAGATTTTGGGAGGATGTATGGATCAAATATGAGCCTCTTTTTAATCAGGATTGTAGTCATTTCATTGAAGACTATAAAAGGAATTTTGGTTCTATGGTTTGTAATTATTGGGAGGAGAATAAATGGGTTAGACTTGATGCGGTTTATCCTGGATTTTCTTCTCTCTAGCATGATTTATTGTCTTTTTCTGTCAGCAAAGATTCAGATGATGTCTTCTTATGGAAGAGTAAACCTAGGGGTAATTTTACTATTGCCTCTACTTACAAAAAAATAGCTACTCGGGCCTGCAACCCTACATGGAATAAAGTTTGGAATAGACTCCTCATTACTAAAGTTAGTATGTTTTTTTGGCTTGCAACTCACAACAAGATACTTACTATTGATAACCTAGTTCGAAAAGGATTCATGATTCCTAATAGGTGTGAGTTATCTTAGAAAGAGGCTGAGTCTGTGAATCATTTGTTTATTCACTATTCTTTCACCTGGGAAATCTGGGGTAAAGTGTGGAGGCAATGGAAAGTTGATTGGGTTATGAAGAATAGTTATAAGGAAGTCCTTTGGCAATGGATTTTCCCTACCAAGCTTCCCATGATTAAGACCCTCTGGTCCTTTGTTCTTCCTATGACTTGTTGGCATATTTAGAAGGAGAGAAACAATAAATTTTTTAGGGAGACTACGTGTTCTTCTCAGGTGGTTTTTGAAAAGAATTGTAGGGCTATTAAAGAAAACATCAATACCATTTACAAAAGTAACAAGAAGTGTAGTTATATTGACATGACTAATAATGAGAAAAACATTCTAACTAAATGGAATTTGATACACAAGGTCTAAAAGTCTGATATGAAGAGTAGAAGAGATAATGTGGTGTGGAGGTTCCCTCCTCATGATTGGGTTAAGGTGAACTTCGATGGTGCAGCTAAAGGAAATCCAGGGAATGCTGGAGGGGGAGGGGTCATCAGAAACTCTTATGACTTTTGTGTTGCTGCGATTGCCTCTCCCTTTGGAGTTCAAAACAACCATGTGGCAGAAGCTCTGGCAATGTTAAAATGTTTTCAGCTTGTTCAAAGATTCAATTTTAAAAGAATTTGGCTAGAGGGGATTCCCTTAATATAATTCAGGCTATTAAAGGTATTAGTTCCCCTTCTTGGAATATCTAAAATATCATTGATAATGCTAAAAAATTGTTAGACACCCTTGATAGTGTGATTATTACCCATACCTTTAGGGAAGGTAATAGGGTAGTCGATTTGTTAGCCAATGAGGGGGTCATTTTAGCAAAAGATGCTAATTATATCGGAGAGTCATCATGTAAGAACAAAGTTCGAGAGCAATTATTTTATGACAAAATCCATGGTACATATTAATTTCATTATTACCTTTCTGGGTTCGGACTTCAATGATAGATTTAGGAGTGAGGTGAATTGTCAGATGATTACCTATCTTAGGTGTCACGATAATGAGTATAGGTGCGAAGGGCCTTATCATGTTAAGTACTGGGTTAATTTGTATGTTTTAAAAGGCTACTAGAAAAATAAGATAATTACCTTGGTTTTTGATTCCAACATCTTTGTTCTGCAGTATTTGGTTAGTTTGCACTCCTTTGAGGGTTTCAACTTAAATAGCTATCACATTATGGGAGGAAATCTCAACCGTAATGAGCCCACTAGTTGTGATAGCTGGAAGGGTGAAAGGAAAATTTGGAGAAGGTTGCATAGATATGACTTCATCGATTATATGGAGAAATTGCATGGGAGCAAGAAGTCTATTTCCCATGGTTTTGCCAAGGGCTGGAAAAATAACAGAGTTACTCTATTTGGTTAGACCTAGAAAGTGGATGAAGATTTGGTGGTTGAGGTGACTGGTTTGTAGAAGGATGGCATCAAGTTTTATAGAGACCACAAGTTCTCAATGGAAGCCATCAAGAATTTCCCCAAAATGAAGAAGAAAGGGTCCAGCTTGCCAAAAAGGATAATGCTTCCTATTATCTCCCTAACCAAGTAAAATCATTCTGGCAAAAAACATTGAAAGTGTTAATGGAGTATCTTACGGTTGATGGAAAGTTTTCAAAAGTCTACAATTACCACTTTGTTATCCTTAACCACTTTCACCATGGCTCTAAGATATATTTGCCCTTCTACTTGGCCTCCTCCCTTAATGATAGTCTGGCTGACCATGCTAAGAAACCTAATTCCTACCCCATTGCTCACTAAGGTCTTATTTTGTTAATATGTGAGCATCTTAAGGGTAAAGTTAAGGCTAATAAGGATGATCCCTTTATGGAGAATGCCCATATTTATGAGGATTATGATGGTTCTGACTCTAATGAGGATTATTCTAATCTTCCTCCTACAAAGAAATTGAGGGTTAGTGAAAAAGCTAAAGAAGACACTGAAGAGAAGATTGTTTCTGAGTAGAAGCAGGAGAAGGAGGTGGAAGAAGAGGTGGAGAATGAGCAAGAGAAGGAGGTTGAGGGTGAGGAAGGGGAAAAGGTTAATGAGAAAAGAGAAGAGGATGTTGAAGAGTCAGAGGCGAAGGAGAATCCCTATGATTCAGACAACAGGGATGATGCTCAGCGTAATATGGAGGAGGGCAACCTAGGTCTGAGAATTCTACCCCGAATATGGAGAATGTGGATTCCATTCTGAATGCTGCTAGAAACAACACTCTGGAAATGTTCAATTTCTAGAAGTGGGTGGTTGATAACATCACTAGAATTCAAGAATAATAGAGAGATCTAAATTTCAAAATTAATAATTTGGTTAAGGATATCAACATTAAAGGTAAAGAGGATAATGCAGAGGATACTAGTGCAGCAGAGGATGAAAAAGAAATTCTGGACTGGCCGGAAAGTGAGATTATAAAGGGAGATCTGAAGCACCTAGAGGATGTGGTGAGGACTCTCAAAGAAAAGAGTGAGTTTGATAATGATCTGATAAACAATTGGACTATAAAAACTGAGAGTGCTCTGAGGAAATTAATGGAGCATAGTTTGGTTGTGTTGAAGGTGTCCTCTCAAAACATGAATGCGTTGGTTGCTTTCCTAGAGAAGGATAAGCAAAATAAAGACCCTGTGATTATTGATGATGAGCCGACTTCTAGTTCTATTCAACACTCCTCCAAACGCAGAACTAGGAAAAATGGAAGTGAGCTGGAGTTGAAGACCAAAGGCAGTCAACAAGTGCAGGAAAATAAAGACTTGAAAGAGGCAGCAAATGTGATGATGATGCTGGTCAAGGATGCAGAAGAGACTATAAAGATTTTCACCTGAAGTGTAATTTTATTTTAGGTGTGCCAGTCTCTCGCTGGCCTTTTGTTGTTCTTTTCTTTGGCTGTTGTCTTTTGTGCTATTCTTTTTCAACCTTTCTCTCTTTGTTATTTCTTCTCTGGTTTCTCTATTGCTTTTATTTTCAATATGTAAGCGGGTTTCAGATCCCTTAAAACCTGATTTTCCTTAATCAAAAACATTCTTTTCTTCAAAGAAAGATAGTCATGATTTACTATGAAGGTGAAAATAGTGAGCTAATAGTAGAACACAAAGTTTTTGTTACTTTTTTTTACCTCATAGGCCAAAATAGCCTTGTGTAGAGTCCTAATTCTTATAATGAGGGTTTAGAGGGGTTTTTGATATTAAAAGGTTTTCAAAAGTTACTTTAAATACCTTGTATCGATGTTATTAAGGTTTCAAAAGGTAAAAAATGTCTTTGTTTTATCAAAAAAACTTTAACATGAGGAAAAAGGCTATTTTACCCCAAGTTTCCAAGATGAGGACAATTGGGGATGGTGGGATGAGATTCCGGGACAACAAATATTTTTGCCAATTTTGGGGACGACAGGGGGGAACGACAAAGGGGATGACTATATAAAATAAAGGGAAAATTTAAAATATATAGGGAATTTTAAAATCTTCATATGAAAAATAGATAAAGCATGTATATATACATTATATTCATATAAAAACATGGATAAAGAAGGTATATGTACATTATAGAACCTTAGCATACCACATTTGTGTTCAAAATTCATTGTCAATACTCAATATGCATTCATAATCTAGGATTCATTATCAATACTCAAAATGCAATCATAATTGAAAATTTTGGCATTCTACACTCAGATGAGAATAGTTGATGTTTTCATTGATGGCAACCAAGTGATAACATGGTTCACAACTTACATCAACAACAAACATCATCTATCGGCACCGACAGGCACAACCAAATTATTCTCACCGGCACTCAGTCTACACAAACAAAAGATCTTACCAACATCCTAGTCGACATGGAAATTATATTGTTTTGTATTGTAATTATATTATGTAGCCAACATGATGTATTGTAAAGACTCATATATGTATGAGATCTTATAGGTCATTTTGTAAGTGTGATAGGTATGCGAAATATGCATAGGTAATTAATGCAAGCACTAAATGAGAGCGAATATTTGTATATGCATTTTGATGTAATAATTTTGATGAGCGAATAAGAGCAGAGCAGAGCAAAGAAAGGTTTATGGTAGAGGTATTTGATAGAGCTTAAACCGGTACTGAATCAAGCATTGTAGATGCTATTTTGAGCAGTAAATTGTGATTGGATTTAATCATCCAATTTTGTAGTCAGTGTGACTCCTTTTTGTGATTGAACAGTGAGCTCTAGGCTGTTGGCCTTCATGCATGTGTAGGCCCCTATTGTATCAATAATATTTATTCATATTGGCCAGTGAGTAAATATTGTGGGTCACAAATCCCACCGAGGTTTTTCCCCTACCGGGTTTCCTCGCCAAAATATCTTGTGTTATGGTGTGCATTGATGGTTATACTGTTATTTCTCTTTATTTATTTATTGCTTGTTTATAGGTACATTAATTTGGGTTGTAAAGTTCCAAACAAGTATAAATATTTCATATACCGGTTAGACATTGATTCACCCCCCCTCTCAGTGTCTTTTGGACTGATCAAGTATCTAACAATTGGTATCAGAGCCTAGTCCTGTATTTGCAGAAGCCTAACAGGTTGAGGAAGATTCTGAAACTTGTATCAATGGAAAGCTTGAGACAACAGTTGGAAGGAGCTCTTCAAGATTTTGATGTAGAAAAATTGAAGAATATCAAATTGGAAGATGAACTCAGAACTGCTCAGGAATTTATCAAAGCACTTCAAGATAACCTAGTTATAGCAAAGAATAAGAGAAAAGAATTACATGTGCAATTGCAAAATCAAGATGATGAAGAAAAAGAAACTCTTAGAGTTATTTTAGATAAATTGAGACAAGAGAGAAACAACATGAAGAATGAGATGCAAGATTTAACCATGAGACTATGCAAAGATATTGAAGATAAAAAGAGGAATGAGGAAGATTTGGCCAAAAGACTAAATGAAAGATTTGATGAATCTCAAAGGATTAGTTATGAAAATGATATACTCAAAACTGATTTGATTCACATGCAACATGACAAAGAGGAACTTTTGAGACAAGTTAGCACTTTGGAAAGTGACTTGGCCACTGCTAATGAATACAAAGACAAATTCAAGAAAAGTTCAGATAATCTTGATGATATGCTGAAAAGTCAGAAACCTGATGGAAAAACAATTGGACTTGGATTTGAACATGGAGAAAGCTCAGGGATTGCAAACAACCATGATCACAACAAATCGGTAAGACAACCTAATTCTTATAAATTTAATGGGAAATGTTTCAATTGCAACAAATTTGGTCATAGAGAGAATCAGTGTAGATTTAGAAATAATTAGAATACAAACTTACCCACCGGTCAATGTTCCAAATGCAATAAAAAAGGTCATAACTCAGATAATTGCATAATGAATGTGAAATTATATATTTGTGGTAGATTTGGACATTTATCTAATCAATGCCGAACTCAAACCAGTCAATGTTATGGAAAGGCTATTCAAAGAAACAATGTAACTTGTTATGCATGTAACAAGATTGGGCATATTGTAAAATTTTGTAGATGCAAGAATATATCGGAAAACAATAAAGGATCTAATAAAAAAGGCAAAGAAAAGGTGACTGAAATCAAGCAAAAATTTTCAAAATAATGGATTAGGAAGAGAGATCAGAGAGGTGATGAATCTATCACTACATCGACAGAATAGGGTAACCCTGCACCAGCAGGAGATTCTTCATCCAACTAAGGAATAATCCTTAGGGGTAAGGCAACAAATTGAAAATCGTGCATTTACCCTTAGTTGATTGTAAGAAGTTATATTTCTTCTTTACCGATAGATATGTGGAGTTTTTTTCACTTCACCAACGAGCATTTACTGTAGTTGTAAGTCAAATTTTGGTTATAAAGGCATTGTAACCTCTCATTTCATTTCACCAAGCATCCAAGATTTTGAAGAGAGAAAAATTGAGCAAAGGCATTCCAAAGGCAAAGTAGAAAAGGTCTTTTCAGAGCATTCAAGGATTTCACAGTTAAGAGGTATTTATCTTTCGCAATGGAATCTTCATCTTGTGTTTCTGAATTCGTAGAAAACCCTACCATTGTGGAAAATATTAAGTGACCTAGACGCATTTTTAAGATCATTCCCAAGATAGAAAAATAGGATGATTCTATTGGTGCATTTTCCAAAATCTTGAAGGGAGTCGCGTTCACTGAAGACCCTAGGGAATACATACATTGCAACATAGAAAGTTTACGATCTGAAGATTCGATGAACATGTACATGAATGTAATTACTGAAAAGGATGGGATAGTGAAACCGAAACATAAGGTAGTTGAGGATTTAGGTTTCATAGACATCCTCCATATGCCATAACTTTGAGATGAAGCCATTTTATATGTCCTTAGTAGGGTTCACGAAGAATTTATGTGGTTGGACTTGGTATTCAAGATTACCAAGGAAGCTATTAAAGTTGTTACTTGTTTACCCTCCACCGGTTCGAGACCTGACAAGAAGAAAAAAATCCCTAACAAGGAAGTTATGAGCTTAACCGGAGCTACATATGACAACTGGTCACTTAGGGTTAAAGATGAGAATAGTTGATGTTGTCATTGATGGCAACCAACTCACAACTTACATTGGCAACAAACATCATCTACCGACATTGATAGACACAACCAAATTATTCTCACTTGCACTCAGTCTACACCAACAAAAGATCTCACTGACACCCCAGTCGACATGGAAATTATATTGTTTTGTATTGTAATTATATTATATAGCTGGCATGATGTATTGTAAGGACTCATATATGTATGAGATCTTATAGGTCATTTTGTAAGTGTGATAGGTATGCAAAATATGTATAGGTAGTTAATGCAAGTAGTAAATGAGAGTGAATATTTGTATATGCATTTTGATGTAATAATTGTGATGAGCGAATAAGAGTAGAGAAGAGCAAAGAAAGGTTTATGGTAGAGGTATTTGACAAAGCTTAAACCTGTACTAAATCAAGAATTGTAGATGCTATTTTGAGCAGTACATTGTCATTGGATTTAATCATCCAATTTTGTAGTCAGTGTGACTCCTTTTTGTGATTGAACAGTGAGCTCTAGGCTGTTGGCCTTCCTACATGTGTAGGCCCCTATTGTATCAGTAATATTTATCCATATTGGCTAGTGAGTAAATATTGTGGGTTACAAATCCCACTGAGGTTTTTCCCCTACCAGGTTTCCTCACCAAAATGTCTTGTGTTATGGTGTGCATTGATGGTTATACTGTTATTTCTCTTGATTTCTTTATTTCTTGTTTATTGGTACATTAATTTGGGATGTAAAATTGCAAACAAGTTTAAATATTTCATATACTGGTTCAACACTCAATAGAGACATTAAAATTGAAACGTTCAAAAAGATTATGCAAACCAGATGTAGATCTAAATGCTTCTTTCATTCGGCTCCATTGTTCTTCTTTCCTCTCCAAATAGCCTTTGTTTGTGGATCTCACCTTCAAGTGCATACACATGAGATGAAAGCAAATAGACAAGATTATGGTGCAAGAGTACTCGAAATGTGACTGTTTTGACAAAGCGATTATTTCGACAAAGTAATTACCCTTGATTGAAGAAAAATCATCCAATTTATAGAAAAATTGGAGAAAAGACAAGATTAGCATGAAAGTGATTCGAATGGAAATTCAAATCAAGAATAGCAAAATTATGACATGTGTATGACAAATTGCTATGCAAGGATTTATGACAATTTATGACAAATTGCTATGCAAGGATTTATGACATGAATTTGAAATAGAAATAGACATTTAGGAATTTAGGAGAAATTAGAAAATTAAGTTGGAAATAATGACTTGGAAATTAAGAAATTGATGCAAATTAGGTAAATTAATTAATAATTTCTCATTCATTAATTAATTTACAAAAATAGGAGGAATTAATTAGCCAATTAAATAAACATTTAATTGTGACAAGAAGACTTAGGATAAATAATTAAATTATTTAACCTAGAGGGAAAATGCCAAACAAGATTAAATGAATAAATCATAAAACCTTGGAAGATGAATTAGAAATGCAAAGAGGACAATTAGGTCTTGACAAAGGATAATTGATATCGATTCGATCATGATTTTGGATTGATAAATGATTTGATTGATAAATGAGCCGAGGAACAATGACAAATTGATCCAAATTGACATGATTGAAGAGGACAAGGATCAATGACAAATCGATCGTAAAACGACGAGATTGACAAGTTGATAAGAGATTGACAAGATCGACCAAAATCATGATTAAAGATTGTTATCGACAAGACCAAGTTCGAAAGTGAGACAAATGAAGAATGCAGAAGAAAGATTCGATGCTCGCAAATGATAAAGACCAAGTGCGTGACATAGGAGAAATGTTAATGCGATGCAAAAACCTAAAATGAGGCAATGCGCAAATGTTAAAGTATGATCCCGCAAGCGTTGACCATTTTTAGGTGTCTACATTTTGCCCCTCTTTGAGACAATGCGATTTTAAGCGTTGTTTCAAAGAACAGTAATGAAAATGCCCCAGACAATGATAATGACATATGCATGCCCCCTCGAGGAATTGGCCGGAAATGTCCAGAAAAGAGGCCAATTGATCGATAAGAATGATAGAAAATGATAGGAGCAAACAGGTTGACAAGACTGACGGAAGAAATGTTAGGAAGAAGAAATTAGACAGAGGATAGTTAGAGACGAAGAAAAACTTGCTTTCAGTAATGCACTTTGTAGGTGAGAACCTTTATTTAATGTAGCAAAATGGATGCATAGCATCATGGCATGGAAGGCCAGAGCTGAAATGCAACCCTTTTTGCAAAAGACAGACACATTGCAGACAAACAACAATCACAACAAAAAAGAAAGAGATCATGAACCATCCCGGTCACTCTAAATCACTCAGTGACATCATCGAGCAACATAGGAACATGATTGAAGCCAAAGATAAATCAATAAAAAGATAAGATGCACAAATTCCAACAAATCAAACAAACACCTTGATCTTCATTGTCAAAAGTTGAAAGTGCTGATAGGACGATCATGTTGTCTGGTTTCAAGGAATGCGGTACCCCGTCTAAGACAGGACATAGTCTGGTTTCGAGTATACCACACCCTATGTAAGACCCATGATAGAAGTGACAAAGACAAATGATTTTGAGGTTGATTAATATGACAATTCGGATCAGTTTGAATGTCTGGGTTGATTGAAAAGTTCATCTGTTAACGCATGATTTCATTAAAGCACAATGTGTGATTGCGTGTCGTTGGATGTATACTCAGTGATCTATTTTATGCACAAAAGGATTATGTATTTTTTGCTTTTCGAGATTTTACAATTTTTTTTGTGTTCATTTTTTTAGGACTTTATTTGACTTTTTAGGGATTTGTTCAGGACATTTTTCAATTTTTAAGAGATTTTTTTTTTAGGACATTATTTGATTTTTTTGGATTATTTCAGGACATTTTTCAATTTTTTTTTTTGGATTATTTCAGGACGTTATTCAATTTTTTTTGAACTATTTTGCCCCCAGTGTCTAGCAAGGCAAGGAATATGACAGGTGAATAAATAGGCTTGTTAAAATGATGGTGGATAGAGGGAAGACAAAGGCCTTTTATTATGGAGACAATGCGGATGCAATTTGCAAGGGCTATTGCATGATGGGACAAGAGACTGGATATGACAATGTAAAGCAGTGACATGGCATGAGGGACATGTCAAGAGCTTTTTGGAAAATATGTTTAAATTTTGTGTCCTTATGTCAAATCAAGATCAAGGAATGAAAAAGAGTGTATGGATAGTGCTAAGATATGGATAGGATAAGCAAGACCAAGAATGGATAAGGGACATGGACTAAAGGTCGAGATTGGCTAAGGGATAGTGGCAGAGAGTTGCAATAAGACAGGGAATATGGATGAAAGGTTGTAATAAGCAAATGGATAAATGACCAAAAGCTATGATAGACTGAAAGCTGCAAACAAGATACATGATGCCAATGACGATCGTCAGCCTTGTCAAGATCAAAGGTGGAAAGAGGAAATGGACATGAGGGATAATAGGATATGAAGGGTAGTGACATGGTATGATAGGATAATGAAGGGCAATAGGATATGAAGGAGGAAACCTGCCCCCAAGTGTGGTGTGCAAGAGGTTCATAAATTACGCATGACACCTGTTTGCCAGGTTTTCATCATGGTACTTGCCCAAGGCGCCTGTTTGCCAGGTTTTCACTAGTGAACGAATTATTTTTCTTTACTTTTTTTCTTTTCTTTTTTTTTTTTTCTTTTTTTTTTTTGTTTTTTTTGTTTTTTGACTTTTTCAATAGAAGATGGACACATGATAGGGGATGGAAGAAGGACTCAAACATCTTTTTGTTTGGATAGTGGCCTTGAAAAAAATGGACCATGACCTTTAAAAGTATGCTCAAAGATGTTAATAGGATAAGGACATGGAAAATAAGATGAAACTAAGGCGAGGATTTATGCAAAGGATTGAATCAAAGGGATCGAAGGATGGAAAATATGCATTGGATAATGGATAGGGTATTGGAAGAACTGTGCTTGAGTGGATAGAAATGTTGGCAAGATCGACATTGGCACACACCTTGAGGGATAATGTACTGATGGAGGAAAAATGGATCTCAGGTTGTGAGATTTGGATGGAGGAATAGCTTGGGATTTTGGGACATAAGGGCCCAAAACGGATGAAGAAGGTGATGGAGGAACAAATTTGAGAGGTTTGGATGGAGGAATAGCAATTTTAGATGCCAAGTTGGATGTTTCTTTAGGCTTTTGTGCTTCAAGGAGCCGCTTAGGGATCCACATGGTTTTTGATTTTTCATGCTTTTGTGGTTCCTTGGAGTGCATTGCTTGCACAAGGGATTTAGGAACCCATATATATTTTGAATTTGCTTTATTTTTCTCAATGGGCCTTTGTGGCCTTTTGGATATTTCTTTTTCTTTATAGATCATATTTTTCTTTGTTTTGACATGTTGATTATATTGGACATGTTGATCCTTGAATACATGTGGATTGCTAGACTTATGACTTTTATACTTGGCATCCAAATTGCTTGGAGGGGGAAAGGAATGCATGGATGGATATGAATGAAATGGATTTCTTTTGGATTGATTAAATTTACTCAAGGATGTGTGCCTTTGCTGACCTTGCATAGAGGATGAAGGGATATAAGGACCTAAGATGGATGGAAGGGATGATGGGGAAGGGATAGGTTTGGATTTTGATGGAGGGATACCAACGTCTTGAGGAATTTCACTGAGGCCATGACCCTTAAGATCTTCTTTGATATGGAGGGGTTCTTTCTCATGAAGGTCTACTCCTTTGCCTTTATGAATATCTTGACTTGTAGGATACTCTTTTCTTTGGGAAGAAGACGAGAGTCCATTATGAGGTGGATATGATATGAGAGAAATAATGAGATCTTGAAGTGGATTGGAGTGCACCAAAGTGGAAGAACCCATTATGCATGTTGAGGGTTCATGAATATCTTGCACTGACACGTTAGAATCATGAGGGGGATTAGGATCATGAGGGGGACTAGGATTGTGTTGTGGACATGGTTCAATGACAGGCTCTTCAAGAGATGGAATGGGAGAAATAATGGGATCATCAAAAGAAATGCAATCTTGGAGTGGATATGCTGGATTAGGATGTGGAGATGGAGGAACAAGTGGATCTTGTGGAGGATCTGAAGGAATGATAGGGTCTTGTGTTGGAAATGAACTTGGAAGGATACTTTGATCTTGACAAGGAGGAAAATCATTGGATTCCTCTTTAAAGGTACTTTTCTCTTGACTTTCAATGGGATCATCGGAAAGGATGGAAGGGATATCTTGATCTTTCTTAGGAAGTGGAATGTCAATGGGATTTGAAAGGACATTGTGTTCATGAAATGGAAGGGGATCGTTTGGGATTGAATGGACTGGGATATCTTGATCTTGCTCGGGGAATGGAGTGTCAATAGGATCTTGGATAGGATGGACAAGAATAGGGGAATCATCATGAGTGTCTAGAAACATGGGGTCCTGGTCAACAATTGGATGGGATGACAAGGTTTCGGGATCTTGATCTTGATTTTCTTTAGGACTCATTTCTTCGTGCTCTAAATTATCCTCTTGACATGAGGTTGGACTTTGGTTATGCATGGGGGATTCTGACAAGGAATTAATGTTTTGGCATGAAGGAAATGCACTTTGAATGTTTGTGATGGATTCAGGCAAGGAATCAATGCTTGAACATGAGGAAGAGGGACTTCAGATGGGGTCCTCTAAGTCAGGTAATGGCAATAAAGTGCATGGTGGCATTGGGTCTTGTATTTCTGAAACATGACAAGGATGTGCATCATGAATTGGATTATCTTGGCAATCAATTATGGATAGCCCTTGAATAATTTCATCCTTGGGTGTATTGTTTAATGAGGACAATATGGAAGGTTCTTGTGAAACTTCTAGAGGTGTAGGGATAGATGCCACTGGAGAGTCCATTTGTTTGCGAGGGAATGAGGCATTGCTAGACATAAGTGTATTATCTTGATCTTCCTCAAAGAACTCACTTGGTAATTTCCTTAAGATCATTGCAATAAAGCCACCTTTCCTTCGAGGTTTTGACATGGTTGTATCTGGAATTTGAACTTGTTTGGCAGGGAGTTGGTTCTGATTTGATGTCATGTTTTGATATTGGACTTGGTTCAATTGTTCTGACATGCTTGAAACTTGGGTTGGTGTGTGCTACAACCTTTGTTTTTGAATGTTTGGTGGTAGTTGTTGACATTGATATGTTGATTGAACTTGTTGATATTCCACCATTGTTTGAACTATTTGTTGACATTGTATAGTTGGTTGGACATATTGTTGAAATTGGACCATTGATTGCATTGGTTGAATATGTTGGACAATTGGTTGAACCATTGGTTGTATTGGTTGAAAATCAGATTGATAGTAAACACCTTCTTGTTCTTGTTGTGGAGGCACATAATGCTGAAATTGATGTTGTCTCCTTTCTTGAAATTGTTTCATCATCTCTATTTGGGAGAGGAGAGCTGGTATGTCTGATTGTTCAAGAAGAGATCTTACATCAATTGGCTCAACCTTTGGATTTCGACCTGGAAATTTTTGAAACACTTTGGACATTTGTGATCTATTCTTCTCAATGTTTTTCACTCTTTGTTCCAATATCTCTTCTTCTTGAGCTAGTTTCTCCTCTAGTTTTTGTATTTGGAGACTTGTTTCATCATAAAGAGTTTGATCGATATTTCCTTGTTGTTGGGTTCGATATAATTGTGATTGCCTTGGATTAAAATTTGATTGCATTGTCAGTTGATATGTCAAACTTTGTTGCATCATTGGTGCTTGGAACCTTGTTTCAATAGACATGTCACTATGCAAATGCAATATTTTTGGAATTTTTCAAGGGCAATATATGATATGCAACTAAATGCAAACTAAATGAATGAGAATGCAATCTATGGCAAGAATGCAACCTATGTTTTTGTTCTTTTTTCAAGATTTTGACAAACTTTTTGGAATGCAAATCTAGAAGAGACCCTTAGGAAATTGAAATGATGTCTAGACCTCAAAGGACAAAAGGACTAAGTGACAAAAAGACAAAATGACAATGTCTCCCCTAATATGCTTGGATACTAAGCTAGGTTTGACCAAATGACAATAATGACATAAAGAGAAAAGGTTTGATAAGGTCTAGACTTCCTAACAATAACTTAGGGTTTATTCAAAGATTTGGATTACTCAAGTATGACAAAACCTAGTTTTGACAATATATGCAAAGGGACAATTACTATGCAAGTGACCCTAATATGATATGATAATGACCTAAGCTTAATGAAGAAACCTAGGGTATGCAAATGCAAATGTATGACAATGGTATGACTTTAATGCAAGAGGACACATGCAAATGGATGACCCTTATTGATATGCAAAGGAGCATGACTTAGGTGAAACCTAACCTTGGTACTTGACAATGAACTTTGCAAAATGCAACCTAGGATGAACCTAAATGTAAGTGACATGAATGTTGAGACAAGATTTTGAACAATGTTTGACAATCATGTTTGAAGGTGTTTTGAAGCTTGTTGGATGAAATGTTCTTATGTTTAACCTTGTTTTGAATCAATTTGTCTTGCTTTTGAAATGAGATGCAATTCAACTTTTGACAAGCAAAGAAGACAAGATATTTCAACTTAGACTCAAGACAATCATGCTCATTCACACATTTCTTATGGTAGGCAAGGACATTAGATACTTGAGAGGTAGACTTGTTATGGGATTCAAAGAGAATACATAGATGCTTGACCCCACGGGCTCCCCTCCACGACACTCACTTCTCAGGGCAGCCAAGCATCAGTCCCCATGGAAATCTCCCCATGGCGAACTTAGTATCTCTTCCAAGTATCTGAACTTGTCCTTCTCAAACAACTAGAAGGGTTTTTGGCCTCTAAAAATAAGGTGTTTAGTAAGGATTTCTGTTAAGCGTTACTCCTTGATGTCACACAAGCATGATTGAGACATTAAGCCCATCAAGATACCAAACAAATGTAGTTGCGCAAGCACGATTTAGACCGTGAGGTCCTACTTAGATGTTGATATGAGAAAGAGTTCAAGGGTCATCACCTCCCAAGTAACTGCAATTCCCACATAACCCTTCCTTCAAAGCTTTCACCCATCAGGTATTTGTTTATAGTGAGTTAGAATGCCAAGGTATTCTAGCCATTCTCACTTTGGGTCGTTCCCTTCTCACGATTATCACTTGCTTGCAAAAGCAAAATGGTCGGGAAGGCAGACCCTCTAAAGGTGACACACAATCAAAAACATGAGCATGGTATTGAAGATCTGGATTTCTGATCACCCTAAGAAGGATGAGAGCATACTCTCCTACTCCAATGTCAAACTCAATAATCAAAGCAAGCATAGATTCATTCCATCCTATTTAGAAATCACTAGGTGCCTAAATATTAATTGCAAACACAAAGTTTAGTTGTATGTCCAAGGCAACCTGCAAAATCACCAAGTCAGAAGTTTAATTTGTTTGGTCTTTGACTATCGAACCTGCATAAAATTCATTAGTAGTTTGTGAAATAATTCTTTGTCAAACGTTTTGCCACAAAGCTACCAACAATGTTAGAGAATCAAGAGAAATGAATCACCATCAAAATTAATCCATAAAAGTTGTGATTCTTTGTCCTCTTAGATTATTCTATGTGAAATTTATCAAATTTACCACCCTAGATTAATCTAGATAAAATTTGCATGAATGCATGATTAATTTGCCAAGCTAAATTAATCTAGATGAAGGTTGCATGATTTTGTTTTTTGAAAATTTTGACCATTTATAGCAGCATAATTAAAAATGTCATAACTTTCTCAATATTTATCCAAATCACCAACTATAAAATGATATAGAAAGGTAAAAACGTAATCTAATATACCCAGAAATCCTTTATTTTAATTCTACACGAAATATTTGACGTGATCAATTGATTATGACTGTTTTTTTTTAGATGAAAAATCTGCAATTTCTCCACAAAAAAATCTGCAACTTCACAAAACATTCAAAAAAATATTAGATCCAAGCATGTTCACGTCGGGTGCACCAATTTATGTAGCTAGGAATCTGGAAATCATCACAAGCAAATATCAATATTATTAATCATAGCTCAATCACGAAAGCTCAAATGCAATGATAAATCCTAAACACACTCAATAGAGACATAAAAATTGAAACATTCAAAAAGATTATGCAAACCAGATGTAGATCTAAATGCTTCTTTCATGCGGCTCCATTGTTCTTCTTTCCTCTCCAAATAGCCTTTGTTTGTGGATCTCACCTTCAAGTGCATACACATGAGATGAAAGCAAATAGACAAGATTATGGCGCAAGAGTACTCGAAATGTGATTGTTTTGACAAAGCGATTATTTCGACAAAGTAATTACCCTTGATTGAAGAAAAATCATCCAATTTATAGAAAAATTGGAGAAAAGACAAGATTAGCATGAAAGTGATTCGAATGGAAATTCAAATCAAGAATAGCAAAATTATGACATGTGTATGACAAATTGCTATGCAAGGATTTATGACAATTTATGACAAATTGCTATGCAAGGATTTATGACATGAATTTGAAATAGAAATAGACATTTAGGAATTTAGGAGAAATTAGAAAATTAAGTTGGAAATAATGACTTGGAAATTAAGAAATTGATGCAAATTAGGTAAATTAATTAATAATTTCTCATTCATTAATTAATTTACAAAAATAGGAGGAATTAATTAGCCAATTAAATAAACATTTAATTGTGACAAGAAGACTTAGGATAAGTAATTAAATTATTTAACCTAGAGGGAAAATGCCAAACAAGATTAAATGAATAAATCATAAAACCTTGGAAGATGAATTAGAAATGCAAAGAGGACAATTAGGTCTTGACAAAGGATAATTGATATCGATTCGATCATGATTTTGGATTGATAAATGATTTGATTGATAAATGCACCGAGGAACAATGACAAATTGATCCAAATTGACATGATTGAAGAGGACAAGGATCGATGACAAATCGATCGTAAAACGACGAGATTGACAAGTTGATAAGAGATTGACAAGATCGACCAAAATCATGATTAAAGATTGTTATCGACAAGACCAAATTTGAAAGTGAGACAAATGAAGAACGCATAAGAAAGACTCGCTGCTCGTAAATGATAAAGACCAAGTGCGTGACATAGGAGAAATGTTAATGCGATGCAAAAACCTAAAATGAGGCAATGCGCAAATGTTAAAGTATGATCCTGCAAGCGTTGACCATTTTTAGGTGTCTACAGATTCTTATCATAGTACTGAGGAAAATATGAAGAAACAAAGATCATTATCAAAGGTAATGCCACAAAGGGTGTTAAGAGATTTCAAAGGAATAAAATGGAGACATCAAAACATAACATTAGCAAAAATTTCTATACATCAAGGGTAAAGACCATGTCAAAAGGTAACAATCATCAAGACTTCTCATATAAAAGTGATAGTATAATGGATGTTGGCAAGGTATAGATGAATCATGAAGAAATTGATAGAGATTGTAAGAAATGAGATAAATCTTAAAGAAGACAGTCAAAAGATTGAGAAAATGTTTTCTTATTGACAATAAAGACTTTGTTCTAAATCTCTAGGAGGCCAAAATGGTTAAAAAAGGAAAGACATTCTATGACACAATGTTTCAAAGACACAATAATAACATGACAATTGACAAGTGCAAGGTGCACTTTATAAAGGATTTGCAATAATCTAATGTACAATGAGCAGTTATAATAATAGTGCAACCATGAGAGGACTATTATGAATGAAAATATTAGTTGATAGGGGAAAGGATTCACAAAAACATGATGTACATAAACTAGATGGAGGATAACCATAGTATCATCTCATATGGAAAGCACTAGAAAAAATTATCTTAAATAATTAATAAACAAAGAAAAACTTAATTTCATTATACTATCATTTTACTCATGACAACTCAAAAAAAATTCCCTCTTTTTTCATTTGACTTTATATTTTTTATTTTATTTTTCCCTCTACTTGAAAGAGACACAACCATAGTGAATTAGGGTAAATATGAGCAATTGATAGAAAATCTTTTTATTTATCTTTTTCTTTTACTTTGATGGTTGATGTATTCTAAAATTTTTGGTTTAAAATTTGTGTTTCAAAAGACAACAGTGTGGCATGAAAATTTAAATTAGTTTCATTATATTTGATATACATTTATATTTATTATAAAATGTTTATATATTGACATGCAAATGGATGTCAAATTTATTATAATAAGTAAAAAAAATTTGCTTTTTTAGTTGTTCCCTATTCTATGTCTATTAAACCATAGAGGAAAAGAATAAATAGTGAATGAGAAGGAAAGAGTGTGACAGATTGGTAGAACAGATTGCACAGATCTTTGGTAGTGTGTTTTAGGTTCATATTCTTTCTTGCAATTAACAACTTTTTGGAATCTACTTTAGTTTTGACTCTGATTTTAATAGCTATATTTGTTGTTGCACATGTATATAACACAAAAATTGGCTTTCATCATATTAGTTTCAATTTTCTGGTTCATTTCCTTTCAATGATTAAAAGTAATTTTGTTACAAAATTTGCATACAAGACATTTCAATATCTTAGTATCTCTATCTTTATTACTGTGTATTAATAAATCACCTTCTAAACAAGTAGATGCACTTTTAGCATGGTACCATTGTGATGGTTAAAATATTTGGTGTGACTTCTTAAAAAAATTAGAAGTAGTTTATTTCAATTGGTCTTGTGAACTTTTCTTGATGCTACCAACTTTTCTTAATGTTGTTTAATTTTCAATCTGCCACATGAGATTTGAAGGAAATTAAATTTAATGTAACAATGTATTAATGCTCTTGAAAGACCAAAATTGCATCAAGGGTCCAAAAGATTGAAAATCAGATGTAAGACTTTATATTCATACTCTATTAAATTTCAATGATCAAAGTCCAATATTTTGTTGGGATAATGTGCAAATATGTATTTGGATTGGTTGAGTGATGTGTTGTAATTGTTCTCAACATATTCATCTGTGTGATCCAGTGTTGCAGTCAGATTAAATGAGTTCATTTTGCTAGTGTGTTGCAGATGAGTTGTTGCAGATTAAAGGGTTTTGAGATAGGTATCTCTAGTTGATTAAACTAAATTTTATGTGGTCCGCATGGTGATTTGATCAAGTTGTGAGGTCCGGTATTGAGGTTGGTTTTTAAGTTGGTTGTCTTGTTCAATATTCTATTTTTTTCTCTACATTTCTCTACGTTACAATATTTTGCTTTGTGAATTTGGCAAAGTGTTTGGGATATTCTAGTGTGTCCTCAATTTAGATGGTTCATGATTTGGAGGTCCGCAAGTGAAATTTTTAGTTTATCAATTAGTTCAGTGAGTGTTCTTGAAGTTCGGTATAATGGTGATGAAAATTCTAGTAAGTGGTGAGGTTGCGGTTGTTGGTATGGTAATTCATGTTGCTTGTGGGTGTTTCTATAATATGTTCTATTTATGTTGTTGGTCTGCATTGATTGTTGTTCTCAATGGTTCTCCCAATGGAGTTTACTTCCTTCATGATTTTGAAGTTGTTTGAGTATTCACTTGATTGTTTGTAGGGTTTGATGTTATTTCTCTGGTATGTTCATGTTATATGACTTTCTTGGTGACCGGATGATTATAGCATGTTGTGGATGTTTGTGGCATAATTCTTGGTGGTGTTGCATGTTCAAGGAGTTGATTTGGGTCCAGACTACGTCTTATCAAACATTGTTTTGGTCTGCATATTGTTATTGTAGCGTGTGTGGTTTATCTTTGTTATTTGTGAGGAGTGTTGAGCTGACCTTGAAATATAGGTTAATGATTTGTATAAATAAATGTAATAATCATGTGAGAGATGTATCTACATGGTATCTGAGAATGTGTAAGGTGTGCAAATAATGCTTTAATATTTTAGTAGCAGAGAAGTGCGAAGAAGTGTGAAGAAGTGTTGTAGAGAAATATATGTGCTTAACCGGAACTACAACTAGGCATGAGGAGATGTTATTCTATCAGTTCATGATCTTTTGGATGTAATCCAAATCTTTCTATAAGATAGTGAGTCTTCCTAAGGGTTGTAGCCCTCTTTGTTATTGTGTTTTAGTAGTGAGCTCTAGGTAGTGTGCCTGAATGCATGTGTATTCCCATTGTAATATTTCATATACTTCTAACAGGGTATCTTCTCATTGTGGGTAGGTTCCCACCGTGGTTTTTCCCTTAATAGGTTTTTCCACGTTAAAAATCTTGGTGTTATGTGTGTTATTGATGTGGTGTTGATTTGTGCTTTCACTATTAATTACTAGATCTGAATTTATGTTTAAGTAAACTTTTTGTGCAAACTAATTCACCCCCCCCTCTTAGTTTGCTGCATTGTTGCCAACAATTAGTATCAGAGCTAGATCCTTTAAAAGAAGCTTGACCACTTGAGGTGATCCGAGATGGAAACCTATGCTTACAAGAAGGATAGTCCAAGATTTGATGGAACAAACTACACTTTTTGGAAGAACTGGATGGAGTGTCATTTGAGATGCATTGGTGAAGATTATTGGAAGATTAATAAGAATGTGTATCATGTTCCTCCAAATGGTCCTACCACTCCAGATGAGATTAAGGAAGTTGAATACAATATTAGGGGTAGGGAAGATTTGTTGAGTGCCTTGACTGATTTTGAGATGACTAATGTTATGTATTTGCAAACTGCTCATGAGATCTGGTATAAGTTGGAGACTTTGTATGAAGGTGATAGTTATGTGAACGTTGCTAAGTTGTAGAGCTTGAAGGGAAAGTATGAGATGCTAAAAATGGGCAAAGATTTTTAACATTACCTCCTTTATGTAGAAAGTGAATGAGCTTGTGCTAAATATCAGATGTGTCAGTGGATATTGGAAGAGTCAGATATTGTGGCTGCAATGTTGAGATCCTTGCCTCCTGCTTACAAAAAAAAAAGCTATTGCTATTGAGGAGATACGAATGGTGACTAGTGTGACTAGAGACATGTTAATCAGGAAGCTCCCTACCTTTGAGTTGAGTGAATTTGGTGAATCTCTTCCTAAGTTAGAGTCTGCATTCAAAGCTACTATTTTTGAGAAGTAGAAATATGATCTAGGAGAAATTTCTACAAGGGTGTCCAAATGTGATAAGGAAATGAGAGAGCTTGAAGAAGAAGAAAGAGAGCTTGAAGATCTTGAAGCCTTGATTGCTAGGAGATTTCCTAAAGGTACCAATAAGTATGAAGGAAATTTACCTCTTATATAATTTTCATACAATAAGATATGACATTTTTCTTCAAGGTGTCTGGAAAGAGTTTCTAAGAAGCTACTTAGGCCTTACAAACCTAAATATCAGAAGAAGTGCTATTATGTTGTTGATGAAGGTGTGATAGATGATGAATCTGATAAGGGAAATTTAGGAGATGACTAGGTATTTATTGCTATCAAGGATGAAGATTCAGTGCCTATTGATTCTACTAGTTGAATTAATGAGGAGAACACTTTGGATGCTAAAGTTGAAGACAAATATGAATGAGATATTAACAGTGGTTGCTCTCATCATATGACAGGTGATAAGAGTAAGTTTGTGAGTATGGAAAAGTATGATGGTGTAGTCAAATTTGGTGTTGACAAAGCTGGTATAATCCATGCTAAAGGTTCTATTTCTCTTGATGATAAGTGTAGACACCTAAAAAATGTCTCATTGATCACATGCTAATTATTCATCTATTTAATTAAGTAATTCTTTAATTATTTGATTAAACTAATTAGTTCTTCTGATTATCACGTTCAACACTTCTAATTATTCAATTTCTATTCTCAAATCAATTAATCCTCTTTCAAATATTAATTAAATATTAACTATTTAATTAATTGCGACATTTTCCTTAGTTAAATAATCTTTATTATTTAATTAATTCAATTTCCTATGATTAAATAATTTATTTAATTAATTAATTCTTCCAAATCCCCAAACTATAATTCTAAATAATTCCATCTAATTTCATTTCATTTTCTCCCAAATTCAAATTTCAATTAATTTTATCTAATTCCAAATCATCAAATTCACATTTCACCAAATCTGAATTTTAGTTAATTTCATGTGCATTTCAGCATTCAAAAGTCCAAATTCAAATCCAAATTGAAAATGAAAATCAAATTCAATTTCAAAATCCTACAACACATGTTGAAATCATAACTGAATGATCAAATTAGTTGACTAATTAGTTAACTCAGTTAACTCTTCAATCACCCCTTTCCACTCCAAATCAACTTTTTCTGACTAGTGAATCAATTCAGTCTTCTAATCAATCAATTCAGTCAACTAGCTAGTCTATTCAGTCTACTGGTTAATCAATTGAGTTCACTCTCCAATTAATCCTGCTAACAGATCAATCAAATGAGTTAATAGATCAATCATGACTAGTTCATTGATCAGTCAATCTCAGTTTACTATCAATCAAGACTTAAGTTCTATTTCTCACCTCCCCTGTGTTAAAAATCTATTTAAACAACATCATTTTCTCATTCAAACTAGAATCATAGAATCAGAGTCTTCAAAATATTTATATGCAGGAAATTATTGTAATACCTAAGAGCCACCAACCACTCAAATTGGAGAAGCACAATGGAAGCAAAGATGCAGAATGAGGGAGTTTTTATTTGAATCCATTTCTCATTTCTTGTATTGATTTTCATTGATTATGTTTGATGTTTATTAATTAGTTAAGAATTGGTGATTCGTTCTTATTTTCTAATTAGCTCAATAACACATGACATTCAGGCGTAGAAACAATGGTGAACCCGATGTGAACTAACAACAATTTGAAATTTTGTGTATGCCTACAGGTTTCCATTTCTAGAAAGTTTCCATTTTTGGCAAGTTTCCATTTCTGGAAACTTTTCATTTTTGTCAAGTTTTCATTTTTGGAAAGTTTCTATTTTTGCAGGTTTCCATTTTTGATAGGTTTCCATTTTTGGAAAGTTTCCATTTTTGGTAGATTTCCATTTCTTGAAAGTTTCCAATTTTGGTAGGTGTCCATTTCTAGAAAGTTTCCATTTTTGGTAGGTTTCCATTTCTAGAAATTTTCCATTTTTGGCAAGTTTCCATTTCTAGAAAGTTTTCATTTTTGGCGGGTTTCCATTTATGAAAAGTTCCATTTTTGGCAAGTTTCAATTTTTTGAAGGTTTTTGTTTCTAAAAAGTTTCCATTTCTAGAAAGTTTCTATTTTTGGTAGTTTCCATTTTTAGCAAGTTCCTCATGTAATAATAATTAAAAAAACAAAAAAAAACTCTCTATTCTTTTATTTTTCTTAAATTCTAGTCTTTTAGTGTTTTGTTTTATAACAAATCATTGATAAACACTGAAGCAGATTTTTGTAACCAAAGGAAGAAAATTAGGCTAGAGAGCCCACAATGTGCTAACAATTATCATGGTTTCTTGCAGAAAGAGATGAACTTAATTTAGCTAAATCTTTCTTTTTGGTGCTTATAATAAAGAACAATACAACTTTTATCATTGTTATGATGGTTAAAATGAACCCCATGCCTTGTTTGAGCAACATCTCCAATAATTTAGAAAACATTGCAATGAAGGTTTAGAAGGAATCATTGTTCTTCATGTCTTCAAGGTGATAGGTATATGCTCTCCCCTTTTTTGGGTGATCAAAAATCCAGACCCACCCTTTTCATGCTTTATTTCATTTTTTGCATTAGGATAACACCTTTAGAAGGCTTTCCTCCCAAGTAGCCCATAAGGCCAAGTGAGAGGGAATGACTAAAGCCAAGTAATCCAAGCCACTCTAAATAAATGTGTATGTGATGAAAATCATATGCGATGAGTGTTACATGCTATCGCAATGGTATTATGCCTCCCTTCGTGCCTATATGGCATGTTAAAATTTATAGAGCATAACCTCTACAGACTAGGAGACCTCCCTCAATGGAGTGTAAAATGCTGTTGATTGTGACCACTCAAACATAACCCTTTCTAAACACCTTAGAAATTAGAAGCCCAAGTGAGTTAGTAACCAGACATTTAGATTATCATAGTGCAAGGGTGGGGAAGAATCCTCCCCCAAGACACTCACCATATATCTCCCAAGATAACGGGCCAATTGAGGAGCAATCTTCTTTGGCCTAATTTCTGGAAAAAGGCAAAAAAACGAGCACACCTTAGGGTGTGACAGGGTTGTTTGAGCTAACAGAGTATCAAGCTGTGGGTTGTGGTAATACTTGTGATCTTTTGACCATTAGGAGAGTTTGTTTGATGTGCTATCGATTGACCAATTATAATGAAAACAAAATGGGGTTTTGAAAAAGACTCCAACAATCATGAGAATTTGAAAAAGTTCTTTAAACAAGTATTCTTTCTATGTTATTATTTTTTTTGATGTGTCTGTTGTGTCCTTTGCTACATTTCACCAAATTCATTTTTTTTAGAAAATAACAAAAACAAAGTGGAATCTCAACTAGGTTTAGTCAATAACATCAACAAGATCAAATATCTCAACAAAGTCAAGTTTCAACATCAACAAGATCAAACCCCTCAACAAAGTCAAGTTTCAATATCAACAAGATCAAAACCTCGCAGTAAACAAGCTTGTCAAGATCAACAAATCAATCAAACATTGCAACATTCTAGAAATGGATAAAACATCTTACATGTTGTGATCCTAGGTCCAAACCAATCAATCAAACATCATGGATTAGTGTTATGCATTTCATAGGGAAGGTGAAGAATTCATCCCTTCCATTTGTATTCCATCACCATCCATACAAATCTTAGCTCAACAAATCAATACTTTGCAACAACTAAGAGACATGACTAGTCCTAGCAACCATAGGGGTTGGTTAGAAAATATGATGAGGGAGGTGATAACCATGAGGGAATCATTATTAGGCCAACCTTATTTTTCTTGTGAGACCATTTAAACATGCCAACCTTCATTCTTCAATAAAATCATTCCTACCTCAGTTCAACCAACATTAGAGTCATGTAAACCTTCTTTCAACCCAACATATCTATCATACCAATCATATCAAACCAACATTCAAAGTACCTCTTTCAACCAAAACCAAACCTCTTTCAACCAAAATCAAACCCCATTCAATCAAAGTCCAAATCAAAATTCACACCAACCCAACATTCAAACCTCTTTCAACCAAAATCAAACCCCTTTCAACCAAAGTCCAAATCAAAATTCATTCAACCAAAATCAAACCTCTTTCATCCGAAACCAAAACTCTTTGAACACAAACCAAATCCCTTTCAACCAAAGTCCAAATCAACCATATCTATCCACCATTTCATCATCCCCTGAAGTCTCACAAGACCAATCCATGCCATCTCTATCCAATAACACAATCTCCCAAGGTCTATCCATAACACAAATCCAATCTAATCCAAGTCATGATTCATAGAGTCTCATTCAAAATCCTTTCTCATCAAGTCAAAATGTTGAAACCTTCCAAGAATCTCCCATGAATATCCAAAATCCTTACCCATGTCAGGAGGACAATCCAAAATCAGAAGAAATCAGTCATGAAATAAATCAAGATCAAGAACAAACCTTTTCATCCTACCCAATTTTTTAAGAAGACTCCATCTATCAAGAATCTTATGATGATCCCCTCACTATTTTCTATTCCACTCATAATAACACCCTTGTTTCTCAAAAGAAAGATGTTCTTTCAAGTTCCATCCAACATCCACCTCCTAAGCAAGATCAATATATCCCTTCCATCCTTCCTAATAATCTCTTTCCAAGTCAAGATCAAAGTATCCCTTCACCTTCATTTCCTAAACAAGATCTCATTATTTCTCCAGATTCTTCTCAAGATCCCTCCATCCCATCATTTATGTTTCATAATCCTCCATGTCTCTCACAAGATTCCATCTCACCAAATGAATCTACCATATCTCCTAGTCTCCCTCATGATCTCAATGTCTCTATACAAGTTGTTCATGAACCCCTAATCAATGAAATCACCAATCCAAATCATACTGCAAAGAATAATTTATCAACAATGGTATGTGCACCATCATCAACTGCCAATGTAGTGATAGAAACAAGAATAACACCAACAAATGAGATCAACACCTAGTTGGCTTCATCATACTCTTCAAGTGCATCAATAAAAACAGGCATAACACCCGCTCATGTCACAACTTCAAAAACAAAATCTATTTGCCTCATACATCCACACTTGAAAGATTGGGGGCAAGAAGGTCTACCACATCTGGATTGGTTTGAAAATAAAGAGGCTATAGCAGACACTATACATGAAAGACTCCCAACTGAATATCCTATTGAAAAAGACAGGTTCATCCAACTCTTCAAACAAAGACCAATGAATTACCTATACAAGGTTTATACCAAATCAATAACAACATGCACCTAAAAAGATATTACATCTAAGGGTGAGTTCATTTCAATTTTCAATAGTGCATTTGTATATTTCTTTACTGCATTGCATATCACCATTGCACAACATATAGTTGCATATCATTATTGCTTTCTCATATAGTTGCATCAATAAAAACATGATGATTGTTTGCCATTCACTTGTCCACACTGAAATGAATGAAGGTTGTCTCATTTCCTAGATACTTGTTCATGAAGTCTTTAGGAGGTCTTTAGTCATTCATATCCAGTGCCACCTTGTTATTAAGCTTTGTCCTTGGTCATAGTTTCACTATCAAGTCTTGTTACCCAAAATTTATCAATTTCTATATCTCACACGTTAATCAATAACTCTAAGTCATTACAGATACTTAGTTGGTCATGTGGCTAGTGAAAAATCCAATATTTTGCTTCAGCGTCGTTGTAATTGTCATACCCAAGTAGGTTTCATTACTTACAAGTCAAGGCAAGAAAATAAAAGAAAAAAAGTGTTATGCCAATATCCATATCAAAGCAAAAAGAGCAAAGAGATATAACTGAAATATCATGCATACAAGTGCAAAAAAAAACTTGACTATGGGAACATGCAAATAACTCCATCAGGGCTATGGGCGCCTGCTAGCAACGGAGCAATATTTGAGAGATTACAGTGCATAACCTCACCGGAGCCCTAAAAGCTTGCTGGCAACAAGGCTCTATCCAGGTTTTGTTTGAAGTCAGAATAACCTACGTGGCTAGTCACATAGGATTCCAAGGGTCTTTGATGGTTATAAGAGTCAGAATAAATTCAGTTGCACACACATGGGCAAAAGAAGATCAAATTTTTAAGAATTGATGGAGAAGTTTTCCACGCCTACATTCATAAATCTTGGTTACATAGTGTGTTAGGTTGGATGGTCTAAGGTTTTCTAAGAATGGATTGAACTCTTATCTTTGAAATGTTTCCTACCTTTGATTCAATTAGTGCATTTTAGAATGAAGAACATAAACAATCATCTTTGTTCGAATAGGAACTTCATTTTCATCATGCATCTTGCATTAGCATAACTCACATCGAAAATTCATTTCCATGTGCATTGCCTAGATCATCATATCATATAGGTTTGCATACTTGGGGGCATAACTGAAAAAAGAAAATAAATCACAAAATGTCTTGGAAAAAGCCATAAAAAAAAATTGAAAATAAAAAAAACAAATCTGAAAATCAAAGCAAGAAAGCATGGGCCATCCATCAAATTAGATCAACAATAGGTAAAATCTCAAAGTCTGCAATCAAATTGATGACATGTCTTGTTAATCAATCTATTGATCAAAATTTAAACATCATGTCTTATACAAGGAAGGGTACACTTGAAACTAGACAGATCGGTCTTATATGGGTACTCACTCTTTGAAACTAGACATTCCTATCAATGATCACACATATCAAAACAATGACATAGATCAATATGTCTCCTGGATTTTGTCCAAGTTAGTCTTATCTTTATCCATTAATGGTAGGTCATGTTTCATCAAACCCAAAAACATCGAAAAACATAAAACTCAAACAAAAACATCAAAAAATTCAAAATCAAACAAAAACATCAAAAACATTAAAATATCAAAAACTCAAAAACATAAAAAGTTGAAAAAAACAAATTAAAAAAACAACATCAAAAATACAAAAACATTGAAAATCAAGCCCGAAAAATAGAAATCCACAATTGATGTTAAAATCTCACGCATTTGCTATCAAAATCTCTCGCAATTGCTAAAATCCACCACAATTGCCAGAAAGGGGCAAAAAATAAAAATAAAAATTAAAAACATCAAAAATCCAAAAACATTCAAATATCAATCCACAAAATACAAACACATTGAAAAAACAAATCAATTGAAAACTTGCAATAACATGTCTCGCAAGAATCAAATATCCTAGCATCTATCCAATAAACTCTTTGCATGAAGTTCACAAAGGATATAACTATCTTAAACCAAACATTTGCAATCAAACTGAACAAGTCTTATCAATTGTATCAACTATCCATATCAATGTGATCATTATCTTGTCTTAAACTAAAGAGGATACACTAAAACTAAACAGATCAATCCTAAATGAGGTCCGCAACTTTATGAAACCAGACATTATCAACCATCATATCAAGAAATCACACGAAGACACAAATCAGTATGGTTGTTGCATTTTGTTCTTATTAGTTTTATCTTTTATCAGTTGGTGAAGATCATATTTCTAGCTACTCAAGATGTCCAAAAGTGACTAGAGGAGTCATGATGGGCATGATCCTTTTCTATGTTTACTATTTTTTGGTGTGAACCAATGAAGTTCTAGGACAATAGTTCCAGTGAGTTTCTATGATTGATGCGCTCATTCGGCAAGTATCCCATGAAGGATAACTATGCTTGTGACTACCGCATATACCATGACCCCTGTTGTTATTCCTAGAATGGAGGGTTCACTCCTTGTCTAGTACGTGTTTGTTCTTTGCAATGAGATATCTATGCATCTTGGTTCCTTATGCCTTGGTGTACAAAGCTTCATTGTTACATACTAAGGCTCAATGATGAAAATGTGTTGCACTATGAATAAAGACAAGAAGACTATTCATCATCAATCATTTCAATTCATACTAATTGTTTCTAATCTCATCATGTTGATTGTCTCTTCAAATCATTCTCTCATCAAGCATTTTTCTTCTTGAATCAATCTTTTCAATTCTTTCCAATCATTTATTTCGTTTAATAACATCTCTCATCACTAAATTTCAATCTTTTCATCTATAATTCTATCATTTCAACATTTCTATCTATCAATCAATTATTCCTCACCTTCATCATATTTCATTATTCATCCAATTCTAATCTATCATTTGTCTTATACAAAATGTATCCTTCCTAAAACCAGACATGATCATCTATCTTTGTATTATACAGGATTAGTCCTTCTTAAAACCAGGCACGATCATCTATCTTCATCTTATATAGGATATATCCTTCCTGAAACCAAATGTTTTGATCATTTTTGTCTTATACAAGATGCGTCCTTCCTAAAACTAGACTTTATCTTTATCTTATCAATCCCATCAATCTTATCATTCAATCAATCTATAAATGATTCTAACCATTTCTTTCCTCTAATCAAACTCATTCATGTCATCAAGTTAACCATTCTTCCATCTCTCATATAACATTCTTCTTCTTTCGAGAGATCATTCATACCTTCAATGCACCAACAAACTCTCAAGGGGGCATTATACCCTAGTGTCACCGAGGCATACTAGGGCAACATTTTTTTGTTTTTTTTGAAACAATGTTGCTTCGACATTGTCTCAAAGAGGGGCAAATGTAGACACCTAAAAATGTCTCATTGGTCTCATACTAATTATTCATCTATTTAATTAAGTAATTCTTTAATTATTTGATTAAACTAATTAATTCTTCTAATTATCACATTCAACACTTCTAATTATTCAATTTCTATTCTCAAATCAATTATTCCTCTTCCAAATATTACTTATTTAATTAATTGTGACATTTTCCCTAGTTAAATAATCTTTATTATTTAATTAATTCAATTTCCTATTATTAAATAATTTCATTTAAATTAATTAATTAATTCTTCCAAATCCCCAAACTATTATTCCAAATAATTCCATCTAATTTCATTTCATTTTCTCCTGAATTCGAATTTGAATTAATTTTATCTAATTCCAAATCATGAAATTCACATTTCACCAAATCTGAATTTCAATTAATTTCATGTGCATTTCAGCATTAGAAAGTCCAAATTCAAATCCAAATTTTAAATGAAAATCAAATTCAATTTCAAAATTCTACAACACATGTTGAAATCATAACTGAATGATCAAATTGGTTGACTAATTAGTTAACTCAGTTAATTCTTCAATTACCCCTTTCCACTCCAACTCAACTTTTTCTGACTAGTCAATCAATTCAGTCAACTAAATAGTCTATTTAGTCTACTAGTTAATCAATTGAGTTCAATCTCCAATCAATCTTGTTAATAGATCAATCAAATTAGTTAACAAATCAATCATGACTAGTTCATTGATCAATCAATCTGGTTTACTATCAATCAGAACTTGAGTTCTTTTTCTCACTTCCTCTGTGTTGAAAATCTATATAAACAACATCATTTTCTCAATCAATCTAGAGTCACAGAATCAGAGCCTTCATAGTATTTGTATGCAAGAAATTGGTGCAATACCTGAGAGTCACCAACCACTCAAATTGGAGATGCAGAATGAGGGAGTTTTTATTTGAATTCATTTCTCATTTCTTGTATTGATTTTCATTGATTATGTTTAATGTTTGTTAATTAGTTAAGAATTGGTGATTCATTCTTATTTGCTAATTAGCTTAATAAAACATGTCATTTAGGTGTAGAAACAATAAGCATAATACTGATGATGTTTTATATGTTCTGATTAATTAAGAAAAACACGTTTTCAGGACCCAAAACCTTTAACATAGGAAATTAAGAGAAGTCATCAAAGTGACCAGAGCATAGAAACCGCTTACAAAATGACTGGCAAAAAAGCCAGCAAACCAAAAAGATAGAAAAAGAAAGAAACAAAAAATAAACTAGGAAGGCACTACACAGTTATAGTCTTCAGAAGGTCCTTCGCCTTTTTCACCAACTGGTCATAGGTGGCCGCAACAGCTTTGAGATCATCTAGGTCCTTATTAGGCTTCTTTTCTTTCTTTTTACCTCTGGTTCTAGTTTTGGGTCCTTGAGAATCTCTTGTGCCTTCAGTGTCAGGGTCAATATCCTAGGTATATTTCTCCTCGTCCAATTTGCTAATGAGAGTTTTAGTATTGCCAGCAGAAACCTTCAGGATGTCTAAACTTTGCTCTGCACTACTCTTGAGGAAATCCTCAATTTTGTTGACTTTACTGACAGTACCCGATATAGTTTGATCCAGAGCATCAGCAAGATTTTCCCTCTCCAGCAGTCTTTCTCTATTTTCTCAAATCTGGGGTTGAAGGAGTCTCTTATATTTTCAACTTTTGCAATAGTATTTTTCAGATCCTCAATATAATCAGCCATAGTATTCCCTTCCCTAGTGTTGATAGTTTCCAGAATCTGAATTATGTGGCTGAGCTTCTTGTTGTCATCCACAACTTTCTTGTAGCTAGTTATTAACCACTCCATGGTGTCCATAAAACCTTTCATACCCTCAGGAAGAGGGTTCAAGAGAAGATCAATCTTATCGAAGTTGTCATGTTCCTTTTTTGGAAGATCAATCAACCTTATGAACCTCTCCAGTGGTCACCTCCTCTAGGTTCTGTTCAGCTTTTGAGATCTTTTCCTGCTTATGAGCCTCCAACTCTTTCACATTCTCCACCTTTCTCTTATGCTTGTTTCTAGTCTGAGTATGGACTTTAGTTTTCTTTTTCAGAGAACCCTGAGGTTTCTCCTTCTCTGAGTCTTCGGAGACCTCCTCCTCCTCCTCCGAGCTAATCTGGAGGACTTTGCCTTTAGGTTTTTTTCCCTTTGAGGAAGAAGGTCTGGTTTTCATATATTTCCTCTTCTTACCAATTTCAAATTCTAAGTCATCCAAACTCTCCTCAGAGTCACTCGTTGTGTCACTGTCGGAACCCTCATCCACAGAAAAAATAGAGTCTGACCCATCCTCCTCAGACATAGAGGGTTGTGGGCGAGCAATTTGATTAGCCTTGAGATGGTCATAAATAAGAACCATTAAGCCTTGATGCATGACAGTGTCCCCCATAGGGTTCTCTTTATAGACCTTAATGGTGGCATTCATAGAGCATAACAAAAAATAAGGAAAGTTAACCTTCTCATCATGCCTAAAATGATTCAACAAAACAAAATGGTAGCCATATACTTTAGTAAATTACCATCCAATGTAATATAGCACATTATAACAAAGAGGACCTCCCACTATGGTTTAACAAAAGCCCTAGAGGGATAGTAAGTTTTACTTAGCTTCACCAGGCATTTTTTCTCCTTGTCGGTTTCAAGATATCTATCAATGGCCTCCTTACTCACTTTTCTGTCTCTATATAAGTTGCTTCCTTCCTTTCGGAGACCTGTGGCTTGGGCGATAAGATCTTCATTTATGACAACAATTTGGTCTCCCATCTTCAAAGTGCCCTTTCTCTAGTTTTTGCAGAAGAAACTGGTGACCGTGCCATCCCGTCCATGGAGTCTCTCCATGAATTTAGAAAAACCATCCTTCTGCAAAATATTCTAGACCTCCTCCTTCTACTTCCATTCCTTGTAGCTACTAGGTTCATATCGATGTCTGTTTCTGCCCATGTTTTCACTATTCATAGAAGAAAAATGAAACTTGCAGAGTTTTAGACAGAAAGTTTCTTGGAGCTACCAAATTTACCCAGAAAGTGTGGGAAGTGATGGAATGAGTATTATAATAAATGGTGCTGACAATATTATAATAACTCAGAGTACTCCATTTAGTCTGTTTCATTATAATATTATGATGTTTTATATGTTAAATGTCTAAAGCATAATATTTTGAGTGTTGGATAGATGGTTAACAAGGGATATGATTTAGAACTCAAAAATGGGAAGTGTAAAATCCTAAGTGGTTCTAGAATTGATATTGCATCAGGTACAAAGACTAAAGGTAATATCTTTCACTTGAATGTTGGTGGTAAAGTTGTTTTATTTCTCAAGTTGATGAAAGTTGGTTGTGGCATAGAAGGATGTGCCATGTGAATTTTGCTTGCATGGTTAAGATAAGTTCTACTCAAGTTGCGAGAGATCTTCCTATGTTGGTAAAGCCTACTAATCCAGTATGTAAGGAATGTCAGTTATGGAAGTAGACATGAGTTACGTTGAAAAGGAAACAATATAGTTCTAATGGATTGTTGGATCTTGTGCATACTGATTTGTGTGGTCCTTCTAGAGTGAGAAGCTTGCAGGGTGACATGTATTTCATATTGCTAATTGATGATTATTTAAGCATGATGTGGGTTACTTTCTTAAGGGAGAAATATGAAGCATTGGAGAAGTTGAAGATTTTCAAAGCTATGGTTGAGACAGAGACAAGATTGAAGTTGAAGTGTCTAAGATCTAACAAAGGTGGTGAATTCAGTTCCGATGAGTTTAATGCATTTTGTGAAGAGAATGAAGTGAAGAGACAGTTATTTGCTCCACGGTCCCCTCAACAAAATGTTGTTGTGGAGAGGAAGAATAAGACAATTCGAGAAGCTGCTAGAGCTATGATGATTGAAGGAAGTGTTCTGCATATCTACTAGAGAGAAGTTGTGAGTACTATTGTGTATACTCTTAATCGGGTGAATATCAAAGGTGATACCGGTAAGACTCCTTATGAGTTATGGTTTGGTCATGCTCCTACAATTAGATATTTCAAAATTTTTGGAAGTAAAAGCTATATTAAAAGAGATGAAGATTTAGAGAAATTTGATGCTAGATGTGATGAAGGTATTTTTATTGGTTATTCTACTAAGAGTAAGGCCTACCAGTGTTATAACAAGAGACTAAGAAAGATAGTTGAGAGTGCTAATGTGAAAGTGGATGAAGGAAATGTGTATCAGCCCAGATCTTACATATATGGTTCAGATGATCAAGATGTTAGTGTAGATAAAGAAAAGCAAGTACAAACCTATAATCAAATTCAAAGTGTTCCAGAAAAGCCAGAGAATCAAGAAGGTATAAGTGCTAGTGCACAAGTAAGAGTTCAAGAGTCTGAAATTCAAGTAAATCCTTATGTTATGATGATGTGGATATTTGTCTTATGTTCTTGCATCTTTATTTTATTCATATGCATCAAATAGTTGAAAGGAATCTTTATATTGTTGAAGAAGTTTGCTTTGGATCATGTTAAGCCAGTTGGTACTCCTATGGTAACTAGATGTAAGTTAACAAAAGATGATGATTCTATTAAAGCAAATCAGACTAGATACAGGTCTATGGTTGGTGGATTGCTATAATTAACTTAGACTAGGCTAGATATTATGAATGTTGTATGTCTTGTTGCTAGATTTCAAGCTGATCCTAAGGAGCCACATGTTGTAGTTGTGAAAAGGATTTTTAGATATTTGAAAGGGACAGTTGATTTTGGTTTGTGGAATCCTAAGGATGATTACTTTACTTTGAGTTCTTTTATAGTTGATAATTGGGAAGGTGATGTTGATGACTGGAAGAGTACTAGTGGTGGTGCATTTTTCTTGGGGAAGAGATTGGTTTCATGGATGAGTAAGAAGTAGAATGATATTTCTTTATCTACTGTAGAGGCTGAGTATATTGTTGCTGCTAGCAATTGTACATAGGTAATATGGATGAAGTAGATACTAAAGGATATCCGAGTTGTTTATGATGTGCCTACTGCTATATATTGTGATAACTCAAGTGCAATTAACATTTTTAAGAATTTAGTGTTGCATTCCAAGACAAAGCATATATCAATCAAGTTTCATTTCATGAGAGAGAAGGTGGATGAGAAGGAAGTCAGATTGGAGTATGTATCCACAAAAGAACAAATTGCAGATATCTTCATGAAGAATTTGCCTAAGGATACCTTTGAGTATCTTAGAGTGAATCTAGGGGTCATTTACCCTTAGGATAAGAATTAGGATGCATGGATTTGTATCAGTCCAATGGATTTCACTATTATATCTTATGCTCTGGATTGATGAGTGGTGACTGCTACTTAGGGGGAGTAGTCAGTATTGTGGTTCAGATGTTTAGTTGTGGGGAGAGAGAGTTTGGTGAGAAGTTTTGAAGTATTTGTTTACGCATTGATGTCAAAGGGGGAGAGAGCTATGTGAAAAATCGAGTATTAATCTAAGGGGGAGTTTGTGGGAATTGTAGAGTTGTTCTTTCTTTGTCATTGATTTTTTTTCATGTCATATATTTCCATCAATTACAAAGGGGGAGATTATTGGGATAATTTGCAAATATGTGTTTGGATTGGTTGAGTGATGTGTTATCATTGTTGTCAGCATATTCCTCTGTGTGATCCAGTGTTGCAGTCAGATTAAATGAGTACGTTTGGCTAGTGTGTTGCAGATGAGTTGTTACAAATTAAAGGGTTTTGAGATAAGTATCTCTATTTGATTCAACTAGAGTTTCTATGGTCCACATGGCGATTTGATCAAGTTGTGAGGTCCGGTATTGAGGTTGGTTGTGTTGTTCAGTATTTTGGTTTTTTCTCCACATTGCTGTACATTGCAATATTTCAATTTGTTGATTTGGCAGAGTGTTTGGGACACTCTGTTTTGTCCTCAATTCAAGTGGTTCATGATTTAGAGGTTTGCAAGTTAAATTTTTAGTTTATCATTTAGTTCAGTGAGTGTTCTTGAAGTTTGATATAATGGTGATGAAGATTCTAGTAAGTGGTGATGTTGCGATTGTTGTCATGGTAATTCATGTTGCTTGTGGATGCTTCTAGATCATGTTCTATTTGTGTTGTTGGTCTGCATTGATCGTTGTGCTCTTTGTTGGTGATTTCTCTGCTATGTTCGTGTTATGTGACTTTCTTGGTGACCGAATGATTGTAGTGTGTTGCGGATGTTCGTGGCATGATTCTTGGTGGTGTTGTGTGTTCAAGGAGTTGATTTGGGTCTAGACTACGTCTTAGTGTTAGTGTAAATAAATATTCATTATGGATATTATTACACTTTACTTAAGTTAACTTAGGATTATGCATCTCTTCGTAGTTTGGATTTGAGACACTTAGGGAAGTGTGCACGTAGGGATATAGCTTGTAGGAGAAATTCCACCTTTTGTGGTCTTATTTTTGTGTTACACTCTACATTCAGTGGTCATCCACCTCTTGTGGAATATTATATCATTTCTCCTACCTACCCTTGTTTCTCATTGAGCCACATGTCATGATTGTGTTCTCGTACATCCATATGGCCTTGCTTATATAAGCAGACCCATATTCATTGTATTGGTTAATCTAGTTGATCATTTGCATATTGATGAGAATATAGTTTGTTCTTGTCATTTTTTTGTCTCTCTTTTATACTTTTCATTGTACCCTTGATCTTGGAAAAATCTCACATGGTATTAGAGCCATTGGGGCTTCATTGATTGGTTTTTGGAGACATCTTGGAAGGCTTCTATTTTTGGATCTGAGGAACAACACTTTTTGGAGGCATCTTAGAGCATTTTCGACCTCACCATTGCGTCTGGGAGGCTGTTTCCATAAAAATTGAGTATAAACTTGACCTATTTTGGCAAAAATTGAATTTTGGGTGTTGGAGGAATTTTTTGCCCAATTTGGGTGGTACGGTACAAAAATTTTCATATTTTTTACAGTTTGAAATTTTTTTTGAAAAAATAAAAAAATAATAATATAATTTTATTTTTTTTGAAAATTTGGGGGGGTCTTGTGACCCATCCCCCTCCGTACCCATCCGTAGAGGTTGCAGGTTGTCATGACGCGTGCAATGCTACCCCCAACCACCAACATCCACTGCTCTCTAGCTCCCTGGTTGCAGATTCCCCGTGCAGTGTTGCCCCTAGCCACCGACAACCATCGCTTCGCAGCTCCCCCATGCAGTGCTACCTCCCACTGGCGCCTTCGCTGCCCCGCTACCAGCCCTCTGACAGCTACTGCCATAGGCCCCCGCAGCAGCGCCCCCACCGGGCTTCGGCTCCACTATTGGTGCCTCTCGCCGACCTTGCCGCTCCAACCGCCGCTGGCAACTTCCGCCAGCCTAGCTCACTGCCGATAATGCTCCGCCGACCCTCCGACCGACTTCTGGCCACTACCAACCCATTTTTTGGTGACTGTCGACAGTGCCGGCCTGCCTGCCACGTTAGCAAGCCATGTCACCCACACCCGCCTGCCACGCCACTAGCATGTACAGTCACCTACCACGTCACCCACAGGTACCCAGTTAGCACCACCTAGCAGTTTTTGCACAGTCATTGCCCAGTCAACATTTTTTGAAAATTATTTTGAGACCCCTCTCCATTGAGCAGTTTGGATTTTTGAGTCAACTTTGGAGACTCATAACTTGCTCAACTTTGCTCCTTTTTGGGTGCAATTTTTTTTAATTTGGGATAATTTTTCATGCTCTTCATAGTGGTGTGGTTATTTTCTGATTTTGGTGCACAGGTTTTTTGAAATTTTTGGATTCTCTCAGTTGTACCTGTTCAATCCTCATTTTTGCAACTTCAAAGGCTTCGTTTGAGCTCATACGACCTCCTCTTCAGATGTCGTTTTATTTGAAAGTGCATTTTTTTTTGTCTACTTTCATAATATATGATCAATTTTTAGAGATTTTGAGTGGATATTGTAATTTCAAATATTGGTCTTATTTGGCCTAATTGGCACTTGTAATTTGCTTGGATCTTAGTTTAGATCTCTTTCATTATTAGTTTGAGTCTCTTTTGGCCTTATTGAGGAAGTTGTAAAGTTGAAATCAGAAGTGTTCAACCCAACAATAAGAATAATAACTCTAGTTAAAGTCTCAACCCAAAGTTTGGACATTCATTTGGTAAAGTCACTATTTCCATTGCTAGTGTTCATTTGATTGACAATCGAGGGACGTAATACTTGAAATGGGTCTGCACTATATATGCACTAAGTTCCTGCAACAACTAACATTATGCAAAAAAGATAAGAAAGAACTGAAACTATTGAAAGGCTATAGGAAAACTTCTGCATAAATTGATAAAACAATACTGATTAAGTTCAATGTTGATAAACAAAAAATACTCTATTTTTGTTTGGCTGCAGGAATAGTTAGTGCATCTATTTCCAGTGGCTACAGGAACAGTCAATGCAAGAATGTCTACTACAGCTAGAGAAATAAAACTAATCTTAACAACTGCACAGTAACACTCACCAAGTGCCCCCCCTTGGGTGAGTGATTCCAAGCTTCCCAAAAACAACTCTAAATGCTCAAAATAACATATTTTTATTCATCGTTCTTTGGAAGTCATTACATGATTCAATATGAAAAGAAACTCAAAAACACTTGTGAAAAAATCTCTGCTCTTCTTTTTCCCTTCTCTTCTATCTAACCTTGAGAGGAGACAAAGAGCTTATTTTTAAAAGAAATCATCTACAACAGACAACACAAATCACGCCGAAGAGAAGAGGTGGATAATTGATCGAGAAAGGAGATAACTGGAGTTATGCTACAGGAAATGAGGATCTAAACTGAACCATAATCATAACATACTGTGGTGGTATTTACAACTTCAATGTCCACTTAAGTTAGACATCAGTAGTATCGTTTGATTGCTTCTCCTATGTCGTTCCTTACGCTTTTCAACATTTTTGTTGTTTGATCCTTTAGTCATCTTCTTGAGTATCTCTTCCTGCAACTCACGTGATAGGCTAGCTTCCACTGCAACATCATTTATTCCCTACACTTCAAAAATAAATAGCATACAAGAACATACATACCTATTTTATTTAATCAGGACATCTATTAATTTCACATATGATATTTGCCCTAAACAATCCGCATGGCAACATGAATAAATGACATGGTTGTAGGAATAAACTGGCAAAGACAAAACATGCTTTAATAGGTTCAGACTAACATCTGAAATACATATAGTAAACTTCTGAAACATTATTACTACTATGTAAATCAAAATATGAAAAAAGCTCAAGAGTTCTAAGGATAAAAATATGACAATGTCTCAACTCATCATGCCCCCCAACTTTAAGATATTGTTGATCCTCCAGCAAGAGGAAAATTTCTGATTCTTGCACTAACTCTTAGGTCACCAATGGTTCCTTGACCTGTTCCTCTTGAAGCTAAATTCCAGTAAAATCCTTTCATTTTTTCCAACCTGGACCATCTGGCTTCTTCTGTAATTGCTTCATAGGGCTTATCTATAGTCTTACATCCCAGTAGTGGCCACATAAGAATTGGAGGTTGAAAGATCAATGGTAACTAGTTATTAGTCTTCTCTCTGCCTAGTTGTATATGTTTGGGGACTCTTTGCATAGCTTCCTGGAAATTTGGCAGTGAATGAGGCTCTCCCTACTTCAATTCTCCTTGCAAGTTATTCCAGCGCTGATTTAAACCATCTATTGTAGTTGCACTGTCGGTCTGAACCAAATGCTCATATGCTTGGTATATTTCTTCCCTCATCGGCAACACTAGATTCCTAACATCATGCCTTACCAGTAATTTCTGCCATTCATATTAAAGAACTCTTGGCTCTTTTGCTTCCTTTCTCAATGGAAATGGACAATCAAATTCAAAATCCTTGTATGCTTTGTCTTGTGCCCCCATGCTGATCTCATTTTGAATCCATGATATTAAATCTTTTATATGGATATCACCAATATATAGCAAAGGATTCCACTCACTATCTGAAGCTACAACATAGTTATGTAAATAAAATTCACATAACAAATTTTTCATAGCTGCTGGAGAAGTCTGGTAAGCATCATAAAATTCCTCAGGGGTTTCTAAAGAGGGGCTAAGGTCCCTGACAATGCAGTTCAATTTGAAATTTAAATACCGCTCCCTTAAATGCATAGCATAAACCCTTGGTGGTGCCCTACATTGCATCAATTCGGGGACCATACTAGTGATTGTATCAATTTTAGCCTCTAATTCTTCAATTTTGTTATCCCTTTTTTCAATTTCTCTTTGTTGTTTGTCAATAACCCCTTGCAACCTAGCCCTCTCTATTTCCCATTGTCTATAAAATGTTAATGTAATAGATAAACTACTTAGGGATGATGGAGGTCTAATAGGTGTCTTCGGCCATGGAATCTCTTCAAGATGTTCCTCAAGCTACTTTGCCATATATGCAAGATTTGATAGTCTATCTGCATCATCTTCCTTCTAGATTTCAACATCTGTAGGGCTCCCTTCTTCTGATGTTTCCACTAAAATAACCTCTATCGGATCACCGGGATGAGCCTTCTGGGTCTTACTCCGAGTTCTTCTCACATAAACCTTTGGAGTGGTTGCAAGAATGGTTTCTACCTGTGGCTTTACTATAGGAGTTTTTCTTTTTGACCTACACCTCTTGGTTGCAGGAGAAACTCGAGTTGCATGCAGCTGAACCATAGGTTCTTCATCTACATCAATTATTTCCAATTCCTTCCCTTTTCTTTTAGAAGATGGTGATTCTCTTTGAAGAGAAGTGGAGGGTTGCTCCACATTTGTATCAACCATCTCTTCTTCCATAATAACCACAGCTCCTTTAGCGACAAGCAATTCATTCTTTGTAGACACTACAGGAGAAGAGGGCTCTTCAATATTTTCTTCTTCAACTGGTGGATCATCTGCAACAGGAGCATTTTCAACCCTAAACTACAATATGTCTTCAAATACCCCCCATTCCATCTATGAGACATCTCTAAGAGAATGTTCTACAAGCAATTTAATTAAACCATGATGGCTGACATAACGATTTCCATTTTTTTGTGTTTCTTTGGCACTTATGGAAATGAGGTGGTATAAAAAATTGGGGACATTCACTCTTCGGCCATGCCATAGATGACTAAGCAATTTAAAATGTGGTGAAAGTATATTTGAATACCTCCCTTAGCAAGTGATGTATTTCATTACATATAAAGTCACCCGGGGCCACTCTGTTGGTAGGGAAACCCTCCTGGTTCCTTGCTTGTCCACTATTAGAGGTCCATCTGTGGGAAGTGTAAACTCTGCTTTGGCATCTTTTGATTCTGGAAACAATTCTCCTTCCTGTAGAAACCCTGTAACTTTAGCTATCCACTTCTGCATAGCAATGACCCTTAATCCTTTAACAACAACCTCTCCTTCATTGAATGAATGCATAAATTCTATGGTAATTTCTTCATTATAATCCTTGATTTTTAGAAAGTAAACAATCCAACCATACTGCCTAAAATAATGCTCACAAAGAGCATCCTGTAGCAATGCATCATTGACTGTTGGTTTATGGCAGATTGGATCTCCACCCATTTCTTAATCTGTTAGTATAGAAAACTCTACAGCTGAGAAACGGAGAACCAAAATATCCTACAGACTGAAAATTGAAAATTCCATACATATCTCCAAATTTGGTGGTAGAGTTTATTTCTTCCTTGTGTCAAAGAATATCTTGTTAAAGAAATGATGGCAAGCAATCAAATCAAGGTATCGAAAAGGATGAATAATTACGAATTTTAGAAACCGAACAATAAAACACCCCCCCAACTTAACTTAGAATGTGTCCAAACAAGATAACAAGATTTAGGGGAGTGTACGCAGATTTAGGAAATACAATAATCATAATGAAATCATAAATACATAATTAAAATAAAATACAATATGTACATACTTGCAGTCATACGAAAAGGAAGGTGAAATTAAATGAAATGACAGATAAGAAAATGAGATGGGATGACGTGGATGGAAATTTTATTTATGGAGAAGAATATTTCCATAAGACATGGAAATATTTTTGTGAAATGATGCGAGAAGAGTTATGAAGTGGCAAGCATGTTCACTGTAGTGGCTGCAGGAACCTTTGTTAGGATTCCCACAGATACTAAGAAGGGGGGGGGGGTGAATCAGTATCTGACCAGTAATTAGAATTTCTTAACTTAAAACATGCAGAACATATTATAACAGTGTACCAGTATGCAAGAAATAATGTAATAAACAGAATTAAGAATGTCCACATGAAAAGCACACCATAACACAAGGATTTAACGAGGAAACCTGGTGTGGGAAAAACCTCGGTGGGATTTGTGACCCACAATATTCACTCACTAGCTAATAAGAGAATATTACTTACAATATGGGCTTGCACATGCAGGAAGGCCAACTGCCTAGAGCTCACTGCTCAAATAGGAAGTCTCACTGACTTACAATATGGATTATATGAATCCAATATCTTGTACTACTTTACAATAGCATCTATAATGCCTGATCTAGTACCGGTTGCTGCTCTACTTCTTACATAAACCCTTCAACCTATATTTCACATAATAGGTCTGCCTTAATATTTTGCATACATCATTTTCTTCACTTACTTCCTTCCTTACCTTTTTTTTCAAATGTCTACAATGATCTCTTTTATATATAAGAGTCATTTTACAACATGCCAAGTCATCTTACAAAGTTTTTAAAACAATAAATAAAATATAATATAACAAAATCCTGTCGACCTCTGTGCCAGTATACTTCTTTTCTTTGTGCCGGTGCCGGTGTCTTGAGTGCTGGTGTAGAGTGTGATCTACTGATGCCGGAGCACTATCTTGCTGGTGTAATGCCTTGTCAGTATAATGCCTTGCCGGTGCCATAGGATTGTAAGGTTGCCATCAATGACAAAACCTTCAATCACATACAATGTCTCATTGGAGTGTGCATATGCCAACAATCTCCCCCTTTGGCATTGATGGCAACACTCATGAGAAATTTCAAAAGTGTATCCAAAAAAAAGATTATCCAAAAATGTGAAGTCCAAAAATGTTACCAAAAATGTGTGTGCTCCCCCTGAGCATATTATTCCTGTGATGTTGAATTTTCTCATCCCACTACTCCCCCTTTGGCATCAATGACAAAGGTTGTCAAGATGTCAATGGAGTTTGTAGTTTCAACCTTGTAACTGGGTAGTTACAATTTGAAATAGATCCGCCAAAATCAAGTTTATATTCTCCATAAACTTTTTACTATCTCTTATTGTTGTCTCTGTTCTCTTAACTGTACCGGTGAGATGCTGCAAATGCTCTGCCAGTGTTTTCTGTCCCTATATTAGTGCCTCAGATATTTCCTTCCGTAGTGATGCTAGATAGTCCAATCTTGGACTCAGTTTTAATCTTAGATGCTTTGCCTTATTCACTATTTTCTCTTTTTCTCTTTCTAATCTAAGTAATTCTTCTTCAAAATTTGTTATCTTCTCCTCAAAAACTAATAATGTATCAGGTGAGTTAAAAAAATTATCTGCAAGTTTATTGATTTCATCCTGTACCTTGCTCATCTTTTTATCTATATCTATAGTCAAAAAGTTTGTCTTACAGGTGTCTTTGTACAGAGTTTTGTACTCTTTCAATAAATTACACAATTCTGATAGAAGTGTGTCAAAATCTTTGTTACACTTCTTTATTTGCTCATCAAAGAATTTCTGCTTTTCAATTTCTACTTTATCCTTCAATGTCTCTTCGTTTATTTTCTCAATGTTTTCTGTGATATATTTACACAAGGTATCAAGTTGTCCTAAAGAATCTTTATTGTCTATATTACAATTAGGAGCAATTACCTTCAAAATTGGTATGGTATCATCTATTGCCTTATAAGCTTGTGAGTTGTAGTCTGTTATCTTTTTAATTGAATCTAATAGTACCTTAGTCACATTAGTTGATTTGTAGCCTGATGATGATCCTAGATTTTGAGTACTGCCAGTGGAAGTAACCAAGCTTGTATTGACCTTTGTTAGGTCTGTTTGTGTCTGCATTTCCTTAAGCAATGGTTTTTCTACTTCTCCAGTTGTCGGTGGCACTGTTTCTTTATGAATTTGTTCATGTTCTTGTTGTTGTTCCTGTTTCCGTTGTTGTTTCTGTTCCGGAGCCTTTTGCTTTGTTTGTTTCTCTGTTTGTTGCATTGACTCAATCTGAGTCTGAGTCTCTACCTTATGCTCTTTGTTATCTTTCAATTTCTCCTGTGTGTTATCAGTTTTCTCAGCTACCAGAGGCTCACTAGCCATTTCAGTCTTATCAGTTGTATCTTTGTCTACCACAATGTTGATCTTTTGAGTATCAACATCCACAATATATAAGACTTCAGGATTAGGATTACCATCCTCTACATCCATACTTTCAACTACTAGTTGATCTTTTGTAGCTGTTGTTTTTACCGGTGGAGTAATCAAAGGAGGTGGGGTTAAGTTGTCTTTAACCTTGATACTAGGTGGTCCACCAATTTTACCTTTACCCTTGTCTCTTTCTTTCTAATATACCTTTATAGGTTTGGGGTTCTTGTAATCTTCCTGTTTTTCTTTTTCAACTAGGAATATATCCCATCCATTTTTTGTCTCCTCAGTCACCTCATTAACTCTTCTAGCCATTAAAGCAATGTGCCGGTGTACAGTAGAAAATACTGACTGGTTGGCTTGAGCAATTAAGTCATCAATTTCTTTGGGTGAACTTACTGGATATACAACAAGTAGCTTCTCTATCTTTATTTTCTTGTCCAGTTGTATTACTGCTTGTCTTCTTGCTTCCAGTCTCTTAAATAGTTCATCTGGAATTTCATTTACTACTTCCATCAAAAATTTCTTATACATATCCATATGTAATATAACACTATTTTCTACTTGTTCTTTTTCATCAGTTGTCAGAGTGTCATATATTTTCTCTATATTCTTCAATTTTTTCTTTACCCTTCAAGCTAGAACGTTTGTTGTCTACCGGTAATCCTTTACTTCTATAGAATTTTGCAATATGCCCAATCTTGTTACATACATAACAAGTTACATTATTCTTCTGAATAGCTTTCCCATAACCTATGCCGGTTTGTGTTATGCATTGATTAGATAAATGTCCAAATCTTCCACAAACATAACATCTCACATTCATTCTGCAATTTTTAGAGTCGTGACCAACTTTGTTGCATTTTGAACATTGACTGGTGGGTGTGTTGATATTCTAACAATTTCTAGATCTACATTCATTTTCTCTATGACCATACTTATTATAGTTAAAGCATTTTCCATTGAATTTATAAGCATTAGGTTGTCTTACCGGTTTGCTGTGATCCTGAGTATTTGTAGTACCAGAGCTTTCACCAACTTCAAAGCCAATTCTAGAAGTGTCACCTTTAGGTTTTTGATTCTTCAACAAGGTGCCAAGTTCCTCTGAGATTTTCTTGAAATTTTCTTTATGTTGATTTGCAGTTTCTAGTTCTCTTTCTAGGACCTCTTTCTGTCTCATCAGTACATTGGAGTCATTCTAAGTGTGCATCAGATCTGTCTTCAACATGTCATTTTCATAGCTAAGTCTCGTGTTTTCATTTGCTGCATCATTTAGTCTTCTGGTCAATTCTTCTTCATTCTTCTTCCTATCCTTAATCTCTTTACAAAATCTCATAGTCATATCCTGCATCTCATTCTTTGTTGTCATGTTCTCTTGTTTCATCTTGCTTATCTGATCATTTGGTGATTCCTTTTCATCATTCTCATTTTGCAACTTTTCACAAAGTTCTCATCTCTTATTTCTTGCAACAGTAAGATTTTCTTGAAGTGCCTGAATGATATCCTGAGCTACCCTTAAATCATCTTCTAGTTTGATATTTTTTAATTTCTCTACATCATAGTTTGAAAGAGCTCCTTCAAGTTGCTTCATCAGATTTTCCATCTTTACCGGTGTCAAGATCTTCCTCAAGCTATTAGGCTTTTGAAAATAGAGGACCAAGCTCTGAAACCAATTGTTAGGATTCCCACATATACTAAGAGGGGGGGTGAATCAATATCTGACTGGTAATTATAATTTCTTAACTTAAAACATGCAGAACATATTATAACAGTGTACCAGTATGCAAGAAATAATGTAATAAATAGAATTAAGAACATCCACATGAAAAGCACACCATAACACAAGGATTTAATGAGGATACCTGGTGTGGGAAAAAACTCAGTGGGATTTGTGACCCACAATATTCACTCACTGGCCAATAAGAGAATATTACTTACAATAGGGGCCTGCACATGCAGGAAGGCCAACTGCCTAGAGCTCACTGCTCAAATAGGAAGTCTCACTGACTTACAATATGGATTATACAAATCCAATATCTTGTACTGCTTTACAATAGCATCTATAATGCCTGATCCAGTACCTGTTGTTGCTCTGCTTCTTACATAAACCCTTCAACCTATATTTCGCATAATAGGTCTGCCTTAATATTTCGCATACATCATTTTCTTCACTTACTTCCTTACCTTTTTTTTCAAATGTCTACAATGATCTCTTTTATATATAAGAGTCATTTTACAACATGCCAAGTTGGCTTACAAAGTTTTTACAACAATAAAAAAAATATAATATAACAAAATCCTGTCGGCCTCTGTGCCGGTATACTTCCTTTCTTTGTGCTGGTGTCGGTGTCCTGAGTGCCAGTGTAGAGTGTGATCTGCTGTTGCCGGTGCACTATCTTGCCGGTGTAATGCCTTGCCGGTGCCATAGGATTGTAAGGTTGCCATCAATGAAAAAACCTTCAATCACATACAATGTCTCATTAGAGTGTGCATATGCCAACAACCTTACCTCCATTACTTTGGTCAATTGTTGAAGGAACTTGATCAGTGGCTACAGGAACCTGATCAGTTGTTGCAGGAACCTATGTTTGATCCTTCTTAGCAAATTGCTGCAGGAACTCCTCTTTACTGGCTAACTTATGATAAAGACGCAATCGGTGACCATTCACCAAAAGCTTAAACCGAACTGGGTCAATTGTGGTCAAACGAACAACTCCATTATTGAAAACTTCCTCAATCTCATATGGACCTAACCATCTGGTTTGCAGCTTTGCCATAGTATCTTTATATCTGGAGTCATACAATAGTGTCCAGTCACCTGCTTTGAACTTTTTCTCTTTGATATATTTATCATGCCACTTTGCTCTTTGATTTTGTATCATTTCTGTCTGCTGGACAACCATTTTTCTCATTTCATCCAAAGCATTCAATTGTTGAATACGTTCCTTTTGTGTTTCAGAAAGTGTCATATTTAATTGAAAAGTTGTCCTCAGAGTTTTATGCTCAAATTCAATAGGCATCATTTCTCCTTTTCCATAAACCATCTCAAAAGGTGTAAAGCCAATTGGTGTTTTCCAAGTTGTTCGGTATGTCCAAATTGCTTCTAAAAGCCTACGAGACCAGTCTTTTAAATGAACAAATACTGTTTTGGTAAGAATAGCCTCAAGCTCCCTATTTGAAACCTCTACCTATCCATTAGCTTGTGGATGATATGGAGTAGATTTTATGTGCCTTATATTGTATTCATTGACCAAGGCTGCAATCAGTGTTGAAGTAAATTGTGGGCCTTGGTCTGGTACAATTTCCCTTGGTACTCTATATCTTGTAAATATCTCCTCATAAAGAAACTTAGCCTTATTATCTCTTGCATGTATCATGGCATGAGCTTCCACCCATTTTGTTACATAATCTGTACATACCAAAATGTAGGATTTGCCATTAAAAGGTGGATCAATTGAGCCAAGAAAATATAATCCCCATTTATCAAACGATGCAACTAATATTTGTGGATATAATGGCATCCCATCATATTTAGTAGGTCTCCCCATGTGCTAGCATCTGTCACATTTTCTTGTATACTGTGTTGTATCCTTATATAATGTGGGCCAATAATATCCTATATTTAGTATTTTGAGTGTTGTTCTCTTAGCAGCAAAATGTCCTCCACACAGCTCATCATGACATGCATGAAGGATATCATATGTTTCATCTCCTCTTACACATCTTCTCATTACTTGGTCAGGCCTAGTATAAAACAAATAGTCAGCAATCCATGAGAAGGTAAAGGTTTTTTCTACTAACAACCTTCTTTCTTTAGGAGAGAAATGAAGTGGCATTTTAGTAGCAGCAAAATAGTTGGCAATATCAACATACTAGGGAGTGTGAGCTTGTATAAGGAATAAATGTTCATCTAGAAAAGCATCATCTATTGTTGTAGAATCTTCTTATAACTAGCATGATAGGCTAGCTTCCACCGCAAGATCATTTATTCCCTACACTTCAAAAAGAAATAACATACAAAAACATACATACACATTTTATTTAATCAGGACATCTATTAATTTCACATATGATATTTGCCCTAAACAATCTGCATGGCAACAAGAATAAATGACATGGCTACAGGAATAAAATGGCAAAGACAAAACATGCTTTAATAGGTTCAGACTAACATCTGAAATACATATAGTAAACTTTCAAAACATCCTTACTACTATGTAAATCAAAATACGACAAAAGCTCAAGAGTTCTAAGGATAAAAATATGACAATGTCTTAACTCATCAAGAAGTCCACTTTGCCATTTTTTGCAAGTGGCCCATTGTACACACACTAAGTATAAAGTGCCAAATCATCATTTTTTTTGGGGGGGGTTCTTTAATTGAGTGAATTTTGGGGGGTGTCTTGTGTGATTGTGCCTCTCTTTCCTTGTGCTCTTTCTTTTTTTGTTGCAACGAGTCCCCATAAATTTCCACCTTTAACTCCACATAATTATGCATCATGGAAAATTAAAGTATGGAGCAAATTAATGGAAAAATGGTCTCACACATTACATAGATGGAACAATAGCAACACCACCTGATCCTAAGGTTGATCCTAATTCTCAGTTAGAATTTCTCACTAAGAATTTTATGGCTCTTGAAACTTTGTGTATGTATCAGATGACCTCATTTTTCACATTGAGAAGTGTACTGCAATCAAAGAGTCTTGGGATATGTTTCATAAATTGTATGGTCAAGTTGGGATATGTTTCATAAACTAACTTGTGCATATTGCAAGAAGTATGGTCATGATGAGCATCGATGCCACACCAAACAAGTTGATGAGTTAACAAATCTTCTTAAAAAAAACAACATCAACTTGCCATCTGCCTACAAAAAGAAGGATTCATCTCCTTCCTCTTCCTCGCAGTCTATGGGAAAAGAGAAAGCATTTGTGGCTACAACAGGTACTTCACAATGGTGGATACTTGACTCAGGTGCCTCTTATCACATGGGTTCTACAAAGGAGCAGTTTTCTTCATTGGAGCCATCTAAGGTACTTCACATTTACATAGGTGATGATACACAAGTAGAGGTTGAAGGGAAAGGTTTAGTTGACATGGATGATGGAACATTTGAGAATGTTCTTTATGTTCCTAACTTGTCTACCAACCTTCTCTCTATCTACCAAATCACTCACTATGGGAATGGGAAAAAGGTTGAGTTTACACCTGATTCAGTTGTGGTAAAGGAACTTGATAATGATGCCTTGGTAGCAGTGGGAAAAGTCAATGGCAACTCAAGGCTTTATTGATTTTCCCACTTTGTGCCAAGTTCTCCTTCTAGGGCCTTGCTTACTCATTCAAATTCAGAAAGTAAGCTATGGCATGAGCGGTTTGGTCACCTCAACTACCGCTATCTTCAGCAGCTCAACACTAAAGACATGGTCATAGGTCTACCTCGAATCAGTTTTTTAGAGGGTGTATGTTCAGGTTGTTCCATGGGCAAGCATCCCAAGGAGAAGTTTGATAAGGGGAAAGCTTGGAGAGCTTTGGAAGTTCTTCAACTTGTTCACAACGATGTAGTAGTTCCATTTCCAACGCCTTCATTTGGCAAGGCCTGTTATGTACTCACCTTCATTGATGACTACTCCTACTTCACTTGGGTCTACTTTCTTATTCATAAGAGTGAAGTATTTGACATATTTCAGGACTTCAAGACTTATGTGGAGAATCAATCCAGGAAAGAGGTCAAGATTCTTCGTACAGATAATGGAAGGGAATATGTGAACAAAAGACTTGAGGATTTTTATACATTTGAGGGGATTGATCTTCAGCATTTTGTTGCATACACTCCACAACAGAACAGAGTTGCAAAGCGCAAGAATAGAACTCTCAAAGAAATAGCTAGTTGTATGATTCATGCACGTTGTCTTGATCCCACCTTTTGGGTAGAGGCTATCAGTTGTGCCACACACATCTAGAATCGGGTTCCTCACAAAGATTTGCAAGGTATCACTCCTTTTGAGGGTTGGGCTAGTAGGAAACCGATTGTGAGACATTTCAGAGTCTTTGCGTGTCCAGCATGGGCTCGCATACCTCCGCAGAAATGCAAGGCATTGGAACCTTAGAGTAGGCCTTGCATATTTGTTGGATATCTTGAGGGTGTTAAGGCATATAGATTGATGGATTCTGAGAAACATGAGGTATTCATTGAGAGGAGTGTTCACTTTGAGAAAATCTCTCCTAGCTTAGCCTCTCTAGCTCCTCCACCTTCTTGCATTGTGGAAAGTGATGCTAGTGATTCAGATGATGAGACTCCTTCAACTCCAACTCACAGGGTTACACCTCTACAGGGTCCACTTGCAATTGAGGAGCCTCATTATTCACCTCCACCTAGACCTTTTTTTGCTCGACAAACACTTGATTCAGTGGGTTCTCTTGTTGGGGATCCTTTAGATACATGGAGAACTTGATCACAGCATCCGGATCTTCTACATTCATTCATTGCTACTGCTTTCGATCTACAAACATTTTGGGAAGCATCAAGGGTTCCTGAGTGGGACCACGCTATGGAGGAAGAGTAAAGTTCCTTGATGAGGAACAACACATGGGATTTAGTCCATCTCCCCAAGGGGAGAAAGATGGTTTGATGTAAGTGGATCTATTGAATCAAGTTTGTAGCGAATGGTAGTGTGGATAAGTATAAGGCTCAGCTTGTTGCGAAAGGTTTCTCTCAGGTTCCAGGTGTTGACTATACTGAGACCTTTGCGCCTGTAGCCAAGATGAACTCCATTTGCTTGACACTTTCTATTGTTGTAGATCATGGTTGGGTTGTACATCAGATGGATGTGATGAGTGCTTTTCTTCATGGGGATCTTGATGAGGAGATTTATATGGAGTAGCCATAGGGTTTCATCCAGGATACTTCCTTGGTTTGTAGACTAAGGAAATCTCTCTATGGCCTTAAGAAGGCCCCCAGGGCTTGGTACACCAAGATGGATTCCTTTCTTCTCTCAGGAGGGTTCACCAGGTGTCATTTCGATCCAAATGTCTATATTTTGTGACAGGATGACTCTCACTTGATACTTGTGCTCTATGTTGATGATTTGATCATTATAGGGAGCACCACATCTATCATTAGCAGGGTCAAATTTGCTTTGCATGATAGATTTGCTATGACTGACTTCGATCTTTTCCACTACTTTCTCAGGATAGAGATTTTACAGTCACCTTCTGGGATTACACTATCGCAGCCCAAGTATGCTCTTGATCTACTTGCACACTTTCACATGGTTGATTGTAAGCCTGCATTGACTCCCTTTCTTTCAGGAGTCAAGCTTGAGGCTCAATGTTCTTCTCCACCAGTCGATGCCACATTGTATCGTCAGCTTGTGGGTAGTATCATCTACTTGACTCATACATGCCCTAAGATTTCATTTGTGGTTGGCATGGTTTCTTGCTTCATGCAGGAACCACATGAGCTTCAATGGAAAGCTACCAAATGCATCCTTCATTATATCTAGGGTACACATCACTATGGGATTCACTATGTAGCAGGCATAGGACTTCGCTTTATTGGTTACACAGACTCTGATTGGGCTTGCAATCTTGATGATCGTAAGTCTACTCTAGGTTACAGTTTCCACCTTAGTTTGGGCCCCATTTGTTGGCAGAGAAAGAAGCAACATGCTATTTCTCTCTCTTTGAGTGAGGCTGAGTATCAAGGAGTTGTTAACACAACGACAGAGACCATTTAGCTTCAGCAGATTCTCGCAAAGTTTGGGTTCACCACTCCATGGCCGACAGTTATACATTGCAACAATCAAAATGCTATTGCAATCTCAAAGAACCCGGTCCAGCACCAGCGGACCAAACACATTGAGATCCATATGCACTATATCTGAGAGTTGATTTAGGAGCAGGTCATTGATTTGCAATATTGTCCTACACCGGAGCAGGTTGCAGACATATTCACCAAACCTTTCACTGAGAGTAAGTTCCAGTAGTTGCAAGCTCTCTTGGTGGTGTGGGATGTCTCATTAGGGAGGGTTAGTTGACTTCTCCTTCCTCTCTTATGGGGGGGACTTTTTCCTCTTTGAGGTTTTTTCCTTCTTCTTTGCGAGTCTTTTGTACATTCATCTCTCTTTTGGGGGTAGTTTTTTCCCACTTTGTTTTCTCCCTTTCTCCATTTGTGAGATATTGCATTGTATAGTTTTTCTTGCATTTGCATATTGTACATGGGTACCTATCATGGCCTAGTAGGTGGGACCCATCTTGCATTGTTGACTTGAGTCTTCATTCCCCTAAGTTGCACTTAAGGGGGGTGTTGGTGTAAATAAATATTCATTATGGATATTATTACACTTTACTTAAGTTAACTTAGGATTATGAGTCTCTTTGTAGTTTGGATTTGAGACACTTAGGGAAGTGCGCACATAGGGATATAGCTTGTAGGATAAATTCAACCTTTTGTGGTCTTTTCCTTGTTGTTACACTCCACATTCGGTGGGTCATCTACCTCTTGTGGAATATTATATTATTTCTCCTACCTACCCCTAGTATTTCTTACCTACCCTTGTTTCTCATTGAGCCACATGTCATGATTATGTTCTCATACATCCATATGGCCTTGCCTGTATAAGCATGCCCATATTCATTATATTGGTTAATCTAGTTGATCATTTGCATATTGATGAGAATATAGTTTTTTCTTGTCATTCTTTTGTCTCTCTTTTATACTTTTCATTGTGCCCTTGATCTTGGCAAAATCTCACACTTAGCAAACATTATTTTGGTCCGCATTTTGTTATTTTAGCATGTGTGGTTTATCTTTGTTATTTATGAGGAGTGTTAAGCCGACCTTGAAATATATATTGATGATTTGTATCAATAAATGTAATAATCATGTGAGAGATGTATTTGCGTGGTATCTGAGAATGTGTGAGATGTGCAAATAATGCTTTAATCTTTCAGTAGCAGAGAAGTGTGAACAAGTGTTGCAGAGCAGTATATGTGCTTTGCCGAAACTATAACCAGACATGAGGAGATGATATTCTATCAGTTCATGATTTTTCAGATGTAATATGAATCTTTCTATAAGACAATGAGTCTTCCTAAGGGTTGTAGCCCTCTTTGTTGCTGTGTTTGAGCAGTGATCTCTAGGGAGTGTGCATGAATGCATGTGCATTCCCCATTGTAATATTTCATATACTTCTAATAGAGTATCATCTCATTGTGGGTAGGTTCCCACTGTGGTTTTTCCCTTAACCGGGTTTTTCATGTCAAAAATCTAGGTGTTATGTGTTTTATTGATGTGGTGTTGATATGTGCTTTCATTGTTAATTATCATATTTGAATTTGTGTTTAAGTTAAGTTTTTGTGCAAACTGATTCATCCCCCCTCTAAGTTTGTTGCATTGTTTCCAACATATTTAATATGCAGTGAAATGTGTGTTACAATTTCCTTGCCTTTTATCTAAGTGTACCCACTCTTCTTAGATTTAGAAAAAAGACTTTATTTTCATACTCGGTTCAGTTTCAATGATCAAAGTCCAATATTAAATATGCAATGAAATGTAAGTTACAATTTCCTTGCCTTTTATCTTAAGTGTACCCACTCTTCTTATATTTAGATACAATTTATGCAAATTCACTCCCTGCATTTTTTGGCAGGAACTTCGCTGCTTTGCAACTCTGATCTATCAGGTATCGATACCATGCATGGAGAGGGAATTTAGGCACAATATGAAAATATTTTGTATGATGTTATATATTTATGGTATCATTTTCATGTACATTAGAGGAGGATTATTTTTAAAAAGAGAACTCCAATGTGTTTGAGGACATTTCGAGGCCTTGTTTAAAATTCTCCCCTCATGACACAACTGGAGAGGTTGTGGATAAATTCATTCATTGTGGCATGACAAGAAGGATACTAGCAAACATTTTGGAATCAAGCTTCACACTTGTTGATACAATTTCTAGTAAGTTTCTAAAAACCTTTTCAACAAATTTATTTTGTGCATATCCTACAATCAATTCATTCCATGAGAAAATATTTCTTTGAGGCATTCTATTAAATAGTTTGTGCACTATATATATATGTATTTATATTTTTTATCCATGTCTATTATAATATTATATTTGTTCAAGGTCTTCTAAAATCTTTTAAGCAAATCAATTTAGTTCATATCCTCCAATTATTTCATACCATGAATTAACATTTCTATGAAAGTAAACTTGAGTACTTTTATAAATGTGAAATGTCAAAATTGATTCTCAATAGCTTGGAGTATAATCCATAGAGCTCATACTGCCATACAATTTCTTTAAAATAAAATTAAACCTTATTTCAACATCACCTACTTCTTGGGATAGATACTATGTGGTCTAAATAATAAAGATGTGGGGTGGGAGAGATCTTTCACATATCACTATAATTTATTAAATCATAATTATATATCCAAGCTTAGGTAGACCTATAGTTGATTGTGTTGAAATTATAAATTTTCTAGGGTTTTAGTGTATTTTCTTAAGGTTTTATTCTTTTAATCGTAAATCCCTAAAATTCTTATATTGGCCTTAACTTTTTTATTTTATTTTTTTATTCATCATCCTAGCTCATCATGTACACTAAAGTTACCAATTCATGAATTAAGCCTCATTATTTTAGTGACCTCTTTTTTCTTGTGATGCAGTGAGCCCTTTATTTTTATGCCTTTTATAAATGCCTAATTTCTGCTTGAACAGGTTGTTATAGACTAGCCCTAATGGTCATCCACGTGGCTATTCTTAATTTGAGTGCATACACCCTTCCTTGTGTTGTTTTCTATTATGCATAAACTTCTAAGTTATGCTAGTGCATTATTATGTCGTATGGAATCCACTAACCCCTATTCTTGATTCTTGTCCACCTTATGGGACCACCATGCATTGATAGTTCTTCATTTCTTTTGGATCATGTTCATCCCTGTCGGTGCATGATTATAAAAGTTATGACCTCAAAAGTTATGCTAGTGAATTTTGCCACTATGTTCCTCATTTGAGGACTCGTTATCCTTATCCCTTGTTTTTGTGTCCATGCCATCCTCAGACCCTGCAATCACTGATTGAATAGGAGGCTTCACCTAGCCTTTCCCATTAGAAGATGACAAAAGGGCTTTGATATGATCTATAATTAAAAGGATCAAACCCTCATGAAGAAAAAGGTTCCTTTCATTCTTGTTATGTTATTTAAGACTACCTTCCACAAATGACAAAAAGTAGGAAGGAAAAAAATAATCTATTTATGTTTAAAGTGGTTCAATAATGAGAAATTGTAACCACATACAATAGTGAACCACCCCTCTAGAGTAAAAAATTGTATCAAAACCTTAACTAGACCTACCCAAAGAGATTTTAAAGACTTTACTTGGCAACCTCTATTCGATTTCTTCACCATCTTCTTCGCCTCCTTGCCTTTAAGAAATATATTCACCATAGTCTTTGATTATTTTTTCTCAAAAAATATTTGTTCCTTCCATGGAGAGTCCCATAACCTTCACAATTATCTCTTTTGATATGCCAATTGTATAATGACCGCCAAAATACCATAGAGAAATACACTAACTATCATGCAAATAGAGAATTTTTTTTTTAAAACATTGTCTAATGCAACATTAACAACTAACTACTCAAATAGATTTATCCATCCATTAACAAGATAACATTTAGTCTTTGTGAACATAATCACAAAAGAACATAACACAAGAATAAATAAACACATTACAACAATAGTATTCCCTAGAGTATCTTAACACCATTACCTAGCCTAACCATAAACAATAGCAACATGATCACTTCTACATCTCAATGCATACTATCTCTATCATTATTTGATTCCTCCATGCAATTCATATGATCATTTACTATCCTTACTATAGATACATCCATCAACTATGCTTACATTAACCACCCCATTTGGTTTATTTAAAAGTGCCAATACCAAAGGTTCCTAATCCCAATCACTTATTCATTTCTAATATCATGATCCAATCCCATTATGACCTATATTATTTCCATTACTTTACATGATACCAAATGCATAACAATATACCCAATACCATTTTACCATAATGAATCAATATCCAAGATACACACGATACATCATTATGTTTACTAGTATAACATCTACCATTTTACAAGAATACAATATCCATTTACATCAAGGAACATAGCTCTCAATTACAAATACAATTACATCATCAATTCATTACATACATGAACCACATGAGTCATATACATCAATCTGCTACAAGTATCCATCCATAGCTAAGAAGAGAGGAGATCCACATCCATGCAAGAGCATCCAAAAAAAGAACATCCCAATGGAAGAAGGCATCAAACCACCTGACCATGTGGAACCATAAGGATTGACCCCCCATGCTAGGAGATGACACAAGATCCCACACACACTCTAGATCTAGGATGGCACCTAATAACCAAAGGACACAACACAATGCTAAGGATGCAAACCATTAAGCTCAAGACTACCAACATGAAATCTTTAGAGGAAACTCATCAAATCATGACTCAAGGTGCTAAGACCTACATGTAGGGAAAATGGTTTTATCACATGTGACAAATGGGAACCTGGGAACTTGTCCTAACCATCCTAGATGCACATGTGGAGCCATCTCAACCTTTATGGATTAAGGGAGATTATCTTACCATTGGCATTGTCTTGTCATTGATGTCAACCGGTATGAGATGACCACCGGTAGATGAGATGTATGTGCAACAATGATATGAAGGAGTACGGTATGTGATAGCTTGGATATCATCTTGTGTTGCTGAACACCAGTAAAGGTAAAGAAGATGATCATAGAGGTCATCAGTACACAAGTTAGCACCTGACTTGTGTGATGAGATAGAAAGGTGTTTGATTAGTTGTTTATGATGAAGAGGTAGAGTGTTATCCAAATCACATCAACACTAGAAGAGAAGAATGAACTGGTATGCTAAGAGGTTGCAGAACAACAGGACCCCTACTGGATGAAGAAGAAGTCATCATGCGAAGCATTGACTGACAGTAAATGTGCTCACATTAGATCACATGAAGAACATTGCAGGATGCAAAAGACAAAGTGTTATCTCATCTAGCAAGTGGACCTTATCTCCTATTATGCATTGAGTGCACCATAGTTTAGAAAGATAAGTATAGAGGAAGTGTGAAGTGTTTGTCATCTTGACAAAAAGGTTGTGATATGGTCAAAGCTAATCAGGGAAAAGACAAGGCTGAGTAGATGCAAACAAAGGAATCTAACCTGACTAAAAGAAGATGGGGCCTTGAGAAAGAATGATGACATGGTGTCATCAAGAGTGGTAACTGGTATGTAAGTCTACCAGTTATATAAAGCAAGGTGCAGATGTAGAAGACCTCCCCATTGTGGGAATGATCATACCTATGACTTATCAGTTTGGAGATCGATTTGAGTGTGTCCATTGAGTGCTCAAGTCAAGAGCAGATATGACAAGGTAAGTGGTAGAATGGTTGAGACCGAAAGGGTTAGCAAACCTACCAAAGTAAGGAACCGATAGGGTGGTTGGTTAGTAATCCTACTTGGGCCAACTTGAAGTGCCAAGCTAGCAGATAGTCGACATGGAGTCAACATGGCCAACCCATGGATAAAGATAGAATGTACAATGATAGGGTTGTTGCAGGGTTGGTCAGCTTTAATGAAAGACCCCACAAATCATGGACTTGTTGCAGAGCGATTGCAGGGGTTTGAGGCTTGTGGTCAAGAAGACAACTATGAACCAGCTAAGAGATATTGAGAAGATTGAGGCAATGAAGGAAACACCCTGATAGATCTTTCATGACTAACCAAAGGATTTGCTATGAAGGTAAAAAGAAAATCACCGGGAATGAAAGGTGTCATCGAGGAGATGCGACTATGGTGGAGATGTGCATCTAGATGTTAGAAAGATTAGATCGTGCAAGATCTCATTGGATTTGGTTTTCCTTGAGGATTGTGAGGAAACCCTAACCGCTTGAACTTTGAATTAGCTTTTGGGGGGTAATCTGGGCTATAAGTAAAAAAGCCAATGAGATTGTTTGTGTTGTTGAAAAGGTGAATATTGTGTTGTTGCAAAGTGGAAGACTTCTACAAGTAAGAATAAGATCAGTCGAGTGCTTGATGAGCATCTAAGAAGAGAGGGAGAGGGAACCTAGTTGAAGCCTTCAACTGGTTGGAGAGAAGAACTAGTAGTTTTTACACCGACAGAGTGTGATACCGGTGATGTGCTGAAAGTGAGTTGTAGATCCAGCAGGGAAGAAACAGGTGTAGGGAAGGAAGAAGAGTGAGTCAGTAAAGGAGAGAAGGTACTTCACCGATAGAGTAAGGCATTTGATAAGGTTGCAAGATTTACTTGTAACATGATAACAACTTATGTATTTGAAGTTTGCATTATGAACACTAAGTTGTAGCTCGGTGCAGGGGTCGATGCTCCTTTGGTTGTAGCCCATAAAACTGATAGGGGTTATAGCTCCTTGGGTCAGTGCCCTAAAGTTAGGGGTTGGTGTTCCTTGGGTTGGTGCCATAAAAATTGTAAATGTGTTTTACTGTGAGGTTGGATTGGAGCAGTAGTCTCCAACAACATTGCTGTAAAGTAGAAAATCATGATCGAACCCTAGTTGCACTCCCCTCTTCCAACTCCGAGGAGAGAGAAGGGAGGTTCGCTAGGATTCGATGGTTTTCACTTAGGGGAGAGACTTTACATTCAAAAGAGGGGTTGAAACCCACAAGATCTAATCCCACGCAATGCAAGATTGGATGCTAAATGTGTTTCAAGGGTTAAGACAGCAAGGCTACCCTCTTTCGTAAAGAATGTTGATAGGAGAATTAAGCTAAGCATGCATAGAAAGTGATAAAGATTCACTTATAAACTGAGATAGGAATACAGTATGAAGCTGCGGACCTAGAATTAGCAGTAAAATGTTGATACGACGCTGTCCTGCAAATTTGAGCAAAAGTTGTCGGGACGATGGCGCCCGGCGCCACGGTCCTCCAAAAAATCCGCGAAACGAAGGGGGATCTATTCGTCTCTGCACAAGGATTCCAGATCTTCAATTTCAGCCGAGTACCTGCAACCTACACACAGAAAAGCAAAGATGATTGGGGGGTTAGGGATTAGGGGTTTGCCTTTAGGTCAAACCCCGGTTTTGGAATTAACCAAGAAATGAGCAAGTGCTGTAAATGTAAATGTATGTAAAACAAGTACTAATACCTTGTTCTAAGGATGTTTGTATCCTTATGTGTGAAGGTTTAGATGTTGTATGTTGTATGTTGTAGCATGTAGTATGTGATCTCCTCTTCAATGGTTGAATCCTTGTCTTGAATGCAACACTTAGCCTTGAATGGAGACTTGAAATGATCAATTGCTTGAAGGAATGCTTGAATGCTTGAGTATAGTTTCCACGCTTGCATACATATCCTCTTCATCATCATCATGTCGAATGAAAGAGAAAAATGTAGTTTATATACTTTTCAATTAGGGCTGATAGACTGATTTTCCCGACCTTAGGCCGACCAGGAAAGTTAATTTCCAATTTGCAAACAAAAAGACCCGAGACCCCTTAGGAGACCGGGCCCAAAATAGGACCCAGGGACCAGGGCACTGGGTGCCATGGTCCTGGGGACCAGGGCACTGGGCGCCCTTGTCCTGAAGGACCAGGGCACTGGGCGCTCTGGTCCCACCTCCCGGGACAGCAGGGTGCAAGGAGGTTCAGGCCAAGGTGCTTGAAAAATGCAGTTTTTAGTGTCGTGAGCAAGTTTCAGGGTCTCCATTCAGGTTGCATGTTGCATTGCCATCGTGAAGACTGAAATGCAGTCGAAATTGCAAGTGTCACAATTTTAGGACGCTACATTTAGCCCCCAGTTTAGCAGGAGTATGTATGCTCATACTTCCGGTAAAGTACAAGGAAACAACATTGAAAGACTTTCACCACGTCAAGGAGGCAAGATACACCAAGCCCCCAGTGGACTAAGGATCTTACGACTTCGATTGACAAAGTAAAAGGGAAGATCACAAGGGAGAACCATGACTGTCAGTAGTAAGGCTCCCTCACTATGAGTCATGCAAGAAAGATATCAAAAATTTTCAAGGCAAGGCTAAATTTGCCAAGAAATTTTCAAGTATCTTGAAAAGATATGAACGGGATCTATGCCCCCCTATGTTAAAGCGATCGCACACGCCTCACCGGGGGTGATTGTTTTAACGTAGTGATACATATAAGAAATGAGAAAGGAGCACGTTATCGCAAGGATTTAGCCCCCAAATGTGAGATAAGCCCAAGGATAATAGACACAAAACACAAAGCACAAGGTGACTTCACTTTCCTCGGGGTCAGTATGCTATATGATAATTCATGTATATGTATCATATGTATGTACGCATAATTGTTCTTCATTCCCCAATCAAGGAAGGTCACCTAGAAGAAGGGAACACATGTGTCTTTTGAGTCAACATGAGAGAGATCGAGAGATCTCAATGCTTTGCATCGTCCTCAAGTAGACAACACCAAGGACAACAAATAGAAGAATGAGAATAACACATAGAAGAAGTAACAAAAGAGAGGGGGAGAGAAACTGCTATGCTAATGTAACTAGTCTAGCATGTCATCTACCCCCTGATCTTGCTGATCAATGTTTCAGGAAGGCAGGGAACACGCTAGAGGAGGAACATCCAACACAGCAGATGGAGCTATCACAAGATCCAAACAAGGGCTATGTTCATGTTCTGAGCCACATTGTTCTTGTCTAGGAGCTAGGATAAGTGCTTTAGAAAATTCATTAGATAAATGGGTATCGACATTAACAAGTTCATATTCACTATCAGAAGCAAGAGGAGTAATATTTTCATCATGAATAACATTTTCATCCATATCATCATCAAGATTTATAAAAATAGGATCTTTAACTCGCACAGGATCAAGACCATCATGCATCTTATGTTTAGGAGATTTAGGCTCAATGTCCGGCTGAGGAGAAAATGGAATAATGCTTGTTGAAGGTGTTTTTGGAGATTGCAAAGTTTGAGCTCTAAGACGACGCTTTCGCCAGCGTTCACGTGCAGAACGATTTCGTCTAGTCTTAGTAGGAAGTGGAGAAGACTGAGGAGGAGGAATGTTCTCATCCCTATCACTTGGGTGTTTAGGTTGTGGTCTCTTAGGCTGGATAATAGGAGAAGAAGAAGGTCTCTTCTCTCTATAAAAGGAAGGAGGAGGAACTGCTCCATATAAAGGAGGAATTTTTGGTTTAGGAAGAAGACCAAGTCCATCATGACGAGGAGGGACAGGTCTACTTTTAGAAGATTTATTAGGCATAGACATAGTCACATCCATAGGGATGGGTTGGGAATCTTCTTGAGGAAAGACATTAGTTTTATCTTTCAAAGGAAGAACTTCCTTCTCAAGAATGATAGGAATGTCAAGTTTAGGTGTTCTAGGTTCACTTAAAGATAGGATCATATCTGTTTTCCACTTTTGATAAGATTTGAAAAGATGATCACTTCGCGGAGGAAGGGATTGGAATTGTTTAGGCCAAAAGTAATCAAGAGGCATGCTAGAAGTTCTTTCAGCTGGTTTAAAGAGACTATGATTGATAGTAACAACTTCACCATTATGGGGAAATTTCAAACACTTATGAATAGGAGAAGCAATAGCTTTCATGTAAGATATCCAAGGATAGCCAAGCTTCACATGAAATTGTTCGGAAGATGGAATAATAGCAAAGTTCACATCAAGAGATTTGTTATGGACCTCAATAGGCAATGTAATAGAACCAATTGCAGGAGAAGAAAATGCATCAAATAGTTTCACAATCACATCTATTTTGTCATATATCACTTGATTCAATTGCAAAGTAAAAAGAAATTCTTCAGTAATAACATTAACCATGCACGAAGGATCAATAAGCACTCCACGGCAAGGTGTATTCTTAACTTTTGCAACTATGTATAAAGGACCATCAGGTGCCCTAATGGTTTCACTGGAATCAAATGTGATGGAAGGTTCTTTAGGGATTTCTTGCTGCTCTACAAAGTTAATCACATTCGGAGTCATAGACACAAGACCATCAGATGAGAGAGAGGAATTATTAGCCTCAATTGCATTAGAGGTATGAGAAGGCAATGGATCAGTGAAAATCTGAAGATTTTGGTTAGGAGGAGCTACAGATGTGTTGCCTTTATCATTCACATCAGAAACAGAGATAGTATTGTTATCAATCAAATCTTGAATTTTACCCTTTAAAGAAAAACATTTTTCAGTATCATGCCCAGGCTGACGGTGAAATTGACAAAAAGATTTATTATCGAAATAAGGTGAAGTAATCTTTGCAGGATCAATTTGTCTTATAGGAGGAAGAGTAAGCACATTTTGTTCCAATAACTTATTCATAATACTATGCAATGATTCATTCAAAGGAGTATACTTTCTTTCTTTCTTGAAAAATTTAGAAATAGGAGGCACACCTGATGCTGCATTCACATTGTTGTTGATCATGTTTTCATTGAATTTGATGGAATCTCTGTTCAGTTTAAACTTCCCAAATGGTTGTTGACTGCTATCACCCTTATCACTCGGAGCCATAGGATGTGATTGTTCCATTTGACTCACAGTCAGTTGATAATTGTGAAGAGTGGCGCACAACTGTTGGAAAGAAGTAAACTCAGAAAACAGAAGTTTGTCTCGAATATCTTTTTGTAAATTAGAAATAAAGATTCTTTGAATGTCATTGTCAGGCACTGGAAAAGAAATTTGAGCATACAAATGCTTATATCTACCAATGAAATCAGTCACTTTTTCTTTAACACCTTGTTTACAATGCATTAAATCAATCAAAGTAACTTTAGGACTTATATTGTTTTGAAATTGTTGAATGAAAGCATTTGCAAGTTGTTCGAAAGAAGTAATAGAATAAGAAGGCAACGAGCAATACCATTGTAGGGCTTTGTCTCTTAATGTTCTAGTGAACAGTTTTGCAAGCAACCTTTGGTCATAAGCAAAATCAGTACATATTGTTTGAAAAGTCTTAACATGTGTTAGAGGATCTCCTTTACCATTATAAAGTTCCAAATGCGGGATTTCAACATGTTTAGGAGGGATAGCTCGAACAATGTCAAGAGAAAGTGGGCTCGCAACATCAAATGTGGGCACACTAAACTTAGATTGATTCATAGAGGCAATTTGTTGCTGTAAAGAAGAGACAGTTTGTGCAAGATTGTTAATGGTCGCTTCAGTCGAAGAGTTCATATTGGATGTGTTAGATTGAGATGGAGGTGTTATGTTATTGAAAGAAGGTAGAGAGTAAGGTGGTGGGACTCTATGATAATTAGTCATAGGAGATGATTGGACAGGAGGAACACTACAAGGAGGAATAGAATGGTTAAATGAATTGCCCCCTTGCGTCATGTTCATTTGTGGAGATATAATAGGGACACTCATTGAAGGAATGAATGAAGAAGTCGGATTGAATGAAGGAAGAGGGTTAATTGAAGAAGAAGGGTTGCCCCCATGACTAGTAATCACAGGAGGAATTTCTTGTATAGAAGTAGCCATGATGTTTGATGTAAAGGTAGGTATACTAGCAATAGGAGTTGTCAAAGGAATAGAATGATTGACTTGAGTAGGAGGTTGTGTATAACCTAAGGTTTCGGCACAACTTTTCATAGGCATCACATTCGAATCCACAATGTGTGCAATACCACGCAAAATATCAATTCCATTTTTATCACTTTGAAGCATACGTTTTAGACCCTCAATTAAAGGAAGAGCTTGACTATCAGGGTATTCTTGAGACATCCATTGTCGAAAATCGTCAAATTGGTTATCCAATTTCGAAATTTGTTCTTTAGAAACCTCATGGAGAGCTTCTTCATCATTAGGAGGATTAGAGGAATTACCCATGTCCTCGTTAAAAAGGCTATTCAAATTAGGTTCGATCTCCTCAGTAGTTAAACCTTGGAAAGACTTAATTCTACGGCTTCGTCTAACGGGAATAGTGTAAGTAGGGCTTATTGTTGTAAAACTCATGCACTAGAAAGAGAGAGAAGATTTTGAATTTAGAGGTAGCAATTTTCAGTAAAATCAGCCAATCTTCTGGATTTAAGCTGTTAAATGCAATCACAACATTCTCCCAAAATTTCGAAAAAAATGCCCAGGACCGTGGCGCCTGGAGTGCAACACGGTCCTTGCAACTTTTTTCAAAATTTGCAGGGATGAAAGGTATGATGATTTTAGAGCTAATCTGAAAAAATTGAGTGATTTTACGATTTGTAGATAGGCCAAATTAAAGTTGTAATCTCAAAATTGAACCTTATCAAGATTGTCGAAAAATGCAAAAATTTGAATTTTGAAAAAGAGAGGGAAACTGAAATTTTGAATTTTGTGATTTTAGAGGGAATATCCAGAGTAATGCAAATTTTGAAATTTAAAAATTGACTCAATTTCACGCAAAATTCAATTTTGAAAGCGGAAATCAAAGTAGTTGTAATTAAGCACTTAATTTCAAAAGTCACAAAATGCAAGAATTTGAATAAAGCACTGAAATTTTTAATGAATGATAACACACTTTTCAGATTTAGGACAGTAAGAACACAATTTTGACACAAAATTTCAATTTCAATGATTTTTAAATGTTTAGAAGCCTTAATCCAAGCAATCACAAGACCAACTTTGACTGTTATTTTGAAGGTGTTAAAATTGATAAAATCAGCCAAAATTCTAGATTTTAGCAGGAAAATACAGTAAGATCTCGCTCCCCAAATTTTGGGAAAAATGTCGGGGACGATGGCGCTCGGCGCCACGGTCCTCGCAACTTTTTTCCAAATTTTCAGGGATGAAAGATATTGTGATTTTATTGCGGAATCCAAAGTTACAGCCGATTTGGAGATGTTTTGATCAGTGAAATTGTCGGACAAAGGTTGAATCAAGAGGGTTTCAAAAATTAGGGTTTTGACACTTAACCACTTAATTTTCAAAATTAAAGCACAAATATGAATTGATAATTTGTAATAGAAGGATAGATCTGAAACAAGCATTAACATTTAGACATTTCACAAGCTTAATTACTAAAAAGAAATTTTAGGGTTTTTATGCAATCAACTCTAAAATTTTGCAAAAGATCAAACATGAAAATGTAATCAATTTTTTCAGATCTAAGCATGAAAAATCAGAAAGGATGTTCATGTCGGGTTCACCAAAATGTAAAGCAGAAAATCGCGATCGAACCCTAGTTGCACTCCCCTCTTCCAACTCCGAGGAGAGAGAAGGGAGGTTCGCTAGGATTTGATGGTTTTCACTTAGGGGAGAGACTTTACATTCAAAAGAGGGGTTGAAACCCACAAGATCCAATCCCACGCAATGCAAGATTGGATGCTAAATGTGTTTCAAGGGTTAAGATAGCAAGGCTACCCTCTTTCGTAAAGAATGTTGATAGGAGAATTAAGCTAAGCATGCATAGAAAGTGATAAAGATTCGCTTATAAACTAAGATAGGAATACAGTATGAAGCTGCGGACCTGGAATTAGTAGTAAAATGTCAATACGGCACTGTCCTGCAAATTTGAGCAAAAGTTGTTGGGATGATGGTGCCCGGCGCCACGGTCCTCCGAAAAATCCGCAAAACGAAGAGGGATCTATTCGTCTCTGCACAAGGATTCCAGATCTTCAATTTCAGCCGCGTACCTGCAACCTACACACAGAAAAGCGAAGATGATTGGGGGGTTAGGGATTAGGGGTTTGCCTTTAGGTCAAACCCCGGTTTTGGAATTAACCAAGAAATGAGCAAGTGCTGTAAATGTAAATGTATGTAAAACAAGTACTAATACCTTGTTCTAAGGATGTTTGTATCCTTATGTGCGAAGGTTTAGATGTTGTATGTTGTATGTTGTAGCATGTAGTATGTGATCTCCTCTTCAATGGTTGAATCCTTGTCTTGAATGCAACACTTAGCCTTGAATGGAGACTTGAAATGATCAATTGCTTGAAGGAATGCTTGAATGCTTGAGTATAGTTTCCACGCTTGCATACATATCCTCTTCATCATCATCATGTCGAATGAAAGAGAAAAATGTAGTTTATATACTTGTCAATTAGGGCTGATAGACTGATTTTCCCGACCTTAGGCCGACCAGGAAAGTTAATTTCCAATTTGCAAACAAAAAGACCCGAGACCCCTTAGGAGACCGGGCCCAAAATAGGACCCAGGGACCAGGGCGCTGGGCGCCCTGGTCCTGAAGGACCAGGGCGTTGTGCGCTCTGGTCCCACCTCCCGGGACAACAAGGTGCAAGGAGGTTCAGGCCAAGGTGCTTGAAAAATGCAGTTTTCAGTGTCGTGAGCAAGTTTCAGGGTCTCCATTCAGGTTGCGTGTTGCATCGCCATCGTGAAGACCGAAATGCAGTCCAAATTGCAAGTGTCACAATTTTAGGACGCTACAATTGCTTACTGAGGTTTTTCCCATCTTGGGTTTTCCTTGTATATACTCGTGTTATGTAATGTCTCCTTGTGTGTGTGTGTGTATTTGAGTTAGTCTCATTACTGACCGGTAAGTCTTCTTTGTGCTTGATTCACAAACCGGTATCACCCACAAAGAAAATCCAAAAGGAAAAGTTTTGAGAACCATTGATTCACCCCTTCCCCCTCTCAGTGGTGCATTGTGTCTAACATTTGGTATTAGAGCCCAAGTTCCTAGTCAGAATAGTGTTCTCCAACTTGGGTAGATTCTGGCCTAAGGACACAATGGTCTGTTCAGTATCTATGTCTGCCCCAGTATTTGATGGTTCAAATTTTTCCATTTAGAGTTGTAGAATGGAAGTTTTCATATCCGCTTTAGGGTTTGATGTGTGGATGTTAGTAGTGGATGGTCTCCCCAAGAAGGTCAGGCTTCCTACTAGATGTGTAGGAGAAAGAAGATACCATTGCAATGAAGAAGCCATGAAACCTATTTTCAATGCTCACTGGTGATGTCTCTTCACAGGTGGACAGGTGTAAAACAAGAAAGAGCTTATGGGAAAGATTGAAGAAGGTCTATGCAAATGAACCCTCAATAGTAGATCCTACATTTGTAGGAAATATGAGAAATACATCTCATGTTTATCTGGATGATGAAGATAGGTCTTCCTGCAGCCACAATAGTGAAGAAGAAGGAGCTCAACTTTGTGTGGCCCAAGAATCTGAAAGTGGTTGGGCAATCACCTCTCCTCAACAAGATGTGTTTGTGGACAATGATGAAGATGAAACTGAAGTAGATCTTGAATGTGAATTGGTATGTGCACTAGATGAGCTACAAAGTGTTAGAAAAGATTTAAAAAATTACAAAGATTCAGTTCATAATGAATGTAGTCAATTGAGAATATGCCTTGAAGAATCAAATAAAAATATCTGCATATTGACATCTCAACTTCAAGAGGCAAAAGGATTGACTGGTGAGTTGAAATCAGTCTTTGATGATAAGGTGAGAAGATGTGAGGATCTCCAACTAGTAGTAGAGACAAAGGACAAAGAGTGTCTAAAGATGGGGGAAGAGATGAATAATCTCAAGAAATATCTTGAGGTATATCAAAATGAGCTCAAGATAAGGATCCAATACAATGGAAGCTCTGAGGCCTTGGACAAAATGCTAAGCAAGCAAAAACATTCCAAGGATACTGAAGAGTCATGATGTGCTATCAGTGAATACTCCACAAGCAAGAAGACCTCCTATAAAGATGGTCCAAGAAAGATGGTTGACCTAATGTCAACCGGTGAAGACATGAAGAGGAGAACTGGTGCTGCATGGAGAAACAATATAAATCTAAAAGGAAAAGAAAAGATGTGGGAATATAGTATTACCGGTAGCATGAATAGGAGAAAACCTCCCACCAGTAGAAGACAAAGAAATGATGCTAAAACCAAGTTGAGAAAAGCATGACAAAAGAAGAGAACAGATGAAAGATCTCCAACAAATGGACAACCCTAGATCCATTCTCGGAGAAAGAAAAATGCAGATGCCAAACCAGTAAGAATACCTCATGTTTGGTAGAATAAGTTTGTAAGTAATAAGGCTCCTCTCTTCGGTTATTGTTTTGGATGCAAAGGTTATGGCCATAGGGCAGAAGAATGTACAATGATAGGGTTGTTGCAGGGTTGGTCAGCTTTAATGAAAGACCCCACAAATCATGGACTTGCTGTAGAGCGATTGTAGAGGTTTGAGGCTCAAGGTCTAGAAGACAACTACAAGCCAACTAAGAGATATTGAGAAGATTGAGGAGATGAAGGAAAAATCTCGATAGATCTTTCATGACTAACCGAAGGATTTGCTGTGAAGGTAAAAAGAAAATCATCGAGAATGAAAGGTGTGATCGAGGAGATGTGACCATGGTAGAGATGTGCATCAAGATGTTAGAAAGATCAGATCATGCAAGATCTGATTGGATTTGGTTTTCCTCAAGGATGGTGAGGAAACCCTAACCACCTAAACTTTGAATTAGGTTTTGGCAGGAAATCTAGGCTATAAGTAAAAAGGCCAAAGAGATTGTTTGTACTGTTGAAAAGGTGAATATTGTGTTGTTGCGAAGTGGAAGACTTCTGCAAGTAAGAACAAGATCAGCTAAGTGCCTAATATGCATCTAAGAAAAGAGGGAGAGGGAACCCGGTTGAAGCCTTCAACCAATTGGAGAGAAGAACCGGTAGTTTGTACGCCGAAAGAGTGTGATACTGGTGATGTGCTGAAAGTGAGTTGTAGATCTAGTAGAGAAGCAATAGGTGTAGAGAAGGAAGAAGAGTGAGTCAGCAAAGGAGAGAAGGTACTTCACCGACAAAGTACGACATTTGATGAGGTTGCAGGATTCACTTGTAACAAGATAACAACTTATGTATTTGAAGTTTGCATTGTGAACACTCAGTTCTAGCTTGGTGCAGGGGTTGATGCTCCTTTGGGTTGTAGCCCATAAAATTGATAGGGGTTGTAGTTCCTTTGGTTGGTGCCCTAAAATCAGGGGTTGGTGTTCCTTGGGTTGGTTCCCTAAACATTGTAACTATATTTTTATGTGAGGTTGGATTGGAGCAGTAGTCTGCAACAACATTGCTTACCGAGGTTTTTCCCATCTTGGGTTTTCCTCCTATATATTGGTTTAATGTGATGTCTCCTTGTGTGTTTGTGTGTATTTGAGTTAGTCTCATTACTAACTAGTAAGTTTGCTTTGTGCTTGATTCATAAACCGGTGTCACCCACAAAGGAAAGCCAAAAGGAAAAGTTTTGAGAACCACTGATTCACCCCCTCCCCCTCTTAGTGGTGCATTGTGTCTAACAATTGGTATCAGAGCCTAGGTTCCCAGTTAGAAGAGTGTTCTCCAACTTGGTTAGATTCTAACTGAAGGACACAATGGTCTATTCAGTATCTATCTTTGTCCTAGTATTTGATGGTTCAAATTTTTCCATTTGGAGTTGCAGAATGGAAGTTTTCTTACTCGCTTTAGGGTTTGATGTGTGGATGTCAGTAGTGGATGGTCTCCCCAGGAAGGTCAGACTTCCTACTAGATATGTAGAAGAAATAAGATACCAGTGCAATGAAGAAGCCATGAAGGCTATTTTCAGTGCGCTCACTGGTGATGTCTCTTCAGAGGTGGACAGATGTAAAACAACAAAGAGCTTAAGATTGAAGAAGCTCTATGTAAATGAACCCTCAATAGTAGATCCTACATTTGAAGGAAATATGAGAAATAAATCTCATGTTTATCTAGATGATGAAGATAGGTCTTCCTAGAGCCACAAAAGTGAAGAAGAAGGATCTCAACTTCATGTGGCCCAAGAATCTAAAAGTGGTTGGGCAATCACCTCTCCTCAACAAGATGTGTTTGTGGACAATGATGAAGATGAAACTGAAGTAGATCTTGAATGTGAATTGGTATGTGCACTAGATGAGCTACAAAGTGTTAGAAAAGATTTAAAAAATTACAAAGATTCAGTTCATAATGAATGCAGCCAGTTGAGAATATGCCTTGAAGAATCAAATAAAAATATCTGCATATTGACATCTCAACTTGAAGAGGCAAAAGGATTGACTAGTGAGTTGAAATCAGTCTTCGATGATAAGGAGAGAAGATGTGAGTATCTCCAACTAGTAGTAGAGACAAAGGACAAAGAGTGTCTAAAGCTGAGGGAAGAGATGAAGAATCTCAGGAAAGATCTTGAGGTATATCAAAATGAGCTCAAGATAAGGATCCGATACAATGGTAGCTTTGAGGCCTTGGACAAAATGCTAAGAAAGCAAAAACATTCCAAGGATACTGAAGAATCAGGATGTGTTGTCGATGAATGCTCGACAAGCAAGAAGACCTCCTATAAAAATGCTCCAAGAAAGATGGTTGACCTAATGTCAACTAGTGAAGATATGAAGAGGAGAATTGGTGTTGCATGGAGAAACAATGCAAATATGAAAGGAAAAGAAAAGATGTGGGAAGACAGTATTACCAGTAGCATGAATAGGAGAAGACCTCCCACCAGTAGAAGACAAAGAAATGATGCTGAAACCAAGTTGAGAAAAGCATGGCAGAAGAAGAGAACAAATGAAAGATCTCCAACAAATGGACAACCCCAGATCTATTCTCTGAGAAAGAAAAATGCAGATGCCAAACTAGTAAGAATACCTCATGTTTGATAGAATAAGTTTGTAATTAATAAGCCTCCTCTCTTTGGTTATTATTTTGGATGCAAAGGTTATGGCCATAGGGCAAAAGAATGTAAAATAAGGTCTAGGAATAAACAAATTTTTTTTCCTAGGAATAATAAATCAGATGACTATAGACCTTATGCATATGAGCATAATGCATCTAAGAGTAGAAGCATGCATACCCTCTCTCTCAGTATTGCTAGTAATGTATGTTATAACTGTAATAGACCCAGCCATAAAAGTTATGATTGCAGGAGGAAGAAATCATAGTCCTATGGAAACTAGTGGATCAATCATACTCAGTATAAGAGAAACTACATGGGATATGAGTAGAATAGACCATCTTGGTACAAGAGGAGAAATGTCCCTACACAACCAAGAAATTCAAAGAAACTGGTAACCAGCCAAAATGGTATGATCGAAAAAGTAAGAGCAAACTGGTATGTTAGAAAATTCCCCAAACATGAAGTTTGGATGGATGTTGCATGCTACTATAGCACCACTTTTGGCTATGTTGAAGAATTGGAAAGTGAAAGGACCCATCAGCAGAAGAAGGAAAGACCTGCTCCCAAATCTAAAAATGGGAAGAAGAATGAAATGAAGCAGGTATGGAGGAAGAAGATCATGGATGGACACTATGCATTTAAGGCACAGGTAATATCTCCTAAGGCCTAAACGAGATGCAGGATCTTAGGGGGAGCAATGCACTTTGAAATAATCATTCACTTCTCTCAGAGAAGAAGACAACATGGAAGAAAGTGTTGTTGCTAGTATGAAAGGAGAAAATGTGTGTAGGTGCTATCTTGACTACACAACTAAAAATTTGTGATGGATCACCACAACATGATTCAAGAGTAAAGGTTAACAATTGGTATCAGGTGTTAACCGGTATATGCAGGAAGTTACCAACATAAATACAAAATAGGTCATGTAAGACAATGAAGTTGGAAGTTCATTGCATTAGACTCCGTAGCTTGGAATGTGGAGTTCATGTCTCAGGTGGTATTGGAAAATACCTAAATGACCTATGATTGGCCCAATTATTGATCATGCAACCATGCATGCTTTTGGGCTAACCGATTTTTTATTCTTGGCATGATGATGACATTGTCTGGCATTGTGTAAGACCAGGATCATGTTATAAGTTGTGCTGGATAAAATGGAGTTGAAGGATCATTAGATGATCACATATACACAGCTCAATGGGTATATGGTGAAGAGTGGAATTCCAGTATTGTACCTAACTGGAAATGAGGACCTAAGATGTATGACTTAGGGGGATTTCAAGTGCTTGTGATGAAGAGTTGGCTTGCTTGAACTGGTAAGAATGCTGACTACCCAAACTAAAGGAGATGGAATTTGCAAAGGTGTTGTAGGTTGACCGACAGGAGAGCAATATTCACCAACACATCAACAATTGGTATTAGTCTTTCTTGACTCTGGACCTGCATACTCAATTGGTGTCAGTTGATGATTAGTTCCCCATCTCAAGTGTTGTGACTTGAGAAGATGTAATAACTGGTGATAAGATAACTAGTGGCATCAAAGGAAGTGTTACATCCAATGAAGACAGAGGGAGAAAGTATTCTGCTAGTGACCGACACATACAAAGAATAATAATAGCCTGATAGTGCCCTTTGTCATTCTGTCAAATGGGGAGAAGAATTCTATAGTATGTCATATACTACATGTGTTGACATCAATGCCAAAGGGGGAGATTATTGTCATTGTCTTGTCATTAATGTCAACTGGTATGAGATGACCACTGGTAGATGAGATGTATGTGCAACACTAATATTAAGGAGCATAGTATGTGATAGCTGTTAGGATTGCCTAAGATACTGAGAGGGGGGGGGTGAATCAGTATCTTATCGGTTAATAGATTTTCTAATCTTATTAAGAAAAATATATTCCAAAACAGTGTACCGATAAACCAAAAATAATGCAATAAATAAGATCAATAACCACAACATAGAAATCACACCATTACACAATATTTTTAACAAGGAAATCCAGTGTGGGAAAAACCTCGGTGGGATTTGTGACCCACAATATTCACTCACTGGCCAATAAATGAATTTTACTTACAATAGGGGCCTGCACATATAGGAAGGCCAACTACCTAAAGCTCACTTCTTAATTACAAAAAGGGAAGTCTTAGTGACTTACAAAAATGGATTATGCAAATCCAGTATCATGTACTGCTTCAGTTCAGCATCTGCTATGCCAGGTTCAGTACCATTTTAAACTCATACAACTTCCATAAACCTTATTCCAAAATCTACCTTAATATTCACATGTTCGCATTTGCCTATTACATTCCATACTTACACAAATGATCTACAAGATCTCATACTTATATGAGTCCTATTACAATTTGCCTTGTCAGCTTACAAAAATATTTTACAATTAAATAAACAAAATCCTGTTGGTTGGGGTGCCAGTAATCATCTTTGTCATTACCATTGTCGTTGCCTGTGCTGGTGCCATAGGATTTTTAGGTTTCCATCAATGACAATACCTTCAATAACCTACAATTTCTCATTGGAGTGTGCATTTGCCAACAATCTCCCCCTTTGGCATTGATGGCAACACTTTTGAGAAAAAGTCAAAATTGTATCCAAAAATGTGTTGTCCAAAAACTGTGTGCTTCAAAACTATGTGCTCCAAAACTGTGTGGTCCGCTCGAGAAGATGATCTCTTCTACCAATCATTTTTCTCATTCTACTACTCCCCCTTTGGCATCAATGACAAAGGCTATCAATTAATGTCAATTGAGTGTAGTTTTTGTCAGGATCCCTGTAACCAGTGGGTTACAATCTGATATATATATCCGCTAATGCAAAATTCAAGTTGTTAGTGAACCTATCACTATCCTTCAATGTTGCTTCTGTCCTTTGGATGGTACTGATGAGTATGTGAATTTTCTCTTTCAGTGTCTTAAGTCCTGGAACAAGAGCCTCTAAAATCTCTTTTCTCAAGGAGATGAGCATGACTAGTTTCAGACCTAGTCTAGATTTGAGTTCCTTAGCCTTGTATTTTATTCTTTCCTTCTCCTTCTCCAATTTCTCAAGTTTCTCCTCAAATCCAACTATCTCTTGTTCTATAACTGATAAGGGTTCTGATGAACCAATGAGATTCTCAGCTATATCATTTATATCCTTTTGTACTTAGACAATGTGTCTAGTTGACTCAAAGAATCTTTATTTTCCACATTGCACTTGGGTGCAATCAGTTTCAATAAAGGAATTGTGTCATCAATTTCCTTATATGTCTGTGCATTACACTGTTATTTTCTTGATGGAATCCAATAATACCTTTGTTACATTTGTCGGTCTGAATTCTATTAAGGAGGAACTAGATGACTATCCAACTGCCTTAACGATTTGCAATCCGCCGGTGTGAGTAACCTCTTTTCTTATGTTGACCTCTGGTAGGTCAATTTGAGTCTACATTTCTACTAGCAAAGGTTTGGGTTTCTCAGCTATTTCTGGTGGCACTATCTTTGTCTGAACCTTTTCCTCTTCATGTTTCTTAGAATGTACCTTTGTCAATTTCTTTGTGCTCTCCATTGCCGGTTTTTCTGATTCGGTCTGAGTGTTAACTACCGGTTTTTTTGTATGTACCTCTGAACTGTCTATTGCTAGTATCTCAATAGATTTATTAGTAGGCAGTTGCTCAGTAGGTTTTTCAGTGTGTACATCAGTGGTATCTGTCTTTCCAGTATCTAGGGGATCAGTTGATTGTTCAGTATGTGTTTCAATCCCAATCTCAACATTTCCAACTATATCCTCAACATTTGTCTCAACTGCAATGTTTTCTATCGGTGGCTCAGTTGCCACATCTCTCTTCTCAGTTGTTTCCTTATCAACCACAATGTTGACTTCTTGTGTGTCAATATTCATGGTATATAACACCTTTGAATTAGGATTGGTGTCTTCATGTGTTGCCTCCATACTCTCAACATTATCTATTACTAGTGGTGTATCAATAGTTTGTGCTGGTGGAGTATCAGAAGGAGGTGGGGGCAAGTTATCTATTACCTTTATGCTCAGAGGACCACCTACCTTTGCTTTACATTTATCTTTTTCCTTTTGATAAACTCTAAAAGTATTTGGTCATTTAAGTTCTTCTTGTTTTTCCTTCTCTAAAAAGAATATATCCCATTTGTCCATTGTCTCTTCAGTGATCTCATTTACTTTGCTAGCCATTAATGCTACATGTCGGTGACTGATGGAAAATACAGTCTTGTTTTCTTCACTTATCAGTTCATCAATCTTTTCTGTTGATCTTACTGGGTGAACTGCAAGTAGTTTCTCTATCTTTATCTTCTTATCCAGTTCCACAATTGCTAACCTTTTTGCATCTAACCTTCTGTACAAGTCACTAGGTAGATCATCGACAACTTCTATGAAAAATTTCTTATAAATATCTAAGTGTAGAATAACATTGTTTTCTATGCTTTCCTTTTCTTCATTAGTGAAAGTGTTATACAACTTGCTGATATTTGACAAGTTACCATCTTTAGTTATTTCATTCAAAAGGTTGTCTAAGGGAGGGACAACTCATTTTTCCTTTTTCTTCTTCCTTGGGGTCATTTTCCTTGCCGAAGGCCTTACTGCCTATTGTTTTCATCTTGTTCTCTTGGGAGTAGGTGAGGGTACCGGTGAGGGTTTTATTTTTCTTTCTATCCTTTTAAATTTAGTCGGTATTTTGCTATCAGAGGAGGTACCAACCGTTGAAAGATGTGTTTCCAATTGTAGTCCTTCCAATTCACTTTCCTTAATACCAGTTTTATTCAATATATCTTCCTTGATTTCTTTTGCCTTTCTAGTTGCCTTTCTAATTGTCTGTTCTGTTTTCTTTATTCATTTCTATGATTGAACTTTGCTTTCAATGATTTCTGCATTTCCAAATACTTCTTCTATTGGTTCTTTAGGGGCTTCTAGAATGGCTTTTGCATAAGTTTCTATTATGTTTTCATCTGCCTCATAACCCATCTCTATAACCCAAACTGTCCTCGGAACCATTGCCTCCATCCAGATTTCATCCTTCTTTATAACAAAACATATCTCTTTTTGATTGTATCAACTATGGATTGAGATAGTCTTTCCCTATTTTTCATTCTAGCCTTCAGTGCTTGAAAGTGTTCAATTATGTTCTTCTCCCTATCATCTCCCATATTATTAAGAATATCCAAAAGTTGTTTTCCTACCGGAATGTCAAAGCGAAAATCCTTTCTACCAATACCGGGAGCTTCCTTGGTGATATACACCAATAGACATACAAGTAGGTTACCAAATCTAAATGTGCCTTTCTTATCACCCTTAATTTTCCTCAGATTGTCTATTAGGTCATCTTTTAACCATTCACATATGTCAATCTTTGCATTACTGTTTACTAAGTCATGAGCACTCTTGATAGATAAACTAGAAACATAGTTTAATATGTTGGCATGTGTAGCTTTGTATCCAAGAATCATGCTAATGAATCTTACATTGATATCCTTTACATCATTGACTCTTAAGGATCTCTTGTCATAGGTTGCACCAGTTAGGGTCATTACAGTGTCGTTTGGAACCTTTAGTCTTGTCAGGCCTGCTACTGGTGGAAGGTAAGCTTGTCACTTCCCTAACTGCTTCTTTTGTTATCTTATGAATGGAATCTAGCCAAAAGAACTCCCCATGAACTCTGCTCAATACAATCCTTATAACCTCTTTGGGAAAATCAAGAATGCTAAGTATCTCCACAAAACCTAGGGTTTCAACTATCTTGCGTTCCAATTTTACATTACCATTTTCATCACATATTACTGTCCTATACATGTTCATAATCTCATCAGCACCTAGTTCTTCAATATGACAATGTATGTAAATTCTAGGATCCTCAACATAAGCAACTCGTTTGGGTATTTTAATAAATGCTCCTAGGGTATCATCCTTCTTTGCTACTTCAGGAATGATTTTAAATATAGGCCTAGGGCATTTAATCACTTCAATTATTGTAGGGTTTGCAATGAATTTAGGTGCAGAGGAGGAAGCTATTATATAAATACCTTAATCTGCCTTTAGGTTTGAATGCTTGAATGATTCACTTCACTTCTTGATGTGGATTCCTTTGCTCAGGTTTTTCACACTCTAAGGAAATTTGAATACTCGATGAATGAAAAAGAGTGAAAAACACTTGCTTTATAATGTCATTTCCTTCAATTACCAGATTAAATGCATGTCAGGTAAGTGAAAACTTAACTCATCTTCTGGTAAAGAAGTAATTCAACTTCTCACCATCAACTGAGGGTAAACTAGTATTTTCTTGAATTTGTTGCCATACCCCAAGGGATTTTTTTCAGTTAGATGAAGAATGTCCTGCTAGTAGAGTGATACTCTGTTCTACCAGTGAAGGAATAGTTTCATTAACATTTTGATCTGACTTTCTAATCCATTGTTTTGAAAATTCTTTCTTTACTTCTTCAACCTTCTCTTTACCTTTCAAACTGGGTCCTTTGTTATTTGCCAGTGATGCCTTACTTCTACAAAATTTTGTAATATGTCCAATTTTGTTACAAGCATAACAAGTCACAATATTTTTCTGAATAGCTTTTCCATATCCTATGCCGGTATGTGTTCTACATTGATTAGATAAGTGTCCAAATCTTCCACAAACATAACATCTTACATTCATTCTACAGTTTTCTGAATTATGACCAATTTTGTTGCATTTAGAACATTGACTGGTGGGTGCATTGGTGTTCTAATAGTTTCTAGATCTACACTAATTTTCTCTATGGCCATACTTGTTACAGTTAAAGCATTTCCCATTAAATTTGTAGGCATTACGCTGTCTTATTGATTTATTGTGATCATGATTGTTTGCAGTATTGGAGCTTTCACCAACTTCAAAGCTGAGACCATTAGTATCTCCATTAGGTTTCTGATTTTTTAGCATGTCATCAAGTTCTTCTGAGCTTTTCTTGAATTTCTCCTTGTGTTGATTTATAGTAGCCAACTCATTTTCTAAGAAATCTTTCTGCCTCATGAGTTCAATTTTATCATGCTCCAAGTGAATCATATTTGTCTTCAACATATCATTTTCATGACTGAGTCTTAGATTTTCATTTCTAGCATCATTGATTCTCCTAGCCAAGTCATCTTCATTCTTCTTTTGGTCTTCAATGTCTTTACAAAACCACATAGTCATATCTTGCATCTCATTCCTCAAGGTCATGTTTTCTTGCTTCATCTTGCTTACAAGATTATTAAGAGTTTCTTTTTCATCATCATCACTCTGAATCTTCTCATGAAGTTCTCTTCTTTTGTTCCTAGCAATAGTGAGATTTTCTTGAAGTCCTTGAATGATTTCCTATGTAGCCTTCAAATCATCTTGAAGTTTCATATTTTTCAACTTTTCTGCATCATAATTTGCAAGAGCTATTTACAATTGCTTTCTTAGGTTTTCCATTATACCAGTGTCAGATTCTTCCTCAAGTTGTTGGGCTTTTGAAAATAGAGGACCAAGCTCTGATACCAATTGTTAGGATTCCCAAAGATACTGAGAGGGGGGGTGAATCAATATCTTGCTAGTTAATAGATTTTCTAATCTTATTAAGCAAATTGAATTCCAAAACAGTGTACTGATAAACTAGAAATAATGCAGTAAATAAGATCAATAACCACAACATAGAAAGCACACCATAACACCATATTTTTAATGAGGAAACCCAGTGTGGGAAAAACCTTGATGGTATTTGTGACCCACAATATTCACTCACTAGCCAATAAATGAATATTACTTACAATAGGGGCCTGCACATGTAGGAAGGCCAGTTGCCTAAAGCTCACTGCTTAATTACAAAAAGGGAAGTCTCACTGGCTTACAAAAATGGATTATGCAAATCCAATATCATGTATTGCTTTGGTTCAACATCTGCTATGCCAGGTTCAGTACCAGTTTAAGCTCATACAACTTCCATAAACCTTATTCCAAAATCTACCTTAATATTCACATGTTCGCATCTGCCTATTACATTCCATACTTATACAAATGATCTACAAGATCTCATACTTATATGAGTCCTATTACAATTCGCCTTGTCAGCTTACAAAAAGATTTTATAATTAAATAAACAAAATCCTTTTGGCTGGGGTGCCCGTAATCATCTTTGTCAGTCTCGGTGTCGGTGCCTGCTGGTGCCATAGGATTGTAAGGTTGCCATCAATGACAAAACCTTCAATCACCTACAATTTCTCATTGGAGTGTGCATTTGCCAACAATAGCTTGGATATCAGCTTGTGTTGCTGAACATCGGTAAAGGTAAAGAAGATGATCATAGAGGTCATCAGTACACAAGTTAGCACTTGACTTGTGTGATGAGATAGAAAGGTGTTTGAGTAGTTGTTTGTGATGAAGAGGTAGAGTGTTATCCGAATCACATCAACACTAGAAGAGAAGAATGAACCGGTATGCTAAGAGGTTGCAGAACAACAAGACTCCCACTAGATGAAGAAGCAGTCATCATGCAAAGCATTGACTGATAGTAAATGTGCTCACATCAGATCACATGAAGAACATTGCAGGATGTAGAAGACAGAGTGTTATCTCATCTAGCAAGTGGAGCTTATCTCCTATTATGCATTGAGTGCACCATAGTTTGGAAAGATAAGTATAGAGGAAGTGTGAAGTGTTTGTCATCTTGACAAACTGGTAGTGATATGGTCAAAGCTAATCACAGAAAAGGCAAGGTTGAGTAGATGCAAACAGAGGAATCTCACTTGACTGAAAGAAGATGTTGCCTTGAGAAAGAATGATGACATGGTGTCATCAAGAGTGGTAACCAATATGTAAGTCTACCGGTTATATAAAGGAAGGTGTAGATGTAGAAGACCTCCTTGTTGTGGGAATGAGAATACTTAGGACTTATCAGTCTGGAGATCGATTTGAGTGTGTCCATCGACTGTTCAAGTCAAGAGCAGATATGACAAGGTAACCAGTAGAATGGTTGAGAACGAAAGGGTTAGCAGACCAATCGAAGTAAGGAACCGGTAGGGTGGTTGGTCGGTAATCCTACTTGGATTGACTTAAAGTGCCGAGCTAGCAGATAGTCGACATGGAGTTAACATGGCAAATCCGTGGCTGGATAAAGATAGAATGTACAACAATAGGGTTGTTGTAGGGTTGGACAACATTAGTGAAAGACCCACAAATCATGAACTTGCTACAGAGCGATTGCAGGGGTTTGAGGCTCGAGGTCTAGAAGAAAACTACGAGCTAGCTAAGAGATATTGAGAAGATCGAAGTGATGAAGGAAACAACCCAACAGATCTTTCATGACTAACCAAAGGATTTGCTGTCAAGGTAAAAAGCAAATCGATGGGAATGAAAGGTGTGATCAAGGAGATGCAAATATGGCGGAGATGTGCATCTAGATGTTAGAAAGATCAGATTGTGCAAGATCTGATTGGATTTGGTTTGCCTCAGGGATGGTGAGGAAACCCTAACCACCTAAACTTTGAATTATCTTTTGGCAGGAAATCTGGGCAATAAGTAAAAAGGCCAAAGAGACTATTTGTGCTGATGAAAAGGTGAATATTGCGTTGTTGCGAAGTGGAAGACTTTTGCAAGTAATAACAAGATCAGCCAAGTGCTTAATGAGCATTTAAGAAGAGAGGGAGAGCGAACCCGATTGAAGCCTTCAACCGGTTGGAGAGAAGAACCGGCATTTTTTACACTGATAGAGTGTGATACTGGTGATGTGCTAAAAGTGAGTGGTAGATCCAGTAGAGAAGCAACAGGTGTAGAGAAGGAAGAAGAGTGAGTCAGTAAAGGAGAGAAGGTACTTCACCAACAGAGTAAGGCATTTGATAAGGTTGTAGGATTCACTTGTAACATGATAACAACTTATGTATTTGAAGTTTGCATTGTGAACACTGAGTTATAGCTTGGTGCAGGGGTTGATGCTCCTTTGGGTTGTAGCCCATAAAACTAAAAGGGGTTGTAGCTCCTTGGGTTGGTGCCCTAAAGTTAGGGGTTGGTGCTCCATGGGTTGGTGCCCTAAAATTTGTAACTATGTTGTACTGTGAGGTTGGATTGGAGCAATAGTCTCCAGCAACATTGCTCACCGAGGTTTTTCCCATTTTGGGTTTTCCTCGTATATACTGGTGTTATGTGATGTCTTCTTGTGTGTGTGTGTATTTGAGTTAGTCTCATTACTAACCGGTAACTCTTCTTTGTGGTTGATTCACAAACTAGTGTCACCCACAAAGGAAAGCCAAAAGGAAATGTTTTGAGAACCATTGATTCACCCCCTCCCCCTCTCAATGGTGCATTGTGTCTAACAATTGGTATCAGAGCCTAGGTTCCCAGTTACAAGAGTGTTCTCCAACTTGGGTAGATTCCAGCCTAAGGACACAATGATCTATTCAAGATCTATCTCTTCTTCAGTATTTGATGGTTTAAATTTTTCCATTTGGATTTACTGAATGGAATTTTTCTTATTCGCTTTATGGTTTGATGTGTGGATGTCAGTAGTGGATGGTCTCCCCAGGAAGGCCAGTCTTCCTACTAGATGTGTAGAAGAAATAAGATACCAGTGCAATGAAGAAGTCATGAAGGCTATTTTTAGTGCGCTCACTGGTGATATCTCTTCACAGGTGGACAGGTGTAAAACAACAAAGAGCTTATGGGAAATATTGAAGAAGCTCTATGCAAATGAACCCTCAACAGTAGATCCTGCATTTGAAGGAAATATGAGAAATACATCTCATGTTTATCTGGATGATGAAGATAGGTCTTCCTATAGCCACAACAGTGAAGAAGGAGCTCAACTTTATGTGGGCCAAGAATCTGAAAGTGGCTGGGAAATCACCTCTCCTCAACAAGATGTGTTTGGGGATAATGATGAAGATGAAGCCAAAGTAGATCTTGAATGTGAACTAGTATGTGCACTAGATGAGCTACAAAGTGTTAGAAAAGATTTTAAAAATTACAAAGATTCGGTTCATAATGAATGCAACTGGTTGAGAATATGCCTTGAAGAATCAAATAAAAATATCTACATATTGATATCTCAACTTGAAGAGGCAAAAGGATTGACTGGTGAGTTGAAATCAGTCTTTGATGATAAGGAGAGAAGATGTGAGGATCTCCAACTAGTAGTAGAGACAAAGGACAAAGAGTGTCTGAAGCTGAGGGAACAGATGAAGAATCTCAGGAAAGATCTTGAGGTATATCAAAATGAGCTCAAGATAAGGATCTGGTACAATGGTAGCTCTAAGGCCTTGGATAAAATGCTAATCAAGCCAAAATATTCCAAGGATACTGAAGAATCAAGACGTGTTGTCGGTGAGTGCTCCACAAGCAAGAAGACCTCCTATAAAGATGCTCCAAGAAAGATGTTTGACCTAATGCCAACCGGTGAAAAAATGAAGAGGAGAACTGGTGCTGCATGGAGAAACAATGCAAATTTGAAAGGAAAAGAAAAGATGTGGGAAGACAGTATTACCGGTAGAATGAATAGGAGAAGACCTCCCACTAGTAGAAGACAAAGAAATAATGCTGACACCAAGCTAAGAAAAGAATGGCAAAAGAAGAGAACAGATGAAAGATCTGTAACAAATGGACAACCCCGGATCCATTTTCAGAGAAAGAAAAATGCAGATACCAAACCAGTAAGAATACCTCATGTTTGGCAGAATAATTTTGTAAGTAATAAGCCTCCTCTCTCCGATTATTGTTTTGGATGCAAAGGTTATGGCCATAGGGCAGAAGAATGTAGAATGAGGTCTAGGAATAAACAAAAAGTTCTTCCTATGAATAATAAATTAGATGACTATAGACCTTATGCATATGAGCATAATACATCTACGAGTAGAAGCATGCATACCCTCTCTCTCAGTATTGCTAGTAATGTATGTTATAACTGCAATAGACCTGGCCATAAAAGTTATGATTGTAGGAGGAAGAAATCATAGTCCTATGGAAAATGGTGGATCAATCATGCTTAGTATAAGAGAAACTACAGGGGATATGAGCAGAATAGACCATTGTGGAAAAAGTGGAGAAATGTTCGTGCACAATCAAGAAATTCAAGGAAACCGGAAACTAGCCAAAATGGTATGATCGGAAAAGTAAGAGCAAACCGGTATGTTAGAAAATTCCCCAAACATGAAGTTGGGATGGATGTTGCATGCTACTATAGCACCACTTCTAGCCATGGTGGAGAATCAAAAAGTGAAAGGACCCATCAGCAGAAGAAGGAAAGACCTGCTCCCAAGTTTGAAAATGGGAAGAAGAATGAAATGAAGCAGGTATGGAGGAAGAAGATCATGGATCGACACTATGCAGTCAAGGCATAGGTTATATCTCCTAAGGCCTAAAGGAGATATAGGATCTTAGGGGGAGAAACACACTTTGAAATAATCATTCAACCCCCTAAGAGAAGAAGGAAACATGGAAGAAAGTATTTTTTCTAGTATGTAAGGAGAAACAGTGTGTAGGTTCTATCTTGACTACACACCTACAGATCTGTGATGGATCACCACAACATGATTCAAGAGTAAAGGTTAACAATTGGTATCAAGTGTTAACCGGTATATGCAGGAAGTTACTATCATAAATACAAAATAGGCAATGTAAGACAATGAAGTTGGAAGTTCATTGTATTAGACTTGGTAGCTTGGAATGTGGAGTTCGTGTCTCAAGTGGTATTGGAGAATACCTAAATGACATATGATTGGCCTGATTATTGATCATGCAACCATGCATGCTTTTGGGCTAACCAAGTTTTGATTCTTGGTATGATGATGACATTGTCTGGTATTGTGTAAGACCAGGATCATGTTATAAGTTGTGTTGTATAAAATGGAGTTGAAGGATCATTAGATGATCACATATACATAGCTCAACCAGTATATGGTGAAGAATGGAATTCTGGTATTGTACCTAACCGGAAATGAGGACCTAAGATGTATGACTCAGGGGGAGTTTAAGTGCTTGTGATGAAGAGCTGGCTTGCTTGAATTGGTAAGAATGTTGACTGCCCAAACTAAAGGAGATGGAATTTGCAAAGATGTTGTAGGTTGACCGGTAGGAGAGAAATATTCACTGACACATCAAAAATTGGTATCAGTCTTTCTTGACTCCAGACCCGCATACTCAATTGGTGTCAGTTGATGATTAAGTTTCCCATCTCAAGTGTTGTGACTTGAGAAGATGTAACAATCGGTGATAAGATAACTAGTGGCATCAAAGGAGGTGTTACATCCAATGAAGACAAAGAGGGAGAAAGTATTCTGTTAGTGACTGACACATACAAAGAATAATAATAGCCTAATAATGCCCTTTTTCATTGTGTCAAAGGGGGAGAAGAATTTTGTAGTATGTCAGATACTACATGTGTTGACATCAATGCCAAAGGAGGAGTTTCTTGGCATTGTCTTGTCATTGATGTCAATTGGTATGAGATGACCATCGATAGATGAAATTTTTGTGCAACACTGATATGAAGGAGTATAGTATGTGATAGCTTAGATATCACCTTATGTTGCTAAACACTAGTAAAGGTAAAGAATTTGATCACAGAGGTCATTAGTACACAAGTTAGCACCTGACTTGTGTGATGAGATAGAAAGGTGTTTGAGTATTTGTTTGTGATGAAGAGGTAGAGTGTTATCTGAATCACATCAACACTCGAAGAGAAGAATGAACTGGTATTCTAAGAGGTTGCAGAACAACAAGACTCCCACTGGATGAAGAAGCAGACATCATGCGAAGCATTGACTGACAGTAAATGTGCTCACATTAGATAACATGAAGAACATTGCGGGATGCAGAAGACAAAGTGTTACTTCATCTAGCAAGTGGAGCTTATCTCCTATTATGCATTGAGTGCACCATAGTTTGTAAAGATAAGTATAGAGGAAGTGTGAAGTGTTTGTCACCTTGACAAACTGGTTGTGATATGGTCAAAGATAATCAGGGAAAAGGGAAGGCTGAGTAGATGCAAACAGAGGAATCTGACCTGTCTGAAAGAAAATGGAGCCTTGAGAAAGAATGATGACATGGTGTCATCAAGAGTGGTAACTGGTATGTAAGTCTACTAGTTATATAAAGCAAGGTGTAGATGTAGAAGACCTCCCCATTGTGGGAATGAGCATACTTAGGACTTATAAGTCTAGAGATGGATTTGAGTGTGTCCATCGACTGTTCAAGTCAAGAGCAGATATGACAAGGTAACCGATAGAATGGTTGAGACTGGAAGGGTTAGTAAACCAGCTGAAGTAAGGAATTGGTAGGGTGGTTGTTCGGTAATCCTACTTGGGCCGACTTGAATTGCCAAGCTAGAAAATAGTCAACATGGAAAACCTGCGGCTGGATAAAGATAGAATGTACAACGATAGGGTTGTTGTAGGGTTGGTCAGCTTTAATGAAAGACCCCACAAATCACAAACTTGCTACAGAGCGATTGCAGGGGTTTGAGGCTCAAGGTCTGGAAGACAACTACGAGCTAGCTAAGAGATATTAAGAAGAACAAGGTGATGAAGGAAACAACCCGACAGATCTTTCATGACTAACCAAAGGATTTGCTGTGAAGGTAAAAAGAAAATCATCAGGAATGAAAGGCATGATCGAGGAGATGGTACTATGGCAGAGATGTGCATCTAGATGTCAGAAAAATCAGATCATGCATGATCTGATTGGATTTGGTTTGCCTCGAGGATGGTGAGGAAACCCTAACCGCCTGAACCTTGAATTAGCTTTTGGCAGGAAATCTGGGCTATAAGTAAAAAGGCCAAAGAGATTGTTTGTGCTACTGAAAAGGTGAATATTGTATTGTTGTGAAGTGGAAGACTTCTGCAAGTAAGAACAAGATCAGCCGAGTGCTTGATGAGCATCTAAGAAGAGAGGGAGAGTGAACTGGGTTGAAGCCTTCAACTGGTTGGAGAGAAGAACCGATAGTTTTTACACCGATAGAGTGTGATATCGGTGATGTGCTGAAAGTGAGTTGTAGATCCAAGAGAGAAGCAATAGGTGTAGAGAAGGATGAAGAGTGAGTCAGTAAAGGAGAGAAGGTACTTCACCAACAGAGTAAAGGTTGCAGGATTCACTTGTAACATGATAACAACTTATGTATTTGAAGTTTGCATTGTGAACACTAAGTTGTAGCTCGGTGCAGGGGTTGATGCTCCTTTGGGTTGTAGCCCATAAAACTAATAGGGGTTGTAGCTCCTTGGGTTGGTGCCCTAAAGTCAGGGGTTGGTGCTCCTTGGGTTGGTGCCCTAAACTTTGTAACTGTGTTTTATTGTGAGGTTGGATTGGAGCAGTAGTCTCCAGCAACATTGCTTACCGAGGTTTTTTCCATCTTGGGTTTTCCTCATATATACTGGTGTTATGTGATGTCTCTTTGTGTGTGTGTGTGTATTTGAGTTAGTCTCATTACTAACTGGTAAGTTTTCTTTGTGCTTGATTCACAAACCGGTGTCACCCACCAAAGAAAGCCAAAAGGAAAAGTTTTGAGAACCACTGATTCACCCCCTCCCCCTCTCAGTGGTGCATTGTGTCTAACACTTACCTAGGTTTCCAAGGCCTTCCCAATGCTATCCTAGATTACTACCACTGGGCAAGGTAGAGGAGCCACCAAAACTTTTCTTATCTTATTAACATGAGCTATTCTACCAAAATCCAAAGAATTATTAGTTAAGTTATCATTTGATTACAAAGTAAAAACTCCCAATGAGATATTCTAGTGATCTAGACTTCGGGTAACTTGGTTGTCTACTCCACACAATCCTAGTCACTCACTTGGAAGTCCACTCCCCCTAACATGCAACGATACCTTAGCGTGACAATGTAATATCATTTGACATAAAATATCACAACATGACCAAGGTTTCCAAAAAAATCAATAATCACAAATAATCCAAATTCATTCGATAAACTAGTCCTAAGAAAACTTAGGAACTCTTAACCCAGAATGACAAATATAGAAATGGAAATCAACTCAAAAATATTGAAATAATCAAAACGGAGGCGATAGAGAAGTCTGGCGCTTTCATCAAGAAGAGTAGCGCATATAACATGTGAATTAGCGCATATGAATAACATAGTAGCACATATAACACGTGAATTAGTGCACACAAATAACACAATAGCACAAATAACACTCACATTAGCAGAGACAAAATCTAGAAAATTCAACAAGAAAAAATAAAATACTGAGGCTAAATAAAGTGTCAAAATTGAAACCAAAAGAAACGCCCAACCAAATAGAAGGCAAGGAACCAAAATGCACACAAAGTGAAGTTGATTCAAGAGGTAAATCACAGTTTAAGGATAAAGCCTCCCTGTAGCTACATACGTAGAATTATAGGAATAAAAATCATGAAATCGCCAGAATGACAATTGCATAAACAAAGTAACAAATAAACAAGCATTCTAGACCATCATGAACACATAGGGATCTACAACTAGGATACAAATTTCTAAAGTAATCATAGAGAAATAGAATGCCATTCACGATAGGGAAGAAACCACATAATAAAACTATATAAATACTTCCCCAAAAACTATATAATATAACCATATATACAAAACTACATTAATTTATTTCCAAAACCTCAAACCAAGAGACTTCTCGAATACAATCTTTTAGGAAAACATAGTGCATACACTCCTTTGAAAATTGAATATAAGAATCATAGGGATAATATCTCCAACTTGGAAGTATAGAAGTTATGGCCAAATAAAAATGAAGAAGAGAAATCCAAATTCCAGCCAAATCCAACAAAACTCGAAGAAAATCCAAAATCCAATTCTTCAGACGAACAATAATCTCTCTTGGAAGCTAATTAACCTCGCAGAATTTCTAGAAAACCAATTAAATAGAAAATCATGGCCAAACTATAGAATAATATCGACCAATATAGGTAATCCATTAAAAATATATTTCATACCTACCATACCATAAATCAAGGCAAAATAGTATAAAATATTATATTTTAAACTAACCAAGCTCACAGCCAATAGTAAAATAGGGTAGGTAAATTTAACAATTATTTAATCAACCCAAGAGGGTAAAAAGGAAATAAAATAATATAATCAACCCACATGAGCTTCACTTAATGAACCTGGGTTATAGCACATGTGTTCATGGCATACTAAAGAACCCCCCTATTTTCAAAATTTATTGCCCTAAACTCCTTTTTTGTCACTCCCTCCCAATACACGGGCTAAGTTAAAAGCCCCCCTATTTTCACCAAATATTGCTTTTTTTCATAGCCTGAATTAAAAACCCACCTATTTTCACCAATAGGCAATATATTGTGATGAATAATGATGAACAACAGATACCCCAACAGGTACTGAGAGGGGGGGTGAATCAGTATAGATAAAAACTCTCAACAACTTATCTAGCTAAAGCAATACCAACTAGTTATCACCATTACTAAACTTAACCATGGCAATACCAGTTGTAAAGCGGAAAATCGCGATCGAACCCTAGTTGCTCTCCCCTCTTCCAACTCCAAGGAGAGAGAAGGGATGGGTCTCTAGGGTTGATGGTTTTCACTTAAGGGAGAGACTTTACATTCAAAAGAGGGGTTGAAACCCACAAGATCCAATCCTACACAAGGCAAGATTGGATGCTAAATGAGTTTCAAGGGTTGTGATAGCAAGGCTACCCTCTTTTGTAAAGAATGTTGATAGAAGAATTAAGCTAGGAATGCATAGAAAGTGAGAAAGATTCGCTTATAAACTGAGATAGGGATATAGGATGAAGCTACGGACCTGGAATTAGTAGTAAAATGTCGATACGGCACTGTCCTGCAAATTTGAGCAAAAGTTGTCGGGACGATGGCGCCCGACACCACGGTCCTCCGAAAAATTTACGAAACGAAGGGGGATCTATTCGTCTCTGCACAAGGATTCCAGATCTTCAATTTCAGCCGCATACCTACAACCTACACATAGAAAAGCGAAGATGATTGGGGGGTTAGGGATTAGGGGTTTGCCTTTAGGTCACACCCCGGTTTTGGAATTAACCAAGAAATGAGAAATGTTGTAAATGTAAATGTAAAACAAGTACTAATACCTTGTTGTAAGGATGTTTGTATCCTTATATGTGAAGGTATAGATGTTTTTGTTTGTTGTATGTTGTATGTTGTAGTATGTGATCTCCTCTTCAATGGTTGAATCCTTGTCTTGAATGCAACACTTAGCCTTGAATGGAGACTTAGAAGGAATGCTTGAATGCTTGAATGCTTGAATGTTTGAGTATAGTTTCCACGCCTTGTACACATATGTCCTTCTTTACCCAAATGGGAGAGGCAAATGTAGTTTATATACTTGCCAATTAGGGTTAATAGACTGATTTTCCCGACCTTAGGCCGACCAGGAAAGTTTATTTTCCAAATTGCAAACAAAAGGACCCGAAGCCCCATAGGAAACTGGGCCCAAAATAGGGCCAGGGACCAGGGCGCTGGGCGCCATGGTCCTGGGGGACCAGGGCGCTGGGCGCCATGGTCCTGGGGGACCAGGGCACTGGGCACCCTGGTCCTGAAGGACCAGGGTGCTGGGCGCTCTAGTCCCACCTCCCGGGACAGCAGGGTGCAAAGGAGGTTCAGGCCAGGGTGCAAGAAAATGCAGTTTTCAATGTCATAATCAGGTTTCGGGGTCTCCATTCAGGTTGCGTGTTGCGTCACCATTGTGAAGACCGAAATGCAGTCGAAAGTGCAAGTGTCGCAATTTTAGGACGCTACATTTAGCCCCCACTTTAGCGGGAGTATAGGCATATGCTCATACTTCCAGTAAAGTACAAGGAAACAACATTGAAAGACTTTCACCACGTCAAGGAGGCAAGATACACCAAGCCCCCAGTGGACTAAGGATCTTACGACTTCGATTGACAAAGTAAAAGGGAAGATCACAAGGGAGAACCATGACTGTCAGTAGCAAGGTTCCCTCACTATGAGTCATGCAAGAAAGATATCAAAAATTTTCAAGGCAAAGCTAAATTTGTCAAGAAATTTTCAAGTATCTTGAAAAGATATGAACGGGATGTATGCCCCCCTACGTTAAAGCGATCCCACATGCCTCACCGGGGGTGATTGCTTTAAGGTAGTGATACATATAAGAATGAGAAGGGAAAGGAGCACGTTATCACAAGGATTTAGCCCCCAAGTGTGAGATAAGCCCAAGGATAATAGACACAAAACACAAAGCACAAGGTGACTTCGCTTTCCTCGGGGTCAGTATGTTGTATGATAATTCATGTATATCATATGTATGTATGCATAATTGTTCTTCATTCCCCAATCAAGGAAGGTCACCTAGAAGAAGGGAACACATGTGTCTTTTGAGTCAACATGAGAGAGATCGAGAGATCTCAATGCTTTGCATCGTCCTCAAGTAGACAACACTAAGGACAACAAATAGAAGAATGAGAGTAACATATAGAAGAAGTAACAAAAGAGAGGAGGAGAGAATCTGCTATGCTAATGAAACTAGTCTAGCACGTCATCTACCCCCCGATCTTGCTGATCAATGTTTCGGGAAGGTAGGAAACATGCTAGAGGAGGAACATCCAACACAGCAGATGGAGCTATCACAAGATCCAAACAAGGGCTATGTTCATATCCCAAGCCACGGTGTTCTTGTCTAGGAGCTAGGATAAGTGCTTTAGAAAATTCGTTAGATAAATGGTTATCAATATCAACAAGTTCATATTCATTATCAGAATGAACAGGAGAAGTAGCATTTTCATCGTGAATAACATTTTCATCTATATCATCATCAAGATTTATAAAAATAGGATCTTTAACTCGCACAGGATCAAAACCATCATGCATCTTATGTTTAGGAGATTTCGGCTCAATCGTCGGTTGAGGAGAAAATGGAATAATGCTTGTTGAAGGTGTTTTTGGGGATTGCAAAGTTTGAGAGACAGCTGCCTGAGCTCTAAGACGACGCTTTCATTGGCATTCACGTGCCGAATGATTTCGTCTAGTCTTAGTAGGAAGTTGCGAAGAGTGAGGAGGAGGAATGTTCTCATCCTTATCACTTGGGTGTTTAGGTTGTGGTCTCTTAGGCTGGATAATAGGAGAAGAGGAAGGTCTCTTCTCTCTATAAAAGGAAGGAGGAGGAACTGCTCCATATATGGGAGGAATATTTGGTTTAGGAAGGAGACCAAGTCCATCATGACGAGGAGGTATAGGTCTACTTTTAGGAAGTTTATCAGACATAGACATAGTCACATCCATAGGGATGGGTTGGGAATCTTCTTGAGGAAAGACATTAGTTTTATCTTTCAAAGGAAGAACTTCCTTCTCAAGAATGATAGGAATGTCAAGTTTGGGTGTTCTAGGTTCACTTAGAGATAGGATCATATCTTTTTTCCACTTTTGATAAGATTTGAAAAGATGATCACTTCGCGGAGGAAGAGATTTGAATTGTTTAGGCCAAAAGTAATCAATAGGAACACTAGAGGTTCTTTTAGCTGGTTTAAAGAGACTATGATTGACAGTAACAACTTCACCATTATGAGGAAATTTCAAGCACTTGTGAATAGGAGAAGTAATAGCTTTCATGGAAGATAGCCAAGGATAGCCAAGCTTCACACAAAATTGTTCGGATGATGGAATAATAGCAAAGTCCACATCAAGGGATTTGTTATGGACCTCAATAGGTAATGTAATAGAACCAATTGCAGGAGAAGAAAGTGCATCAAATAGTTTCACAACCACATTTGTTTCATCATAGATCACTTGATTCAATTGCAAAGTAAAAAGAAATTCTTCAGTAATGACATTAACCATACAAGAAGGATCAATAAGCACTCCACGGCAAGGTGTATTCTTGACTTTTGCAACTATATATAAAGGACCATCAGGTGCCCTGATAGTTTCACTGGAATCAAATGTGATGGAAGGTTCTTTAGGGATTTTCTGCTGCTCTACAAAGTTAATCACATTCGGAGCCATAGACACAAGATCATCAGGTGAGACAGAGGAATCAGTAGTATCAATCGCATTAGAGGTATGAGAAGGCAATGGATCAGTAAAAATCTAAAGATTTTGGTTAGGGGGATCTACAGATGTATTGCCTTTATCATTCACTCCAGAAATAGAGATAGTATTATTATCAATCAAATCTTGAATTTTACCCTTTAAAGAAAAACACTTTTCAGTATCATGCCTAGGCTGACGATGAAATTGACAAAAAGATTTGTTATCAAAATAAGGTGAAGTAATCTTTGCAGGATCAATTTGCCTTATAGGAGGAAGAGTAAGCACATTTTGTTCCAATAACTTATTCATAATACTATGCAATGATTCATTCAAAGGAGTATACTTTCTTTCTTTCTTGAAAAACTTAGAAATAGGAGGCACACCTGATGCTGCATTCACATTGTTGTTGATGATGTTTTCATTGAACTTAATGGAATCTCTTTTTGGTTTAAACTTCCCAAATGGTTGTTGACTACTATCACCCTTATCACTCAGAGCCATAGGATGTGATTGTTCCATTTGACTCACAGTCAGTTGATAATTGTGAAGAGTTGCGCACAACTGTTGGAAAGAAGTAAACTCAGAAAACAAGAGTTTTTCTCTAATGTCTTTTTGTAAATTAGAAATAAAGATTCTTTGAATGTCATTGTCAGGTACTGGAAAAGAAATTTGAGCATACAAATGCTTATATCTACCAATGAAATAAGTCACTTTTTCTTTAACACCTTGTTTACAATGCATTAAATCAATCAAAGTAACTTTAGGACTTATATTGTTTTGAAATTGTTGAATGAAAGCATTTGCAAGTTGTTCGAAAGAAGTAATAGAATAGGAAGGCAACAAGCAATACCATTGTAGGGCTTTGTCTCTTAATGTTCTAGTAAACAATTTTGCAAGCAACCTTCGGTCATAAGAAAAATCAGTACATATTGTTTGAAAGGTCTTAACATGTGTTAGAGGATCACCCTTACCATTATAAAGCTCCAAATGCGGAATTTCAACATGTTTAGGGGGGATAGCTCAAACAATGTCAAGAGAAAGTGGACTCGCAACATCAAATGTGGGCACACTAAACTTAGATTGATTCATAGAGGCAATTTGTTGCTGTAAAGAAGAGACAGTTTGTGCAAGATTGTTAATGGTCGCTTCAGTCAAAGAGTTCATATTAGACGTGTTAGATTTTGATGGAGGTGTTATGTTATTGAAAGAAGGTAGAGAGTAAGGTGGTGGGACACTATGATAGTTAGTCATAGGAGATGATTGGAAAGGAGGAACACTACAAGGAGGAATGGAGGGGTTAAATGAATTGCCCCCTTGCGTCATGTTCATTTGTGGAGATATAAGAGGAACACTCACTGAAGGAACGAATGAAGAAGTTGGATTGAATGAAGGAAGAGGGTTGATTGAAGAAGAGGGATTGCCCCCATGACTGGTGATCATAGGAGGAATGTCTTGTGTTGAAGTAGTCATTATGTTTGATGTAAAAGTAGGTATACTAGCAATAGGAGTCGTCAAAGGAATAGAATGATTGTCTTGAGTAGGAGGTTGTGTATAACCTAAGGTTTTGGCACAACTTTTCATAGGCATCACATTTGAATCCACAATGTGTGCAATACCACGCAAAATATCAATTCCATTCTTATCACTTTGAAGCATACATTTTAGACCCTCAATTAAAGGAAGAGCTTGACTATCAGGGTATTCTTGAGACATCCACTGTCGAAAATCGTCAAATTGGTTATCCAATTTTGAAAGTTGTTCTACAGAAACCTCATGGAGAGCTTCTTCATCATTAAGAGGATTAGAGGAATTACCCATGTCCTCGTTAAAAAGACCATTCAAATTAGGTTCCATCTCCTCAGTAATTAAACCTTGGAAGGACTTAATTCTAAGGCTTCGTCTAACGGGAATAGTGTAAGTAGGGCTTATTGTTGTAAAACTCATGCACTAAAGAGAGAGAGAAGATTTTGAATTTTAGAGGTAGCAAATTTTAGTAAAGCCAGCCAATCTTCCAGATTTAAGCTGTTAAATACAATCAGGACAATCTCCCGAAATTTCGGAAAAAATGTCCGGGATCATGGCGCTTGGGGTGCACACGGTCCTCGCAACTTTTTTCGAAATTTGCAGGGATGAAAGTTATGATGATTTTATAGCTAACCTGAAAAAATTGAGTGATTTTATGATCTGTAGATAGGCCAAATTAAAGTTGCAATCTCAAAATTGAACCCTACCAAGATTGTCGAAAAATGCAAAATTTGAATTTTGAAAAAGAGAGGGAAACTGAAATTTTGAATTTTATGATTTTAGAGGGAATACCAACAACAATGCAAGTTTTGAAATTTGAAAATTGACTCAATTTCACGTAAAATTCAATTTTGAAAGCGGAAATCAAAGTTGTTGTAATTAAGCACTTAATTTCAAAAGTCACAAATTGCAAAAATTTGGATAAATCACTGAAATTTCGAATGAATGATAACACACTTATCAGATTTAGGACTATAAGAAACACAATTTTGACACAAATTTCAATTTCAACAATTTTTGAATGATTAAAAGCCTCAATCCAAGCAATCGCTAGATCAACTTTGACTGTAATTTTGAAGGTGTTAAAATTGATAAAATCAACCAAAATTCTGGATTTTAGCAGAAAAATACAGTAAGATCTAGCTCCCGAAATTTTGGAAAAAATGTTGGGGACGATGGCGCTCGGGGTGCACACGGTCCTCGCAACTTTTTTCCAAATTTTCAGGGATGAAAGATATTGTGATTTTATTGCGGAATCCAAAGTTACAGCTGATTTGGAAATGTTTTGATCAGTGAAATTGTCGGACAAAGGTTGAATCAAGAGGGTTTCAAAAATTAGGGTTTTGACACTTAACCACTTAATTTTCAAAATTGATGCACAAATATGAATTGATAATTTGTAATAGAAGGGCAGATCTGAAACAAGCATCAACAATTAAACATTTCACAAGTTTAATTACTTAAAAAGAAAATTTAGGGTTTTTATGCAATTAACCTCTAAAATTTTGCAAAAGATCAAATATGGAAATGTAATCAAGGAATCCAATTTTTAGATCTAACTATGAATAATCAGAAAGGATGTTCACGTTGGGTTCACCAAAATGTAAAGCGGAAAATCGCGATCGAACCCTAGTTGCTCTCCCCTCTTCCAACTCCAAGGAGAGAGAAGGGATGGGTCTCTAGGGTTGATGGTTTTCACTTAAGGGAGAGACTTTACATTCAAAAGAGGGGTTGAAACCCACAAGATCCAATCTCACACAAGGCAAGATTGGATGCTAAATGAGTTTCAAGGGTTGTGATAGCAAGGCTACCCTCTTTTGTAAAGAATGTTGATAGAAGAATTAAGCTAGGAATGCATAGAAAGTGAGAAAGATTCGCTTATAAACTGAGATAGGGATATAGGATGAAGCTGCGGACCTGGAATTAGCATTAAAATGTCGATACGGAACTGTCCTGCAAATTTGAGAAAAAGTTGTCAGGACGATGGCGCCCGGCGCCACGGTCCTCCAAAAAATCCACGAAATGAAGGGGGATTTGTTCGTCTCTGCACAAGGATTCCAGATCTTCAATTTCAGCCGCGTACCTACAACCTACACACAGAAAAGCGAAGACGATTGGGGGGTTAGGGATTAGGGGTTTGCCTTTAGGTCAAACCCCGATTTTTGAATTAACCAAGAAATGAGAAATGCTATAAATGTAAATGTAAAACAAGTACTAATACCTTGTTGTAAGGATGTTTGTATCCTTATATGCGAAGGTATAGATGTTGTTGTTTGTTGTATGTTGTATGTTGTAGTATGTGATCTCCTCTTCAATGGTTGAATCCTTGTCTTGAATGCAACACTTAGCCTTGAATGGAGACTTAGAAGGAATGCTTGAATGCTTGAATGTTTGAGTATAGTTTCCACGCCTTGTACACATATGTCCTTCTTTACCCAAATGGGAGAGGCAAATGTAGTTTATATACTTGCCAATTAGGGTTAATAGACTGATTTTCCCGACCTTAGGCCGACCAGGAAAGTTTATTTTCCAAATTGCAAACAAAAGGACCCGAAGCCCCATAGGAAACCGTGCCCAAAATAGGGCCAGGGACCAGGGCGCTGGGCGCTCTGGTCCCACCTCCCAGGACAGCAGGGTGCAAAAGAGGTTCAGGCCAGGGTGCAAGAAAATGCAGTTTTCAGTGTCATAATCAGGTTTCAGGGTCTCCATTTAGGTTGCGTGTTGCGTCGCCATTGTGAAGACCGAAATGCAGTCGAAATTGCAAGTGTCACAATTTTAGGATGCTACACTAGTTAAACACAGTAAGACACTAGACACCATAAACTAATAAGTCTAAATACATCAAATACGATCAATGTACAACATCAACTTTCACCCATAAACATATGCATATGTTATGCTAGTAATACCATAACCTATTAATGCATGCATGATCTTTCAACCAAATACTTCGTAAACATCACATGAAAAATGCATAACACATGACACACAAATTTTTCACATGGAAACCCAAATGGGAAAAACCACGGTGGGAATGAATACCCACAAGCTTGTTTTGAACTCTTTTGAAGCTCGCCCTATTAGGAGCCTAGTCTGGTTAAAGACTTTACAATAAGGTTCTGTTAGGAACCAATCCTATTAGAGATCACCTGATTAAGAGATGGTTATATACCTCATTAAAGGTTGAAACCCTATTAAAGATTACCTCGCTAGAGGATTTAAAGAACTCAATGATCTTGAGTCACCTGGTTACAAGTTTTACAGTAAGCCTATTAAAGCTACTTGGTAAAGGGATTTTCTAATTGTTGCAATGGTTAGAAGACAACAGGTAAAACTATGATTTGATAACAACACTACATGCCAAGGCAGATCCTTTTCTTATCCTCTACTCTGCAATCACACTTTGTAGTTTCCTCTTTACTGGTATGGCAAGTATCAAGTATCTCTTCACTCAGATACACACACAATGTTTTCCAACAACTTTTCAATACAAACATCATCGACCTTATAGGTAACAGAAAGGTCAGTGGCATAAACCCTAAACCCTAAACATCTTAGGTTTACCACATAGGTGGTCTCATCTTGACTGTCCAAACATATTGCATAGAGCTTTTACAATTTCAAACAGATCACAAGTCAATCTGCATCATTCATTCATCACCTCTCATGGGAATCAGTAACCCATCTCATTTTCTTCTTATGCTGCTAAGAAGAAGAGTCATTCCCGAGGTAGACTTCAAACATGGTCGATCTTCTCATGCCTCAATCCTTTATGCTCTCAAAGCTGATGTGGCACCTCGATCACAGAGTATCATCAGTTCATCACACAAGCTGGATCGACAAGTCAATAACCATAGAGCTGAGACTACCAACCGGTAATCGCACTTAGTGAAACCCTGACACTGGTTCACTGAATCTCCTCATACCTCTTCATACCAGTTCAATTGAACTTATTGACATCAATGACAACAAACATTATCATCATATCAACATACCGGTTCATCATATGCCAATAATATCCAACAATCTCCCCTTTGGAATTGATGGTAATACTCAATGTAATATTACAATTAGAAACATCACAAAGCAGTGTGTCTTTATCATCAGATATCTTCCATATCTTCTCTCCATACATATGTCATATCTATATCTTCCATATCTTCTCCCCCTTTGACAACAATGCTAAAGTGGAGGCATAAGGTTCCAAAATCTACTATGCTGCTCCCCTTGAAAAGTAGCATCCTTCAACACATCAATCCTAAAGGATTTGTCATTTGCAGTACTTGACTAATGCAGAGAACATATCTTTTAGTTGACTTCATGAAGGGGCAGAACCCCTAATTCACCTCTCAAATAGGTAAATGTAGTCTTTGGTAAGGGCTTAGTGAATATATCTGCTAACTGCTCCTTACTCGAAACATGTTGTAATACGACCTCCTTATTCTGAACTCTCTCTCAAGAAATGATATTTAAGCTCAATGTTCTTAGTTCTAGGATGCAATACCAGATTCTTGGAAATATTTATTACACTTGTGTTGTCACAAAATATGTTCACCGGTTCAGATATAGGTACCTTAAAACCTTACAATACATGCTTCATCCAAATTGTTTGAGTGCAGTTCATAAATGCTACTAAATATTCTGCTTTAGCTGTAGATTGAGAAGTACAACTCTGCTTCTTACTTGTCCATGATACTAATTTTCCATCGAGAAAGAACGCTCCACTGGTTGTGCTCTTCCGGTCGTCAATATTGCCTCCCTAATCGGCATCAGTATATACCTTGAGAGTATAGTCACCATTATATGGATACCACAATCCATAATAAATTGTTCCTTTCAGATATCTAAGAATCCTTTTGACAGCTACCAAGTGGGATTCTCTTGGACATTTCTAAAAATGAGCAACTATACCCACTACATGAGCAATATCCGATCTGTTGTGCACCATATAGTGCAGCTTACCGATCAATGACCGATACTCCTTTTCATTCACCAGAGCTGAATCATCTTCCTTAGTCAATTTACAGCCAGTCACCATCAGTGTACCAACCAGTTTGCTTTCCTCCATACCCAAAGTCTTCAATACCTCTTTGACATACTTGGACTGGGTAATAAAGACACCCTCTTTCATTTGCTGAATCTGTAACCCAATGAAGAACTTTATTTCTCCCATCAGAGACATCTCAAACTCTTTCTTCATTTCATCTACAAACGCATGACTCATTCTATCATCTCCTCCAAAGATTATGTCATCCACAAACACTTCACAAATCAGAATTTGATCACCTTCTGATTTCAATAGATGTTGCTATCTTCATTTGTTCTTTGAAATCCAATCTTCATAAGATGAGAGTGTAGTCTTTCATACCATGCCCTAGGTGCTTGTTTTAGTTCATACAGGGCTTTGTGTAATACACACACCATGTCACTGTTTCCTGATAAGGCAAACCCTTCTGGTTGCTCTATATACACTTCCTCTTCTAGGATTCCATTCAAAAAAGTAGACTTCACGTCCATCTGATTAACCTTAAATCCCTTAAATGCTGCAAATGCAAGTAGCATTCAAACACCTTCTAATCTAGCCACAAGAGAAAAAGTTTCTCCATAGTCTTCTCCTTCCTCCTGAGCATATCCCTTGCATACAAGCTTGGCCTTATTTCTGACAACTATGCCTTCTTCATTCAACTTAATTCTGAAGACCCATTTGGTACCTATTGTTGGTATTTTGGTATGGTTTTGTCATTGATGTCAACACCTACTAAAACTCTAGCACTTTGGAGATCCAATAACTTTCACCAGCAAGCAAGTGACTTTTGCACAGTCATCGGTATATGGTACACCAGAAGGATATAATGATCACCAGCACTTGGAATGGCATGGAAAACACTTGGTAATGTCGAAAACATCATTTTGACATCTTGTTTTGGAGAATTGGTTATTGGTATATTCACATTTGCATATTTGCTATTACCGGCAAATAAGTCCAGGGTATACACTAGCAGGTTTATCTTTTCCAGATCAGCATGGCACGCTTTAGAGATGATTAATTATTGTTATAAATAGATTAAGTCAACATGTTCATTCGGTTATTGCATCAGATATTGTTTTGTTTGTAAAATGCTTTTATTGTAAATATCTTGTAGAGCCGACCTACTAAAATTGGTCTTAGGTTATGGTATAAATGTAAGATCTTATTTGTAACATCAAATGAGGAATGCAAAAAAGGATTGTGTGAAGGTATATGCGAGAATAAGAACAGCTATACACGCAGACATCATTTGAAGATTGAAGGAAGGTTTTTGTGAAGACAATCAGAACTACACCAATACTGAATCTAGCATATGAAGATGCTATTTTGTGTAGTACATTATTATTGGATTTAACCATCCAATTGTAGTCAGTGTGACTCCCATCTTGTGATTGGGTAGTGAGCTCTAGGTGTTTGGCCTTTCTGCATGTGCAGACCCCATTTATGTACACTTACTATCTGCAGTAGTATCACCTGATTGTGGGTAAGGTTTCCAACCGTGGTTTTTCCCCTTACAGGGTTTCCACGTACAAATATTGGTGTTATGTGTTGTGGATGACTTTGTCTTTATGTTTCATGCACTAATCCTTATCGGTATAGCAATTAACTATTAAATCTGTCTACCAGTATATTGAACTGGTTTACCAGTATTAAGCATTAAGTTGGTTAAGTTATTTTTGGTTTGAATTCATTTGAAAACTGATTCACCCCCCCCCTCTCAGTTGTCTCTGGGACCTAACAATTGGTATCAAAGCCAAGTCCTCTTTTTTGCAGAAGTTTAACAGCTTGAGGAGATCCAATGTCTACTAACTATTTTAGGAAGGACAGTCCTAAACTTGATGGAACCAATTATAGCATATGGAAGATCAAAATGGGGACACATATAAATTGCATTGGAAAGGACATCTGGGATGTTACAAAGAATGGTTATACTGCTCCTACTCCTGGTTAGCCTAATCCACCTACCTTGGGAAAAGATGAAGAAAATGATTGCAAAGCAAGAGAAGCACTTTTGAGAGCATTATTATATCAACAAATCATGGGACTATCAGATAGGTCTATTGCTAAAGCTATTTGGGATCATTTGGAAACACTGAATGAAGGAGATTCCACAGTCAAAATTGAAAAACTTGAAAGCTTCCGGGTCAGGTATGAACATCTAAAAAATGGAAGAAGATGAAAGGATTTCTTCTTCTATGGAATGAGTAAATGAGATTGTTTTGGGTATTAAATGTTGTGGAGGAACCTTAAGTGAGGATGAAATTATTTCAAAAGTTTTAAGAGGATTGCCACCGGCATATAAAATGAAAGTCACTGCTATAAATGAGTTAAGAAAAATGCCTAATACATCAGTAACTAGGGATACATTGATTGGGAAACTTTCATCTTTTGAAATTGAAGAATTTGGTCATGTTGCTATGATAAAGACAGATTTGGCCTCTAAAGCATCAACATCATCTACTCCATCATTTGACAAATCTGATTGGAAAGCCTTTTATGCAAGAGAACTTGAAGAAAGTAGGAAAGAGAATGAAGAACTCGAAGAACTTGAAGCACTATTTGCAATAAAAATGCCTAAAGGTCCAATTGGAAGTAAGTATGAAGGTAAAGCACCCTTTAAATGTTTTAACTGTAATAAGATTGGTCATATGGCTTCAAGATGCCCTGATAGACATGCTAGACTAAGAGAAGAAGCTAGAAGAACATACAAGCCTAACCCTGAATATCGGAGATACAAATTTAAGAAGAATAAAGACAAATCTTGTTAAATTGTTGATGAAGGTGTGACTAATGATTCTAATGAGGATCCGATAGACAATCGATGGGTTTTTGTTGCTATAACAGAAGATCAACCAGCACCTACTACTTAACCAGTAGAACAGGCCTTGACAACTAAAGTTGAAGTAAAGGAAGAATGGATCATTGATTTAGGATGCTCACATCATATGATAGGAGACAAAAGTAAATTCTTGAACTTTTAGGAATACAATGGAAGCTTAGTGAGATTTGGAGATGAAAAAGCTTGTTTGATCAAAGGTAAGGGTACAATATCTCTTGATGGTAAGCATAACATTGACAATGTCTACTATGTTGAAGGATTAAAGCATAATATTTTGAGTGTTGGTCAATTAGTTGAGAAAGGATTTCAGTTACAATTCAAAAATGGAAAATGCAAAATCATGAATAGAACTGGTTTAGAAATTGCAACCGGTAATCAAACTAGAGGTAATATCTTTCATCTGAATAACAATGAAAAGACATGCTTGATTGCTCATATTGATGAAAGTTGGCTATGGCATAAGAGACTCTGTCATGTAAACTTTGATTGCATGGTGAAGATGAGTACTATCAAGGCAGTTAGAGATTTACCTAAAATTATCAAACGTCACAATACAATATGTAAGGAATGTCAATTTGGAAAACAAGTTAGAGCTAATTTCAAAAGTATTCCAGAAAAATCCAATAATGCTCTTGATTTGATTCACACTGATTTATGTGGTCCAACTAGAACTAAAAGCTTACAAGGTGATAGATATTTCATGCTAATTATTGATGACTACTATAGAATGTGTTGGGTTACTTTTCTTAGAGAAAAATCAGAAGCACTTGGAAAGTTCAAACTGTTCAAAGCAATGGTAGAAAATGAAACCGGTAAGAAAATAAAATGTCTAAGATTAGATCAAGGAGGAGAATTTACATCTAAGGAATTTAATACATTCTATGAAGTAAATGGAATCAGAAGATAATACATTCAACAAAGTTCACATCAAAGGTGAAACCGATAACACCCCTCATGAACTATGGTTTGGTATTACTCCTACTCTTAAATATTTCAGAATTTTTGGAAGTAAATGTTATATCAGAAGAGATGAGTATATTGGCAAATTTGATCTTAGAAGTGATGAAGGAATATTTCTTGGTTATTCATCTAAAAGCAAGGCATATAGATGTTTTAATAAAAGATTGCAGAAAATTGTTGAAAGTACAAACGTAAAGATTGATGAACAATTCAGAGGAAGTTCAAGGTATATAGACTCTAAACCAGTAACATAAATTTTGACAAATGAACCTACACTAAATCCATTGGTACAGAATGAAGATTCAGTTACTTCGATATCATCTGAGGATTCCACAGTAAGTGAGGAACAATAGAAAACAAAGACACCCCGGTATGTAAGACTGAATCATTCTGAAGATCAGATAATTGGAAACAAGTTTAAAGGAGTTATGATAAGAGGTAGTTTGGCAAATGAAGAGATATGTCTTATTTCTCAAATTGAACCATCATCTTTTAATGAGGCATGTGAAGATGAACACTGGATTAAAGCTATGGAGGAAGAATTAGAACAAATTGAGAAGAATAACACTTGGACATTAGTTCCCTGGCCTAAAGATAAAAATGTAATTGGAACCAAATGGGTATTCAGAAACAAACTTAATGAAGATGGTAAGGTTATCAGAAATAAAGAAAGGCTAGTGTGTAAGGGATATTCTCAGAAAGAAGGAATTGAATATAATAAAACCTTTGCACCAGTAGCTAGAATAGAGGCAGTCAGATTATTCTTGGCTTTTGCAGCACACAAGAACTACAAAGTTTATCAAATGGATATTAAATGTGCATTTCTGGATGGAGATCTTGAAGAGGAAGTCTACATTGAACAACCCAATGGATTTTCTTTGACAGATGACAAAGATATGGTTTACAGGATAAGAAAAGCTTTGTATGGATTGAAGCAAGCCCCAAGAGCTTGGTATGCAAGATTGGATAAGTATCTTTTGAAGATTGGTTTTTCTAAAGGAAATGCAGATAGAAATTTATACTATAAAGTGACTAATGTGACATCTTGGTTATAGAAGTATTTGTTGATTATATAATCTTTGGAGAAGAAGATGGATTATGTAAAGAATTTTCTATTAAAATGCAGCAAGAATTTGAAATGTCTATGATTGGAGAAATAAAATTCTTTTTAGGATTGCAGATTTCACGGACTGATAAAGGTATATTCTTGAGTCAATCCAAGTACTTAAAAGAGTTACTAAAGAAATTTGGGAAGGAGAACTCTAAACTGGTAAACACACCTATGACTACAAATGACAAACTATCACTAAGGGATGAATCTACACCTGTTAATCCAACTAGATACAAATCTATGATAGGAGGTTTACTGTATTTAACACAAACCAGACCTGATATTATGAATGCAGTATGTATTGTTTCAATATTTCAAAGTAATCCTAGAGAAAATCATGAATCAACAGTAAAAAGGATTTTCTGGTACTTACAAGGCACTATAAATCTTGGATTATGGTATCCTAGAGATGAAAACTTTGAATTATGTGCATACACAGATGCAAATTGGGCAGGAGATATGGATGATACAAAAAGCACCACCGGCAAAGCATTCTTTCTTGGAAACAAACTAGTTTCTTTGTTGAGTAAGAAACAAAGTTGTACATCTTTATCAATAGCAAAATCATAATATGTTGCAGTAGCAACTAACTTTACACAGGTACTATGGCTTAAGAAAATGTTAAAAGACATAAAAGTAAAATGCAAGGAACCTATTACTATCTATTATGATAACACTGTAGCAATTGATATATCTAAGAATCTGGTATTACATTCTAAAACCAAACATGTTTCTATCAAACTGAATTTTCTAAGGGAAAATGTTGAAGCAAAGGAAATAAAACTGGTTTATGTGAATACTAAAGAGAAGATTGTAGATATCTTTACTAAACCTCTACCTAAGGAGACTTTTGAATATCTCAGAGATCAGCTTGGGGTCATACCCCCACCGGTAGAGACTTAGGAAGTTGATGATTGTCATCAACTAGCAGAATTAACAGAGAAATCTTTTTCTGGCTTTGATGGGAAGCTACTTCTCAGGGGGAGTAGTTGGTATACTAAATTGATTGGTATTTTGTATATGAACTTGGCTTGGTAAGAACTTTGGCATTTGGTGTCAAAGTAGGAGAGATTGGTATGGAAAAATACAAGGAAAACACATGTTGCTCCCAGGGGGAGAGATTGTTGTTTGAGAGAGATTATTACTCTGTATTTTGATTTCAGAGATTGTTGGTTTTTGGTATTTGGCATTTCTGTTTTTGGAACTTTGATGGTTTTTCCATCTTGTGTTGCCATGAATTCCAAAGAGGGAGATTGTTGGTATTTTGGTATGGTTTTGTCATTGATGTCAACACCTACTAAAACTCTAGCACTTTGGAGATCCAGCAACTTTCACCGGCAAGCAAGTGACTTTTGCACAGTCACCGGTATATGGTACACTGGTAGGATATAATGATTGTTGGCACTTGGAATGGCATGGAAAACACTTGGTAGTGTTGAAAACATCATTTTGACATCTTGTTTTGGAGAATTGGTTATTGGTATATTCACATTTGCATATTTGCTATTACCGGCAAATAAGTCCAGGGTATACACCGACAGGTTTATCTTTTCTAGATCAACATGGCGCGCTTTGGAGATGATTAATTATTTATGTAAATGCATTAAGCTGACATGTTCATTCGGTTATTGCATCGGATATTGTTTTGTTTGTAAAATGCTTTTATTGTAAATATCTTGTAGAGCCGACCTACTAAAATTGGTCTTAGGTTATGGTATAAATGTAAGATCTTATTTGTAAGATCAAATGAGGAATGCGAAAAAGGATTGTGTGAAGGTATATTCGAGAATAAGCAGAGCTATACATGTAGACATCATTTGAAGATTGAAGGAAGGTTTTTGTGAAGACAATCAGAACTACACTGGTACTGAATCCAGCATATGAAGATGTTATTTTGTGTAGTACATTATTTTTGGATTTAACCATCCAACTATAGTCAGTGTGACTCCCATCTTGTGATTGAGCAGTGAGCTCTAGGCGCTTGGCCTTTCTACATGTGTAGACCCCATTTATGTACACTTACTATCCACAGTAATATCATCTGATTGTGGGTAAGGTTTCCCACCGTGGTTTTTTCCCTTACAGGGTTTCCACGTACAAATATTGGTGTTATGTGTTGTGGATGGATTTGTCTTTATGTTTCATGCACTAATCCTTACCGATATAGCAATTAACTATTAAATCTGTCTATCGACATATTGAACTGGTTTATTGGTATTAAGCATTAAGTTGGTTAAGTTGTTTTTGGTTTGAATTTATTTGACAACTGATGCACCCCCCCTCTCTCAGTTGTCTCCGGGACCTAACACCTATGACATTTTTATATTCTAGTCTGGGCACCAAAGACCATGTTGCATTCTTTTCTATCTGGTCTAGCTCCTCTTCCATTTCTTTAATCTAGTCTTCATTTGTAAGAGCTTCTCTTGAAGTCTTGGGTTCTAATTCAGAAATCATGCAAGAGTTCTCCTTCACTTTTCTTCTAGTGAGTATACCTACATCTTTATCTCCTATGATTTGCTTTGGATCATGATGTAGCTTCACATATCTAGGAATGATGTTAGCCTAATCTGCTAGCTTTTCTTCTTCACTAACTTCTTCTTCTTCTACAACTTCTATTGGTGCAGGAACATTGAGATCTTTACAAGTTTCTTTCTTAATAGGTTCCCAAAAGGCTATACTTGGTTCATCTTCCACTTCTTCACTGCATGTTTCCTTAGGGGATTCATCAACCTTGTCATTGATACTTTCAACAATCTTTTGTGTTCTATTGTTGTAGCACTTGAGAGATTTGCTCTTAGTGGAATATCCCAGAAATATTCCTTCATCACATTTTGCATTAAATTTGCTCAAATGCTCACCTCTCTTGATATAACACTTTCTACCAAACACTTTAAAGTAACTCATAGTGGTAGTTTTCCCTATCTAATACTCATAAGGGGTTTTATCTTTACCTTTCTTGATGAGTACCCGATTCATAGTATAGATTGCAGTGCTCACCGCTTCTCTCCAAAAAGTATGAGCAACCTTTCCTTGAATCAACATTGTTCTAGCCGCTTCAACTACAGTCCTGTTATTTCTTTCTGCTATGCCATTCTGTTGAGGTTTTCTTGGGGTAAATAGCTGCCTCTTAAAACTATTGTCTTCACAATACTTATTAAATTCATCAGAAGTGAATTCTCCTCCTTGATCAGTTCTTAGGCACTTTATCTTTTTACTACTTTCTTTCTCTACTAATGCTCTGAAAGCTTTGAACTTTCCGAATGCTTTAGACTTGTCTTTCGAGAATGTGACCCACATCATTCTTGAGAAATCATCAGTAAGAATCATAAAATACCTATCTCCATGAATACTTCTAGTTTTCATAGGACCACACAAATCAGTATGCACAAGATCGAGTAAATTTTCTGCCAATAAAGACTTACCTTTAAAAGTTGAGGAAGACATCTTCCCAAGTTGACATTCTTTTCACAAAGAATTCTAGGGTTTGTTCAGCATCGGTAATCCTCTTAGCACCTTGATCTTACTAGCTTTAACAGTGTTGTCAAAGTTCATATGATAGAGTCTCCTATGCCATATCCAACTGTCATCAAACTTAGCCATTAGACACTGACTTATCTTGGCATTCAATTGAAATAGGTTTTCTCTGGTCTTCTTGCCAGTGACAATAAGTTCACCATTCTTCCCACTTATACTGTAGACTTTGCCTTTGAATTCCAAAACTAGTCCTTTGTCATTCAACTGAGAAACACTCAACAAGTTATGCTTAAGACCTTCTACCTAGTAGACATCATCTGCACTACTCTTTCCATTCAGTGAGATGGATCCTTTTCCTTTTACCAAGCACAGGGCATCATTGCCAAATCTGACAACACCTCCATCATATTCCTCTAGAGACAAAAACTTTCTTCGGTGACCAGTCATATGATGAGAACAACCACTATCAATTATCCACTCATTAGAGTTGTCAATGCGAGAGACAATAGCTTTCTTGTCAGATACTTCTTCCTTTACTGCTACAAACACTATGTCTTCATTTTCTTCATCCTCTGATTCTTCATCAGTGACACCTTCATCCACAACAACTAGGCAGTTTCTTCTGTTTCCTCCTTTATATTTTCTAAACCTCTCTGGTTTGTCCTTATTGTCATTGTTAGGACAATTAACAGCTATATGTCCTATCTTGTTGCGGGAAAAAACATTTCAAAGGAATTTTACCTCTATACTTTCCAGTTTCCTTCGGAAGTCTTTTAGCAAGAAGGGATTTGAACTTAATTAGAATCTCTTCAACATTCATATCTTTGCATTATCTGGATTCATAGCTAGTACTTGTTTCTTTTCCTTTTCTAGATGGTACAGTAGATGCTTTAAAGGCTGACTCAGTCTTCTGAACACTACCATCATAGCTATTCAACTCATATGCAGTTAAGTTTGCAATGATAGAGTCTAAGGATACCTTGGTTTTATCAATAGACCTTAGCTCCTGGATTGCTGCTACTCTGATTGCATAGATTGGTAACAATGATCTAAGAACTTTACTAACAATAGTGGTATCTTCAATCATTCCACCAGCGCTTTTGATATCACATACTACTGTCTTAATCCTAATACCATATTGCTGAATGATCTCACCCTCAACCATCCTCATGTCTTCAAATTTTCCTCTAAGGCTCTCTTCCTTAGCTCTCTTTACATGCTCATCACCACCATAAATGGTTTCTAGTGCTTCCCATACCTCCTTAGGAGTGTCTTTATCTTGAACATCAATAAACTCAATATCTGACAGGCTACTGATAAGAGCTTCCATAACTTGCCCATTTTCCTGGATTTCTCTCTTCTGATCATCAGTTAGAGTGCCAGTGGGAGTCACAAAATCATTCTCAATATATTTCCAGTGTTGAGCACCCATACTCTTGATGTAAATATTCATTCTATCCTCTCATATTTTGAAGTTATCTCTATTGAACTTGGGACCTTCCCTCTTCATCATTACAGTAGGATCTTTTACCTCAAGCTGTTAGGCTTATATCACCAAGGACCTGGAGAAGCTCTGATACCAAATGATGAATAATGATGAACAATAGATACCCCAATAGGTACTGAGAGGGGGGGTGAATCAGTACAGATAAAAACTCTCAACGACTTATCTAGCTAAAGCAATACCAACTAGTTATCACCATTACTGAACTTAACCATGGCAATACTGGTCAAACACAGTAAGACATTAGACACCATAAAATGATAAGTCTAATTACATCAAAAACGATCAATGTACAACATCAAATTTCACCCATAAACATATGCATATGGTACACTAGTAATACCATAACCTATTAATTCTGCATGCATGATCTTTCAACCAAATACTTCATAAACATCACATGAAAAATGCAGAACACATGACACACAAATTTTTCACGTGGAAACCCAAATGGGAAAAACCATGGTGGGAATGAATACCCACAAGCCTTTTTTGAACTCTTTTGAAGCTCTCCCTGTTAGGAGCCTAGTCCAGTTAAAGACTTTACAATAAAGTTCTATTAGGAACTGATCCTGTTAGAGATCACTTGGTTAAGAGATGGCTATATACCCTATTAAAGGTTACCTCGCTAGAGGATTTAAAGAACTCAATGATCTTGAGTCACCTTGTTACAAGTTTTACAATAAGCATGTTAAAGCTACCCGGTAAAGGGATTTTCCAACTATTGCAATGGTTAGAAGACAATAGGTAAAACTATGATCTGATAACAACACTAAATGCCAAGGCAGATCGTTTTCTTATCCTCTACTCTGCAATCACACTTTGCAGCTTCTCTCTTTACTGGTATGACAAGTATCAAGTATCTTTTCACTCGGGTACACATACAACTTTTGCCAACAACTTTTCAATACAAACATCATCGACCTTATAGGTAACAGAAAGGTCGATGGCATAAACCCTAAACCCTAAACTTCTTAGGTTTACCACACAGGCGGTCTCATCCTGACCATCCAAACATATTGCATAGAGATTTTACAATTTCAAACAAATCACAAGTCAATTTGCATCGTTCATTCATCATCGCTCATGGGAATCAGTAACCCATCACATTTTCTTCTTATGCCGCTAAGAAGAATAGTCATTCCCGTGGTAGACTTCAAACGCAATCGATCTTCTCATGCCTCAATCATTTATGCTCTCAAAGCTAATGTGGCACCTTGATTATAGAGTATCATCAATTCATCACACAAGCTGGATCAATAAGCCAATAACCATAGAGATGAGACTACCAACCGATAATCACACTTAGTGAAACCCCAACACCAGTTCACTGAATCTCCTCATACCTCTTCATATCGGTTCACTTGAACTTATTGACATCAATGACAACATACATTATCATCATATCAACATACCGGTTCATCATATGCCAATGATATCCAACATGGTGCACCCTCATTTTTGGGATATTAAACCCCCCAATATGAATGCATGTGATATAATATTGCCTGGCTAGTGAAGCCCCTATGAATCAACCAATATAAATAAAACCACGAGCAAAATTAAATATAAAGCCCAATAATTAAATAATCAAAGGAATATAAACAAATCCCCACATTAATATAAAAACCATAAATAATTAAATAAATAATAAATAATCTTTGGTAGACAATAATGATATTAAATCATTAATTTAAATATAAAACCAAAGGATAAAATAATAATAATTTCCAAATAATAATCGCATATTAATGTTAAATATTTATATCAACTTTTTATTTAATTAATTATTATAAACTATATTAATCCATTAATTTCCTTTAACATTATTAAACTATATAAGCCAATTAATTAATAATTAAACCAATCAATAATCATACACAACAAGCAATCCATCATAGGATAACTCAAGAAATCACTCGACGCTAAACATCTCACACCAAGACACTACACTGACAAGGGTAATCAACTTAAACCTGGAGTATAGAGTGGGTTTTCATGTTATCTTCGATCAACTTCCCATTAGGATGATGACATGATCAGACTTGTGAAGCCAGGTGGAGTCGATGTCTAGTACCTGCAAACTTGTCATCACCAACACATGCACAACAACCAACATACATACATACATACATACATACATACATACATACATGCATGCATATATATATAAACATACAAGTGAAGGGGAATCACAATGCCATATCATGCTCATGTATGAGTGGTATGACATCGTCCCTATCACGAATGCAATAGAATACACTCACAGTCAAGCAAACACTACCATAGTCATCATCATATCATGAAATAGGATTAGTACATAGTATGATATCATCAAATCACCATAATCAAACATGAATCACACACATATAAAATGAGTACATATCAATCATCAAAGAGTAATTCATCATCCACATATAATCATGATTTCAAGCTCAATATAATATATATAATATCAAGAGTGAAGCATATAAATCATAGATAAATCCATTAGCATTTCTAAAAATCATTATAAAATAGTCTAAGCTATGCCAATATAGTCTATCGATGTACAAAAAGGAAAGATGAATTAGGGAGGGGCACTAGAAATTCTCTTGCCACTAATAGATAGCTTACATTTCTTCCAACCTTTGCAAAACAATTTAGTAGCCTTTGGGTTGTAGCCATGGAGACACTCCAAGTAAGAGGTCACCCCACCATTTTCCGGAATCCTCCAAATTTACCCTTTCCTTCTGACATCATCACAAGAGAAGGTCATTGTTTGTTTCTTTCTCCACCCATGGTAGAAAACTCCCACAAATGAGCAACAAGATGTCTATCCCATAGCTTTCCCCACCACTTCATAGTCGCTTTCAAAATTACTAATGCCTATCTACAACAAAATTCCTTTCAAGAGCCAAGAAATAAAAATTGGGACCAAAAAATGCCCACAATTAAAATGCCTTTCAAGAGCCAAGAAATAAAAATTGGGACCAAAAAATACCCACAATTTGTGTAGCAATAATTAACCAGAAAAACACAAGGAGATAATCTTGCCAAATGTCATCATTAAAACACTTCATCCTCCCATTAATATAGAGGCCTAAGGAAAATTCCTTCCATAAAATCATTGTGAATTTATCTACCATGGAGCATATCAAGTGATGATATTATATAGATTATGTCTGTTGGCAAATGCACACTCCAATGAGAAATTGTAGGTGATTGAAGGTTTTGTCATTGATGGCAACCTTGCAATCATATGATACTGGCAAGATAGGATACCAACACTAGCAACAACAAACTCTACACCGGCACACAGAACACCGACAATGAAAGGAAGGATACCGACACCCTGGCCGACAGGAATTTTGTTTATAATGTATTTTGTAATTGATTGTAAAATCATTGTAAGCCGACATGGCAAGTTGTAAAATGACTCATATATGTATGAGAGCATTATAGAACATTTTGTAAGAAGGAAATAGGCAAAATTATGCAGACCTAATATGCAAATTATAGGTTAAGGGTTTATGTATGTAACAGAGCTTAAACCGGTACTGGATCTGGCATAGCAGATGCTAATTTGAAGTAGTACAAGACATTAGATTAATATAATCCATTTTTGTAAGTCAGTGTGACTTCTTTTGTAATTGAGCAGTGAGCTCTAGGCACTTGGCCTTCGTGCATGTGCATGCCCCTATTGTAAGAGTAATATTCCCTTATTGGCTAGTAAGCAAATATTGTGGGTCACAAATCCCACCGAGGTTTTTCCCACACCGAGTTTCCTCATTAAAATACTATGTTATGGTGTGCTTCTCATGTGGTTGTTGTTATTCTTGTTTACTGCATTATTTCTTGTTTATCGGTACACAGTTTTAATATGCTTTTCATGTTTTAAGTCAAGTAAATTTACAAACCAGTCATATACTGATTCACCCCCCCTCTCAGTATCTTTGGGAATCATAATCCTAACAATTGGTATCAGAGCCTGGTCCTCTATTTTCATAAGCTTAACAGCTTGAGGAAGATCTTGTCACTGGTAGAGATGGAAAACTTGAGAGAACAATTGAAAAAAACTCTTTCAGACTATGATGTAGAAAAGGTGAAGAATATCAAACTTGAAGATGATCTAAAGGCTACTCAGGATATCATTCAAGCACTTCAAGAAAATCTTACCATTGCAAGAAATAAGAGAAGAGAACTTTGTGAAAAGATGCAGAATGAGAATGATGAAAAAGAAACTCTTAATGATCTGGTAAACAAGCTAAGACAAGAGATGAGTACAACACAGAATGAGAAGCAGGATATGACTATGAGATTTTGTAAAGAAATTGAAGATAGAAAGAAGAATGAAGAAGACTTGACTAGAAGACTAAATGATGTTGGAAATGAAAACACAAGACTTAGTCATGAAAATGATATGTTGAAGATAGATCTAATGCACACACAAAATGACAGAACTGAACTCATAAGATAAAAAGGAATCTTGGAAAGTGAACTAACTGCTGTAAATCATCATAAGGAAAAATTCAAGAAAAGTTCAGAAGAACTTGGTGGCATGCTGAAGAATCAGAAATCTAATGGTGATACAAATGGCCTTGGCTTTGAAGTTGGTGAAAGCTTCGGTACTGCAAACAATCATGATCATAGAAAATCGGTAAGACAACCTACTTCTTACAAGTTTAATGGCAAATGCTTTAACTTTAACAAGTATGGTCATAGAGAAAATTAGTGTAGATCTAGAAATTATCAGAACACTAATACACCCACTTGTCAATGTTCTAAATGCAACAAAGTTGGTCATAATTCAAAAAATTGCAAAATGAATGTGATTTGTTATGTTTGTGGAAGATTTGGGCACTTATCTAATCAATGCAGAACACATACCAACATAGGATATGGGAAAGCTATTCAGAAGAACAATGTGACTTGTTATGCCCGTAACAAGATTGGACATATTGCTAAATTTTGTAGAAGTAAGGCATCATTGACAAATAACAAAGGTCCTAGTTTGAAAGGTAAAGAAAAAGTTGAAGAGGTAAAGCAAGAATTATCAAAACAATGGATCAGAAAGTCAGATCAGAATGTTGATGTGATTACTCCTCCACTGGCAGAACAGAGTTATACTCCACCAGTAGGAGACTCTTCATCTAACTGAAGAAAATTCTTTTGGGGGTTTAGCAACAAAATGAAAAACATGATATTATTCCCTCGGTAGATGGTGAGAAGTTGAAATTACTTCTATACCAGCAGATGACTCAAGTTGTGACTTAACCGGCAAGCATTAAATGTGGTAGTTGGAGAAAATAACATTATAAAGAAAGTATTTGGCTCCTTTGTCATTCACCGAGCATTCAAATCTTCGAGAGCGCAAAAATTCCCGAGTGAAGGTACTCTAAGCAAAGAAGTGAAGCAACCCATCAAAGCATTCATCCTTAAGGTAGATTGATGTATTTATAGCTATTGCATCTTCATCCACTCCTGAATTTATTGCAAACCCTATTGTTGTTGAAGTTGTTAAGCGACCTAGACCCGTTTTTGAGCTAGTTCCCGAAATTGCTAAGAAAGATGATAGCATAGGTGCATTCTCTCAAATCCCTAAAGGAGTAGTATATGTTGAAGACACTAGAATGTATATACATTGTCATATATATGAACTAGGCGATGATGAAATTAAAAATATGTATGAGACTGTAATTTGTGATGAATCCAGAAATGTCAAACTTGAACATAAGATAGTGGAAACCCTAGGTTTCACTAAAATACTTAGTATCCCGGATTTCCCCAAGGATATCATAAGGATTGTGTTAAGCAGAGTACATGGTGAATTCTTCTGGTTAGACTCTATTCATAAAATCACAAAAGAAGCAGTAAAAGCTCTAACAGGGTTACCCTCCACCGGCAATAGACCTGACAAAACTAAGAAGGTCTCAAATGACTTAGTGACAAACCTAACCGGTGCAACATTTGATAAGAGATCTCTAAGGGTAAATGATGTGAAGGATACAAATATCAGATTTATCAATATGATCTTAGGTTATAAGGCTACACATGCAAATAGGTTAAACTCAGTTTCTAGCCTATGTATTAAGAGTGCCTAGGATATGGTAAATGATAATGCAAGAATAGACATATGTGAATGGATCAAAGATGAGTTGATAGACAATTTGGGTAAGATCAAAAGAGACAAGAAAGGGACATTTAGATTTGGAAACTTACTTGTTTGTCTGATGCTATACATAACCAAACAAGTACTCAGTATTGGTGCTAAAGATTTTGGATTTGATATACCAGTAGGAAAGCAACTATCAGAACTATTAAACAATATGGGAGAGAACAGGGAGAAAAACATAAATGAGCATTTTCAAGCATTTAAGGCTCGAATGAAGAACAAAGTAAGACTATCGCAAGCTATTGTGGATAAATATCAAAAGGAAATTTGTTTTGTGATCAAAAAAGATGAAATTTGGATGGAGGCAGTTATCCCTAGAACCATCTGGGTAACTGAAATGGGTTATGAGATGGATGATAACATCATAGAAACTTATGCAAAAGCCCTCCTTGAAGCTCCTAATGAACCGGAAGAGAAAGAATTTGGTAGTGCAGAAAAAATTGAGAGCACTATACAATCAAGGAAAAGAGTTAAGAAGGTAGAAGCAACCATTAGAAAAGGAACCCAACAAGGAAAGGAAATCAAGGAAGATGTGCTAAAAACAAACTGGTATAACTGAAAGTGAGTTGGAAGCACTTCTACCGAAAACTCACCTTTCCCCAATTGGATCTTCTTCAGAAAGTGACATACCTATTGTATTCAGGAGAGTTGAGAGGAAAAGAAAACCTTCACCGGCACCTTCTCCTACACCAAAAAGGACAAGACAGAAGAAACAGGCAGTAAGGCCTCCGACAAAGAAGATAACTCCTAAGAAGAAGGTGAAACAAACTATTGCCCCCATTGACAAATTTCTTAGTGAAATTAAAAAGGATGGTAAGCTGAAGAACAACAATAAAATGTACAATACACTATCAGCTGATGATAAGGAAAGTATAGAGAACAGTGTAATTCTACACTTAGATATATACAAGAAATTTTTGATGCAAATTGTTGATGAAATTCCAAATGACTTGTATAGGAGATTAGAAGCTAGAAGATTATCTATTGTTTAACTAGATAAAAAGATTAAAATTGAAAAGTTACTGACAATGCATCTAGTTAACTCACCTGATGAAATAGACAAATTAATCAGTGAGGCTAACTGGACAGTATTCTCTACTGCTCACCGACATGTAGCATTAATGGCTGGTAGAATAACTAAGGTATCTGAGGAAACAACTGATGGATGGGATATTTTCTTTGTGGAGAAAGATGTGACCACAGAGTCACCGGCTGTAGAGGTTGAGTTAAACATAGAAAAACCTACACAGATAGAGCAACTGGCAGAGGATACCACTAAAAAACCGGTAGATATAATAGACAAACCATCTGAAGAACCTACTAAGCAAAGTTCAGAGGCAAAAAATGAGGAACCGGCAACTTGAAGCTTAGAGAAACTGTCTGAGACATATTTGGAGAAAACCAAACCAGTACAGGTTGAAGCACAGGTACAGACAGAGAAAATGCCACCTGACCAATCTGAAAAGCCTAAACCTTTGTTTGTGGAAATGCAAACTCAGATAGACCTACTAGAGGTTGAACAAAGCAAGGAAATAACTACAACCGATAGCATGGCTATTGTAAAAACTGTTGGACAAACATCTGGTACAACTATGACAAAACTCTGACCTAGTAGTGTAACAGAGGTCTTATTGATAGTTCTGATACTTAATGTAAGTACAGATCCAATAGCCAACAAGATGAGAGGGGGGGTGAATCATACAAACTTAATTATCCATAAAAACATCAGATTCAACCTCGGTGACATATATATCAGTCATAAAACCAAAATTGTCAAACATGCAAACTTAAAAGCATATGAACAATATAAATCTCATAACACCAAATTTAACATGGAAACCCAAATAGGGAAAAACCATTGTGGGATTTCAGACCCACTAAGAACTATACTCTTTTAGAGTATGCTCAGTTAAAAGCAAATCCTGTTAAAGATTACAAACACATTGCTAGATGTGACCTGGTTAAGGGATTTCCCTCAGATCTGTTAGGATCTTCACCTTGTTAAAGGATTTCAAACACTCAATAAGAATGTCACCTTGCTAGAGGATTTACATATAAGACTGTTAAGTCCACTCGGTTAAGAGATTTTCTGCTACTTCTCAAAATAACAGTAATAAAAATATGTCTGCAACTTCACATCTAAAAATGCTAAAGCAGATTCCTATTTGTTCAATACAATTTAGACATAGAACTAATCTTGTCTATCTACTGGGCATCTATACTCTATTATTCTAACAAATCTTCAAGCTTCTGTGCTCGGTAATCACTATGTAGTATCCCTGTGCATACACTTGCCCACATACATTGTTTATCAATAGTTTCCTATTTATAAACAATCTTTCAACCGCTTAATCTCCTTGATCACATTTCCCATGATCAATCATAGCCATCAGATCTTCAATCTTATCCAGGTTCAATGTATCCTTTGATCTAAAACCATTTTACCCCACCTTGGAACTTGCATTTTCACCTTGGAACTTGTGTTAGGGTATTGTGGTTCAATCTGAGCTGTAGATCTTCCTATCGGTCTTTCTTTACCATAGATTCTTTAACAATCTTCATACATGACTTACCAATCATTTAATTCACTCTAGCTCATCAGCTTCCTTCATTAAATATCACATGTAAACATTTAATGCATTCTGTTATAGCTCGGTTGTAACTCGGTAAATACTAAACTTTACGCAGTAGACATTCTGCGTTCATTTCCCGATAGCGATAACCTTAGGGTTTACCGACTAGGTTATTTGATCAGTAACATAGTATAGTATTAACCTTTCAAACAATAGCATATGTAGGATATCAAAACAATCTAAACATCATGATCTCATCATTGTCTGACTCGGTAATAGTTGCCCATTGAATAACTTATCCCCTTATTCATCATATTCTTTCTGTGTCTTTTACCGACATCTTTAAATCATACTTCTTAAGATATGGCAACATCAAACTGAATTAGAAAATCAATTTCTTGACATCAATGACAAAATAATAGTATTAAGACAGTAATCATCCTTAATCAGTTATATCCATAGTCATCAACAACCTTCTCAATATCCTTGTTGAAATACCAACAATCTCTCATTGTAATTGGAATGTCAACCTTCTTCTTGTCTGTTATAATGCCAACAATCTCCCCCTTTGTCATTGATGGCAAAACCAATTGATTTGACCTTAATAGATTCGGATTGCTGTGATTCTGAAATGCTAAAATGCTCTCCCCCATACATTAGACTTTTCCTATTTTCTCAGTCTTCTTTCCAATCTATAGTCTTCTCTTCTTATGTATTCTCCCTTTTTGACAACAATACCAAAAAAAAAAAGAACTAAAACATAATTTGTTTCTGTAAGAAGTTATTTCTTGCTGTTGTGTATCAACTGAGTCTCGGTCAGAGCATTTGTCTTCAATTCCTATTCCCTATTTATTGTTTCCTGCACACCTTTAGAAAACCTCCTAAAGTGTGTAAATTAGCATCAACTCCTAAAAGATATTCTGTAGATTCATCGAATTGATGCTTTCACCGAACTCGGTCAGTGAATGGAAGATAGGGGTAGGACCCCTAACTAACTTCTGAGATATTCAAAAGTGTCCTTTGGCAGTGGCTTGGTGAAGATATCTGCTATTTGCTCCTTTGTGCTAACATATTCCAACACCACTTTCTTCTCTTGAACTTCTTCTCTAAGATAATGATATTTGAAAGAGATGTGCTTTGTCTTAGAGTGCATAACAGGATTCTTTGAAATGTTAATGGCACCACAAAATATAGTTACTGACTCGGTAACTTACTCATTTATACCTTCCAACAGTTGTTTGATCCATGCTATATTGGTGCAATTCAGTGCTGCAACAACATATTTAGCTTCTGTTGTTGACTGAGAAACACATCCTTGTTTCTTGCTAAGCCAACTCACTAGTCTTTCTCCTAAAAAGAAAGATCCTCCACTTGTGCTTTTCCTGTCATCAATGTTGCCTGCCCAATCAACATTAGTATAAAATTTTAAATCAAACTCATTTCCTTTCTGATATACTAAACCATAATCTTCAGTGCCTTTTAAGTATCTGGAAATTATTTTGATTGCCGTCATGTGTGTTTCCTTAGGATCTGCAGAAAATCTTGCAACAATACCTACTGCATGTGTTATATCTGGCCTGCTGTGAACAACATATTGCAACTTTCCAATCATAGATCGGTAAAGTATCTCATCAACAGATGCAGATTCATCATTCTTTGATAGTTTACAACTCGTAGTAATAGGAGTACTTACTGGTTTTGAATCCTCCATTCCAAATTTCTTCAAGATTTCCTTTATGTACTTGGATTGGGTAATGAAAATCTCATCTTTCATTTGCAGTATCTGCAGACCTATAAAATATTTTATCTCACCGATTAATGACATCTCAAATTCTTTACTCTTTTCATTTCCACTAAATATAATATCATCAACAAATATGGCTGAGATCAGTATTCCATTTTCATCATTCTTCATGTACATATTGTTGTTCTCACTTGTCCTTATAAAACCAATCTTAATCAAATAAGAGTGCAATCTCTCATACCATGCTCTAGGTGCTTGTTTTAGACCATATAAAGCTTTGTTCAATTTACATACCTGATCATTATTTTATCCTTCAACAAATCCTTCAGGTTGTTCAATGAAAACTTCTTCTAATATACCATTAAGAAATGCAAATTTGACATCCATTTGATATACCTTGAAATTCTTGTAAGCAGCATATGCCAACAATGTTCTTACTCCTTCAATTCTTGCCACAGGTGCAAAAGTCTCACCATAATCAATTCCTTCTTCTTGGGCATAACCTTTGCAAACTAGTCTTGCTTTGTTCCGAATGACCTCACCCTTTTCATTTAGTTTGTTTCTGAAGATCCACTTTGTACCGATTACATTTTTATCCTTCAGTCTTGGGACCAGTGTCCATGTGTCATTCTTCTTGATTTGATCAATCTCTTCTGTCATAGCATTTATCCAATCTTCACTGTTAAATGCCTCTTTCACTATTCTCGGTTCAAATTCAGATATCAAACATGTGTTCTGTCTCAGTTTGTTCCTTGTCATCACTGGATCATCCTTATCTCCTATAATCTGACTTGGTGCATGATGTCTTCTGACATACTTGGCTAATACAGGCTCGGTAGGCTCTGTATGATCTTCTTCATCACTCGATAACTATATATTTTCTTCATTTTCTTCAACAGTTATCTCGATAGGACTTCTCAGTTGCACATAGACAAATCCCTCATAATCTTCTAGTTCTTTGGAGTTTCCTTCATCATTGCTTTCTGCAAATTCATCAATTTTCACATTTGCACTTTCTACTATTTTGTTAGATGATTTGATCAGACATTTAAATGCTTTGCTTCTAGAAGAATAACCTAGAAACATTCCTTCTTCACTTTTCTGATCAAACTTGCCATTTCTATCATCTTTATGAACATAGCATCTACTCCCAAAGATTTAAAAATAACTTACATTAGGTTTCTTGTCATACCAGATTTTATAAGGTGTCTTCAAAGTACCTTTCTTCAATTGAACTCGGTTCAAGGTGTAAATAGCTGTGCTTATTGCTTCTCTCCAAAATGTTTGTGGAACTTTCTTTTCAATCATCAAGGTTCTGGCACAATCCACAATAGATCTATTCCTTGTCTCAGCTATCCCATTCTACTGTGGAGTTCTTGGTGCAGAGACTTGTCTTTTTATACCATGATCATTGCAAAATAAGTTGAACTCATCAGATGTAAACTCTCCTCCTCTATCTGATCTGAGACATTTCAGTTGTCTTCCTGTTTCATTTTCAACTCTAGCCTTGTACCATTTAAACATTTGAAAAGCTTCTGAATTTTCTTTTAAAAACATTATTGACATCATCCTTGAGTAATCATCCACAAATAATATGAAATATTTATCACCATAATAACTCTGAACTTTCATAGGACCACAAAGATCAATATGCACAAGATCTAAAATTCCCTTAGAAGTGTAGGACTTACTTGTAAATCTTGATCTTGTCATCTTACCCATCTGGCATCCTCGGCACATAGCATTCTTAGGGTTTTCAAGACTCGGTAGACCTCTGACTTGGTGATTCTTACTTATTTTGATCAGATTATCAAAATTAACATGACAAAACCTTTTATGCCATAACCAGGTATCATCTATCCTTGCATATAGATATTTATTCTGAGTTGAGTCAAGATGAAATGTATTACCTCTTGTTTGTGTCCCGGTAGCAGCTAACTTTCCATGCTTGTCATGAACTTTGACAATTCCTTTTTCAAACTCTATTCGGTAACCTGTGTTGTTTAGTTGTGCTACACTCAAAAAATTGTATTTCAAACCTTCAACCCAATAAACATCATTACATTTAGCATTATCAAGAAGTGTTATAGATCCTTTATCTCTTACCAGACATGGTGCATCATTACCAAATCTTACATAGCCTCCATCATGGTCATCTAATTTAATAAACTTGTGTTTATCACCTATCATGTGATGTGAGCAACCACTATGTATGATCCAAGAATCATTAGTATTTATATGAGATATTAAAGCTTTTTCTTCATACCTTTCTTCATCTGATCCATCTTTAATAGCCACATAAACAACTTCCTCTGTATCAGTTTCATCTGATTTATCATCATTAGACTCCTCATCAGCTATTAGGCATGTCTTTTTATCTCTTCTCCTGAAGTCTCGGTGTCCTCTGTAATGATTATCTTTCTGTCTGTCATCTCGGTAATCTCTCTTTTCACTAGATTCTTTGTTAGGACAGTTAGAAGCCATATGTCCTATCTTATCACAATTGAAACATTTTAAAGGTAGCTTTCCTTTATACTTACCTTTTCCTCTCAGTAGCCTTCTGGCTAATAGTGCTTCAAACTCTTCTTGCTTTCTGATTTCCTCATACAGTTTGTGTACCTCCTCCATGTTTTTGCGAAATCTTTCACTTGCTCCACCATGATTCCCTTTAGAGTACTTATACTTTCTATCATTGTAATCATCAGTTTCATCAATATGAAAAGAACTAAATGTAGATTCAACTTTATTTACTGATGACCCACTGTTATAAAAGTTACTTAACTCAAATGCATGTAGCTTACCATAGTAGCATCTAAAGAAACTGGCATATTGGGTATAGACCTCAATTCATTGATTGCAGAGACTTAGATTGCATAGGCAGGTAGAAGGGTTCTTAACAACTTATTTGTTACATCCTTTTCTTCAATAGATCCTCCTACTCCTTTGATTTGATTTATAATCTCCTTTAGTCTTGTACTATACTGGGTTATGTTCTCACCTTCATTCATCCTCATAGATTCAAGTTGTCCTCTTAAACTATCCACTTTTTCTCTTTGAACATGTTCATCTCCACCATATATTGATATGAGCTTAGTCCACATTGCCTTTGCATCATTGCAGCCTTCTAGATCATTAAACTCTGAGTCGGTCAATGCAGATGTTATTTCAATCATTGCTTGAATATGTTCTTGCTTTGCCTTTATCTCTTCCATTGTCAATGGATAGGTGCTTGGTGTGATGAAATCATTCTCCAGATAATAGTTAGCATATTCTCCAATTCCTGATAGATGCAGCTTCATCCTTTTCTGCCATGTAGAGAAACTTGACTTATTTAGCTTCGGTGCATCCCTCTTATACATCTTTGGATCTTTAACTCAAGTGCCTTTAAAATTTCCTTTTAGAGTCCAAAGCTCTGATACCAATTGATAGTTCTAATACTTAATGTAAGTACAGATCCAATAGCCAACAAGATGAGAGGGGGGGGGGGGTGAATCATACAAACTTAATTATCCATAAAAACATTAGATTCAACCTCGGTAACATATATATCAGTCATAAAACCAAAACTGTCAAACATGCAAACTTAAAAGCATATGAACAATATAAATCTCATAACACCAGATTTAACGTGGAAATCCAAATAGGGAAAAACCACTGTGGGATTTCGGACCCACTAAGAAATATACTCTTCTAGAGTATGCTCAGTTAAAAGCAAATCCTGTTAAAGAATACAAACACATTGCTAGATGTGACCCGGTTAATGGATTTCCCTCAGATCTGTTAGGATCTTCACCTTGTTAGAAGTGACCTTGTTAAAGGATTTCAAACACTCAATAAGAATGTCACCTTGCTAGAGTATTTACATAAAAGACTATTAAGTTCACTCGGTTAAGAGATTTTCTGCTACTTCTCAAAATAACAGTAATAAAAATATGTCTGCAACTTCACATCTAAAAATGCTAAAGCAGATTCTTATTTGTTCAATACAATTTAGACATAGAACTAATCTTGTCTATCTGCTGGGCATCTATACTCTGTTATTCTAACAGATCTTCAAGCTTCTGTGCTCGGTAATCACTATGTAGCATCCCTGTGCATACACTTGCTCGCATACATTGTTTATCAATTGTTTCCTATATATAAACAATCTTTCAACCGCTTAATCTCCTGGATCACATTTCCCATGATCAATCATAGCCATCAGATCTTCAATCTTATCCAGGTTCAATGTATCCTTCGATCTAAAAACATTTTACCCCGCCTTGGAACTTGCATTTTCACCTTGGAACTTGTGTTAGGGTATTGCGGTTCAATCTGAGCTATAGATCTTCCTGTTGATCTTTCTTTACCATAGATTCTTTAACAATCTTTATACACAGCTTACCAATCATTTAATTTTCTCTAGCTCATCAGCTTCCTTCATTAAATATCACATGTAAACATTTAATGCATTCTATTATAGCTCGGTTGTAACTCGGTAAATACTAAACTTTACTCGGTAGACATTCTGCCTTCATTAACCAATAGCGATAACCTTAGGGTTTACCGACTAGGTTCTTTGCTCAGTAACATAGTATAGTATTAACCTTTCAAACAATAGCATATGTAGGATATCAAAACAATCTAAACATCATAATCTCATCATTGTCCGTCTCGGTAATAGTTTCCCATTGAATAACTTATCCCCTTATTCATCATATTCTTTTTGTGTCTTTTACCAACATCTTTAAATCATACTTCTTAAGATATGGCAACATCATACTGAATTAGAAAATCAATTTCTTGGCATCAATGAAAAAATAATAATATTAAGACAGTAATCATCCTTAATCAGTTATATCCATAGTCATCAACAACCTTCTCAATATCCTTATTGAAATGCCAACAATCTCTCATTGTAATTGGAATGCCAACCTTCTTCTTGTCTGTTATAATGCCAACACTTATTAGATTCAATAAAGAAGATCACGAAATGCAATGCACATGCCTATAAGGCTATTGATGATACTATACCAATTCTTAAATTGATAGAACCAAAGTGCAGTGTTGAGAATAAAGATTCTTTAGGTCAACTAGACACATTGTCTAAGTTTATCACCGGCAACCTAGTAACTATTGATCAAATAAATAAGGATACATTTAAGGAGAGGATGATAAAAGAAAAAAAGAAATTCTTTGAGGATATTGTAAATAAGAACAAGGAGAAAATAGTACCCTATTACCAGAACTTGGAGAAATAATTCTTGACTTCAAGAAACTGTACAGGGATACTTGCAAAACAAATGTCTTAATAGAGGATCTTGACAAGGAGATCAACAAAGCTCAAGAGAAGTTAAATAATATTGCTGACAATTTGATTGGAACATCAGATTCATTTTTGGAATTGGAAAAGAAAATTGTAGAGCAGGAAGAGAAAATTAAGAAATTGGAGAAAGACAAACAAGGAATAAAGGATAAGGCAAAGGACTTAAAATGCAAACTTAGTCCAAGACTAGAGTATCTTATTTCCTTGAGAAAAGAAATATCTGGGGCTCTGGTTCCCAGATTGAAGACACCGGAAGAGAAAATGCACATACTCATCGATATAGTGCAGAGAACACAAGAGGCAATAAAAGACTGTAAAACATTCAACAATGGCATAAATTTAGTTTTGACAGATATCTTTCAGATTGTAACCCACCGGTTACAAGAATCTAGGCAGGACTCCACTGACAGCGAATGACAACCTTTGTCATTGATGTCAAAGGGGGAGTAGTGGGATGAGAAAAATGGTCAGAAGGAAGGGACTTCATCTACTCAGGGGGAGCATACAATTTTGGCAATTTTTTTGGATATCATTTTGGACACTTTTGTTTTTTTCTCATGAGTGTTGCCATCAATGCCAAAGGGGGAGATTGTTGGCAAATGCACACTCCAATGAGAAATTGTAGGTGATTGAAGGTTTTGTCATTGATGGCAACCTTGCAGTCATATGATATTAGCAAGATAGGATACCAGCACCGGCAACGATAAACTCTACACTGGTACACAAAACATCAGCAATGAAAGGAAGGATACCGGCACCCTAGCCAACAAGAATTTTATTTATAATATATTTTGTAATTAATTGTAAAATCATTGTAAGCTGACATGGAAAGTTGTAAAATGACTCATATATGTATGAGATTATTATAGAACATTTTTTAAGAAGGAAATAGGCAAAATTATGCAGACCTAAAATGCGAATTATAGGTTAAGGTTTTATGTATGTAGCAGAGCTTAAACCAGTACTAGATCTGGCATAGCAGATGCTAATCTAAAGTAGTACAAGACATTGGATTAATATAATCCATTTTTGTAAGTCAGTGTGACTTCTTTTGTAATTGAGCGGTGAGCTTTAGGCACTTGGCCTTCCTGCATGTGCAGGCCCCTATTGTAAGAGTAATATTCCCTTATTGGCCAGTAAGCGAATATTGTGGGTCACAAATCTCACTGAGGTTTTTCCCACACTGGGTTTCCTCATTAAAATACTGTGTTATGGTGTGCTTCTCATGTGGTTGTTGTTATTCTTGTTTACTGCATTATTTCTTGTTTACTAGTACACAGTTTTAATATGCTTTTCATGTTTTAAGTAAAGTAAATTTACAAACCGGTCAGATACTGATTCACCTCCCCCTCTCAGTATCTTTGGGAATCCTAATCCTAACAATATCTATATTAGGTTATAACTTTAAGTGAACCTTTGATGTCTTAAAGCCTTTTTGAATGAATGTCATGAATGCTAGATGAATGTATTTTTGGTTATGAATGGTGATAACTATTATGTTTTTAGTGATTTTGAATGAATAGAGATCTTTGTGTGCTTAACCTCGCGAATGTAGTTGTTATAAGAGTGGTTTTAGGTTGTTGATAAAGCAGTTAATGAAGTTGCCAAGTTGTAGTAGAACCATGAGAAGAATGGAAGCAACATCCCAAGAAGGAGTCAATATGTCAGCAAGTTGTTATAACATTTGAGGGCTCTTTGATTAAGTCCAAGTGCAGTCATCCTCTCATTCACTCACCATATCCATTGGTGGAGAAAATATAGAAGAAATATGTTATAGAGATTGATTGCTATTTAAGCTTTTTTGTTCCTTGTTTTCATGATTTCAATAAAGGCCATCCTCCTAATCTTGAGGAGTGGAGCGGTTGAAGTAGTTAGATAATAAAATCTCTTCTACCCTATAAATTAAATAAGCCCATTCTAGAAAATGCTAGTGTGTGTGTGTGAGAAGATATTTAGTTTCCTATTTTTGTTGAGGATTAGAAATAAACAAACAAGTTCATATTATCTCTATTATCTATATGAGTGCCTAATGTAATTCTAAATACATAGTCTCTAAGTTTTGATTTACTTGCTGGAAGAATCATCCAAGGGGGTCCACTTGACGAGGATTCCATTTGTTAGTTTTTTAGTTGGTTTCAATTCTTCTCATAGCATAGTTTCAATACTTGATTACTGCTATAGCTACAAAAACTCTGTTCTATGCATGTTCTTGTAGCTAAGGTAGAGAAAAATTGTTTCTTTTACTGGTTAACGTTTTATTGTTCTTAAGAGAAGTTCATCAACATTTACCTTAATAGAAAAGTAGTTGATGGTTTTCAAATTTGATTGCTTAGCATTATTTTCCTTTCTTAATTTATGTTTTAGGACCAAGAATCTCTTAGTGCACAAATAGTGATGTTCCATTTCAAGTCACGCATCCCTGGGTTGATAGAATAAATGAGTTTTAATAATAGGATCTAATGGCTACTTAGTAAAGATACCATGTCTCTAAGTTGAGGTGTTATGCTCAGTTGTTTGTCCATTGTTAGAGACCAACATTTTTGACATCGTTGTTGGGGATGGTGTCAAGCTAGGAGTTTGTTTGGAGTTAGAGAATTTTTTTTTGTATTAAAGAAGTATAACTTTTTGTTTTTACCAACAATAGGTCTAGATAGGAACAAATTACATCATTATATTAATATTTAGCAAGCATATTGGAATTGAGTTAAAACTACATGTATAAGAGAAGAAGAAGGGATGCTTATGGGAGATTCCCTCCTCATGAACCTAATCTTGAAAATCACTTAGCTGACCATTAATTTAACCAATTTGATGCACATAAAATAAATCTTGTTGCTGTCCTTTTTTGAGATTTGGGACTGATTGAAACACCTCCTCAAGAACCACTAATTGAGTAACCTCTTAAAAATCCTTGGTCTCTTGTTATCTATCAATAAAGTATGGTTTCCCAAGATACTAATGATCAACCCACTTTTGAGTTTCCTATCCTTGATTAGAATAAACTTCCTAATCTCAAGAATATTCTTGCTTCAACTCTTCCCAAATTCTATGTTTTGGTGACAGAGGACCTAGACACCTTCTTGTTTGAATTTGATATCCTGTGTAGGAGTTATGACTACACTACTGATGCTTATAAGCTCAAGTTGTTCCCTACCACTTTGAATAAATCTGCTCTAAGATGGTTTATGAGTCTAGATGTTGATACCATGACAAGTTGGGATGTGATGAAAGATAAATTCCTTGTAAAGTATAAGGACTATTGTAGATGTAATGACATGTGTGGGGATGATAATTTTAAGATGTCATAGAAGGAAGATGAGAGTTTGGAAGACTATGTTGAATGATTCTTGTTCAGCTTCAAGAAATCTAAGCATAATGCATTGAGTGAAGACTCACACAAGTTGGTCTTTTTAAAAGGAATTAATGATAAATACATAGATGCATTGGATCTTATGGGAGGAAGAGATATTACCCAAGCTGACTGGGGTGATATAAGGAAACTTAATCAAAATTGTTCTAGAGTTGCTCACCAGTGACAACTTTAAGAAACCCCCTCTCAAAAAATGGTATTAAATATTGGCGAATATTTAATTTGAGAAAAAGAAAATCTATTAGCAAATCTTTCCTTTTTTAAAGAAAAACATTAATTTTATTGGCAAACTTTTTTATATATCAATTCTTTTTGGTAGAAAATATTGGCAAATCTTGGAAAATAATAAGAGTATGCATTAATTACTATTTCAAATCCTTTTATTTAAAAAAATAATATTTTTAAGAAAGGTAGAGGTCTGAAGGTGGAAATCATTAATGAGTTTCAGGGGTAGACTACTTTATTTAGTTTCTACAATTAATTGAAAATAATCTAATAGCCCTCTTTGTATTTTGTGAGATAAAATGTACCAACAATTTGTAATACTCGTGGGGCCAAAAATTGCTTTTAAATAATTGATTTTCATTGAGGTCAATAATTCAAAAGCAATTTCAACTCCCATGAGCATTACAACTTGTAGGTACGATTTACCTCATAGAGTACAATGAAGGTCATTAGATTATATTTTAAAGTGATGGTGGCAACCAAAGATTGTTGATATAACCCTAAGTAACTAATAATTATGATATATTATTAGCAAATTAATTTAGATTTTTATAATAAATTATAAAATATTATCGAATCTGGTCCAATTATGTATCGAATATCATGGCGATTTGGGACACCTAAAAAATTGTACTTATTAGCCAAATTTTGATTCCCAAATTTTAAAATATAGCCAATTGGCGAATATTAGCCACTAAAACAATCATTGTTTCTCACAAGAAGACAAGAGGTTGCACACTTGGAATAAACAAGACAACTTAAGAAGTTTCAAGGATGGAAATAACAAATTTTCTAAAGTACTTCAAACAATACATCATCAACAACATAGCTACACAATTAGACACACTTCAAGCCAAGTAGAAACATGATGAGGCTAAGCCAATGTTGGCTGAATTTTGTCCCCATTGTAGACAAAAGAAAAGAGATTGTAGATGTAAAAGAGTGGCCAATATAGAAAACAAACAAGTGCAACCATAATTGAAACCGATTGAAGATGATGAGGGATAGGTCTTCTAAATTTTACAAAGGAATCCATGGGCTTCAAGGCAAGGTATGCTTCCAAACCCCCTATCCTTTAGTGATCCTTATTCAAATTATTTTGCACCTAGTAATCAATGTCAGTCCTCATACTCTAACAACTTTGGTCAATACAGACAACAACATAGAATTACCAACAAAATCCTTGGCCAAATTATCAAAATCCTACTTCTCCTTAGTGGCAAACTCCACTAGAAAACTGACAGCAACCACCATAATGGATGAGAGGACAACAACGGTCCAATCAAACAACTAGTTACCTACAATCACTAGTGCCACCTAATCAACTGTCTATTATGCCTACCGAAAATACAAATTCCAATACCAATGCACCCAAGCCTAATCAATTACCAACTCAACCTGCACCCAATCCCAATAATATACTAGAGCAATAGTAGGCCTATTCCACAAATTTTATTCAATAATTTGCATATGATATAAACATAAGTGATATACACTTGCGTTTAGGAACAACCTTGCCAACACCTACTTCTCCTATTACCATTGAACTCCCTATGGATGAAGGACACAATCTAAATACTAATTTTCCATCACAAGACCCCCTTCTTCAATGAAATCAGTTAAAGACTCCTGAGACAATCCAAGAAAAAGATCCACTACCACCATTTTTGCAGAGGTTGGTGATCACAGAGCCTAAGATAGAACCATCCTTTGAATTTTGGGATCAACTAAAGCATGCACGTGTCAAAATACCCTTATTCTAGGACATTAAAGATGTAACTATTGTCACAAAAGTTTGCACCCTTGATGACCAACCTTGATCATCAGCCTTATTAAACATGGAAACAATCTCCCAAGTGTGGGACTTGCAGAAGTGAGGTTGAGTCTCCAAAGAAGGCCAACTTCCTATCTAATTTGATGCAAGTGTTGGACCAACCCAACACATAAAAGTCTAATCTAAAGATCTGAGGGAAAAAGTGAAAGAAGGAATACTGAAAAGGGAAATAAGGTTTACACCTAAATTGAAAGTTGATACTCCCTTCCTGTGGCTGCACTAAACACCAATAAAAAACACTCAAAGGATACACTAGTTTCTACCTAAATCAGTTCTAAAAACATGAGTGAAGGTTGGAATTCTAAAATATCACAAGAGGAACATAGATAGTTCTTAGATGCCATCTAAAGAGGGGTCAACACTACCACTTATGCTTAAGAAAATAAGAAAGAGATGCATTTAAACAAAGAGGTAAAAGAAATACACATATTTGTTTAAACTAAAACAAGGTAAGGTAAATAATTTCTATTAACGGAAGGCAAGGAAAAATTTACAATTTTAGAAGAACAAGAATTCTGCAAGAAAAAAGATGAGGGACCGTGAAATAGGGCTACTAAATTGCCTTTGTAGTTCAGGAATAACTCGGATTGAACTATAGTCAATAAACCCTAATCCTACTAGGGTTATGTTACAAAAAATCTAAAGGAAGATCAGATCAACCAAAAACAAACAACAGATGGCATGTAATACTCCTCTACCAAATGATCATCATCTCTGAAAGAGGCAAAAAAGATCTGCAGGAGAAGACAACTCTATATTTAGGTGTATCATGGTGGCATGATAGAGCAAAAAAGTTTTCAAAATATACTAAAAGGGCATGGTTGTATTTGTAAAATAATCCTCACGGTCACCTCTGGAGTTATGGTGAGGAAATCTGATAGTTGGATCTAGATCAGATTGGACTTGGGGCACTGACTGAGCAGAAAAAGGACCTTGATCATTGAGTCGATAACCACCCTAGATAGAGCATTTAAAATTTAACGACCCCTGCAAATTTGAAAATCAATCGCTAATCTGAGAGATTTGAGCAAAGATGGATGCGCAAGATCTCTCCATGAAAGCATCCATAAGGCCCAACAAAGTATTAAAACATCACCATTGTTTTTGCCCTTTAGGAAGATCTGACAATTATTGATGTCTGACATGGCGGGTTGGGTCCATCATGTTTATCACTGCCTTGTAGTGTTTGAAAATTCAACCCCCTATGACTTCGTGAAATGTTGAAATCCTTGTGCAACTAGGCCTAGTGGAGCTCCCTTATCGCTATTTCACTGAGGGGGCCGACCATGGGCAAACCTCGTGGTGAAACAACAAAAAATTTATGCTATATTACCACTATGCTTAACATATTCGGTAAATTGTGGGGTCAAGCGACAATCAAACGTGACCACTGCGACCATGTGAAAAGGCATCTTTATTTCTTGTAGTGGGCCTGTGGTGATTTGGTGTGAAGATCCCACCTTGTCTACATTCAGTAAGGCATGGCACTTTTGCCATTTTGCAAGTCAGGTCCCACCTCAAGAGGAGACCACTGTGAAATGGCAACAACACTGTTTTCATTACTTCCAAGTCCTTAAAATGATAAGTCCCCCGCTCTTTGAAATGAAAAAAGTCATGGATCTTGGCACTTGTTGGTAAAGGGGAAAAGATGGAAACTGGCCCTGGGATGATTCTAGACCCTCGAGCTAGTAGGCACTTAATTTATTTGATTGGCCAAAATAATCAACATAAAATTAGAATGTTAGAGCCTTTGAGGAATTAAAAAGGGTTAAAACCTTAGGGTTTAGGGTCTTAGGGATTTTTAAGAGTTTTCAATAGACTTTTGCAGTATTTTTAGCCATTGAAGGATGTCTGAGATCAAATATTTTCAAGCTAGGGTTGATAGGAATTTGGGTCAACATTTTGGCAGCTCAAAGGGGGCCCTAAGCCTTCTTAGGGAAAGACTAGATGTCTTAAGGTGTTCATTGGGTATAGAGTCATAAGAGGAAAACCAAAAAGGAAACCCTCCTTGTAACTTGCAAAAATTCAAAATTTTGGCCATTCTGGAAGACATGGCTTTTGCATAGGCACTTCATGAAAAGTTGGAAAACAAATTTACAATATTTACAAGAGATCTAAAGGTCTCCCTTAAGAAAATGGTTTAAGGTGATAACCATTCACTGCAATGGGGAGGTCTTCACCACTTAGCCTGGCTAGATTGGAAGTGTTATCCTCCTTGCAACCTGTAATCACATAGGGACCACTCCATATTGTGTCAATTTTTGAGTGCCTCCTTTCTTTTTCTCTGTCAACATCCCATTTTAGAACAAAATTTTCAACCTTGAAGGTCCTATTAGTGGCTTTCTTGAAAAAATACCTTGTAACATGTCCCTAGTGGACATTTAGGGTCTACATCGCCCTATCTTTGACTTCTTCAAGCTCAGTTAGCTCCAAATATCTTACTAACATGGCCCAATTTTCTAGGAGCTCCAATTGATGTGCCAAATCAAGGGATAAGGGAAGTCTTTCTTCCCTTCCATACACTAGCATGAAAGGAGAGTTACCTAGAGCTATTTTTGGAGTGATTATATCAACCCATAGAGCTGATCCCAACTTCAAGTGCCATGACCTCTGATTGTCCTCAAGAGTCCTCTTGATGATCCTAATAAGATTCTTGTTGGATGACTTAGCTAAGAAATTATTACCTCGGGGATAATAATTCGATGATGTCTTCAAGAATACATCATGTTGGACTTCCCATAAGATGATCCAGAGATCCGACAAAAAAAATAGAATTGTTTGATATGATGGTGGAAGGGGCTCCAAATCTAGTTGCAATTGCCTCTACCTAAATTGAACCACTGAATTATCAGTTGCATCCCTCAAAGAAACTACCTTTTTACACCTTGTGAAATAGTCTATGGTGGCCAAGATCCACTTATCTATTGCACTTGACACTATATTGACAAGGCTAATAAAATGAATCCCCCATTGTGCAAAGGGATGATTAGTAGAGATAGGATGAAGGGGTAGAGTTGCTAATCTTTATTTTCCTATAAAAAGTGCACACTCTTTGTATTGTCTAACCCATTTGTGGGCATCACTAAATAGATAATGACAATAGTATCTTTCTCTAATGATCTTCATGGCTATGATCCTTGCTAAGAAATGACCACCTGAGGATCCATTGTGAAACTCTTCTAGCAACCTGTAGGTCTGATCACCTTTGACGCACCTTAGCATGACACTATTTAGGTCCCTTTTGAATATAATCAGATCCACCAAAGCATAGGGGATGGACTGAAGCTTGATATGTCTCCTCTTGGTTATATCAAAGTGAGGAGGATAGTTGCCATCCCTTAGAAAGGCAATCATGTTCTCAAACCAATTAGTTTTCACATTTTCTTGATTATGACCTCTGAATATTTTCCAAAAGATGAATTGAACTATTCACATAGTTCTCTTCCCCTCACTAACCAATTAATCTTGATATCAAGTTCATACTCTATGACCTTAGTGATCCATCCAGCTCTTTTCTCACCCATGTCCTTATTGAGAAGGAAATATTTAACACTGGCATGTGGAACTAGGAGTTGAATTCGGTTATTTGAGAGCATATGCCTAAAAATTTTTAGTGCTCTCACAATTGTGATGACCTGCTTCCCCACATAGCTATACCTAAGCTCATAGTCCTTTAGGATTTCATTGAAAAAATATTTGGACTACTGCAAGCCGTCCTGGTTTAGCTATGTTAGGACAATAGATATACTTGCTTCTCCTCCCAAGGTGTAGAGGATGATATCCTTCTCATTTTTTGGATTGACCAAGGTAGGAGCTTGAGAAATAGCTTGCTTAATCTGATCAAAACCCTCCTTTCCTTCTTTGGTCCATTTGAAGGGTAAATCCTTCTTTATCATGGTTGTGAGAAGCTTGACCAACACTGTGTTGGCAAATGCACACTCCAATGAGATATTGTAGGTGATTGAAGGTTTTTTCATTAATGGCAACCTTACAATCCTATGACACCAGCAAGGCAATCTACTGACACTAGGAAGGTTAGACTCTACACCGGCACATAGACCACCGACACCAACAGTGAAAAGGAAGCATACCGGCACATAAGCCAACATGAATTTTGTTTGTAATATTTTTGTCAACTATTGTAAAATCATTGTAAGCCAACTTGGAAAGTTGTAAAATGACTCATATATATAAGAGATCATTGTAAAACATTATGTAATAGATGGAAGAAAATATATAGGCGAAATAAGGCAGACCTATTATGTGAATTATAGTTTAAGGATTTATGTATGAAGCAGAGCTATAAACCGGTACTAGATCTGGCATAGTAGATGCTTTCTTGAAGCAGTACAAGACATTGGATTTATATAATCCATTTTGTAAGTTAGTGAGACTTCCCATTTTGTAATTGAGCAGTGAGCTCTAGGCACTTGGCCTTCCTGCATGTGCAGGCCCCTCTTGTAGCAGTAAAATTCTCTTATTGGCCAGTAAGTGAATATTGTGGGTCACAAATCCCACCGAGGTTTTTCCCACACCGGGTTTCCTTGTTAAACTACTGTGTTATGGTGTTTTTTCATGTGGTTGTTGTTATCTCTATTTATTGCATTATTTCTTGTTTACCAGTATACAGTATTGATATGCTCTACATGTTTTAAGTTAAAAAAATCTTATAACCAGTCAGATACTGATTTACCCCCCCTCTCAGTATCTGTGGGAATCCTAACGATTGGTATCAAAGCTTGGTCCTCTATTTTCAAAAGCCTAACAACTTGAGGAAGATCTTGACACCGGTAGAGATGCAAAACTTAATGAAGCAGTTAGAATGAACTCTCTCAGACTATGATGCAGAAAAGTTGAAAATAATCAAAATTGAAGATGACCTAAAGGTTGCACAGGATATCATTCAAGCACTTCAAGAAAATCTTACCATTGCAAGAAACAAGAGAAGAGAACTTTGTGAAAAGATGCAAAATGAGAATGATGAAAAGGAAACTCTTAGTGATCTGATGAATAAGCTGAAACAAGAAAACATGACGATAAAGAATGAGATGCAGGATATGAAAATGAGATTTTGTAAAGAAATTGAAGATAGAAAGAAGAATGAAGAAGATTTGACTAGAAGAATAAGTGATGCTACAAATGAAAACACAAGACTTAGTTATGAAAATGATATGTTGAAGACAGATCTGATACATGCACAAAATAACTCAAATGAACTAATGAGACAGAAAGGTATCTTGGAAAGAGAACTGGATACTGCAAATCAACACAAAAAAAAATTCAAGAAAAGCTCAAAAGAACTTGGTGACTTGTTGAAGAATTAGAAACCAAATGGTGACACTAATGGCCTTGGCTTTGAAGTTGGTGAAAGCTCCGGTACTGCAAACACACAGGATCAAGACAAACCGGTAAGACAACCTACTGCTTATAAATTTAATGGAAAATGCTTTAACTATAACAAGTATGGTCATAGAGAAAATCAATGTAGATCTAGAAATTATCAAAGCACAAATACAACCATCGGTCAATGTTCAAAATGCAACAAAGTTGGTCACAATTTAGAGAAATGCAGAATGAATGTAAGATGTTATGTTTGTGGAAGATTTGGACACTTATCTAATCAATGCAGAACACAAATTGGCATAGGTTATGGGAAAGCTATTTAGAAAAATAATGTGACTTGTTATGCCTGTAACAAGATTGGACATATTGCTAAATTTTGTAGAAGCAAGTTCTCACCGGTAAATAACAATAGTACTAGTTTGAAAGGTAAAGAAAAGGTTGAAGAAGTAAAGCAGGAATTCTCAAAACAATGGATCAAGAAATCAGAACTAAATGGTGATAGGAACACTCCTCCACCGGCAGAATAGAGTAACACTCCACCGGCAAGAGACACTTCATCTAACTGAAGAAAATTCATTTGAGGGTTTGGCAATCAAAAGTGAAACTTGCTATAATTCCCTCGATTCATGGTAAGAAGTTGAAATTACTTTTATATCGGTAGATAAGTTAAGTAATTACTTAACCGACAAGCATTAAATGTGGTGGTTGGCAAAGATAACATTATAAATAAGTGTTTTGGCTCCAATTTTATTTTACCAAGCATTCAAACATTCAAAGAGCGTGAAAATTTCCTGAGCGAAGGCATTCCAAGCAAAGAAGAGAAGAAATTCATCAAGCAATCATCCTTAAGGTAGATAAAGGTATTTATATCCATGACTTCTTCATCTATTCTTGAATTCATAGCAAACCCTACTGTAGTCGAAGTGATTAAACGCCCTAGACCCGTATTCCAGTTAGTTCCCGAGATTGCCAAGAAAGATGATAATGTTGGTGCATTTTCTCAAATCCCCAAAGGAGTAGTTTTTGCTGAAGACCCTAGAATGTACATTCATTGTCACAGAGAAGAATTATGTGATGAGGAAATCATGAGCATGTATAAGACTATGATTTTTGATGAAATCGGTAATGTTAAAGCTGAGCACAAGATAGTGGAAACCCTAGGTTTCACTGAAATTCTTAGTATTCCGAATTTCCCTAAAGATGTTTTAAGGATAGTTCTAAGCAGGGTTCATGGTGAATTCTTCTGGTTGGACTCAGTTCACAAAATTACAAAAGAGGCAATAAAAGCTGTGACAGGGTTACCTTCCACCGGTAACAGGCCTGATAAAACAAAGAAGGTCTCAAATGACTTAGTGATTAACCTAATAGGTGCAACATCTAATAAGAGATCTTAAAGAGTAAATGATGTAACTGACATCAATGTCAGATTCATTAGCATGATTTTAGGCTACAAAACCACACATGCAAATAGGTTAAACTCAGTCTCTAGCCTATGCATAAAGAGTGCCTATGATATGATTAAAGATAATGCAAAAATAGACGTGTGTGAATGGTTGAAAGATGAACTTATTGACAATCTTGGAAAGATAAAGAAAGACAAAAAGGGGACATTTAGATTTGGAAACCTACTTATCTGTTTAATGCTACACATAACAAAATAGGTGCCTGATATCGGTAATAAAAATCTTGGTTTTGATATACCGGTAGGCAAACAATTGTCTGATTTACTAAATAACATGGGTGAAAACAGAGAAAAGAATATAAATGAGTAATTTCAGGCATTAAAGGCCCGGATGAATACCAGAGTTAGATTATCACAAGCAATTGTAAATAAGTATAAGGATGAAATATGCTTTGTTATTAAGAAGGATGAGATTTGGATGGAGGCAGTTATCCCAAGAACCATTTGGGTTACTGAAATGGGTTATGAAACTGATGACCACATAATTGAAACATATGCAAAAGCCCTCTTGGAAGCACCCAAGGAACCTAAAGAAGAGGTATTTGGTAGTGTTGAGACTATTGAAAATCAAATCCAATCAAAGAAAAGGGTAAAGAAGATGGAAGCAATAGTTAGAAGAGGATCTAGACAAGCTAAAGCTATCAAAGAAGATGTACTTAAGCAAACTGGTATTACTGAAGATGAGTTAGAAGCACAATAGCTAGAAACTCACCTTTCACCGGTTGCAACCTCTTCAGAAAGTGATATGCTAGCTGAATTTAAAAGAGTTGTGAGAAAAAGGGAACCTTCACCGGTATCTACACCTTCTCCTAGAAGAACCAGACAGAAACAACAGGCAGTAAGGCTCCCAGTTAGAAAAGTAACTCCAAAGAAAAATTTAACACCCAAGAAGAAGACTCAACAAACCATTGCTCCAATTGACAAACTTCTAAATGAAATTACAGAGGATGGAAAGCTGAAAAACATCAATAAATTATATGATTCATTATTAGTTGATGACAAGGAGAAAGTTGAAAATAGCATAATTCTACACTTGGACATTTACAAGAAATTTCTAATCCAAGTTGTAGATGAATTACTGGCAGAACTGTTTAAAAGACTTGCAGCTAGAAGACAAGCTGTTGTAGAACTTGATAAGAAAATAAAAGTTGAAAAACTACTTGTTGTTTATCTTGTCAACTCACCAAAAAATATAGATGATCTGATCTCTAAGGCTAACCGGTCAGTATTTTCAACTGCACACCAACATGTAGCACTTATGGTTGGTAGAGTGAATGAGGTAGCAAAGGAAACTGCTAATGCATGGGACATATTCCTTGTAGAGAAGGAAAAGAAGGAAGAATATAGAAACCCTAAACCCATCAAAGTATATCAGAAGGATAAGGATAAGGGAAAATGCAAGGTTGGTGGACCACCTAGCATAAAAATAAAAGATAACTTATCCCCACTACCTCTAAATACTCCACTGGTAGTTACCACTGACAATCAACCGGCTAGTGAGAGTATGGACATACCACAAGAGGACACCAATCCCAATTCTGAGGTGTTATATACAGTGGACATTGACACACAAAAAGTCAATATTGTGGTAGATAAGGATACAACTGGGAAAACAAATATGGCTAATAAGCCACCGATGACAGATAGTACAAAAGGTAAATAGGTAGAGCAACAGGTTCATACAAAGACAGTGCCACTGACATCAGCTGAGCAATCCAAACCTTTGCTTAAAGAAATGGAAACACAAACTGACCTACCAGAGGTCATCAGAAGAAAGGAAACTTCTCTCATCGACAAAATACAGATTGCTGGCTCGTCAAATGCAGAATTCAAATCAACTAATGTAATAGAAGTTCTTTTGGATTCTATTAAGAAGATAACAGATTGTATCACACAAGCATACAAGGCAATAGATGATACCATTCCAATTTTGAAAATGATAGCACCTAAATGTAATGTAGATAATAAAGATTCTTTGAGTCAACTTGACACTTTGTCTAAGTATATTACTGACAACGCTGTGATAGTTGAACAAATAAAAGAGGAAGCATTCAAGGAGAGATTAGAGAAAGAAAAACACAAATTCTTTGAGGAGGAAATAAAGAAGTGTACAAGGCAATTTGACACACTTTTACCAGAACTATGCAGAACATTGAAGGAATTTAAAACTTTGTATAGGGATACATGTAAAACTAACTTTCTGACAGCTGATATAGACAAGAAGATCAACAAGATCCAAGAGGAAATAAATCAACTAGCTGATAACTTCATTAATTCATCTGATTCATTATCAGTTTTTGAGCAGAAAATAACAGGTTTTGAGGAAGAACTACTAAAGTTAGAAAGAGAGAAGGAGAGAATAAAAGGAAAGGCTAAAGATCTAAAATGGAGACTTAGTCCAAAATTGTACTACCTAGCCTCCTTAAGAAAAGAAATATCTGATGCTTTGATTCAAGGACTGAAAACACCAGCAGAGCAAATGCAATACTTCACCGTTAGAGTTCAGAGGATAGAGGCTGCAATAAAAGACAACAAAAAGTTCATTGAAAGCCTGAATCTGGTTTTGGCAGATCTTTTTCAGATTGTAACCAACTGGTTACAAGGGTGAAACTGGAAATCACATTCAATTGACACTTTGACAACCTTTGTCATTGATGCCAAAGGGGGAGTAGTGGAATGAGAAAAATAATCAGTAAATGACTCATTAGCTCAGGGGGAACACATACTCTTTTGGTACACAATTTTGGTAATTCTGGCAGATTCTTTTTGGATAACAATTTTTGGATTTTTCTCATGAGAACCCATCAATGCCAAAGGGGGAGATTGTTGGCAAATGCACACTCCAATGAGATATTGTAGGTGATTGAAGGTTTTGTCATTGATGGAAACCTTACAATCCTATGACACCGGCAAGGCAATCTACTAGCACTAGCAAGGTCAGACTCTACACTGGCACATAGACCACCAACACCGGCAGTGAAAAGGAAGCATACCGGCATAGAAGCCGACAAGAATTTTGTTTGTAATATATTTTGTCAATTATTGTAAAATCATTGTAAGCCAACTTGGAAAGTTGTAAAATGACTCATATATATAAGAGATCATTGTAAAACATTTTGTAATAGATGGAAGAAAATATATAGGCGAAATAAGGTAGACCTATTATGTGAATTATAGGTTAAGGGTTTATGTATGAAGCAGAGCTATAAACCGGTACTGGATCTGGCATAGTAGATACTATCTTGAAGTAGTACAAGACATTGGATTTATATAATCCATTTTGTAAGTCAGTGAGACTTCCCATTTTGTAATTGAGCAGTGAGCTCTAGGCACTTGGCCTTCCTGCATGTGCAAGCCCCTCTTGTAGCAGTAATATTCTCGTATTGGCCAGTAAGTGAATATTGTGGGTCACAAATTCCACCAAGGTTTTTCCCACACCGGGTTTCCTCGTTAAACTACTGTGTTATGGTGTGTTTTTCATGTGGTTTCTGTTATCTCTGTTTATTGCATTATTTCTTGTTTACCGATATACAATATTGATATGCTCTACATATTTTAAGTTAAGAAAATCTTATAACTGGTCAGATACTGATTCACCCCCCCCTCTCAGTATCTATGGGAATCCTAACACACTGCTAGGTTTGGGATAAACCTTCTTACAAAGTTAATCCTTCCAAGGAAGCTTTTGATTCCTTTCATGTGACTTGGGAGTGGAAGAGACACAATGGCTTCCACTCTCTCTAGATCTATGGCTAGACCATCTTTGGATACAATGTGTCCTAATAGTTTGCCTTGATCAGTGGCAAATATACACTTGTTAGGGTTCAAGGACACATCATATTCTCTCAACGTTTTGAATACCTTCTCAAGGTGAGCAAAATGTTCTACTGCATGCTTGGGGTATATAGTGATATTATCAAGTTATACAAGTATAAATTCTACAAATACTCCCTTAAAGGCCACATCGATGGAACTTTGAAAAGTGGCACCTGCATTTTTTAGTCCAAAAGGCATTTTACAATAGGAATAAGTGCCCCATGTTGGCAAGAGACACTATACTGGTGAAGATTCATGCATGGAGATTTCTTAGGGGTTGTCATTGATGGAAACTCAGTCAATAAATCCTATCCGGTGTATATAGATGTGACTTACTGAAAGTCATATTTTTAATAAGGCATAAGTCTAGAAGGTGGAACTCAGTAATGAGTAGTGCATGAGATCATTGTGTACATCTTGATTTTGGTGGTGTAGTTTTGGTAGCGGTGATTAAGGTAGATGATTAGATCTTTTTTTTTTTTGGTAAAAGTAGAAAATCCACTAAACTTATATATTATTAATAAAAATGTTTACAACAGGTTCAAAAAAGGCATACCGGCAGGAAAGAACCCACAAGAAAACCTCCGGTTGTAGGCTTCAAAAGATAAAAAAACTAGGCACTACCCTTACATCCTTTGTTGTTGTTCAGTCAGATCACCCAACCCCCCACCTCTAATATTTTTACAACCATAGGACAATTACAAAAAACCAGACTGCCACCAAATGAAGGGCTAAAAAAAATGCCATGAAGGACCACCAAGGTGATACTAGTGATGTATAAGATCCTGCCAAAACCATAGTTAAACACCCGAGCATAATAGTAGCCAAGGAACCTCCAAATCTGCATCAACAAAAACCATTCCACCAACTCCAAAACATAGTCAGATTTCCAAAAACCAAGAGCTAGTGCTCTCCTCCGGAGGTTCATTAGCTGAGACCGGAGGAGGAATAATCCTTAGAGGAAAAGCCAAACAATCAGGAGTAGAGAACAAAAATCCCAGAGTGATCAACATATGCAATGCCTCAAAGACGACCCAAGATTTATCCACATACTGATCAGGAGCCAGATACAATAAAAAGTCGATGGAGGCCCGAGTGTCTTCCATGGAATCACATATCAAACCCATTCCTAATTCATGCAATAATTGACTAGACCAACCATTAACCATGTGCTCATGATGAGGAAGAAAACCACCATAATAAAAAGACCCACATCAAAACAATAATCAGCCAGTGCAAAAGAAACCAAGGTCCTGTTGGGAGTATTTAAAATTGAGTCAAAGTTTGTAGGCCTATTTCAAATTTTTGCTCTGTATGTCAGAAAGGCACCCAAATAAGTCAGTTTGAATGGCCTAGTTAGCAAGGGGGTAAAATGGAGCCGGTTGATTTTCAGAGGGTAAGGCTCAGGATTCATGTCCCACACCTTTCATTTGGCCTATTTAGTGTGTTGCAACTTTCATAATTCAGTTTGGATAAGTTTACTAGGTACCCATTTCGAGGGGTGAGCTGAAAGTGCATTCTAGGCACAAGTGCAAATTTTATTAAGTAGCCTACTTTGGGTGTTTATATCTTTTGCCATGTTTATTATCATGAATAATTTCAAAATGGATTGAATTTTATGCATAAATGTGATTCAACATGCAGAATTTCAAGTCCTTATGAATCCGTTTGCTCAGTTTTCAAAGCTCGATCCGTTTGTAGTTTGTGATGTTTGCACAAGTGTAAAAATATCCTAGTGAGCGTCATGTCAGAATGTTTGTTCCGGGCTAATGTTGGTATAAATGGTGAGCTACGTTTCAAATTTCAAGGCTGTACCAATCCATTTGATCGGTTTTCAAAAGAGCTCATTTTGCCATCAAATTCAGTTATCCGCACTCCAGTGTTATATAAGTTAATGTAGCCGTTTTGGTGAGCGCGCCGTTTGCATCTTGTCAGTTTGGTGATTGAACTAAGAATTCAAAGATTTAATATGTACTTTAAGGTACCTATGTTTCAAATTTGAGGACCCACGGAGGTCGTTTGATATTTTTGAGAAAGGCATCATGTGTTGCCAGAACATTGACTTCATCAGGTCCGCAGTGTCGACAAAGCCAGTTGGCCGTTTTCGGAAATTAATATCTCTTCGCTCGGGGCTTGTCTTGAGAAACTGTTTGGTAGATGTCATCCTTGTATATCAAAGTACATGCCTGTCAGATGGCGAGCTCCAGAAAGGTGTTTTGACAGGTTTGAAAATTACGTCTTCGCGATTAAATGCGAAAATTGTGGTGTAATTGCCTGAAGGTTGTAAAATGCGGATTAATGATCTGAAAACGATGCCGATCATTTCCAGAGGTGTGTTTGAGGTCCGTGAAGTATTCCAGGGGTCAGTTGCATGAAAACAAAAAAATTTTTTAGTCGGACCCACTTTGGGGCCCGACCTGGCTCATGCCTATGCCGTACTAGTTTATTGGTGACTTTGTTCACTGAGAGTTTTTTTTTTCAGAATATCTAAGTATGGATTGTAATCATGAGACATGTCATGAGGTTTGAAAAGACTGTAGACTTCCAAGCAATTTCAGATTGACAATTTTAATGCCAATTTCTCCTCCAGCAACAGATAAGAGATTTTAAAAAAAATGCAAATGTATTTTGGAAATAGTGTGGAATGGAGAGGGGATTGATCATTCAGCAAATATAATTCGCATAATGAATTCTCTTTCTTTTTTCTATTCGCGTTTGTTTGGGTTGAAGAGCCATTTGAAACTGAAACAATGCTTTTGGCAAATGACTTTACCAGTAGCTCCCCTAAATTCCAGAGAAGGCAAAATAGCTTATGTTTGAATATGCTAGGCCAGATGTTTTACATTGTGTGGGAAAGAGTTCATAGATAATGACTTCCTTCCTCCTTCACGTGGCATTGGCAGCCAGTTTTCTTAAAAAAAAAGAGATGCATATCGGCTGATGTAAAGCCATCTTCCCAAGCTCAGAGGTAAATGTTGAAAGGGGGCAGTGATACCATGTTTTAAAACAAATGCCAATTGCCATGTGCACGTGATGTTGAAGGGGGCAGCAGAAGACTTTGATGCACTGTGGATTGGGCAAGGTAACAATAGTTCTCCTCACGTGGTTGTTTGGAGGAAAGTGCTGATTTGTTAACAGTAAATGGCAAATGCACATTGGCAAGTGTAATTCAAATCCATGTTTTGCCAAAGTTTTCCCTCTGCGTGGTAAAGGAACAGTGTGACATGGGGACACCAGCAGCAATCAAAAATTACTAAAGAAAACATAGCACCTCCCTTCCCCACGTGATAACTGGAGGGGGCATTGAAATGTGTTTTAAACAAAGGCCATTGGCAGGTGTAAAAGCCGAACTTCACAACCAAGCTGCCTCTTCCCTGCGTGGAATAGAATATAGAGTCTAGAGGGCAGCGATGCCATTTCTTTTAAGCAAATGCAATGATCTAGAAAGGCATTTCAAAACCTCCCAATGCAAAGTGCATTATGCAATGTGTAAATGCTTACTCTCCCTCTATGTGAACCTACAGATTGAAGCATTGAAAATCCAAACAAGATGAAATGTGGCTTTTGAAATAGAAAGAAAATCAATTGCAAATAGAAATTTCAGTCATCCTCTTCCTCACGTGAGTATGAATCTTCCAGCATCCTCCTTGTGTGAAAATAGAGGCATTCAAGTTGCAAAAAAGAAAAAATCGCCATGAAAGTCTCAGAAAAGAGCTCCAAAAGTGCAGCTACAGGCAAATCACTTTATCCCACATTGGCTAGGAAGTGGACTTTTCTGGTATTTATAACCAAGAATGCACTATAGTAATATGTCTAAGCCATAAAGGCTTTTGACAGATGGTGCCTATGGGCACCCAAGGTGGGCCCATGCGCGAGCACTCTTCCCGAGGTGACGGAGGAGGTGACTGGATGGCGACCAGGTGGACCCCACGTAGGCACACTTCCCGAGGCAAACAGGCAAAATTTTGCAGAGGAAGGTCGGGTTAACGAGTGAGCAAGTTCGAGATGGATCAACGACGTGCGCTATTTCACGAAGGGAAGATGCACGTAGTTTAAACCCCGCGAAATAGCGAAAGTGAACGAGAGCCGTCCACGTGCCGTGATAGGTGGCAGTCCAGCAGGTAGGTCCCGATGAGGTGGTGCACAGGTGGCAGTCCAGTGGCGATGACGTGGCGACCAAGTGGCAGTGACGAAGCAGATGACGTGGCGGTGATGAGGTGTCATCCCAGGTGGCATCCGATCAACCCCATCGACCAATCAGAGGCCACCACGTGGCAAGGTGTCAGAGCACAAATGGAGGCAAAAATCAAAATTAAAATCCATAAATAATATAGTTCAAACTGTATTAAAATTCGAAAAATTTAAATGATGGATCCATGTTGAGGATTAATTCGCCCAGGGTCTAAATTTTGGCCAAAATATAAAGTATTATATATCGCCGAAAAACTCTCGGAGTGAGGAATCTGATTATGAGGTTAATTTTGACAAATGTGGGATATTTTGGAAGTAGTTTCCATGGGAACAACATTCAGTTAGAGGGGAGACACTTGGCAATTCAGTTGAAGATTTGATTTGGTTCCCTCTCCCTTTTTATTCCAAATTCTTCTCAGTTGTAAGGGTTCCAGAAATTTGGAGAAATGCTCCAGATTTGATGGCTTCCATTTTCTGAAGATCTTGACCCAAGTTTGTAAATGCTTCTGTTTGGTTTCAGGGTATAGAAATTGCAGTGGAGTGTTGTAAATATGGTTTTAATTGCAGGTCTTACTTGTGTCAGGCATGAGTAATTTCCCACAAGATTGTCTCTGTGATATGTTTTTTCATTATTATGAATTCAATCCTCAAGGAGGATGAAATTTTTCATCTCAAGGAGATTGTATGATTGTTTGTAGGCATTCTTCAATGAAGAGTTTAAATTCTATAGTCAGTCATAAATAATGAAATATGTATCTAGATCTGATGAATTTGTGAATGAATCAAATAGTGCATTAATATAAGGTATTGATGCATGAATATCTTGTTTAAGGAAAACAAACTTGCATCTATGATTCATATTTGTAGTTCTGTGAGTGACTCTGCTGCCCAATGAACAAGGCACTAGTCTTTGACAGATTTGGGAATGGTCTTAGATATACATTTTAAAAGACAAATCTATTTCCCTTTATGTTTAGGGGTTAATGTTCTATCTTTCCAAAGCTCTATTTCACCTATTATTTGTATAAGATCCAGCCCATCTGTACATGTTACCTAATTTGGTGAGCTTATGGAATGGTTTGTCTGCTCATTGTTGATGCAGTCTTATGTTTGTGATTGTTGTATTCAATGCATAAAAAGGGTGTCCCCCCTAGGTCTAGCAGAACCTGAAGTGTAGGAGGATCATTAGGATCCTATGTTATGTTGTCCCAGCTCTGAAGTGTTTCATTGATTGAGATTGGCTATCTCATAGATAGATTTACAGGTGTCTTGGGTTATCACTTTTGGTGAACAACAGGTCCAATTACATACTGTCGGAAAAATGAACATGGAAACCAAGAGGCGGACCAAGTCCTCATCGAGTAAAACATCATAGAAAATTGCAACAAAGCAAGACAAAAGCTCACCATAAGAAATATGAGGGCAAACTTCCAGCCATCGACACCCCATAAACCTACGGAATTCAAAATCCACCGCAGGAGTAAACAAATTAAAGACCTTACCAAGCTTGACAAAATTGTCCTCATTCTCTTCTTCCGCTATACGAGCTTCTAAAAAGACTCTGTATGCCCCAATGGATAGAGAAGATGACATTTGCAGGAGGAAGAGTACGCAAAAGCCACATAACCATAAACATAAAATGTTGCTTAACAAGATAATAAAAATGAGAAAACCACCCTTAACTTCCCATAATGGCAATGCAAAATATCCATTGCAACCCTTCTTGATTTAAACAATTCACATGAATTAACAACCCTTAAACTGACAACCATAAATGAATATCCAGAAGGAGAGGATGCCACCCTCAAACAATGATTATTGCATAAAACCAATTCTATCAAGGCCGAAAACTCACACAAGGCGGCCAGTGATGTAGTACAAATACTTTAAAAAATAATAAAAGCCCAGGGACGTACTGCACATTAAAAAGTTACAAGCATGCCACACCCTATGAAGGATTGAAAACAAAAATTGCTCAAGAACACTCATGCTGCCACCCCATAAATGACTTTATCAATGACTGATACTCAAAGTAGAAATGTGATTACTACATTAGATAGAGGGCCTATACAAGGAATCCTATTACCTTACACATAGCCTTGAGGAATATCCCTTACCTCGATATTAATTAAATGTCTTTAGAATGAATTGTATATTCGGCAAAGACTGCAATTTACTTGCTAACCATACCTCATGAGATATACACCCTATCATCTAGCCCAGAAGCAAATTTTAAAAACACACCATATGTAAACACTAACATAATATATCCTATCATCCTCCTATCTACACATGTGGTGCAAATAAAATCAAATTAGAGTAAAAGATAACATGAATACCTTAAGAGATAATAGAAACAGATAGATCGAAATGAATTACCATAAACCCATAGGTTAGATCAAATACCCGAGAACCCGTACCTCAACAGAATTTAAAATGGTCTTTAGAATGATTTGCAAACTATAGTTTACCTACTAACCACACCTCATGAGATATACACATCGTCATCTAACCCAGATGTAGAATTGTAAGAATACACCATATGTAAACAGAAACATAATAGAGCCTATCATCCTCCTGTCTACACATGTGGTATAAATAAAATCTGATTAGAGTAAAGAATAATATGAATACCACAAGAGATAATGGAAACAAGAAACCCAAAACAATTACCTTAAACCCTTAGGATTAGATCAAATACTCGAGAAGAATGTCTTGAGGAATATCACTTGCCTCCACAAACTTAAGATGTGCACCGGTGTCAATTACCATGTTAGCCAAAACATCTGTAAGCCTATTCAGCTCTCTAAAACAATGAGATAATGAGAATGTATCAAAGAATGATAACTTCTCCAAAATATGCTCTAATATTTACTTCAAATGCCAACAATTACTCTTACAACTCAAAACACTCTGAATAATGACCATCGAATCACCCTAAATTAATAGGTTTTTAATCCCTAAAGAGATAGCCAAATCAATCCCAAGGGACAAAGCTGGGCATTCAACAAAATTGTTTGACTGGGAACCAAAGGCATGACACTGAGCAACTATTAAGATTGTATTGTGGTAAAAAATAGCCATATCAACCCTAGCCAAACCCGGGTTACCCCTAGAAGCTCCATCAAAATGAAGCTTGAAATGGCCCAAAGGAGGAGGATCCCATCTAGTAGCAAGTCTCTTATTGCTAGTAACAAGACCTTTTGCAATAGACCCATGAGAAGGGATGGCAGAGAGAGATTTATAGGTCCTCGTAATCCTGCCATCCCAATGAGAGAAGGATGTCAAATTCTCCAAATTCTTATGAATGTATGACAAATCCACCTCCGAGATAGAAGCCTCTATCTTGACTAAAATGACAGAGAGCGAAGCTGATAACTTTCTAAAAATCCTATTATTTCTTTCTAAACATATGTTCTAAATGATAATCGAAGGAGAGATGAGCTAGAGACAAGCATAAAAGGATGAGGAAAACAAGATAGGTCGGGCTCTAAAGTGGGAGAGGAGGTCATAGCCAATAACAAAGGACAAACCTAGTTTCTCAAACAGCCATTGCCAACATCCAAAGGCAAAATCACAATGAAGAAACAGGTGAGGACGATTCCAAATTCTTATTACACAAAACATAAGGGAAAACAACAGTCAATCCCATCCTATCCAATCTCATCCTTGTAAGAAACTTGTCTTGTACAACAAGCCAAGAAAATGCACCTTCCTTCAGAAGGCAAGCTGAATGCTAGGACAATTTAAAAGGCCAGGAAGAAAAGTCCTTGGCCGGCATAAGGGAATTATATCCATCTTTCACAGAGTATTTTTCAGATGCACTCTTAGTCCAAATAAGCCCATCTTCCCTCTCAGACAAGATGATATCTCTATCTTTGAGGATATTACAAAATCCTACTTTCAAACTGAGATCAACATTCAAATAGTCAATTGATTTCCATTTAGCCATCTTCACATGACCTTTATGAGCAATATTAAAATAATCAAACAAAACAATTGCCCATCTGTCCAAAAGGATTGATTTTAATGGGGTCCAATCCCTAATGTAATCCAAAGGACAATAACCATTCCAAGCATCATCCCAAAATCTAGCTTTACTACCATTATGCACAACCCAAGAAAGATGGGGCAACAAGACACTTCTACATTTCACCAAAAAATTCCAAATAGCCGACCCCTAGGGAAAACTCGAGGCATGAAAAATAGACTCTCTTACTCCATTATTAAAATGCTTGGCAAACATGATCTTAGCCCAAAGGGAATCTGGTTTATAATACAATTTCCAAACTAGCTTAGCCCCCAGAGCCAGATTCTGATTCTCCAAACTTCCCAAGGTAGCTGCAAGGAAAATCCCCAAGTTGGAAACCCCAAAACTTTTGAAGCCTGCCCTAAATCAAGGAATGAGTGTTTAAGAAGAATATCTTAGACTTGTCCTTATTGACCTTTTGACCAGAAAATGAAACATAATTCTTAAACACTTGATCAATAATTCTAGCCTCCTTCAAAGTTGCACTACCAAACAAAAGGGTGTCATCTGCAAAAAGGCAATGGGAAATCCTCTGGTCAAAATGTTGAATTTTGATTCCCCTCCATAAATCACTCAATCAAACTGCTCTAATTGCCCAACTCAAAGTTTCAGCTAGTAATATAAACAAGAAAGGGGACAAGGGATCCCCTTGCCTCAAACCCCTAGAAGAATGGAAGAACCCACAAGGAGACCCATTAACAAGAACCGAAAATCTAGCTAAGGAGATGCATGACATGATCCATTTAATCCAAGCCAACAAAAAACCCAGCCTTGACAGAACAACTTTTAACGCATTCCATTCGACCCTGTCATAGGCCTTCATCATATCTAGCTTTAGGATCATGGCAAGACATTTCTGAATTGATATTGAATGTAGAACCTCATGAGCAACTATTGCCCCCTAGAAGTTTCCCTTTTTGGAACAAAACCTCCTTTCTCAAGGGAAATAATTTTCGGTAAAATTTTAGCCAATCTCATAGAAATCACTTTTGCGAAGATCTTGTAGAGGGTATTACATAAGGCTATAGGACAAAAATCTGCAAATTTTTTAGGGTCCTCCTTCTTGGGTAGAATGACTATCAAGGTAGTATTTATTTCCTTAAGGATTGACCTATTACATCTAGCTTCCTCAAGAGCCAAAAGAACATCCGGTCCCATAAAATCCCAACATTTTTGAAAGAATAAAGGAGTGAATCCATTAGGCCTGGGTGCCTTGTCCGGATTCATAGCAAAAACAACCCCCCTAACCTCTTCCAATGAAAAAGGAGACATTAACATTCTATTGTCATCATTAGAAATTAGAGAGGGAATGTGAGATGAGATATTGTTAGAGATATCATTACTCTCAGATGAAAGTAGATTCTTAAAAAACTTTAGTGCTTCACTAGAAATGTCCTCTGACTCAGAAAGAATATTCCCATGACAGTCCTAAATACAAGTAATCCTACTACTAGCCCTTTTCAGTTTAGTGGTAGAATGGAAATTTTTTGTATTTTTATCCCCATCAGCCCACCAAAGCTCCCTAGATTTTTGTCTCCAATATACCTCCTCTCTTGCCAAAATTTCTTCTAACTCACTCCTAAGAGACTTAATTTCATCCAACACCCTAAAGCCCATACCATGTAGAATCACATGCCTATTCAATACATCAATCATATCCAAGATCCTTTGCTTTTCATCAAAGATATTCTTAAAATGCAAAGAATTCCACTTCCTAATATTTAAAAAAAAAAATCTGATCTTCTTAACAATTTGAAACATTCTAGATCCTCTAATGAATGGAGCCTCACCCCACCATTGTCGCAAGAGGGTTAGGAAAGACGGATCCCTAAACCACATGGGTCCAAACTTAAAAGGCAATTTATGGGAAGATCTATCTTTTAAAACAAAGAGGGAAACAAGAAAGTGATCTGACCCTGTCAAAGGAAGGATAGAAGAAAAAAACTCAATATCTGAATCAAACCATTTGGAGGAAAGTAAAAATCTATCCAATCTCTTTGCAATTTGAGAGAAATTCTTCCTCATGTTTGTCTTATTAGGACAAATGCCCCCTATTTTTTCATCCAAACCCAAAATTGCATTGAAATCCCCCCCAAAAATAATAAAAGAATGATCCCTAAGGGGGGATGAAACCCTTAAGAGTTCTCGCCAAAGGCTGTATTTAGCCAAGACACCCGAGGGGGCATAAATATTAAACAACCATACTTTAAACCTAGAATTTTTGTAAGACACTAATGATAACATTCAATTTGGAGAAGAAGCAACCAATTCTACATCAACCACAAAATCATTCCATAACAAGGCCAAACCCCCCGATGCCCCAGAAGTCGGGCATGACAGGAATTTCCACCTCTTCCAAGAGGAAAAAACAAACTCATAATTCTCCAAAGAGAGCTTAGTCTCTTGGAGCATACCTATATCCCACTTAACCAAGTCCAATTGAGACTTGATCAAGCGTCTCTTGTTAGGGGCATTTAAGCCCCTAACATTCAATGAAATGATCCTCATTTCCCTCGAGGGGAGGTTGACACTCCCCTCTTTTCATCCTTAGGGGAAGAAATATTCTCCCCAAAGCTTTTATGTAAGCTCCTCTTAACCGCCACAGATCTAGTGACATGAGGACTAATTAAGTACTTCTTTTTCTTTTTGATGGAGCTCAAGCAATGACTGATATTTTTTCCTTTGCCCAAAGACAAGGTTGAGACCTTCTTAACCCTGGGAGAAGCAGATAATACTTGATGAATGCCTGCATCAATTTCTAATTGATTTTTATGGTTTTTTGGAGGTCTACCCCTTCTTGGAGACACAACAAGGGAAGGGAATTTCATCTCAACTTGGGCAACAGGAGGGCCTATAGGAGAGAATGGCATTTTAACTGAAGGCGACCTAGGAGAAGACACCAATCCCTGGGGTTCCACTCGATTTGAAACATTCTGGGTAACATTATTGTTAAGGACCTCAAAAGGATTAAATGAAGGGGAAAGAGGCAAACTCTTATGAATTAAATTCAAATCATTCTCAATAGAACACACAATCTTATCCGTAACCTCCTCCTGTAGCTGAACCTTGTTAGTACTGAGCAAATGCTCAACTTGCTGAACCGTATGTTCATCTAGAGAAATACCTAGAGACTCCTGGGGCTTGCCAATCCGTAGAGTAGGCTTACTATATGCTAACTCTTTTACCTTTTGAATTAGGAGAGCATCATCATGACTTAAGGGAAAAGACTTAACAGGGGCATTATCCCCTACACCTCCAATATGCTGTGGAATATTCATCTAAACACTTGGCCTTTCTATAGAACCAGAAACTCTATCACCTATATTGCCATCCAGCCCACCCTCCTGAGCAAAATTACCACCCTGATCCTGACAATCAGGCTTAGAATTAGTAACCCCTTCCAATCCAGCCAGATTTAAAATGTTCAAAGCACACTCCACCTTATCAGTGGAGGCATTATGGAGAGATTGATCAGCATTGTTCCCTTGGGGACCCTCCTTTTGCTGATAATCAGAATCAAAAGAGACATGAATAGAAGGGGCTTTAGTAGGAACAGGGTTCACAGGAACATCAAAGCCATCCTTATTGTTTTTAACAGATTGGGAATTATTATTATGAAAATCCAAGAACAAAGGGGCATCCACAACAATCAAATTTTGAGTAAGGTCATTATCCAACTTATCAATAGATTGTTTCCGGATACCCTCATTTGACTTGATATTAAATGAAATCGGGCACACGGAAGTAGAGGAAACCAACACACAAATTTTTACCAGAACCTTCCCTTCCACAAAGTCAGATTTAGATGTCAAAAACTTCCCAAAATTATCTCCTATCGATTTCAAAACTTCTAGGTCCATGAATTCGAAGGGAAGTTAAGGCAATCCAAACCAAACCAGGAAAGTTTTAGGCTTGACCCAATCTAGGACAAAAAAGGGCTTCCAAGCAAAAACCATAATCAAATTATTGCCAAACTAATGAAATGGATTCGCAAGAACATCATCCCTAAAATGAGGGGAATCAAAGACAAATACACAGGAATTCACTGATAATAACTGAAAATAGACTAATGCAGACCAACATTTTCTCAATTTAGAATGCAACTTAGACAAATTGGTTTGAGGACCCCAGAATTCCCCCAAGAGTGCAATAGAGTGTAACCTTGAAGCCCTTTCTGCCACAAAAGAACCTCTATAATAAAAAAATAGAAGCAGGAATCATACCTCTTTCATCGAGGCTTCATGAGCCTTTTTACCTTTTATCAGACCTAAAGAAGAGTGGACTTTATTACCCGAATTTACTGCATCCTTGCCAGTGATATCGAAAGTGCCCGCTGGTTTGAAAGACACAGATGCCCTAGAAGTGTCCATGTTTCCCGCGGCCACCACTTGAGCAAACGACTGCTTATCACAACTGAAAATACCCTTCTACTTCCAAAGATTATGATTTCCTAGACCATTTCCACCCTGAGATCATAGATTAAAGCTTCTCTTGAGATGACGCGATTTCAGAAAGCTCTTAAAAAACCCCTAAAAGTATCTCAAAACTGGATGAAAACTCTTGTGATAACTGCCTGCCTGCGGAGCCCTATCTTCCCATTTGCCTTTAGAAAATACCCATTGAGGCACATGTGGCAGATCCTCCCACACCACATCTACCCAAGCACTGAGCTACCTTCTTTGAGGCATCTTACTTCATATTCTAGATCTCCGGTGTTGATTCATGAGTGAGATTGAAGGTCTAGTATCTAGTGATTCTGGAAGAACAAAGTTATCCTTGGTTTGATGGTGTAACATGCGATGTGGAATTGTTGGGCTGATGTTTGTGATTGATTTTGTGTTCGAGGTGATTGGGCTGACTCATATGAAGCTTTTTATCATTCAGTTTAGGTCTGCATATGTATTTGTGGATGGATTGAGCCGACTTGGTGTTACACATTTGATGTTTTGTGTTATGCAATTTTTGTGAAGCCAACTTGGTTGAGATTTTATTTTTGGTGTAGATATATAATGTCAATCCAGATGATAATTTTATATATGTTTTTATGTGAGTGTGGATGTGTGGTATGTGAATGAGAATTAGAATCCAGGATTGGTGCTTCAGTAGATGATTGTGCAACAAAACGGGGCATAAAGGCAGAGCATCTTTAGATAGTCAAATTGTACCTAGCCAGAAGTGATCTTTGGCATTTGTAGATGCTATTCCAATTCAAACATTGTAATATCTCTTGTATCTCATCTATAGGATAGTGAGTCCTTTGGGATTGTTTCTCTCTTATGTAATTGAGTAGTGAGCTCTAGGAAGTGTGCCTGAATGCAAGTGCATTCACCTCATGTAATATTATCATACTTCTGACCATAGTGTAATAATATTATGGGTTCAAATCCCATCATGATTTTTCCCTTTTCAGGTTTCCACATAAAAAATCTCGGTGTTATAGTTTTTTGGTTAATTTCTTTATGTTTTTGCGTTTCATTTTCATTCTTATGCATCTGGTAGTTTAATAATCTGGTTAATAAGTTTGCAAATTATAAAACACTGATTCACCATCCCCCCTCTCAGTGTTCATTGATTTCAATAATTGGTATTAGATCTTAGTTTCTCGGAATAAGGATAACAACTTTAGGAAGATCCAGAAGATTGAATCACTGGACTCTAGTTTGCAGAAGCAACTAACTATGGCACTTGAAGGTCTTGATGCAACTATGAAAGAGAAGAGTAGCCCAAGGAGAAGTTTGGAAGTAGCTAAAAATTTCAATGAAACTCTTGAAGAACACAAATGAACACTGAGAGGGGGGCAAATCAGTGTATTTTGAAAACTTTTAACTATGTGTGCTAAAACTGCTACTGCAAATTAATTGAGAACACACACACATAAGAGCACATCACATAACACCAGATGTACGAGGAAAACCCAATGTGGGAAAGACCTCAATGAGAATTGTTGATGGAGTCTACTACTCCAATCCAGCCTTAAAATGAATAACAGATTACAATGTTTAGGGCACCAACCTAAGGAGCACCAGCCCCTGAAACTTTAGGGCACTAACCTAAGGAGCACCAATCCCTAATTTTATGAGAACCTACCTAAAGGAACATATACACTTTCTCTAGGCACCCACTCAGAGATTTACAGTGATTGTTAAATTTTACAATGCAATGATAAATCCTTGTTACAAATAAGTTTTGTAACACTTACAAATTTCTCATATCACGGGAATGACTTTCTTTGTCTGCTGAAGTTTTTCCTTTGTTTCTCCTCCTTCCTCTATCTATTTATCTTCTTCTCTCTTCTCAACATCACTCTCCAGAATGGTCTGTTCTTTCTCTATTTTCCTCTTTTGCAACTATACACTTTGTCTCACTTTATCACTCAATACTCACTCTTCCTTGGCTCCAACAACACCACACTTCATCTCTACTGCATACTATCTTTTTCATCAACTCATAGAGATATCTTTGTTTCCACCTTAGTCATTGTCTCATCATATTTTTATTCTAAAACAATCTTGAATATTTTATTCAAGTCAGTTGTCCTGGAGGTCTGCAACTCTGGAGATTTCATTCTTTGTCCTAAATATGATCTCATACTTTCAACCTATAATAAATGCATCCAATCTTTCTTCTAATCATTCTCTATGCTAAGTTTCTATTTTTAGCAAGATTGATCTGTCCAGCTGATTTGATTTTGCATCTATTGATTTCCTCATGCCCATCAACCATCTACAACTCGATCACCATTAATGCATTCTTCATCCTCTCTGAAAATTTTGACAACTACCACACTAAAATCCACCAACATGGACATCAACATATCTGATATCTTCTTGGATCAACCAGGGAGCCATATGTCTCCATTTCCTTTGTCCAGATCACTCGATCAAAGTTGGTTTGCCACCATGTAGATTAGTTTGCCATCATTTAGATCAGTTTTCCTATCGGCATGCAAGTCAATCTTGGTCAATTATCCACGTGGACCTCTGAGTCTATCAGCTTGCAAACATGGCTACAAAGTCGATCACAATTTTCAACTTTGTCTACAAAATAGCCTTTCATCTTTCTGACAAGTAGCTTTTGTTTCTCTTTGTACATGCCATGTCCTTGGGTCAAACTTGGTTAATGCCCAGGTGGATGATTAGGATGCTCAGATCCTTTGAACTTCATACTATGGTTGATCTTCATGTTATACGTCTAGCAGGATAAGATTCAAGAAGCCTTCCTCTTTCTGTGTTTGCCTACACCATAGTCTCTTAAACCATGTGGGATAAGACTTTCTCCCTTTTGTCTTTTCTTGTCCTTTCCCTACACTATATTCCTTAACACCATTTCTCCTCGCGGGATAAGGAATCCCTTTGTATCCTTCACTTTACTTTATTTATCCCACACATTCCTTGTGCAACCTCTTAGCCTACGTGGGATAGTGTTTTCTTCAAGGCACACTTTCACTTGTCAGCTTGTGCAACATTTTGGTGTGCATCTTAGCCCACATGGGATAAGGGAAACCAAAATCTCCCCTTTAGTTTCTTGTCCTACGTAGTGTTTTTTTGTCACTCTTGACACCGCAGGATAAAAAGGAACAACTCCTCGCTTTGACCACTTTTGACTTTCTTAGCCTAGATAACCATCATTGATCACTTTTGACAATGCGGAATAAGAGGGATCATCATGTACATTGAACATAAGTTATCTAACACGGTCTCTTCCCTGCTCATGAACATAACATGAAACCCACGAAAACATGTGAGTCAAATAACTGATGCCACGTGGAAAATGACTCAGTGACTATTGCCAACATGACCAACATGTGAAGATGATAGAACTAGTCAAAACCATGACAAGGATTAAGGTCGAAACTCTTATAGAATAACATGATGTGTTATGCATGATTGCTTTTGATCTGCTTCTCTATGACCTCCAACATCTGAACACCCCTTGACATCTACATGTTTCTCTGCAACCATTTGACATCCTCTTGACATCAACGACAATAATTCCAATAATCTCCCCCTTTGTCATTGATGTCAACACACTTGCAGTATCATTCATAGACCATATCAATGACCATTTCTCCCCACACTTAATCCTTTCTCCCCCTTTGACAACAATGACAAAGGGTGTTGCAATCAACTATCAACTGTCAACTGTGCATGAACTCCCTCTTTTATTTTCTATGGAAATGAATGGAACTTCCAATTTCAGTCATGACACATCTACAATACGTTAGAAATAGTTGTTGCAACTTCATGATCTCTACTGCTTGCAAGCTAAATGAACCATTACTACAATATAAAAAGCAGTGTCGTTACTGCTTACAAAAAATCAAAAACTCCCCCTGCGACATAGACCTCAACTCAATTCTTTAAGTGTAGAAGGAGGGTGAGATAACACCTAATTTTTATCTCAATTACTCAAAACTATCCTTGGGTAGTGCCTTAGTAAATATATCAACTATTTTCTCACTAGTACAAACATATTCAACTTTCACTTCTTTCTCTGCAACCTTTTTCCCTAAGAAAATGATATTTGATTGTAATGTGTTTTGTCTTAGAGTGCATGAAATGATTCTTTGATATATTGATTGCACTTGAACTGTCACACATAATAGCAATAGGATCTAAAAATAATACCCGAATATCCTTTAAGGTATGTTTCATCTACAAAACTTGTGAGCAACATGTGGCAGCTGCAGTATACTCAGCTTCAGCAGTTGATAGTGAAATAGACTCTTTCTTCTTGTTGTTCCATGAGACCAATCTATCTTAAAGGAAGAAAGCTCCACCACTAGTGCTCTTCCTATCATCTACACATCCTGCCCAATCAACATCAGTATAGGCTTGCAAAGTGAAATATCCTTACTTTCGATACCATAAGCCATAAGTGACTGTTCCCTACAAATACTTGAATATCCTCCTAACTACATTGAGCGTTGGTATTTTGGTTATGTTGATATGGTTTTGTCATTGATGTCAACACCTATTAACACTTATCAACTCTGGCACTTTGGAGGATTTGCAATGTTCACTGGCAAGTAAGTGACTTTATGCCTAGTCACCGGTATCTGGTTCACCGATAGGATATATTGTTCACCGACACTTGGAATGACATGGAAAACATCTGGTTATGTCGAAGACATCATTTGGACACTTTGTCTTGGAGATTTTTTCATTGGCATATTCATATTTGCATATTTGTTGTTACTGACAAATTGGTCCAGAATAAGCACCAGTAGGCTTATCTATTCCAGATCAGCATGACACGCTTTGGAGATGATTTTGTTGTTATTGTAAATGCATTAAGCTGACATGTTGAATCAGATATTGCATCGGTTATTGATTTACTTGTAATTATTTATTGTAATATCTTTTAGAGCCGACCTACTAAAATTGGTCTTAGGTTATGGTATATATGTAAGATCTTATTTGTAAGATCAATATGCAATTGGAAAAAGGAATTGTAAGAAGGTATATGTGAGAATAAGTAGAGCTATACACACAGACATCATTCGAAGGTAAAGCAAGGTTTTTGTAAAGGCAATTAGAACTACACCGATACTAAATCCAACATATGAAGATACTACTTTGAGCAGTACATCATTATTGGATTTAACCATCCAATTGTAGTCAGTGTGACTCCTATTTGTGTTTGAGCAGTGAGCTCTAGGCCCTTGGCCTTTCTACATGTGCAGACCCCATTTGTATACACATACTATCTGTAGTAGTATCATCTGATTGTGGGTAAGGTTTCCCACCATGGTTTTTTCCCTTATAGGGTTTTCACGTACAAATATTAGTGTTATGTGTTGTGGATGTTATTGTCTTTCTGTTTCATGCATTAATCTTTACTAGTACTACAATTAACTGATAAACTGTCTACCGGTATAAAGTTTGGTTTACTAGTATTAAGCATTAAGGTTGGTTAAGTTATTTTTGGTTTGAATTTATTTGACAACTGATTCACCCCCCCCCCTCTCAGTTGTCTCTGAGACCTAACAATTAGTATCATAGCTTAGTCCTCTTTTTGCAGAAGTTTAACAGCTTGAGGAGATCCAATGTCTACTAACTATTTCAGGAAGGATAGTCCTAAACTTGATGGAACTAACTATGGCATATGGAAGATTAGAATGGAGACACATCTAAATTGCATTGGAAAGGACATCTGGGATGTTACAAAGAATGGCTATATTGCTCCTACTCAAAATTAGCCTAATCCACCTACCTTAGGAAAAGATGAAGAAAATGATTGCAAAGCAAGGGAAACACTTTTGAGCACATTATCAGATCAGCAAATCATGGAGTTATCAGATAGGTCTACTGCTAAAGCTATTTGGGATCATTTGGAAACATTGAATGAAGGAGATTCCATAATCAAAATTGCAAAACTTGAAAGCTTCCGGATCAGGTATGAAAATCTGAAAATGGAAGAAGATGAAAGGATTTATGCTTTTATGGAAAGAGTAAATGAAATTGTTTTGGGTATTAAATATTGTGGAGGAACCTTAAGTGAGGATGAAATTGTTTCAAAATTTTAAGAGGATTTCCACTGGCATATAAAATGAAATTTACTGCTATAAAAAAGTTGAGAACAATGCCTAATACATCAGTAATTAGGGATACATTGATTGGAAAACTTTCAGCTTTTGAAATTGAGAAATTTGGTCTTGTTGCTACTATTAAGACAGATTTAGCTTCTAAGGCATCAACATCATCTGCACCATCATTTGACAAGTCTGATTGGAAAGCCTTTTATGCAAGAGAACTTGAGGAATGTAGAAGAGAAAATGAAGAACTTGAAGAACTTGAAGCACTATTTGCAAGGAAAATGCCTAAAGGTCAAGTTGGAAGTAAGTATGAAGGTAAAGCACCCTTTAAATGTTTTAACTGTAATAAGATTGGTCATATGGCTTCAAGATGCCTTGATAGACATGATATACTAAGAGAAGAAGCTAGAAGAACATACAAACCTATCCCTGAATATCAAAGATACAAATTTAAGAAGAATAAAGATAAATCTTGTTATCTTGTTGATGAAGGAGTCACTAATGATCCTGATGAGGATCCAACAGACAATGGATGGGTTTTTGTTGCTATAATAGAAGATCAACGGACACCTATTGTTCAACCAGTAGAGTAGGCCTTGGCAACTAAAGTTGAAGCTAAGGATGAATGGATCATTGATTCAAGATGTTCACATCATATGACTGGTGATAAAAGTAAATTCTTGAACTTTCAGAAATATAATGGAGGTCTGGTAAGATTTGAAGATGATAAAGCTTTTTTGATCAAAGGAAAAGGTACTATATCTCTTGATGGTAAGCATAATATTGACAATGTTTACTATGTAGAAGGTTTAAAGCATAATCTTTTGAGTTTTAGTCAATTAGTTGAGAAAGGATTTCAGTTACAATTCAAGAATGGAAAATGCAAAATTATGAACAAAACTGGTTTGGAAATTGCAACCTGTAATCAAACTAGAGGTAATATCTTTCATTTGAATAATAATGAAAAGACATGCTTGATTGCACATATTGATGAAAGTTGGCTATGGCATAAGAGACTTTGTGATGTAAATTTTGATTGCATGGTAAAAATCAGTACTACTAAGGTAGTTAGAGATTAACCTAAGATTGTTAAACCTCACAATCTGGTATGTAAGGAATGTCAATTTGGAAAACAAGTTAGAGCATCTTTTAAAAGTATTCCAGAAAAATCCAATAATGCTCTTGACTTAATTCACACTGATTTATGTGGTCCAGCTAGAACTAAAATCTTACAAGGTGATAGATATTTCATGCTAATCATTGATGACTATTCTAGAATGTGTTGGGTTACTTTTCTCAGAGAAAAATCATAAGCACTTGGGAAGTTCAAACTATTCAAAGCAATGGTAGAAAATGAAATTGGTAAGAAAATCAAATGTCTGAGATCAGATCAAGGAGGTGAATTCACATCTAAGGAATTTAATACATTCTGTGAAGTGAATGGAATCAGAAGACAATTATCAACACCCCAGACACCACAGCAAAATGGATTTGTAGAAAGGAAAAATAGAACTATCTTGGATGTAGCTAGAAGTATGCTATCAGAAGAAAATCTACCACATGTATATTGGAGAGGGGCAGTAAGCACAGCGGTCTATACATTCAACAAAGTTCACATCAAAGGTGAAACCGGTAAGATCCCTCATGAATTATGGTTTGATATTACTCCTACTCTTAAATATTTTAGAATATTTGGAAGTAAATGCTATATTAGAAGAGATGAGTATATTGGCAAATTTGATCGTAGAAGTGATGAAGGAATATTTCTTGGTTATTTATCTAAGAGAAAAGCATATAGATGTTTTAACAAGAGATTGCAGAAAATTGTTGAGAGTACAAATGTGAATATTGATAAATAGTTTAGAGGAACTTCAAGGTATATAGACTTTGAACCGGCAACAAAGATACTGACAAATGAACCTACATTGAATCCGCCAGTACTAAATGAAGATCCAGTTACACTAGTACCATCTGAAAATTCCATTGTAACTGAGGAATAGCAGCAAACGAAGACACCCCAGTATGTAGGATTGAACCATTCTGAAAATCAGATAAGTGGGAACAAGTATCAAGGAGTTATGACAAGAGAAAGACTGTTAGATGAAGAGGTATGTCTTATTTCTCAAATTGAACCATCATCAATTAATGAGGCATGTGAAGATAAGCACTGGATTAAATCTATGGAAGAGGAACTAGAAAAAATTGAGAAGAATAACACATGGACATTAGTTCCCCGACCTAAAGACAAAAATGTAATTGGAACAAAATGGGTATTCAGAAACAAAATTAATGAAGATGGTAAAGTAATCAGAAATAAAGCAAGACTAGTGTGTAAGGGATATTCTCAGAAAGAAGGAATTGATTATAATGAAACCTTTGCACCAGTAGCTAGAATTGAGGTAGTCAAATTATTCTTGGCTTTTGCAGCACACAAGAGCTACAAAGTGTATCAAATGGATGTTAAATGCACATTTTCGAATGGAGATCTTGAAGAAGAAGTTTACATTGAGCAACCTAATGGATTTTCTTTAACAGATAACAAAGATATGGTTTGCAGGTTAAGGAAAGCTTTGTATGGGTTGAAGCAAGCTTGAAGAGCTTGGTATGCTAGATTGGATAAATATCTTTTGAAGATTGGATTTTCTAAAGGTAATGCTGACAACAACTTATAATATAAAGTGACTAATGATGACATCTTGGTTATAGAAGTTTTTGTTGATGACATAATCTTTGGAGGAGAAGATGGATTATGTAAAGACTTTTCTATTGAAATGCAGCAAGAATTTGAAATGTCTATGATTGGAGAGATAAAATTCGTTTTAGGATTGAAGATTTCACAGATTGATAAAGGTATATTCTTAAGTCAATCCAAGTACTTGAAGGAGTTACTAAAGAAATATGGGATGGAGAACTCTAAACCGATAAGCACACCTATGACTACAAATGCAAATTATCACTAAGAGATGAATCTACACCTATTAATCTGACTAGGTACAAATCTATGATAGGAGGCCTATTGTATTTGACACAAACAAGACCTGATATTATGAATACAGTATGTATTGTTTCAAGATTTTAGAGTAATCCTAGAGAAAATCATGAATCACCAGTAAAAAGGATTTTCCAGTACTTACAAGGCACTACAAATCTTGGTTTATGGTATCCTAGAGATGAAAAATTTGAATTATGTGCATACACAAATGCAAATTGGGCAGGAGATGTGGATGACAGAAAAAGAACCATCGACAGAGCATTTTTTCTTGGAAGCAGATTAATTTCTTGGTTGAGTAAGAAACAAAGTTGCACATCTTTATCAACAACAAAATCAGAATATGTTGCAATAGCAACTAACTGTACATAGGTATTATGGCTTAAGCAAATGTTGAAGGACATAAAGGTAAAATCCAAGGAACCTATAACTATCTATTGTGATAACACAACAGCAATTGATATATCTAAGAATCCGGTATTACAATCTAAAACTAAACATGTTTCTATCAAACTGAATTTTCTGAAAGAGAATATTGAAGCAAAAGAAGTAAAACTGGTTTATGTGAATACTAAAGAGCAGATTGCAGATATTTTCACTAAGCCTTTGCCTAAGGAGACTTTTGAATATTTCAGAGATCAACTTGGGGTCATAACCCCACTGGTAGAGACTATCGTTGATGTTTTCATCAACTGCCATAATTAATAGAGAAATATTTTACTCTGGATTTGATGAGGAGAGCTACTTCTCAGGGGGAGTAGTTGGCATATTGAATTGGTTGGTATTTTGTATTTTAACCTGGTTTTTGTATTAGCTTTGGCATTTAATGTCAAAGGGGGAGAGCTTGATGTGGAAAAACACAAGGAAAGCACATGTTACTCTCAGGGGGACAGATTGTTACTTTGGGAGAGATTGATTACTCTTTGTATCTGAATTTTGAGTTCTGGTTATGATTTTTTTTGGGAGATTATTGGTTTATTGGTATTTGGCATTTCTATGTTGGCACTTTGATGGTTTTTCCATCTTGTGTTGCCATAAATGCCAAAGGGGGAGATTGTTGGTATTTTGGTTATGGTGATATGGTTTTGTAATTGATGTCAACACCTATTAACACTTATCAACTCTGGCACTTTGGAGGATTGGCAATGTTCACCGGCAAGCAAGTGACTTTATGCACAATCACCAGTATCTGGTTCACCGACAGGATATATTGTTCATCGGCACTTGGAATGACATGGAAAACATCTAGTTATGTTGAAGACATCATTTGGACACTTTGTCTTGGAGATTTGTTCATTGGCATATTCATATTTGCATATTTGCTGTTACCGGCAAATAGGTCCAGAATAAGCACCGACAGGCTTATCTATTCCAGACTAGCATGACATGCTTTGGAGATGATTTTGTTGTTATTGTAAATGCATTAAGATGACACGTTGAATCGTATATTGCATCGATTATTGATTTACTTGTAATTATTTTTATTGTAATATCTTTTAGAGTGACCTACTAAAATTGGTCTTAGGTTATGGTATATATGTAAGATCTTATTTGTAAGATCGATATGCGATTGGAAAAAGAAATTGTAAGAAGGTATATGTGAGAATAAGTAGAGCTATACATGCAAACATCATTTGAAGGTAAAGCAAGGTTTTTGTAAAGGCAATCAGAACTACACCGGTACTGAATCCAGCATATGAAGATGCTATTTTGAGCAGTACATTATTATTGGATTTAACCATCCAATTGTAGTCAGTGTGACTCCTATTTGTGCTTGAGTAGTGAGATCTAGGTGCTTGGACTTTCTACATGTGCAGACCCCTTTTGTATACACATACTATCTGTAGTAGTATCATTTGATTGTGGGTAAGGTTTCCCACTGCGGTTTTTCCTCTTACAGGGTTTCCACGTACAAATATTGGTGTTATGTGTTGTGGATGTTATTGTCTTTCTGTTTCATGCATTAATCTTTACGGGTACGGCAATTAAATGATAAACTATCTACTTGTATAAAGTTTGGTTTTGCCGGTATTAAGCATTAAGGTTGGTTAAGTTGTTTTTGGTTTGAATTTATTTGACAACTGATTCATCCCCCCCTCTCAGTTGTCTCTGGGACCTAACATTGAGAAGTGATTGCTTTGGAGCTGCTTTGAATCTTGGAACCATGCATACAACTTGAACTATATCAGGCCTTGAAGCTATAAGATACAATAGGCTTCCAATCATGGATCTATATAAGGTTTGATCAACACTAGGTGACTCATCATCTTTTCTCAACTTGCATCCTATCACCATAGGGTACTAACCAATTTGTTGTCTACATATACTACTACTATGATCATGTGGTCTCCATTTACCTTAATATATAATTTTTTGTCAATATTTCCTTTTCTAAAACCTTACTGATGTAGATACCTATCCAATCTAGAATACCATACTCTAGGTGCCTGCTTTAGACCATATAGTTGTTTCTTCAATTTGCAAACACAGTTGTCATCTTCATGTAGCTAAAAGTCTTCAGGTTTCTCTATGTACACATCTTCTTCTAGATTGGGATTCAAGAATGCAAATTTCACATCCATTTGATATACTTTGTAACCTTTATAGGCTGAGAATGCCAAGAACATCCTTATACCTTCAAGTCTTGCAACTACTGCAATTTTTTCTTCAAAGTCTATGCCCTCTACTTGAGCATATCCCTTGCATACTAGCCTTGCCTTATTCCTTATTACTTTACCTTCTTCATTAATCTTGTTCTTGTAGACCCATTTAGTCCCAATGACATTTTTGTTTGCAGGTTTAGGAACCAATTCCCATGTTTTGTTCTTTTCTATCTACTACATCTCTTCTTCCATTGCCTTCATCCACTCTTCACTCTTTCTAGCATCATCATATGTTTTGGGTTCCATTTCTGTCATAAGGAAAAAATTTACTTTCTTAGCATTCCTAGCTCTCCTTCTAGTTTGCCCACCACTAATTTTGGTTTCCAATGATTTGATCCTTAGGGTGATTCTTTTGCACATATCTGTTTGGGGCTTTGCTAGGTGTTTCTTCTTCATGTTCACTCTTAGATTGATCTTCTTCTCCAACATATGGTTCTTCAGTCTGAGTATTTAAGTTTTGCTTTCCTTTATGTATATCTTCATCTACTTTCACATTTACACTCTCAATTACCTTCTTTAGTCTTTTGTTGAAACACTTGTAGGCTTTCTTGTGAGTAGAGTGCCCCAAGAAGATACCTTTGTCACATATTGAATCAAAACTTCCTAATCCATCTTCATCTCTTTTAATGAAGCACTTGCTACCAAACACCTTGAAATAATTGACTGATGGTTTCCTTGTTGGCATATGTGTAGAGCTTGGTGACATAATGATATTGTATGTTGTCATTGATGTCAATATGCTAAAGTATGAACCGATATATTGAAGTAAGCAAACCGATATATGTGATAACCGTATGATATTGTGAACTCGTATATGTGAAAAAGTGAAGCAGTATGTTGGAATGAGAACTGGTATATGGGAAGTTTTGTATCGGGGTTTCATTTGGCACGACTACCAGTTGGTAGTCTTAACTTTAGGGTTTCCGATTGATGCATTCCAAGCCTATGTGATTCAACCAATGATATCTTGTGATGAGTTAGCATTATAATGAAGATCAGATAGTGTTGCCATGTCCACCTTGTGTGCGTGAAGGATTTCCTTGAGGATCTTGCATGGAGATTGATCCTATCTACCATGGGAATGTACGAAGTCTCTGTAAACGGTGGAGAGCGCGTGATGGGTTATCAACTTCCTGAAGTGGCAAAGAATGAACGTTGGAGAATGTCTTGAGATATGTTCAAGACTGTTGTATTCAATGTCGTATGATTAATGGTCAGGATTGAACTGATTGAATTGTTAAACCTAAATGTTTAGGGTTTAGGGTTTTTGTTACCGACTTATCTGTTTCTTATAAGGTTGATGTTGTTTTTCATTTTGAAGTTGTTGGCAAATTTTATGTGTGTATCTAAGTGAAGAGATACTTGATTCTTGCCAGACTGGAGAAGTGTGTTGATACCTGCAGAGTGTGATTGTAGAAGCAAAGGAGCTAAAGTGGATCTGCCTTGGCATTGAGTGTTGTTATCAAATCAATGTATTACCTGTTGACTTCTAACCATTTCAGCAGTTGGAAAATCTCTTAATCGGGTAGCTTTAACAGGGTGACTCAATTCAATGAATTCTTCAAATCCTCTTGCGAGGTAACCTTTAACAGGGTTGTAACCTTTAACGGGGTATTTAGCCATCCCTTAACCGGGTGATCCCTAGCAGGATTGGTTCCTAGCAGAACCTATTGTAAAAGTCTTTAACCGGACAAAGCTCCTAATAGAGCGGACTTCAAAAGAGTTCAAAGAACACCTTGTGGGTATTCATCCCCATCGTGGTTTTTCCAGTTGGGTTTCCACGTGAAAAATCAGTGTGTCATGTGTGATGCTTTTCATGTGATTCTTTAATATTCTCTGTCAAGTGGTAAAGCATGTTGAACCGACAGTCATTTTATTTCTGATGATATATTACTTTTTTATGCATACGGGTGAAGTGGAAATGAGATATTAGATTGTGTAGAGACTGGTAGTACCCTAATTTAGACCGATGTTACCGTTTACCAGTTAAGTGTAGTCTTTGCAGTCAAATTGGTTTAGGGAAAGTTTTTGTCTGTACGGATTCACCCCCCCCTCTCAGTACAGGTTTGGTACTAACTGGTTTATCATTATTCATCATTCCTATCATATCATAGCTCATAAGAGTTATTTTTGTTGTTCACTCTTAGTTGCACTCTATTTAGTGTATATACAATAGTGTGAACTACCTCTTTCCAATAAACATCAGGAAGATTAGCTTCATTCAACATTGTTCTTGCCATTTCCTTGACTGTTTCGTTCTTCCTTTCCACAACACCATTTTGTTGTGGTGTTCTAGGAGCTGAATATTTTCTTTTGATTCCATGTCTCTCATAGTAATCTTCAAACTCATTTGATGTAAACTCACTTCCACGGTCTGATCTTAGACATTTTAGCTTGTAACCATTCTCCTTCTCAACCATTTTGTTGAAGACCTTGAATCTCTCAAATGCTTGTGATTTGTCTTGCAAGAAGGTGATCCATGTCATCCTTGAAGAATCATCTATGAGTAGCATGAAGTATCATTCTCCATTTAGGGATCTTATTCTCTTAGGCCCACACAAGTCTGTATGCACAAGTTCTAGTGGCCTTGTAGTTGAGCAGTCTTTAGTTTTCAAGCTCTTTTGTTTGCTTCCCTCTTTAACACTCATCACAGAAGGTGCTTGCTGGTTTGCTAATCTGAGGTATGTGCCTAACATACCCTCTCTTGCTCACTTTAACAAGATTATTAAAATTGATGTGACCTAGTCTTCTATGCCACAACCAACTTTCATCAACTTGTCCCATCATGCATTGGGACTCAAAGCATTCTTTCAAGTTGTACACATTTGCATCTATCCTTTTTCCTTTAGCAACAAGTTTGCCAGTGCTTCCCTTTTTGATTTCACATCCTTTTGAATCAAAAGTGAATTTATATCCTTTGTCACATATTTGACTCACACTGAGCAGATTGTGCTTCAGACCTTCCACATAGTATACACCATGTGCTTTTAGCTTGCCATCAATGTTCAATGTACATTTTCCCTTGATCTTGATTGATGAGTTATCTCCAAATATCACAAAACCACCATTCCAATCTTCCAATTTGATGAATTTCTTCTAATCATCAGTCATGTGGTTAGAGCACCCACTATCAACTACCAACAAGTTTTTCCATTTAGCATGTAAGGCAGTTTGAACAATCAAATTTGACTCAACCTTATCTTTATTCTTTTCTGCCCAGATTTGTTTGGTTTCTGTCTTCTTTTCTGTTGTCCCATTCTGATCTAGTTTTGCATTAGTTTTAGATGTTGACATTGTCTTCTTTTGCTTAGTTGTCCTAAGCTTACAGTTCTTTGCAATTTGGCACAAGTCTTGGCAATGATAGCATTTTAAATTTACATCGAAAGATGAATTTGAAAATCTATTGTAGAAATGAGATACATTTCTCCTACATTCATGAATTCTATGACCATCACAATGATAACAAATAATATTCGTATCCCTCAGAGCAGAAAATTGATTCCTACTTTCAAAACTAGGAGGAGACCTATGCACAAGCTTACAATCAACAATTCCATCACCATAAGTATTACATTTATAGTAGTAGCCAAGGAATTGAGGTACATACCAATCATTATTGAAGTTGTTTCTCAATTGTCTCCTTGGTGTAGCATAGTTTGGTCTTCTTGAGCTCACCCTTCATGTATCCTTAACCTTTGTGAAACTTCCATTATCAATATTGGCTTTTCTTTTAGGATCTGCATGTTGGTTCCTTGACTGATCCTTTGTAGCATCAGCATATGTCTTCTTCTCATTGGGCTTGCTGAGTGTGAAGGTTTGTTTGACTTCACTTTCACTAGAAGAAGTGAAGAGTATCTCTTTGTGTGATGAATCTTGTATGTTAGAACATTGACCAGTCTCAAATCCAATACCCTTTGTGTCTTTGGAGTGCTTCTGCTTACTTAACATTTTTTCTATTGCTTCGATGCTACCATCATACTTTCTCCTCATGTTTAGTTCATCTTTCTTCTTTTCAAGTTCTTTTTTGAGATTCACAATCTCTTCCTCCAACTTTTGATACTCTTTATCATTTCTTTCTAAGTCCAACTTCATTACTTCATGCATCATCTTTTCTTCTTCTAACTGAATCTTCAAATCAGAAATTGTTTTTTTTTATTCCTCAAGAGATATGTTCAATAGCTCTTGTTATTCAACATCAACATTCTTGTATTTTTTATATTCTTTTCTTACTTTTCTAAGTTCTAGTTCACTCAAAAGTTCACCTTCAAGGTCTACTTCAACTTCTATTTCCTCTTCTTCAACATCAACAATGTGTTCATCAAATAACTCTCCTTGTGCCATAAAGAGATTAACTTCTCTTTTACCTTCACTACAACAATCTTCAGAGACACTTTCTTCATCTGAGGCATCATCTGTTACTACTTACTAAGATTGCCATTAGTCTTATGTTCAAAGTTATTCTATATATTCTAGTCGGTTACTTCTACCGAATCTTTCAGTCGGTAAGCACAGTGAAGTCAGTTATAGAAGAAAGTAGTCGCAGAGCATAGTATACACCGAACACTCTACCGAGTAACACGATATGTCTATCAAGTGAACACACACCGAGTGAAACGTGTTACCTGATTCACTGAACCTAGACATATATGGGAAACGTGTTACAAAGATCGAGGAACAAGTAATCGTTATCACATTGGAAATTGCACTTAAAGATTCTGTATGATTTTGAGGTCATCTAACCAATGAAATTTTTTGCATGGTTATTCATTCAAGAAATCATGTTTGTAAGATCAAAGCATGGACCAGATTACCGACATAAGAGATCTATTTATACAACATGAATTCAGGATTAGATATGTGTGCAAGTATATATGTGCATGTGTGTGTGAAGCAAGACATGTACAAAAAGGAAAATCATGAGATATCATAGAATGTTATGACTGTTACAGTTGACAGAGAAACACAGAGGTCACCAAGAAGGATTTCAGAGAATAGTCAAGGAACAGAGTAAACAGAAGGGTTTACCGAGTTAATATATGAATTACCGAGGTATGCTATAAGCAAGGTAATATCATTTTGAGCACATAGAATCTGTTATAACATTTCAGATGTAAAGTTGCAGATAATTTGTAAATATTTGATTGTAATATTTTGAGTTGTAAGAAAAACCTCTAACAAGGTAAAAGACTCTAACTAAGTCTATAAATTGTAAAGCCTCTAACCAGGTGCAACATTTAGAATAAGTGTTGTAAAATCCTTTAGCAAGGTAGATCTAACAGATCTTGATACTCCTAATAGGGTAAGCTATCAGAAATAGCTAAACATGTATCTCTAATCGAGCAACCTTTATTATTGCAGTAGTGAAGTTGTGGGTGTCATCCCCACCGCAGTTTTTCTCTCTAACCAAGAGTTTCTGCATAACCAAAATATATGTGTTATGGAGTGAATCATGTATGATTGTTATTTATTTGTTTTAGCATTATATTATGTTACTGCACTATTCAGTTTATGCTTAACAGTAAAGTTATTGTTGAAGAAAAGTTTTGAGGTACTGATTCACCCCTCCCCTCTCAGTACATTAACTTTCCATATTGGGCCTAACAATTGGTATCAGAGCTTGAATCTTGAAAAAAGGTTTAAAAACCTAAAGAGAAAGATCTTATCAATGGAAGGCTATAAACAATCTCGGAGAATTGTATATCTGCAAGAAGAGTTGGATCATGCTAATCAAGTGATTGTAGACATGCAAAGACAAATGCAAAAGTCTCTGAAAGTTAGAAGAAGGTTATTTGATGATTTGTAGGACTCTCAAGAGATGGTGGAACAAATTGAGACATCATCTGATAATAGTATGTCTAAAGAGATTGAAGAAATGATTGAAGTGTTGAAAGAAAAGAACAAAGCACTGACTGATCAGCTAAAAGAAATGAAAAGAGGACATGAGCATTTCAGCACACAGATGACTGAAAATCTTGATGCATTGAGGACAACCGAGGATAAAGTAAGAGATCTAGAAAGAGAGAAACAACAACTTGAAGCATTAGTATTTGAAAAGAATGATGAAATCATAAGATTGACTGGGATTCAACAAAATCTGTCAGATCAACCAGGTTATGCACATCATGAAGCAAATATGAAAGATGATGAGAATTAAGCATTGAAACTTGAAGTATCAAGGTTGACCGATGAACTTGAAATAGAGAAGAAATCCAAAGTAACACTAAAGAAGAGTTATGAAGCATCAAAGATGTTGGATGAGCAATTGAATACAAGAAGACCCAACAAAGATGTAGGACTCGGTTACAGAGGAAAAGACTCTACCGAGAAGGGAATTCATACTACCGAGAGAGGAGAATCATCAAAGAAAGCTGGAATCAAGAAGAACATCAAAAGAAAGAAACCTATTTGAAACTACTATGGAAATCAAGGTCATACTGCCAACATGTGCCAAATCAGAAAAGGTAAGCAACCAAATGTCACTAAGTCCAACGATTATTGTTACAATTGCAATAAATATGGTCACACATTTAACCAATGTAGGACAAAGTCTGCTAGCAATTATAAGAAGGCAAAATTCAAAGGGTTTTGTAAAAACGGCAATAGATATGGACATAGTACCGAGAAGTGTTGGTTTAAGCAAAAGAACTATATGTGGTTTGCACACCGAGCAAATACTGGAAGCTACCAAACTCATAGAGAACTTAACCGACCATATGCTGCAGTACCATGGCATTACAATAGAAGGATATGGTGTGAATGTTGTGGAAGATATGGACATATAAGTGCCAACTACTTTATAAGGTTTGGAATGAACAACCGAAGATCATGGAGAAATCCTGGTATGGCATGTTTTCATTGTCACAAAGCTGGACACTTGGCTGGAGATTGCAGAGATCAACCTAGAGGAGACACTGAAGAAATAAAAGGCAAATTATAGATGATTTGGAAAAAGAAGGAAATTGTGTCAAATTAAGAAAGCACCTTACCTACTGAGTTAGGTGCACCTATTCCAAATTAATTGGTAAAGGTATGAAGGGACTGCATTCTTTCAAGGTTAAATCTTAACAGTTCCTACTTTATTATGTACTTAAGTCAAAATTTGCATAGCTAAGATGTATTAGTAAGTTTGAAATTCTATCAAAGTCTTTTGTAAGCACTATAAAGGAAACCTGTCAAGTTGGTAACTACAGGAATCCTGTCTAGTCGGTAAATGAAGGAAATTTGGCTACTCGGTTAAAGCAAAAAAATGAGAGTAAATTGATTTAGTGGAACCGAGTGCATTTAATGTTTTAACCTAACCTGCACGAAGCCCGATAAGGTATATTGTGTACTTAAAGCATTTACGCGGTCATTTTTTACTTACCAAGTTTTCAAGAGAGCAGAGCAAAGCGAATCTAAGGTGATCAAACCTCCTCCAAAGAAAAAATTCAAGGTATTTACATCAATCTCAATGTATTGTTAAGCTGGTTTACCAATCATATCTATTGAAGATTTCTATTTCATATTTGTTAAGAGGAAAAGCATTTGTCATTTGAAAGTTTTCAAACCCTAAGGATCTTTTGATAATTTCTATCTAAAATCTACAATGGCACCAAAGATCCAAGAACCCGTTTTTGTTAAGAATGTTGAAAAGCCCTCACTAAAATACTCTCTAACTCCCAAAGTAGCATCAGAACCGGATGACAAAACTGCATTTTCACTCATCCCGGATAGAGTTTTACTAGTTGAGGATGTCAGATTCTTCACCAAATGTCGAGTTGAAGAACTAGGTCATGTTGAAATCAAAGACACCTATGATGAATTGTGCACCGATGGGAAATTGGATAGCAAGTATGAGCACATTAAGATCAAGGGATTGACTGAAGCCCTAACTTATCCCCGTGTCTTCAAACCCCAGTGGGTCAAGTTTGTTTTGAGCAGAGTTCATGATGATTTCATGTGGTTAGAGGAGCAACCATTCAAAATCACCAAGGAAATCATTCATCTGATCACTAGTTACCCTATTTATGATCATGCCTAAGCTCAGAAGATGATATCAGAAAAGGAATTGATCACCTTAACTGGAGTGGAATCCGATTGTAAAGGATTGAAACTAAATAATGTAACCGATGGAGAGCTAAATTTTTCTATTAGAGTGATAGGTTATTATTTCTTCCAATCAGCAAGGGAAAACAGTGTACCCTGTACAACAGTCAACTTAGCATACAAAATTGTGAAAAAGGGAATGAAAATTGATCTTTGTGAAGTATTGCTAAAAAAATTGTTTGAGAATCTGAACACAATCAGCAAGCCGAAGAAGAACAACTTAGCCAATACACTAAAGTTTGGATCACTGTTATTATACATGTTTTTCTATTTTGAAAAATTCTTTCCAATAGTTGGTAAAGTAGTTTGGGAGCTACACCGACCTATCACCCATCAAATCAATGACTTTATCAAATGTCTAGGTGACAACTTCAAAGATATTATGGATGATTATTTCAGCAAGTTTCAAGAGAAGATGCATAACAAGTATAGAATTCCACCCTAGCTAGTGGAAAAATACAAAGATGACATATGTTTTGAAGTAGACATCGACTACAGCTATGTGAATGTTGTGGAACCAAGAACTCAATCTTTGCCACCTATGGGTTAAGAGGTTGACTTTGACATCACACAACAATAGATAGATGCATTTCTTACACTACCAAGGCATGCTACCGAGCTGAGGTATGGAACATATGAAGAAGTGAAAGAGAAAGTAAACATGAGCATTGTAGTACCAAAAGCTACAAGAAAAGCAACAAAGATGATCAAGTCACTATCAGAGAAATTTGGAGAAGGATCTTCCTCCACACCTGTCAAGGGCACACTAGTAATCACCAAGGAGGAATCAAAAGCCCAAGAGGCTGCTATTACACTAAGCACCGAGTTGCCTAAAGGGAAAGTTCTAAAGAGGAAGAAACAAGACACATCAAAGGCATCGCTGACTCCGTCAGTAAAGTGCCCAAACACAAGATCATCTGCAGTGTCATCGAGTAAGAAACCAAAGACTGTTGCTATTCCTAAGGTAACAAAGACCTATAAGAAATCTACTCGGAGACTCATTTTTACTAAAGAGTCCAGTGACACAGAGTCTGAAGATGCTAACAAATTTCAGATTGTTAAGAGTACAAAGGAAAATGTACATAGTGTGGCTAATTTCTATACTAACTTGAAAGAATATGGTGGATTTGGAGGATTCAGATATGTTAAGTATGAAACAAGATCCGACGATGAAAAGAGACAAATAGAAGAAGCTATCATCTGCACACTTCTAAAATTCCAATTGGTCCCATTGGAAGTATCTAACTCTCTTCCAAAAGAATTATATTTTCATATTGATAATAGGTGGAAATATGCAATGGACTCGGAGAAACAGATTAGGGAAAGAAGTCTGGTACATCTCTTTCCAGACATGTCAGTAGTTGAAATAAAAGAACATCTGACAACATACCACATAAAGTTCCTCATCAAACAAAAAGCCTTACAACTGATGAATGGACTGTATATTGTGTAGGTCCCAGAGACAACTAAGAGGGGGGGGTGAATCAGTTGTCTAATAAATTCAAACCAAAAACTTATTAACCAACTTAATGCTTAATACCAGTAAGACAATTAAGTATGTCGGTAAACAGTGTTAACAGAAAATTGTTGTACCGGTAAGAATTAATGCATGAAACATAAGCACAAAGTCATCCATAACACATGACACCAATATTTGTATGTGGAAACCCTGTAAGGGGAAAAACCATAGTGGGAAAGCTTACCCACAATCAGATGATACTACTGCAGATAGTAAGTGTACAAAGAGGGGTCTACACATGCAGAAACGCCAACAGCCTAGAGCTCACTGCTCAATCACAAATGGGAGTCACACTGACTACAGTTGGATGGTTAAATCCAATGAGAATGTACTGCACAAAATAGCATCTTCATATGCTGGATTCAGTACCGGTGTAATGCTGATAAGCTTCTACAAAAACCTAACTTCACCTTCAAATGATGTCTTCGTGTATATCCCTGCTTGATCTCGCATATATCCTTCCTTAAATATTTTTTGCATTCCACACTTGATCTTACAAATAAGATCTTACATTTATACCATACCCTAAGACCAATTTTAGTAGGTCAGCTCTACAAGATATTACAATAAATTTTTTTTACAAATAATACAATATTCGATGCAATAACTGATTGAATATGTTGGCTTAATGCATTTACAACATTAATAAATCATCTCCATAGTGTGCCATGCTGATCTGGAAAAGATAATCCTGCTGGTGTAACCCTAGATAACCTGGACCTATTTGTTGGTAAAAGCAAATATGCAAATGAGAATATACCAATGATTATTACTTCAAAGTAAAGTGTCCATATGATGTCTTTGTCATTACCAAGTGTCTTCCATGTCAATGCAGGTACCAGTGAACATTATATCCTGTCGGTTAGCCATATACCGGTAACTGTTTGCACAGTTTATTGTTTGCCGGTGAATGTTGCTGGATCTCCAAAGTAGGTGAATTTAGTAGGTGTTGACATCAATGACAAAACCATACCAAAATAACAACAATCTCCCCATTTGGCATTGATGGCAACACAAGATGGAAAAACCATCAAAGTGCCAAAACAGAAATGCTAAGAACAAAAATCAACAATCTCCATTTCTCCCCCTGGGAGTAATATGTGTTTATTCAAAGATTTATTTTCAATACCAATCTCTCCTCTAAAAGATAATGCATTTTTCATATATCTTTCCCTAATGTTTTTCCATATATCTCTCCCCCTTTGACATCAAATGCCAAAGTCACAAAAAGTCAAGTTCATACAAAATACCAACCAATTCAATATACCAACTACTCCCCCTGGGAGGTAGCTTCCTCATCAAATACCAGAATAAAAGATTTGTCCATTTAATTCTGCCGATTGATGACAATCATCAACTGTCTAAGTCTCTACCGGTGGAGGTAAGACACCGAGTTGATCTCTGAGATACTCAAAAGTTTCCTTAGGCAAAGGTTTTGTAAAAATATCTGCAAGCTGTTCTTTAGTATTCACATAAACCAGTTTTATCTCCTTTTCTTCAACTGTTTCCCTTAGAAAATTTAGTTTGATAGAAACATGTTTTGTTTTAGAATGTAATACTAGATTCTTAGATATATCAATTGTTGTAGTGTTATCACAATATATAGTAATAGGTTCCTTGCATTTTACCTTTATGTCTTTCAACATTTGCTTAAGCCAAAGTACCTATGTACAGTTTGTTGCTGCTGCAACATATTCTAATTCTGCTGTTGATAAAGATGTACAACTCTGTTTCTTACTTAACTAAGAAACTAATCTCTTTCCAAGAAAGAATGCTCCTCCAGTGGTGATTTTTCTATCATCCACATCTCTTGCCCAATTTGCATTTGTGTATGCATATAGATCAAAATTTTCATCTTTAGGATACCATAATCCAAGATTTGTTGTGCCTTGTAAGTACCGAAAAGTCCTTTTTACTGCTGATTCATGATTTTCCCTTGGATTACTATAAAATCTAGAAACTATACATACTGCATTCATAATATCAGGTTTGGTTTGTGTCAAATACAGTAGACCTCCTATCATAGATTTGTATCTAGTTGGATTAACAGGTGTAGATTCATCCCTTTGAGATAATTTGTCATTTGTAGTCATAGGTGTGCTTACCGGTTTAGAGTTCTCCATCCCAAATTTCTTGAGTAGCTCCTTCAAGTACTTAGATTGATTCAAAAATATGCCTTTATCAGTCTATAAAATCTGCAATCCTAAAAAGAATTTAATTTCTCCAATCATAGACATTTCAAATTCATGTTGCATTTTAAGAGAAAATTCTTTGCATAATCCATCTTCTCCTCCAAAGATTATATCATCAACAAATACTTCCATAATCAAGATGTCATCATTAGTTACTTTGTAATATAAATTTCTATTTGCATTTCCTTTAGTAAAACCAATCTTTAAAAGATACTTATCCAATCTTGCATACCAGGCTCTTGGAGCTTGTTTTAATCCATACAGAGCTTTTCTTAATCTGCAAACCATATTATTGTCATTTGTCAAAGAAAATCCATTAGGTTGTTCAATGTAGACTTCTTCTTCAAGATCTCCATTCAAAAATGCACATTTAATATCCATTTGATAAACTTTGTAATCCTTGTGAGCTGCAAAGGCCAAGAATAATCTAATTGCCTCAATTATGGCTACCGGTGCAAAGGTTTCATTGTAATCAATTCCTTCTTTCTGAGAATATCCCTTACACACTAGTCTTTCTTTATTTCTGACAACCTTACCATCTTCATTGAGTTTGTTTCTAAATACCCATTTGGTTCCAATTACATTTTTATTTTTAGGCCAGGGAACTAATGTCCAAGTATTATTTTTCTCAATTTGTCCTAATTCTTCTTCCATAGCTTTAATCCAAAATTTATCTTCACATGCCTCATTGATAGATAATGGTTCAATTTGAGAAATAAGACATACCTCTTTATTAGCCAATCTTCCTCTTGTCATGACTCCTTTAAATTTTCTTCCAATTATCTGATCTTCAAAATGATTCAGTCTTACATACCGGGGTGTCTTAGTCTGTTGTTGTTCTTCAATTACTGTGGAATCCTCTGATGATACCAGAGTAACTAGATCATCATTCTGTACCGGTGGATTTACTGTTGGCTCATTTGTTATAATTTCCGTTACCGGTTCAGAGTCTATATACCTTGAAGTTCCTCTGAATTGTTCATCAATCTTTACATTTGTACTTTCAACAATTTTCTGTAATCTTTTATTAAAACATCTATAAGCTTTACTCTTAGATGAATAACCAAGAAATATTCCTTCATCACTTCTAGGATCAAACTTGCCAATATACTCATCTCTTCTAATATAACATTTACTTCCAAAAATTCTGAAATACTTAGGAGTAGGAGTATTACCAAACCATAGTTCATGAGGGGTCTTACTGGTTTCACCTTTGATGTGAACTTTGTTGAATGTATAGGTAGCAGTTCTTACTGCCTCTCTCTAGTACACATGTGGTAGATTTGCTTTTGATAACATACTTCTTGCTGCATCCAAAATAGTTTTGTTCTTCCTTTCAACAACTCCATTCTATTGTGGTGTCCGAGGTGCTGATAATTGTCTTTTGATTCCATTTAATTCACAGAATGTATTAAAATCTCTAGATGTGAATTTTCCTCCTTGATCTGATCTTAAACATTTAATTTTCTTACCGATTTCATTTTCAACCATTGCTTTGAATAGTTTGAACTTCCCAAGTGCTTTTGATTTTTCTCTGAGAAAAGTAACCCAACACATTCTAGAATAATCATCAATAATTAGCATGAAATATCTATCACCTTGTAAGCTTTTAGTTCTAGCTGGACCACATAAATCAGTGTGAATTAAATCAAGAGCATTATTGGATTTTTCTGGAATACTTTTGAAACTAGCTCTAACCTGTTTTCCAAATTGACATTCCTTGCAAATTGTATTTTGAGGTTTCATAATTTTAGGTAGATCTCTAACTGCCTTAGAAGTACTAATTTTTACCATGCAATCAAAATTTACATGACATAATCTTTTATGCCATAGCCAACTTTCATCTATATGTGCAATTAAGCATGCCTTTTCACTATTATTCAAATGAAAGATATTACCTCTAGTCTGATTATTGGTTGCAATTTCCAAACTAGTTCTATTCATGATTTTGCATTTTCCATTTTTAAATTGTAACTGAAAACCTTTCTTAACTAATTGACCAACACTTAAAAGATTATGTTTTAATCCTTCAACATAGTAGACATTGTCAGTGTTATGTTTACCATCAAGAGATATTTTACCCTTACCTTTGATTGAACAGGCTTTGTCATCTCCGAATCTTACTAAACCTCCATTGTATTCTTGAAAGTTCAAGAATTTACCTTTGTCTCTAGTCATGTGATGTGAGAATCCTGAGTCAATAATCCATTCATCCTTTGATTCAACTTTAGCTGCTAGGGCTTGTTCTATTGGTTGAGAAATAGGTACCGGTTGATCTTCTGTTATACTAACAAAGACCCATCTGTTGTCTGCTGGATCCTCATCAGAATCATCAGTCACACCTTCATCAGCAATGTAACAAGATTTATCTTTGTTTTTCTTAAATCTGTATCTCTAATATTCAGGATTAGGTTTGTATGTCCTTCTAGCTTCTTCTCTTAGTCTAGCATGTCTATCTGGGTATCTTGAAGCCATATGACCAATCTTATTGTAGTTGAAACATTTAAATGGCATTTTACCTTCATACTTACCTCCAATTGGACCTTTTGGCATTTTTCTTGCAAATAGTGCTTCAAGTTCTTCAAGCTCTTCATTCTCCTTCTTGGTTTCTTCAAGTTCTCTTGCATAGAAGGCTCTCTAGTCTGATTTGTCAAAAGATGGAGCAGATGATGTTGATGCTTTGAAGGCCAAATCGGTTTTTATAGTAGCAACAAGACCAAATTCCTCAATTTCAAAAGCTAAAAGTTTTCCAATCAATGTATCCCTAGTTACTGATGTATTAGGCATTGTTCTCAACTCATTTATAGCAGTAACCTTCATTTTATATGCCAGTGGAAAACCTCTTAAGATTTTAGAAACAATCTCATCTTCACTCAAGGTTCCTCCACAACATTTGATACCTAAAACAATTTCATTTACTCTTTCCATAAAAGCATAAATCCTTTCATCTTCTTCCATTTTCAGATGTTCATACCTGACTCGGAAGCTTTCAAGTTTTGCAATTTTGACTATGGAATCCCCTTCATTCAGTGTTTCCAAATGATCCCAAATAGCTTTTGTAGTGGATCTATCTGATAATCCCATGATTTGTTGATCTGATAATGTGCTCAAAAGTGCTTCTCTTGCTTTGCAATCATTTTCTTCATCTTTAGCTAAAGTAATGGGAGCAGTCCGACCAGCTATAGCAGTAGTATAACCATTCTTAGTAACTTCCTAGATGTCTTTACCAATGCAATTCAGATCTGTCTCCATTCTGATTTTCCATATCCCATAGTTGGTTCCATCAAGTTTAGGACTATCCTTTCTGAAATAGTTAGTAGACATTGGATCTCCTCAAGTTGTTAAACTTCTGCAAAAAGAGGACTAGGCTCTGATACCAATTGTAGGTCCCAAAGACAACTAAGAGGGGGGGGGTGAATCAATTGTCTAATAAATTCAAACCAAAAACTTATTAACCAACTTAATGCCTAATACCAGTAAGATAGTTAAGTATGCCGGTAAATAGTGTTAACAGAAAATTGTTGTACCGGTAAGAATTAATGCATGAAACATAAGCACAAAGTCATCCACAACACATGACACCAATATTTGTACGTGGAAACCCTGTAAGGGGAAAAACCATGGTGGGAAACCTTACCCACAATCAGATAATACTACTGCAGATAGTAAGTGTGCAAAGAGAGGTCTGCACATGCAGAAAGGCTAACAGCCTAGAGCTCACTGCTCAATCACAAATGGGAGTCACACTAACTATAGTTGGATGGTTAAATCCAGTGAGAATGTACTGCACAAAATAGCATCTTCATATGCTGGATTCAGTACCGGTGTAATGCTGATAAGCTTCTACAAAAAACCTAATTTCACCTTCAAATGATGTCTTCATTTATATCCTTGCTTGATCTTGCATATATCATTCCTTAAATCTTTTTTGCATTCCACACTTGATCTTACAAATAAGATCTTACATTTATACCATACCCTAAGACCAATTTTAGTAGGTCGGCTCTACAAGATATTACAATAAAAACATTTTACAAATAATACAATATCTAATGCAATAACCGATTGAATATGTCGGCTTAATGCATTTACAACAATAATAAATCATCTCCATAGCGTGCCATGCTAATCTGGAAAAGATAATCCTGCCGGTGTAACCCTAGATAACCTAGACCTATTTGCCGGTAAAAGAAAATATGCAAATGAGAATATACCAATGATTATTACTTCAAAGTAAAGTGTCCATATGATGTCTTTGTCATTACCAAGTGTCTTCCATGTCAATGCAGGTACCGGTGAACATTATATCCTGTCAGTTAGCCATATACCGGTAACTGTTTGTCGATGAATGTTGTTGGATCTCCAAAGTAGGTGAATTTAGTAGGTGTTGACATCAATGACAAAACCATACCAAAATACCAACATATTTAAGTAGAAAATGAGACAAAAGAAAAGTGGCACGAAATCTTTAGAATCAAGGATGCTAGTGAGCAAGTTACAGTTGAAATTGTTGATGTCATTGAGAAAGATCCTGATGTCACCGAGCAAGACCCTGCTGACACCATACAAATTGATGAAGACATCATGGACACTGAGGCACCTGAACAGGAAATGATAGAAGGCAATGCCTATGCAAAATTGGTATCTAGTGAGTCAGTTTTGGAACAAGTTCTGCCTTATCCTTTGGTCACTCATTCTGCTACAACGGAGGCCCCTCATGATACTAAACAAGGTGCAGAGGTTCACAAGTCTATAGAAGGAAAAGCTACTCCTTAGGCCACTGGGGAACAGACCTCTTAGGATCCTCCTAACACTAAAAATGTTGCAACTGAGACCCCAAGCACCGAACCACTAAAGGACTCAGCAAAGGCTAAAGAAACTGACAAAAGTGTTGCCTCCATCAAGCAACCTACCGAGGATCCACAAGCCTCCCAAGCTATTGTATTGGTTCTATAGATAGGAATTTGTTAACTATCAAAGCAAGTAGCAAATTAGACTAGTTCAATCACGAAAACTCAATTGCAATGATAACAATCCTAAAAACATTCAATAGAGACACTGAAAACAAAACATTCAAATCAAACGCAAACCATCGCAAACGTGAATGTCTCCTCCAGAATTCTCTATTGTCCTTCTTTCTCCTTCAAATTTCTTTGTTTGTGGATCTCACCTACAAGTGCATAAGCATGAGATGAAAGCAAGATTGGCAAAATAGCATAAAGATACTAGAAGCATGATTGATTGATCGATCGGGGGCCATGATAGAAGAAATTCATCCAATTTATAGATAAATTGGAGAAAAGACAAGATTAGCATGAAATTGATTTGAATGGAAATTCAAATCAAGAATAGCAAAATTATGACAAGTGTATGACAAATTGCTATGCAAGGAGTTATGACAATTTATGACAATTTATGACAAATTGCTATGCAAGAATTATGACAAGAATTTGAAATAGAAATAGACATTCAGGAATTTAGGAGAAATTAGAAAATTAGGTTAGAAATGATGACTTGGAATTAGGAAATTGATGAAAATTAGGTAAATTAATTAATAATTTTTCATTCATTAATTAATTTACAAAAAGAGGAGGAATTAATTAGCCAATTAAATAAATATTTAATTGCGACAAGAAGACTTAGGATAGATAAATAAATTATTAATCCTAGAGGCAAAATGACAAACAAGATTAAATGAATAAATCATAAAACCCTAGAAGATGAATTAGAAATGCAAGGACGACAATTAGGTCTTGATGTAGGATCGACTTGATCATGATTCTGACTTGATAAAAGACCAATGCTGATAAATGATTTGATTGATAAATGCGCCAATTGATGAGGAACAATGACTAATTGATCCAAATTGACATGATTGAGAAGGATGACGATCGATGAAAAATCGATCACAAAATGACAAGATTGAAAATGACAACGATCGATGAGAAATCGATCGCAAGGTGACAAGGTTGAAAAGAACAATGATCGATGAGAAATCGATCGCAAAATGACAAGATTGACCAGAGGACAAAACCCGAATTCTATCATCGATTAGGATTGATGATGTCCAAAATGAAATTGAATTGATGATGTCAAAAATATGCTAAACGAGCATGCACATTGATGCGACAGGATAAGATCGACCAAAATCATGACTGAAGATTGTTATCGACAAGACCAAATTTGAAAGCGAGACAAAATGAGGAATGCAGAAGAAGGACTCAATGCTCGCAAATGATAAAGACCAAGTGCACAACATAGAAGAAATGTTAATGCAATGCAAGAACCCTAAAATAAGGCAATGTGCAAATGTTAAAGTATGACTCCGCAAGCATTGACCATTTTTAGACGTCTACATTTTGCCCCTCTTTGAGACAATGTGATTCTAAGCGTTGTTTCAAAGAACAATAATGAAAATGCCCCAGAAAATCACAATGACAAATGCAATGCCCCAGACAATAATGATGACATATGCATGCCCCCTCGAGGAATTGGCCGGAAACATCCAGAAAAGAGGTCAATTGATCAATAAGAATGATAGAAAATGATAGGAGCAAACAGACTGAAAATCAGAGATCGGATACACAAATGACAAGCAATTGAAGATGCAAAAGACCGCGACCAGCATAAGATGGAGAGAGTGCACATCCATCTATGCACTGACAAAGATCTATAAATGAGACAAAGAGAGTGAAAAGAGCTCATTTGCACTAGCCAAAGTGGAGGATTTTTTTTCTCTGGAAAAGGACGCTTGCATAGAGATGGTGAACATTCCAATGGTAGATCACCTTGGGGAATGTGTACGCACCTACAGATGACCAGATGATGCGGGAGCAGCGGTATGTATCTCAAAAACACATATTGTCAATTTCATGAATTTGACTTGCTTGCAGGACATTGCGGGACCCACAGGGAATGAAAAAAAATGACTTTTGGGCCTGTGTAGGTGCATCCTTTGCTTGTGTAGGATGTTCTGCACCTCTGTAGAAATGTAGATAGGAATTTGGAAACTATCAAAGCAAGTAGCAAATTAGACTAGTTCAATCACGAAAACTCAATTGCAATGATAACAATCCTAAAAACATTCAATAGTGATACTGAAAACAAAACATTCAAATCAAATGCAAACCATCGTAAACGTGAATGTCTACTCCAGAATTCTCCATTGTCCTTCTTTCTCCTTCAAATTGCTTTTTTTGTGGATCTCACCTACAAGTGCATAAGCATGAGATGAAAGCAAGATTGGCAAAATAGCATAAAGATACTAGAAGCGTGATTAATTGATCGATCGGGGGCCATGATAGAAGAAATTCATCCAATTTATAGATAAATTAGAGAAAAGACAAGATTAGCATGAAATTGATTCGAATGGAAATTCAAATCAAGAATAGCAAAATTATGACAAGTGTATGACAAATTGCTATGCAAGGAGTTATGACAATTTATGACAAATTGCTATGCAAGAATTATGACAAGAATTTGAAATAGAAATAGACATTTAGGAATTTAGGAGAAATTAGAAAATTAGGTTAGAAATGATGACTTGGAAATTAGGAAATTGATGAAAATTAGGTAAATTAATTAATAATTTTTCATTCATTAATTAATTTACAAAAAGAGGAGGAATTAATTAGCCAATTAAATAAATATTTAATTGTGACAAGAAGACTTAGGATAGATAAATAAATTATTAATCCTAGAGGGAAAATGACAAACAAGATTAAATGAATAAATCATAAAACCCTAGAAGATGAATTAGAAATGCAAGGATGACAATTAGGTCTTGATGTAGGATCGACTTGATCATGATTCTGACTTGATAAAAGACCAATGTTGATAAATGATTTGATTGATAAATGCGCCAATTGATGAGGAACAATGACTAATTGATCCAAATTGACATGATTGAGAAGGACGATGATCGATGACAAATTGATCGCAAAATGACAAGATTGAAAATGACAACGATCGATGAGAAATTGATCGCAAGGTGACAAGATTGAAAAGAACAACGATCGATGAGAAATCAATCACAAAATGACAAGATTGACTAGAGGACAAAACCCTAATTCTATCATCGATTAGGATTGACGATGTCCAAAATGAAATCGAATTGACGATGTCAAAAATATGCTAAATGAGCATGTACATTGATGCGATAGGATAAGATCAACCAAAATCATGACTGAAGATTGTTATCGACGAGACCAAATTCGAAAGAGAGACAAAATGAGGAATGCAGAAGAAGGACTTGATGCTCGCAAATGATAAAGACCAAGTGCGCAAGATAGAAGAAATGTTAATGCAACGCAAGAACCCTAAAATAAGGCAATGTGCAAATGTTAAAGTATGACTTCATAAGCGTTGACCATTTTTAGACGTCTATAGGTCCAATTGGCCAAATCTAAAGAAAAGAAGATGAAAAAGCATAGTTTCAATGTAGATATATCAAAACCAATAGTGTTGCCCAATGTAGACATATCAAAATTAAAAGGGCAATCACTCATTGAATTCGGTGAACTATTCAAAGAAAAGGCCAAATAGGAAAAACAAATGGCCATACAAAAGAAAAATAAAGTAGTTCTGAAGGTAAAGACACTATTATCAGATATGCTACCCATAGCTACAGTGTCAACACATATAGCCATCCATATTCAGCTGGATGAACTCCTCAATCAGATAGAGACATCTGGAGTAGATGCATCTGAATATTTGAGCAAGTTAAAGGACAAAGAGCTCACTGCAAAAATGATTGAAGAGGTACAGAAAGCTATTTCTCTTGGCAGAGTTAAACTTGTCAAATTTATTGCTGAGTTGTCCCCTCAACTCAATCACATTCTTTGTTTATTTCAGAAACTCTGTACATTCTCTTTATTCATTAAAGATATAAAAAATAAAATAGAAGCAATTGAGAAAGAGATCACTGATCTCTCAAATAAGTTGACCACCGAGCCCAATTTTGTTCAAAATTTTTATACAAAGTTACAACAGCTCATGGCTCAACAATTAGAACTCGGGAATGAAGAGCACAAAATAAGGATGGACATTATGACTCTTCAAACCTTATTTATTCCACACTTGTCCTCCATTCAAGAACAGATCAACAGAGCCACTTACCTATCTACTACACAAGAGGGAAGCACATTAGATGGCTTAATTTCTCTATTGGCTGACATTTAAGCACATAATTCTTTAATGGACAGTATCAAGGATGCACTCTCTATCGCCGTCACCGAAGCAAGGACAAAGTATAAATCCATTTTTGACTAGTTGCCTCCACCAAATGGTAACTAAATTTTGATGTTTGTCAAAAAGGGGGAGTATAGTATCAAAGTATATAGGGGGGGTGTAGTATACAGGGGGAGTATACCGAGCAGTGAACAGAGCAGTAAGCAAAGAACAAGAGCAACACATAGAACATTGATCACCAAGCATGCAAAATCAGAGTTATGTATAGTATATTGATAAGGGGAGTATATCTAAATATACTACTTCATTGACAAATGTATATATTGTCAGTTTAGTCAAATTTTGCAAGTATATAGATTTTTGAGTTATAACTTTGAAAGTAGTTTTTGTCAAACATCTCAACTAATGTCAAAAGGGGAGATTGTTACTACTTACTAATATTTCCATTAGTCTTATGTTCAAAGTTATTCTATATATTCTAGTTGGTTACTTCTACCGAATCTTTCAGTCGGTAAGCACAGTGAAGTCAGTTATAGAAGAAAGTAGTCTTAGAGCATAGTATACACCGAACACTCTACCGAGTAACAATCTATTTCTACCGAGCAACAAGAATGATATACCGAGTGAACACACACCAAGTGAAATGTGTTACCTGATTCATTGAACCTAGACATATATGGGAAACATGTTACAAAGATCGAGGAACAAGTAACCGTTATCACATTGGAAATTGCACTTAAATATTGTGTATGATTTTGAGGTCATCTAACCAATGAAATATTTTGCATGGTTACTCATTCGAGAATCATGTTTGTAAGATCAAAGCATGGACCAAATCATCGACATAAGAGATCTATTTATACAACATGAATTCAGGATTAGATATGTGTGCAAGTATATATGTGCATGTGTGTGTGAAGCAAGACATATACAAAAAGGAAAATCATGAGATATCACATAATGTTATGACTGTTACAGTTGACAAAGAAACACAGAGGTCACCAAGAAGGATTTCAGAGAACAGTCAAGGAACAGAGTAAACAGAAGGGTTTACCAAGTTATTATATGAATTATCGAGGTATGCTATAAGCAAGGTAATATCATTTTGAGCACATAGAATCTGCAATAACATTTCAGATGTAAAGTTGCAGATAATTTGTAAAGATTTGATTGTAATATTTTGAGTTGTAAGAAAAATCTCTAACAAGGTAAAAGACTCTAACTAAGTCTATAAATTGTAAAGCCTCTAACTAGGTGCAACATTTAGAATAAGTGTTGTTAAATCCTTTAGCAACGTAGATCTAACAGATCTTGATACTCCTAATAGGGTAAGCTATCAGAAATAGCTAAACATGTAGCTCTAACCAAGCAACCTTTATTATTGTAGTAGTGAAGTTGTGGGTGTCATCCCCACCGTAGTTTTTCTCTCTAACCAAGAGTTTCTGCGTAACCAAAATATATGTGTTATGGAGTGAATCATGTATGATTGTTATTTATTTGTTTTAGCATTATATTATGTTACTACACTATTTAGTTTATGCTTAACAGTAAAGTTATTGTTGAAGAAAATTTTTGAAGTACTGATTCACCCCTCCCCTCTTAGTACATTAGCTTTCCATATTGGGCCTAACATCATCTTCAAAAGTGTAAAGATTGCTCTTATTCTTAAAATTTCTTCTCCTTGTCTTATAGGAATTCTTCATCTTTTATTTTCCAAAAGACTTTATTTTCTTATCATCTTCATCCTTTTCTCCATAAGGACATTTAGATGCAATATGTCCAATCTTGTCACAATTGAAACATTTGAAAGGAAACTTACCTTTTTACTTCCTGAGACTCTTTTGAGTTTCCTAACAAAGGTTGCTACAACAGCATCAGAATCATTTTCATCCTCATTTGTGGCTTTCTCTTTCCTTTTCATGTGATGTTGAAGGTAGCTTCTCTTTTTGAAGGTTCAACATTTATTATTCTCATCTCATAGGCAAACAGAGAGCCAAACAATTCATCCATAGAGAACATATTTAAGTCTTTAGCTTCCTCAATAGCTGAGACTTTTGTATCATACTTTGAGGTTAATGATCTTAGAACCTTTTTGACAATCACTTCATCTTTGACTTCTTCTCAGAGTCCTCTTATAGCACCCACTGTCTCATCCACTCTTTGCATGTAATCTATTATCCTCTCTTCTTCTTTCATTTTTAGGCTCTCAAACTGAGTTCTTAAATTTTGCAGCTTAGATTCCTTCACTTTGACATCTCCTTCGTATATTTTTTGCAGCTTGTCCCAAGTTTCTTTTGCTGATGTGCAATGCATGACTTTGACAAACTCTGTATCTTATAGACCACTTAAGATTGCATTATTAGCTTTAGCATTATTCCCATTTTCCCTTTTAGCACCAGGATTGGTAGGAGGAATTTGAGCGACATTATAACCATTTTTAACTAACATCCAGGCATCAAATCCTAGGGAAGACAGACAGGTTTCCATTCTTCTACTCCAAAAGGCATAGTTGGTACCATCAAATATAGGTGCCTTAGAGGAGGATTCATTCCTAGCCATTGTTTTCAAAAAGCATGACCTACTCAAGCTAGAGAAAGCTTTTACTACAAGGGAACCAATCTCTGATACCAATTGAAGAATACAAATGAAAACTGAGAGGGAGGTGAATTAGTATATTTTGAAAACTTTAACTATGTGTGCTAAAACTGCTACTGCAATTTAATTGAGAACACACACACAAGAGCACATCACATAACACCAGATGTACGAGGAAAACCCAATGTGGGAAAAACCTTGGTGAGAATTGTTGCTGGAGTCTATTTCTCCCATCCAACCTCATAATGAATAATAGATTACAATGTTTAGGGAACTAACCCAAGGAGAATCAACCCCTGAAACTTTAGGGCACCAACCCCTGATTTTATGAGAACCTACTCAAAGGAACACCTACCCCTGCTGTGAACACCCACTCAGAGATTTACAGTGACTGTTCAATTTTACAATGCAATGATAAAGCCTTGTTACAAATGAGTTTTGTAACACTTACAAATTTCTCATATCATGGGAATGACTTTCTCTTCCTGCTGAAGTTTTTCCTCTATTTCTCCTCCTCCCTCTGTCTTCTTATCTTCTTCTCTCTTCTCAGCATAACTCTCTGAAATGCTCTGTTCTTGCTCTATTTTCCTCTTTTGTAGCTATACACTTTGTCTCACTCTGTTGCTCAATACTCACTCTTTCTTCAGCAACAACAACACCACACTTCAACTTTACTACATACCATATTTTTCATCAACTCATAGAGATATCTTTGTTTCCACCTTAGTCACTCTCTCATCTAACTTTACTTCTACAATAATCTAGAATATTTTATTAAAGTCGGTTGTCCTGGAGGTCTACAACTCTGGAGATTTCATTCTCTATCCTAAATATTATCTCATACTTGCAACCTGTAATAAATGCATCCAATCTTTCTTTTGATCATTCTTTGTACTAAGTTTCTATTTTTAGCAATCTTGATTTATCCAGCTGATCTGATTTTGGTTGTGTCAAATTCCTCGACCCCATCAACCATCTACAACTCGGTTGCCATTAATGCATTCTTCATCCTCTCTGAAAAGTTTGACAACTACCATACTAAAATCCACTGACAAAGACATCAACATATATGATATCTTCTTCGATTAGATAGGGAGCCATATGTCTCCATTTCCTTTGTCTAGATCATTCAATTAAAGTCAATTTGCCTATTGGGATGCAGGTCAGTCCTAGTCAATTAGCCACGTGGACCTCTAAATCTATCGGCTTATAGACATGGCTACAAATTTGATCACAATTTTCAACTTTGTGGACAAAATACCCTTTCATCTTTTCGACAAGTTTTTTCTGATTCTCTCCATACATGCCATGTCCTTAGGTCAAACTTGGTCAATGCCCAGGTGGACCATTAGGTTGCTTAGATCCTTTGAACTTCATATTGTGGTTGATCTTCGTGTTATATACCTCATAGAATAATCTTCAAGAAGCCTTCCTCCTTCTATGTTAGCCCACACCATTTTATCATAGTCTCTTAACCCACATGGGATAATATTTTCTCCCTTTTGTCTTTTCTTGTCCTTGTCCTGCACTATATTCCTTAACATTGTTTCTCCTCATGCGATAAGGAATCCATTTTTACCCTTCTCTTTATTTTAGTTGTCCCATGTGTTCCTTGTGGAGCCTCTCAACCTATGCAGGATAAGGTTTCCTTCAAGGAATGCTTTCACTTGTTAGCCCATGCAACATTTTTGTGTGCATCTTAGCCCATGTTGGATAAGGGAAACCACAATCTCCCCTTTAGTTTCTTGTCCTAGGTGACGTTTATTTGTCACTCTTGACACCACGAGATACAAAGAAACAACTCCCCTCTTTGAGCACTTCTGACTTTCTTATCCTAGACAACTATTGTTGATCACTTTTGACAACGCGGGATAAGAGGGACCACTGTGTAGATCAAACATAAGTCATCCCACACTGTCTCTTCCCTGCTCATGAACATAACATGAAACCCACAAAAACACATGAGCCAAATAATTGCTGCCACATGGAAAATGACTCAGTGACTGTTGCTGACATGACCGATGTGTGAAGATGATAGAACTGGTCGAAACCACAATGAGGCATCAGGTTGAAACCCCTATAGAATAACACGATGTGTTATGAGTGACTACTTGCCATTTACTTCTCTGTGACCTGCAACCTCTAAACACCCCTTGATATCTACCTATTTCTTTGCAACCATTTGACATCCTTTTGACATCAATGACAATAATGCCAACAACTTTGAAAGAACAAGTGAGTACATCAAGAGATAAGAGAAACAAATTGATGGATAAACTAAAGGAGAAAGAAGAACAAAGCATTGACAATCAAGCCCTATAAGATAATACAAATTAATGGGAGAAGCTTGCTAGAGATAATGCAACCCTGAAGAATGAGATGCAATCCATTATAATGAAGCTGACAAAGAAGATTGAAGACCAGAAGAAGAGTGAAGAAAATCTGACTTAGTTGTTGAAGGAAAAATATGATGAATGTAATAGATTGACATATGAGAATGATCTATTGAAACTTGAATTAGTGCAATGCAAGAATGATGGATAAGAACTTGAAAGGAAGATTATAATTCTGAGAGATGAGCTTTCTACTACTAATTAGTACAAGGAGAAATTCAAAGCCAGTTCAGCCCAGTTATATGAGATGCTAGAAAGTCAGAGACATGGGAAAGATATGCGAGGATTTAGATTTGAGAAAGGAGAATCCTCTGGTTCTAGACAAAGAAATCATCAACAAAAGACCAAGAAATATCTAGTAAGACAACATAATGCCTATAAATTCAATGGTAAATATTTTGTTTGTGAGAATTTTGGTCATATGGCAAGTCAATGCAGAAGTAAGATGAATAATGGGATGATGAATAACATGATGAATAATGGTCCTACCTTTATTGGTCAATGTTTCATATACAACAATTTTGGTCATAAGTCAAACATGTGTAGAACAATGATAAATAATTTTCAGAATAAGAGGTGCTATGCTTGTGGAATGTTTGGGCATATCTCTAACCAATGCAGGATAATACTAAATCAGATGAATTTTAGGTCTACGCAAAGGAATGTTGTCTACTACTCATACAACAAATATAGTCACATAGAAAAATTCTACAGGAGTAAGAACATGAGCAACAATGGTTTGGTGAATAATAACAATCAGATGAAAAGGGAAAAGCTAAGGTAGAAGAGATCAATTATCAACATAAGAAGATGTGGGTTAAGAAGGAAGATTCAAATATGTAGAATGACTCCACACCTAAATCCGGTGTTGGAATCTCATCCAGTAACTAAAGAACTTTGGCCTTAGCGGGAAGTTCATCATGCAGATCCTTAGAACCCCCTATCAGAGACTTGTAATCAGTTGTGGAAGGTTGTAGAAGATCAAGATCAATTATGTAGATGATATCTAGAAGAATTCATGGCGATTTGATATTTTAGTGAGTGAATTCATGGAAAACAAGGCATCCGAAAGATTTTAGGGTTATAGATTTATTGCGACTAAAAGTTAGGTTTTCAAAAGATAAAAAGACATTCTTCTATTCATTTCTTACAATGCAAATGAAGAGAGAGAGAGAGAGTAGAGCAAGGAAGTGATTGAGATCTTTCAGAGAAATCAAAGTTTAAGAGTGATCCAATAGTGACTTCTTGCATCCAGTTGAGATTGAAAAGGTATTTACCCATTCATGAGCTATTTTTTCATACCCTACTTTCTAAAAATGACATCATCTTTTGGTATTGCAAAGTCCCACTTGTTGTTGAAATCACTGAGAGAGCAAGTCTTGTGTTTAATAAACACTTTTTTAAGCTGGTTGAAGATGATCTGAATGGAGTGTTTTCCTTTGTACCCTATGGTGTTTTGCATAATGAAGATGTTAGGACATACATAAATTGCAACATTGAGGAATTGGATAATGCAGATATGTTGTCTCTTTACACTAAACACATGATGGATGGTTTTCGGAATTTGAAATTTGACTTCAAGGCATTACAAGATAAGGGTTTTATCCAGTTCGTTCATTTCTTGGTATTTGATGAGCCTGAATGGGTGAGATATGTGTTGAGCTAAACTCATGATGAATTTGTATGGATGGATAATCCTCACAAGCTTATGAAGCAAGACATTCAATCAGTTTCCTGTTTGAATGCAACCAGTGAGGTCCCTGCACTCTGGCATGTCAAGAACACAACTATAATAGAGGTAATTGGATCCAAACATGATAACCAGTCAATGACTATTAGTGACATTGTTGAACATGATGTGAGATTTTCTTCAATGGTTATAAGATACAAAGTCTACCAGTCCAGCATGCAGAACTCAGTATCTATTATTGCCATCTATGCAGCTTATCAGATACTTAAAGAAGATAAGAGGTATGACTTGTGTGAAGTGCTTCTTGGTGAGTTGATGAGAAACTTAAAGAAGATAAAACAAAATAAGAAGGATGTGTTCAAATTTGGCTCTCTAATCATTTATTTGACACTTCATGAATGAGATACTCGATATTAGCAAAGTTCAATGAGCTTGTGGTAAACTGGTGGTAGACCAGATCAGGTAAGGTTTACAAGGATTATGTGACACAGTTGTACAAAAATATCCTTTGTGGGATATTTCAAGTCATTTCAAGCTATGATGCAAAGCAAAGAAAGGATCTTGAAATAAATTATGGAGAAATACGAAAACATTGTATGCTTCATGGTCGACAAGGACTAATGCCATATGGAAGCAGTTGAACCCAAGATAGTTTGGATCATGCCCATGGGGTATGAGGTAGATGCAAACACACTTGATGCTTATGCTCAGTACCTTCTTAGTAAAAGGCTAGATGAAAAGGAGGAAATATTTGGCACTTACAAGGAAAAAGACTTGGACCTGTACAAGAAATTTACTGAGCTCGATAGGAAGAGTAAGATTAGAAAGGAGGTCAAAAAGCTCACAGACTAGATGGGTATAACCAAAGAAGTTGTGAAGAGGTCTAGGGAGGAGAACATATTGAAGGAGGAAGACATGATGAAGCCTACGACTAAATCGGTCTCCACTCCTCCTAAGCAGACTAAGCCTAAACTAAGAAAGTTAGCGCCTACCTCTAGTATGCAGAAGCCTATCCCTCCACCCAAGCCTTAATCATCATCAACCAATGGAGTAGAGAAGAGGAAGAAGCAGAAGCCCCAAAGGGAATATGTTGCAGCCACTACAGAGGAGGAAACTAAATCTGATGAGGCAGTGCACGAGGTGAAGAATACTACTACCTAAGGTAGGTTAGTAAGAAAATCCCCATCCAGTGAAGCTCAACCTGCCAAAAAGCCTAAAACACAAAGTGAGCCATCCAGCAAGTCTAGAGCAAGTAAAAACCAAAAATCAAAATTGGATAAGGGTTTGAAGTTGGGAAAACTAGAAGATAATTATGTACTTGTCCCTCCAAAGATAGCAAATGAAATAATTGATGAAGTGATAAAAAAAGGGAATTTGAAAAATCTACCTACATATTATGAGAATTTTGATGATAAAGATCAAACGGATATTGAGTAAGTTATTGTATAGTACATGAATTGTTTTAGCAAAGCATTAATAGAGTTGTCATCTATTATTCCTAAGGAGTTATATGACATTTTGGATGCCTGGAGACATACAACCACTTTAGAAGATGACAGATTAAAAGAGTATACCTTAGTAAATCTATGTCCTGTTGCATCAAAGGATGAAATAAAAAAAATTCAGGACTTGCAAAAGAGATGTTTTGAAGCAAACATAGAGTGAATAAAAAAATGTTCGGAAAAGTTGATGAAGTTGTTAAAGAAATAGAGGGTATACTAAAGAAATTTTTGAAGGAAAATCATTTTTAGATAAATTTGGAGAAGGATGATCCCCAAATGAAAGATCAATCAAGCAAAGACACTTCTATTCTGGCAACTCAAGTTCAGACAGAGGCTCCTCAAGAGAAGAAAGATCAAACAACTAAGAAGGATGATCTGGTAGGAACTCATGAGGAAGTAGTTACTAATAATACCATTGATAAACATGAATTTGGAGACTCTGGTGAAGTTGTACAAGATCCTTTGGTATTAAAAGTTCATTCTGAGCATGCAGTTGAGGAATTTGGAGATGATAGTGTGGAAAAGGAGAAAGGAGAAGAGAAGGTTGATGAGGCACCTGTAACAATGGAAAGAGCCACTATACCCAATAAGGGGAAGCAAATTGTTGCAGATGATGACTTCTCTCATGGGCCAATTGACTTAAACTCTTTATCTCCCATCCAAGCATTGAAGTTAGCCACCCTTGATCAAGCTAAGGAAAGTGAGTACTTTCTCAAGTCCCACTCAGAAGACAAGGAGCTGATATCTCTTACTACTGGTGTTTTGGAGATGATTTTACCTTCATTCAAGTAGGATACAACTGATACATCCTTTGGTAAGCTTAGAAATATGCTACATGTAGTTGATTCTCATTTTGTATCCTTGGATAAAGCAACATATATAAAAGTTTTGAATAAATTTGATGAAATGAGAATGCAATCCTTTTTGAAAGTGATTGAGGATGATAGGGAAGTTTTGCAATCTCTGGTGAAGAGTATTGAGGATTATTTAGATGAAGGTGGTAAGATATATAAGTCATGTCTTGTTTTTTTGAAATTTACTTTTTTACATTGACAAGAAGATTAAGGAATATGAAGGGCAGTTAGTTGCAATTTTACAATCTTTTGCCCCTCATTCAGTTTTTGCTAGCAATTTTGAAGCTCGAGTTATGGACTTGTCAGACAAAATCAAGAGCTTTCTTAAGGAAAGGGATTGGATTATAAGCAAAGTAGGTGATTTGAGAAGTCTTATCACTCCTTGGTTAGACACTTTACTCGGCAGCTAGTAGGATGCAGTGAGTGCTCTAGGTAAGGTTGTACCTTCAGATCTTAAAGGCACAAAAACCATGCCTACATGTTCAACACTTTGATAAATATTTCAGACCATTTTCTAAGAGGATGAAATGAGTATCTAAAGTCCCTGAAGATAACTTATGTGGACATTTACAAATTTATGTAAGTCATTGTACATACCCTTCATAAGTTTTGGTGGATTCCTACCTTTGCCATTGATTTCAAAGGGGGAGAGAGTGTGGTGAAAAATGATGTATATTCTTAGGGGGAGCTTGTAGATTCTTGGAGAGTTTACAATTTTGATGTTTTGTAGTCTTGAGTGTATAGTTCATTTTTCACAATGTTACCATCAATGCCAAAGGGTGATATTGTTGGCAAGAGGCATTGTACTGGTGAAGATTAATGCATAGAGATTGCTTAGGGGTTGTCATTGATGGAAACTCAATCAATAAATCCTATCTAGTGTATATATTTGACTTACCAGAAGTCATATTGTTCATAAGGCATGAGTTTGGAAGGTGGAACTCAGTAACTGGTAGTGCATGAGATCATTGTGCACATCTTGATTTCAGTGGTGTAGTTTTGGTAGCGGTGATTAAGGTAGATGATTGGATGTTCAAGGAATCTTACTTCATATTCTGATCTTTGGTGTTGATTCATGAGCGAGATTAAAGGTCTAGTATTCAATGATTCCTGAAGAATAGAGTTATCCTTGGTTTGATGGTGTAACATGCGATGCAAAATTGTTGGGTTGATTTTGGTGATTGATTTTATGTTCAAGGTGATTGGGCTGACTCATATGAAGCTTTTTATCATTCAGTTTAGGTCTGCATATGGATTTTTGGATGGATTGAGCTGAATCAGTATTACACATTTCATGTTGCGTGTTATGCGATTTTTGTGACACCAACTTGGTTGAGATCTATTTTTTTGGTGTAAATATATAATATTGATCCAGATGATAATTTTATGTATGTTTTTATGTGAATGTGGATGTGTGGTATGAGAATAAGCATCAAAATGTAGAATTGGTGCTTTGGTAGATGATTGAGCAACAAAACAAGGTAGAAAGGCAGATTCACTTTGCACAGTCAAATTGTGCTTAATCGGAATCAATCTTTGGCATTTGTAGATGTTATTCCAGTTCAGGTACTGTAATCTCTCTTGTATCTCATCTATAGGATAGTGAGTCCTCTGGGGTTGTTGCCCTCTTATGTAATTGAGCAATGAGATCTAGGCAGTGTGTCTGAATGCAAGTGCATTCCCCTCATGTAATATTATCATACTTCTGGCTATAGTATAATAATATTGTGGGTTCAAATCCCATCATGGTTTTTCCCTTTCTAGGTTTCCACGTAAAAAATATTGGTGCTATGGTTGTGCGGTTAATTTCTTTATGTTTCTGTATTTCATTTTCATTATTATGCATTCGGTGGTTAAGAATCTAGTTAATAAGTATGCAAATTACAAAACATTGATTCACTCCCCTCTCAATGTTCATTGATTCCAACACCCCATTTAGTAGTAAATGAAGTCTTAAATTGGTCTTATTCTTGGACTAGGATCTGATTATACCTTGAGTATCCATCCAAGAATGAAAATATTTCTAAGCCACTAACTTTGGCTAAAATTTGTTCCATAGAAGGGAGGGGATAATGGTCCTTGAGGGAGGCTCTATTGAGATCCCTAAAGTCTACATACAATTTGATTTCCCCATTCTTCTTCCTAATTGGAACAAGGTTAGCTACCAAGAAGAATGGTTGATTGGAAAAATAATGCTATATTCTATAAGCCTAGATAGCTCCTTTTTCATCAAAGGCTCAATTTTGGGGTTTACAGGTCTTTTATTTTGTCTAACAAGCTTAACATTAGGATCAAGCTCTATGTTATGTTGAGCTAAGTTAGGGTCAAACCCATTTAGATCCTCATATGTAAAAGAAAAACCATCACCATATTCTTGAGGACAATTGACAAAAATACCTTGATCTGTTTGGGAACATACCTTTCCCAAATTAAGAGATTTTCCTTTCACCATAGATATTGATTTGTAGTCTCCTTTCCTTATAGCCAGATTCATTGCTCTACGTTTCATTTGATCATCAGAGTTGGGAATCCCTTCCAAAATGATCAATCCCTTGGGAAACTTGTTTAAGCTTAGTTTCATAATTTGATCTCCATACTGCTCTTGAAACATGCTTTTCTTCTTATGTGAGAACTCTACTTCATCTTGTAGGAAGCTCACAATCTGTTGATCAGTATCAAAGACCAGCCATTTCACTTAGTTATCAGGTATTGTAGGTCTCATCACAAGTCTAATTTTATGTTCTTTCTTTGCTGCAACATGGGATGGAATGTCATGCTGAGCACCCACTACTGCTAATCTATCAACATTCTTGTTCTGATTTTTAGGGATACTAGAAATGTTGAAGGCTTTGAATCCTTCAATTTGATCCCATGGTCTATGCTTATAGGAATTGAGAAGGTTTTTTTTTGTGATGCTTTGAGCTTTGATATGATTTACAACCAACTCAATGTCTCCATACATCTTTAAGAATTTGATCCCTCTTCTTTGTGTCATTTGGAGACCCATAATTAGAGCTTTGTACTCAACTACATTGTTAGTGCAACAAAAATGAAGTCTTGTAAAAGAAGAGTAATATTTCTCACCTCTTGGAGAAATAACAAGTACATTGGCCCTTGCACCATTCTTGTTCCTTGAGCCATCAAAGAACATATTCCACAATCCATGCATGTCATTTATTTCTTTCGATAGATTGGGAATAGGGGAATCCCCTTCATGGATATAATATGTACCTAGGCTTGTATCTTTGATCTCATAAATGGGATCAAACTAAAATACACTTTCCCACTCATCAAGTAGGCATTTAGGAATGTCCTCCAATTGAGTTTTAGGCTCTCTTAATAAAATTTCTTCTTTCTCCTCATAGAGAGTACAATTGATGTTGATAGGACTTGGGGTATAGAGCTCAATATGATCCTTTGCAATATAATCAGCCCTAATGGTCACTTTGGTGCCATATCCTATTCTAAACAACATGTGAGACCAATCAGAAGATAGGTAACCACCTATATTAGCAGTGAATTCCCTAGATAAGAAAATATCATAGTGAGTAGGGAGTTCAATCACTAAGATGTATTGCAATACACTACAACCTGGGCATGCATGCAAGGTTAGATTTAAATCCTTAATGATCCCCATAGTCTAAACTGATGTACCACCAAGTTGCACAACCCCTCTCTTTCTAGGCTTATACTTGATAAATAGGTGGTTAGCTACTCCCTTAGGCACAACTGAACTAGTAGCCCCACTATATATCATACAATTATGAACAAGTTTATCTCCTATGATTAATGATAGATAAAAAGGGGAAGGCTTATTGAGTTTCTTTTAATTTTATACTTCCAAAGGTTGCACCAAGCTTGTAGGGGTGGAAGAGTTGTCACTCTTGCTTGGAACTTTTGAAACATTGATATCTTTTAGGGCCTCTGAAGTAGATCTCTCTAAGATAGGATAGAAAAGGCATCCCAGATGGAAACATTAAGGTTGAACTTTTTCATGTGTTCTACTATGTTGAATGGAGCCATAGCCTTGGTAGAGGTCTTCAAAGCAACAATATCAAGATTTGATATTGTAGGTGCCTTTGGTGGTTCTCCATTCTTGACATTTTGTGTCAAGTCCTGCTCTTTATTTGGGGCAGCCACCTTATCAAATGTCTTTGGAGTTGGAGATTGCATGACACCTTGGGAAGCTTGAGCTACTATGGTAGAAGTAACACTATGGCCTATGACCCTCTTTTTTGATCTTATATTGTTGGCCACATTGTCCCCACTTATCTGATTTATCCCATAAAAATCAATCTCTTGCCAATTCATGAAAGATGAATCTCCTTGTAGATGACTTGGGCAGTCATTGAAATGTTGTTTCCCTAATGTTGCTAGTTCATTTTGTGCCACCAAGGATTGAGAGAAGTCACCATTCTAACATGAGGCCTGATTATGTTGGCACTAGAGCCTTTGAGGTACTTGCAGCCATAGGGTTCAAGATATTCAAGGGCCTAACATTACTCCATTGGTTTTTCCCTTAAAATTTGGATCTCTACTGCTGGTAATTCTAATTTGATGCTTGGTAAGGCCTGCTATTAGCCCATGATAGTTGTCTTTTGATTGAAACCAATTCATTACTAAACCCCTACATCAAAGTTTTGATTTCTTATCTAATCTCTTGAAACTCAAAAGGTGGAGGACATGTAGGTGTAAGAAGATGACTTGCAAATGCCATAGGTATTGGGGTAATTGTAGTCTGTTGTGTAGGAACCTCTAGAAACAGAGGCATTGGGGGCCTAGGAGCTCATTTTCCTACTTGTATTAAATAATTTTCTACCCTTATGATAGTATCATATGCTTCTGGAAGATTATCTCCAGCCATTGACTATATCATAGCATCAACATCACTGTTTAAAGCCCTAAGAAAATACAAAAAAACATGATTTGATGAAGGCTTTACCAATGATGGGATTCTATCCCATGTCTTTTGAAATCTATAGTTAAAATCACACATGAACTCATGGGGTGCTCTTTTGATTGTATTTAGTTGCTCCATAAGTGATAAATGGTCACTTTTGTCTTCAAAATGTTTACATAATTTGTCCCGTAGTTCATCCCAGTTGTGGATTGAGGCAAAGGGTAGACCCATGTACCACTACAGGGCCTTTCCCTTGAATGAATAGGCAAAGAGCCTCACTGTAATGTTATCCTCTGTCACATCAAATATGGTACATATACTTGACACATCCTGAATATGTTCCTCAGGGGTGACAGAGGTCTATCCAATAAGAAATGGGATAGCCTTTAAGGCTACTACTGGAATATCATTTTTTGAGTTAGGACTAAGGGGTTGGCACAATTAAAGGTGACAAAGGTATGAGCTTTGGGGACTACCATAGGAAATAATGGTTTGTTGATATGGATGGCAGGGCTTCTTGGTTGTGTTAACCTTGTAATAGGAAGGGTAGAATGGGATCTTAGGGGGGTAGATGTTTCTACTTGTGTTCCCCTAGGAGGTGATAAGGAATGTCTACCCTCTCTTCTCCTATAACCTAAATAAGGAAGCTATGTAAAATGAAGGTTACCTCTATATGATGACATGGTTTGTCTTCTTCACATAAGGTTGCACTGGTAATCACCGAGAGTCTGAATTTATCCTTAAGAGTCACCAAGTTCTTGATTGCTTGCCTCCAAAGGCTGAATTTCTAGGAGAAGCACCAAATCTCTAGCAAAGTGTAGAATTGATTGTCCAACTGAGCATGCAAAAAAAATGTCTGAAATTTTGCACCCTTGATGACCAACCTTGATCATCAACCTTGTGAAACATGGAAACAACCTCCCAAGTGTAGGACTTGCAAAAGTGAGGTTGAGTCTTCGGAGAAGGTTCGCTTCGTATCCAATCTGATGCAAGTGTTGGACCAACCCAACACATAAAAGTCTAATCTAAAGATCTGAGGAGAAAAGGGGAAGAAGGAATATTGAAAAGGGAAATAAGATTTGCACCTAAACTGAAAGTCGATCCCCCCTACCTATGGCTGCACTAAACACCAATAAGAAACCACTCAAAGGATACACTAGTTTCTACCTAGATCAGTTCTCATAAGATGAGTGAAGGTTGGAATTCTAAAAAATTGTAAGAGGAATAGAGATAGTTCTTAGATTCCATCCAAAGAGGGGTCAACACTACCACTTATGCTTAAGAAAACAAGAAAGAGATGCATTTAAACAAAGAGGTAAAAGAAATACACACATTTGTTTAAATTGAAACAAGGTAAGGTGAATAATTTCTATGAATTGAAGGAAAGGAAAAAATTACAGTTGTAGAAGAACAAGAATTCTGCAAGAAAAAAGAAGAGGGACCCTAAAATAGGACAACAAAATTGCCTTTATAGTTCAAGCATAACTCGGATTGAACTACAATTAAGAAACCCTAACCCTACTAGGGTTAGGTTACAAAAAATCTGAAGGAAGATTGGATCGACCAAAAAGAAAACAACTGATAGTGTGCAATACCCCTTTGTCAAATGATAATCTCTGAAAGAGGAAAAAAATATATGTATGAAAAGACATCTCTATGTTTAGGTGTATCACGGTGACATGGTAGAATATAAAAGTCTTCAAAATGCATTGAAAGGGCATGGTTTCATCTACAAAATCATCCTAAAGGTCACCTTTGGAGTTATGGTGAGGAAATCCGATAGTTGGATCAAGGTTGGATTGGATTTAGGGTGTTGAACAAGTAGAAAAAGGACCTCGATCATTGGGTCGACAACCACCCTAGACAAAGCATTTAAAATTTAACGGCCTCTGCAAGTTTGAAAATCGGCTATTGATCTGAGAGATTTATGTGAAGATGGATGCACGAGATCTCTCCATGAAAGCATCGACAAGGCCCAACAAAATATTAAAGCATCAGTATTGATGTGGCCCTTTTGGTGATTTGACAACTGTCGATATCTGACGTGGCAGGCTGGGTCCACCATGTTTATCGCTTCCTCGCAGTGTTTGAAAAGTCAACCCCCTATGACTTTTTAAAATGGCAAAATCACTATGCAATTGGGCCTAGCGGAGCTCCCTTATCACTATTTCATCGAGGGGGTCCCACCATGGGCGTCCCTTGTGGCAAAAAATTGAAACCTTTATGCTATATCACCACTATGCTTAACATATTCGCCAAATCGCAGGGTCAAGCAGTAGTCAAACTTGACTACTACAACCATGCGAAAAATGCATCTTCCTTTCTTGCAGTGGGCCCATGGTGATGTGGTGTGTATTGAACACAAGTAGAGCACTGAGAGGGGGGTGAATCAATGGTAATAAAAACATTAACTCTTCTAAACAATCTAAGATTTAATAATAGAAAGCAATACAATATGAGCAGAGATATAAACTAATCAACACACATATAAAAGGAAAACTCATAATATAAGATATACGAGGAAAAATCACGGTGGGAAAAACCTCAGTGAGAAATGTTGCTAGAGTCTATTTCTCTAATCCATCCTCACAAATAAAACTGATTACAAAGTTTAGGGCACCAACCCAAGGAGCACCAACTGCTAAAGTTTATGGGCACCAACCCAAAGGAGAAACAACCCCTCTATCTAAGCACCAACTCAAACGATTACAATAAGTAGTTAAATACAATTGAGCACCTTGTTATAAATGAATTTTTGTAACTCACAACTTGTATTATGCACTTGAGATTGACTTGACTCTTCTTTGCACTCAATCTCTTTTATCTTCTCTCTGATCTCTTCTATCAATCCCTTCTCTCTGGTCTCTACTTGGTTCAGTCCTCTTTCTCTGGTTCTCATAGTGTATATAACCCACTGTGTTATCTTCCTTGGCTCTACACTTCTCTAGTCTTAAGACTCTACAACTTTCTATCTCACTATCTAGTATTCACAAACTTATATCTATGCCCTACAACCTCTCTACCACATCTTTTCACTTCTCTAGTCGCTAGACTCTTCTCTTCACAGTTGCATTCTACTTTTTCTTCTTTTTCTTTCAACTCGTACATAGTTGTAACTCTTGACTTCCTTCTGCTATTGTTTTTCTTTTTCTCAGTCCAGCTGTTGGTTCCTAAATCAATAGATCCCTGGACCCTAAAGACTTAGCCACATTACTATCAATAGGCCAAGGTTGGATTTGGCCAATGAACAAGATTCAACCACCAAGGCTGCAATCTCTTGCACTTCTGGCTCTGCAAGACCAAGGTAGGTAGACCTTAACAATACCTAATAATATTCAAACTTACACATGAGTTTACATTGTTATATTTAGGAGATGTCTCAATGAAAATATACCAAGAAAAGAAGAATAAACTTTCAATTTTGGCTACAACCTTAGTTTATATCTCACACGCTTGCATTGAGATTGATTTCCTAAGATAACAATTAATCCCATTACAAAAATATAAAAGGTAAAATAAGAATGCAAAAAGAAATAGGGAATATAAAAGGTGAAATAAGAATGTAACTGAAAACTTAAACTTGATCATGTCCCGCCTAGGGTAAACAGAGTCCAACCCACAAAATATCAACACTTGTAATAAAAACACATTCATTAAGCACTTGAGCATATTATGACTTAAAAAATCTATTCTGAAAACCATAACAAAATGACTAATATTTTATGTCAAACACACATTGTAGTGATCTAAACATAGACTTTAACTCTTTCATTAAAAGAGACCCACATTGAGATTATACATTCCTACTTGAGGACGACAAACTTGAAAATCATTAATATTAAAGTTCATACAATATGTGGATAGAAAATATAAGACAACTAGAAAATGATCTTGATTCATTAATCATCAAAATATAAATTTACATTTCAATTATACATTTGTAGAGAGGAAATGTTCACTCTTCTTTGTATTCCTTTTGGCCTATATTACATACTACTTAGTAATTTTTCAGAATCAAAACCCCATCACAATGGCCCTGAATTCTATTTTATTACAGCAAGGGAGCAAAAAAAGCTTTAGGCTAACTTGTTACACATGTCAAAATCCTATTTTCTACATTTTACAAAAATTGCTACCAAAATAGCTCCAAATCTGCCTCATGTGCAAGTCTTCATGGCTCACTAATTGCAGCAGATGAGAGGATTGAATCTAGAAACTGGAGCTCCATCATTGGTTAATTTTGTTAGGTGGTACTTTTTTTACTCGAATTGATTTCCATGGGGGTTTAGACTTTGGAAACTGGGGTGGATGCACATGGACAGGTTCAATGTAGTTGAGCCTTCCAATCAGCTCGCTAGGATTAATAATCTGCATGGAAAAAATAAAAAAAGACATACAAAAACTGATGCAGCCTTTATTAGATATCTTCCTCAGGATGATCCTCTTCCAATGAACAATACTTTTGTGGCAAAATTCAACCTCATTGGTTGGCTAGACAAAAGATCTCAATCCTTCCAATTTTCTCATCACCTCTTTTGTTCTGGGAGCTCGTACACGGACAACTTCTAATGTAAACTTATGATATTAAGAATCCACATAAATGATTTTATCAATAATCAAATGATATGTATTCTCCCGGTTAAGTGTATTGGTCACTGTTTCTAGGACTACATTTATTGCTTATTTGAAGTTCATACATGCAGGAAGATCTTTCACCTACCCCTTATTTGTGAAAATTGTGGGAATGTACCACTTTTGTAGGCCCTTAAATGACCCTATTTTTTTTGCTAATGCTTTCTTCTCTTCCTCCACATGGGGGAGCTCTTTGATCAATACATTAAAATTTCTTCACATGGACCCCATAGTTTGGGGTACCTTAGGGTCATTCTTGACTGCTAAAAGAATTTCTTTTAATTGTTGGCCCTTTGGGAACCAAGCAGTCCTAATAGGCTGGAAAAATGAAAGAATCTCATCAATTTGGTCACTCAATTGTGACACCAAAGAATAGGAGGCATGGACCTCATCAAGATTATTTAGAACCCTACTCAAAATCTGAAAAATTGTAGACCTCCTAATCTCCAAATAATTTTTTTGAGGCTCATCCTTTACCTTTTTTATCTCCTCCATCTTTTCCAGCTCCTCAAGGCTAGGACCTACTGATGATGTTGAATTTCTCTCAGCCAAGTCATCTTTTAACTTGTAATTTTCAATGAGTAACTACCTATGATCAACATTGAGGGTAACGTGTAAGGCCTTGAGCCTTTCATGTTGCTTTTCATTGTCTTCCACAACTAATTTGGTGAATTGAGTAGCATGCATTGAGATGACAGTAACTTCTGATGCAGTTGTTTCTGCTAGAGTTATAATGACTGCATCACTTTGTTTATGCTCTACCCCTTGTAATACTACGGGCTTATTAGTATTAGGATCTTTATACCATAAGGCAAAAGCCTTTATGCTTGGGCTGACCACAAATCCATGTATTCCAAATTCTTGTGCATACATGGGGTCTTCTTGCCTTATTATTTTATCTAAAATGAAAATTTTCTCAAGGGCCCATCTCAGTACCAAGAGGATGCCACTCTTTTTGACTAATTCTATGGCTTCTTGAGGAGTTCATTTAATATTTTTCTTATCAAAATTTTGCATTTTCTCCTCAAACGGTTCCTTCAATTTCTCTCATAGCCAAAAAGATTTAAATTCATCAGTATAGATGAAGTTATCATCCGACATGAATTGCCTTGAGGAAATTACCCTCTCATCTGACGTGACCTCATCCTCAGGGATATGACTTGGGATAATTGCTCTGTCAATATCCATCAGCACTTTTATAGCTTCATCTTCTTGGAAAGCATCATGAGGAGGGAAAGGTGGTGGCACATTAGGATCCATCTCCTCACCAATGACATAAAAAAAATATGAGATTCTAGCCTTCCCTTTTTCAAATTTTCTAACTACCCCAGCACTTGGTTGCTCTGTTCTTTGAGGGTCTTATTGGGAAGAACCTTGTGAAGACACCTCTGTTATGACCTCCTTCCCTTTGTATCTCATAGGGGGAGTGAGTGTAGGCCTCTCCTCAAGGATTCTATCAGGGTGTTTTGCCTATATTCGAGCCATCTCTTTTGTTATTAATTCATGAAATGATCTGACTTTGCAAGAAATCCTGACAAAGTCATTATGAATATTCATAAAAAGTCCTTGGAATTCAAGACGTCTTCTCTCATTTCCCTCTCCAATTTATTTAAGTATTCCCACTTTCTCCTTCTTTGCAAGGCTTTAGATGGGTGGGCATTCCTAATTAAGTCTTCCCTTTCATCAAAATAGTGAGTAAATCCCCTCACTTTTAATTTATTCACCCTTACATCATTAATATATCCCTCTAGATAAAAATGTCTTGCTTGGTCAACCTTTAACTTGTATTTATTTACAAGGAAATATTGTACTTTGTCAAGGGTGTAACACCCCACAGAGAATTCATTATACTTTGTCACTCGGGGGAGGTGTTTTCTCTTCTTCTCTGTTCTTATTTGGTCCTCTAACCATAGTATTTTCCATATGGATTCAATGAATGCCTGTCATGCCCAAAATTTAGGGCAAAAACGGAACAATTTTTTTTTTTTAAAACATACTAATTAATTAACAAGTCCACTCACACGACAAGCATTATAGAAATTTCCATAATTAAATTCGAGCTAGTCCTGAGGTGAACCAAGCATCGATAGATTGTTAAATATTATTTGCGGAAAACTAACTGGTTTAATATTATCTCCACGAGATACCTAGTCCTTGGGTTTATTAATTCAATCAAGCTAAAGGAATAGGAGAGAGAAAAATTAATTTAATCTCCAATATGACTATAAAGTCTAATCAACCATTTTTTTTATTTCTCTTTATTACTTGCTTCAAATTATAACCAGAATTATATAAATATATATATATATATATATATATATTTTTATATATACATATATATATATATTTATAATTAAATACTTCATCCAAATTATGACCAGAATTTATATATATATATATATATATATATATATATAGATACATATATTTTAAATATTTTGATTCTAATTCAAAAGCACATTAACTTTCTAAGTATTAATCCATATTTCCCCAACCCTAATTAGGGTTCTATTTTCTCATATTATAATATCAAACCTAATTATCATATTATTTTTAAAATCCATCTGCCCTAGCCCCACCCGGGCTAGGGTTTAACCCATATCTTTTTTAACAGAAAATTTTATGCTGGGCCGAAGACCCCAAGGCAGCCATGTTTTTTTTTTGTGCAGGTTTCGGATGTTGGAGGCGGGGAGAGCCGTGGCACCACTGTGTGGGCGCACAGTGGGCGCCGCGGCACCACTGTGTGTCCACACAGTGGGCGCCGCTAGCGGCTCCCCACTGTGTGGCCACACAGTGGCGGCTGCGGCCGTCCACTGTGTGTCCACACAGTGGGAGCCAAAGCGGCTCCACTGTGTGTGCACACAGTGGGCGCCGCGCGGCCCTCACTGTGCGTACACATAGTGGGGTCTGCATGGACCCAAAAACATTTCCCCATTTTTTTTTTAAATTTAATATTATTATTATTATTTTTAAATATATTATATATAAATATATATATATATATATATATTTATATATATGTATATATATTTATATATATATATTTATATTTATATAAAATTTATAATCATAGTTTAAAAAGGGTGAAATTATTCCAATAAATACATTTTAAAAAAAAAAAAGATTTACTTGCAACAATCTTAAATTAATATACAAAGGAAAAGCAATATATGTTAATTCAAAAATATATATAAATATATATATATATTTATATAGACTTAAGTTTCCGTTTTTAATTATTTGTTTCTAATTGCTGAGAGGAATGAAGCAAATTCAATTGTTAAGCTTTTTAACCAACACTAATTAGAAATACAATCTAGAAAAACTTTTCAGGAAAAACAATATACTTCTCCTTAATAAATATATTCATTGATTTTTCAACTAATTAAGCAATAACTTAAAGCATTCTTTTTTTTAAAATACATAAGATTTTTCAGTAATGTAAATTCGTATTTTGCCACAAGTAAAATATAGATAAAATTTAAATGAAATCTATTCTTTTTCTCCATAATACAAAGAAGCTTTTGCATGCAACTCAAAATAACTTTTCTTTTACTACAAATCAGAAGTAGAAATAAAACAAGCTTTTCTTCTTACAACTCTAAGATATTCACAAGTAAAATATAGATAAAATTTAAATGAATTCTATTCTTTTTCTCCATAATACAAAGAAGCTTTTGCATGCAACTCAAAATAACTTTTCTTTTACTACAAATCAGAAGTAGAAATAAAACAAGCTTTTCTTCTTACAACTCTAAGATATTCTGCAAATTGTATTGGATGTTTCTTTGTTTAACCACAACAATAACCCCAAGTCAAATTTCAAGAATTACATCTTGCCTCTCATTTCTAAGAATGAGGGCTTTCTTCTATAATAACTTTAAACAATTATTTGCAAATGAAATAAAGTATCTTCAACAATAATCTTCTGTATCTTTTCATGTTTCCTATTCTCTTTCTCCTGACTTTCCTGCATAATAGAAAAACACAAAAATGACCACGGAGTGCTCACCTCCCAGCCTAGGCTAATTGGTAGCCACCCCCGAGCTCGGAGAACCAAATCCTAGACGGGTAACAAACAGGCAAACACATAGAAAGCATTGCATACAGATTTTCCAGACACATTCCCAACTTGGCTTTCACAGCACCGCACTTTGGTGATGAACATTTTCAAAGGGTGGTAGTGGACCAATTCCCTGAGGAGAACTGCAAGTATGAATTAAACAAGAAGCCACCTCATGGCACAATAATAATATCAAGAATCTCAACCCCTTATTCCTTATGCCCCCCAAAGGCATTCTAGCCTTATATCCCTCCTTATGACCCCCATTGCACAAACAGGCCATGCAGCAAGGGTCACACAAAGATCCCTTGTGATCACTCTCAAAGAGAGTCTCTCACTCGAGGGTTGTCACTATTACCACCCTCAAGATCCTCTTCTCTCCCAAGAGTAAGAGATCTTGAGAAAACTCCCAAAACACAACAATTCATAAAGCAAAAATACCAAAAGATTTTCTAACACAAACTTTCAAGAACATAGATTTCTTACACCACAACTTCCAGACATAAACAAGAAGAAGACATTAAAAGGAATAACTGAAACCAACCTTAATTTGCCCAAAGGTATTTTGATATTTGATGAAGAGCTGCCCAATCCACAAATCTTTTTCCTTCTACCCTTAATCAATTTTTCTATTCCATAGCATTATTTTCTTTTCAAATTTTCTTTTGTCTCCAAAAATGGAGAGTGGGTGATTACCCTTCAATTCTCAAAAATCTTGCTTAAGAAGCTCACTCTCAAAGTTCTCACAGGTTTCTAAAAACCAAAAAGGAAAGAAAGCAAAAATGCAAAAAGACTTTCATTCCAAAAGGAAAAATCTTGATTAGATTTAACTTCTAATTTTCAATTTTCGCTCAACTCAAAAAAGCCAATTTTTAAAGCGTTAAAAAGATCATTATAAAGTAGAAACTTACCTAAAATTACCCCTAACCCCTAGGTATACCTTATGGGCTTTAGGAAACCCTATTGAACTACCCCTAGGTGTTCATTTAACCCATTTTAAACCCCTCTGAAGTTTATTTTCGGGTCAAACATAAGTTGACCACCCCAAATATTATATTCCCAAAGTATTTATGACAACACTTTATTTTATTTAAGAAAACTAAAATTAAACACTTTCCCACCAAGAGACAAAATAAAACATTTAAATTTAAATCCACACATGTGTCAAGTGACACAAATAAAACACTTTTACAAAAATGAAACATGAAATTGTCTCTTGTGGTTTTTTTACACAATAAAATTAAATAACACTTAACACTCATGCAGCATATACTGTTACGAATAAAATACAACACAAACGGGGTGTTGTCTCTTCAAATAGACAAACCCTGGCTTATGAACATACATAAGTCTAGGTTTGATTCTCCGTAATTTCCATGGTCACATGGTAAATTTCCTGCGCATCTCAATTTACACATTAGTACTTTCAAATATCCACATATAATGTAATTCAAAGGAATAACAATACACATCATCACTTGCATACAACTTTCATCTGCACAGATTAAATACATCTTTTATCAAGCAAATTCACATAAGCAATTTCATCCCAATTCACATAACTTAACCATACATCATAATTCTATATTCATAGTAAAGTCCTGCAATTTCAATAATGGCATACCTCCTCTCAAATTTATCCTATTCTAGGATCATCTAGAGTTCAGTATCTATAAAGCATATAAATGAAGCATCCACATTCATAAATGTTACCCAATCACAGAATCATACAAGTTCTTCATCCAGACATAGCTGACATACGTTAAATCAAGATTATCCAATCAATGGGTCTTTTAGGATTTCAACTTCATAACACATCAAAAGTACACCACTAGGTGCGATAACTCTATAACTTGGTTCAATTATCTTTCTCAAAAACCTATCTGCCTAACAGAGTCCATTCTATTGAATTATAAAGCATTTATTAATAGGTCAAATAGGGTCAACTAAGTAAATCAAAGCTTGGTTTGGGGAAGGCCTTACAATGCCAGCCTAGGAGATACTGTGATGGGTAGCATATAAGGTGCATGATTATACCCATATACTCTAATCAATGTACATTTGGAGTAGAAGAAGAAGTCTCCAAAATTGTGGGTGAATGCACCCTCAGAGTACTCAGTGTTATCATCTTGAGCACCCTTAATATATTTACTATATCCTTGGGAAGCCTTGGAAATGTGACCTCCTTCATCATCAGGACCCTCATAAAAAAACAATCAAAGAAGGCCTTATAATATGAGTATTTGGATCATTTATCCCATACGTAGGTCCACCTTTGTACTAGCCATGCAGACCACCCTGCATAAACCTGGGATAAAAAATGTTCACCTTTAATGATTTCTCCTCCAGTTCTTGTTTTTAAAAAGAATAAGATGGAAAAGCAAAGAATAGTGTTTGAAATTCAATCCCTCTTTGGGGTTCTTTGCCTGTATCAACTCCTCATGCAACTTCTCTTGAATGATTATGACAAAATCATATAATTCATTGGTATTTGAAAGTTGGATCTTCATGGCCATCATCATGAATTCCATAGGCATTATTGCAATCCACAATCTTCCCCCTGAACTTGGCACAAAGCATAATCAGTATTTGAAATATAATCCTCAAAGACAGTCAAATTGAGAGGCTCCCTCTCTAATCCAAGAGGTAACTCTTTCCTCCTTGATACAATTTATTCAAAAAGAGGGGCAGTATCTTCTTCCTATGGAAATCCTTTTTGGAATAACACTCCCTCATCAGCCTATCTTTATTAATGCTTCTGAGGGAACTTCTATCTAGATCACAACATTCAATTATAGACTCTTTTATTATATCCACCAAAACATGACCACTAGCTATTTTAACAGTTATTCTCTGAGGATGATATTTTTTACCAAGCTCCCTAATTAGCATTAGTTCCACAAATACATTTGGGACTACTAATCTCCATGGGTTTGACATGGGGACATCTTTTTCTATTTTTCCATAGAAGTAGTAACATATGTCCCATCCTCGATCATTGGTATACCAATCACTGCATCTTGATTCATTATCATTGAATGCAGTTTTGAAATTCTCCTCCATAGTTGAACCTTGAAATAGTTCAAGGAGATCTTGGTGGAGACTCCTCCCTTCCCTCTTATTCCTCTAATCCATCTCTTCTAATTGCTCCTCCACCTCTTTGGCAGTTTCTTCTATTGTCTTTGATGGGGTAGGTGGAGTCAAGGCTTCTGTAGGTTGCTCAAACTGGGTGGGAGTGATCTTCTCTCATGCAAGAGTCTTCTTGGTCTTCTTAGTAGCCCTAAGGGTTACCTTGTTCATAGGGTTCCTTTTCCTTTTGGGTTCTAAGGACTCCTCATGTGGGCATGAGCCCTCAACTTGTGGATCCTCTATGGGAGAAGCCTCTATAGATGCCTTTTTGGTAGGGGGCTTTGTAGTCACTCACCTCTTCTTTTTAGCTCACCTCTTCTTTGGGGAAAGGCTAGGGTCATCAGATGATTCGTCATCTATCAATACGACTATTACTTTATTGGATTCCCTCTTTATTTTGGGTTGAGGAGGATTTTTCTTAGGTGGAGAGCTTGGTTTTGGCTCAAGAGAAGCACGAGGTGTAGCTATGGGGGTGGACACTACAATAGGCACGTTAGCAATCTCTGGCATGGGGTGGACTATGGTTAATGGGATGGCATGAGTAATTTCAGTTATGGAAGAGCCTATCACCGCTTCAAAGGTCTTTGTTGTGGATGAGGAGGGGGTATTCTCAAAGGAGGAGGCCATTGTAACACTTCTTAATAGAGAAAAAGACACAATTTTGACAAACAAAACCCTCTCGCAACTAGAAAAAGAAACACAAGCCTTCCATCTAAAACTCTTCCCAAATAGATAAAAACTCCCTATACAACATAAATTAATGGCTTAGAGATGAATTACTAGTTTTTCTAGGCACAATTTGGTCACTTTGGGTGCTCTGGTTCATTCTTATTTCACTCTCAATCACTCAGGTCTCTCATTGAATGCAGGGTGCGTGAGAATGTCCTCAAATTTGACCTTTATGACACACAAGTTGGTCACCATTTATTCCCACATGCATGGCATATTGGGTTCGTGACTTAGAAATTCACATTCAGTCATTGATAAAAAATTGAATGGTTAAGATCATCCTTTGATGACCTCTGACTGCTGACATGGCATTTAGTAAGCCACCCTTGATTTCTTTTAATTTCAACAACTTCGCCATCTTTTAGATTTTTCCCCTATGGGATAGTGGGGAGACTTTCTTTTCTCATCTCTCATTACTTTGCATCACCTTCCAAGTTTCACTCATCATCATGTGGGGAAGGTCCCTTTATGCATCTCAATACATCCCATTGCCCCACATGGTATCACCTTTCCTTACCGAAGAGAGTGATCCTCCTATTATTTTGTTTTGACTTTTGTCATCATGCGGTAGTGGGGACTACTATTTTTCTTCCTTCTTTTAACCCTACATCTCCCTTGGCATGCTTATATTACCCCTGTGGGGTAAGCCTTCATTCATCTTTCAAGAGTTTTTGCTATCCTGCATAGGTCTCTCTAGCTTTGTACACTCTATCCTTTCTGTCCTTTGGATCCTTCATTTTTGTTAGACGTAGCATGGTAGGGAGTACTAAACTCCTTACCCCCTTTCTCCCCACACAGTCTTCTTTCTCTGTATCGGAACCCTATGGGGTTTAAATTTATTTTATTCATCATTATTCCCTCTAGCCCACATGGGCATCACCTTTCAGCTTTTGGTACATTGAACTCTCCTTCACTAACATACTTCTTATATCACTACAGGATGATGGGAATAATAGGTTTATCTAGCCTTTTTCTCCCCACATCACCTTTAGCTAGTGTTCCTCATCCCAGCGAGATAAGAAATTTACTAACACTTCACTCTACTTGCTACCACACACGAGGCTCTTATATTATCACTTTTAGTTAGACAGAGAAACAATTGATGTTCTTGTAGGATAGCGGGGACATGTTAATCCCCTTGGGTTTCTTATCCCACAACGCCCAAAGATGTAACTTATTCCCCCTATAGGGTGAACCTGTCAGCGCACTTCTTGAGTTTTTGCTATCCTGCAGGGGGTTCTATCTTTTTGCTTTCTTCATGCAAAGAAATCCCTTAGCTTGCATGGGAAAATTTTCAAGCATGAAGGCTATGCGGGGTAATTTATTTCTATAGAGATAACACTTTCCACTATCCTGTATGGGTATAAAATGTGATTTGTGATCCTCATGGGATAGGCCCTCTTAGTTCTTAAGAGTAGATCCTGTCATCTTGCATGGCCAGACGTCAGGGTCCTCACTTAAGAAAAATTATTTTTCCTATGGAAAATTATAAAGGGTATGGGGGCCATGGTCAAGGCGCACACTAGGACATATGGACATAGGGATTTTTAGCCGTAGATAGCACAAGGACTAAAGAATTTTTATTTGACGTGACTAACCAAACCCACTAGGCATGATATAAGGGGATGGTAACTGCATGATTGAGGGCACTCTCTGTGATAACTTACAAGGAGCATACTTGCCACCATCAGTCAGCTAAAAAATATAACAAATTAAAGGGTTTTGGAGTAATATAGCCTGTAGGCTTAAACATTACTAAAACCCTACTTGCCAAAACCATTTAGGAAGTAAAAAACATAGATAAGGGAAAAATTTTGAACATTCCCAACAATGGCTCTAGTTGGGGGTACTTGACTCCTAGGGTCAAGGCGGGTATCCAGATCTCTAGGACAACAAACCAAGGCAAAAATCACATTGAGTATTTATAAATGTATACAAGACCTAAACTATTGTGCATGGAATAAGGCTTAAGAAAAGAAGTGCTTTAGGAATTGTCCATGCATAGGTAGTTCCAACACATCACCACTCATATTTGTGAGGAAGTATGAATCCTTTCAATTCCTTTCTACTACAACATAAGGGCCTAGCCATAAGGCTTCAAACTTGCCATTTGTTCCCTTCTCCTATGCTCTAGCATTCCACGGTAACACCATATCATCAGCATTGATTTTTCTCTCAGATGCCTTTTTATCAAACAGATACTTTTTTTTTGCAACTTCATATTTCTTTTGTGAGCATCATTCCTGACCTCTTCTAGTTACATAAGCCACTTCATCCTTTCTTCCATTGGGTCAGGTGTTTCCAGGTCATTCTCATGAATGAATTTATACACATGTAGCAAGTTATTGATAGGTAGTCTAACCTATGCCTTGTACACGAGCTCAAAAGGTGATTTTCTAGTTGCCTTCTTGATTGTAATCCGGCTTGCCCATACTACCATCTTCAACTTGGAGTCCCATGCCTTCTTGTTCTTTTCTAGTGTCCTTATAATCTTCATGAGGCTCTTATTACTGGATTTTGCTAGTCCATTACCCTGAGAGTGATATGGTGAGGCATATGATATACAAATCTCATCTGATTTGCAAAAGTCTATGAATTACTCAGACCTAAAACACATAACGTTATCCATAATCAGTCTTATTGGGACTCCAAACCAATTTATAACACTAGATACTAAGAAATCAATGACAATCTTGCTTGTGCACTATTTGATTGGAATAGCCTCTACCCATTTTGTAAAATAATCTGTGGCAATATCCATTAATGCCCACCACTTGACCATGCAACTATCTCCCCTCTGAAGTCAATGCCCCATTAATAGAATGGAGCCTCTACCTGAAGAGGTCTAAGATGAAGTGCTCCCGAATACTTGAGTTTTCCTAAGAATCTTTGACAAGGTTCACATTTTCTCACATAGGCATGTGCATCCTTAAACAAAGTAGGCTAGAAGTAACCAGGCCTTAGCACTTTATGAGATGTAGTACTAGCCATGAAATGGCCTCCACATATTCCATAATGCATATCCTTAAGAACAACTTGGGCCTGGTGTTCATCCAAATAAAGCAACAAAGTGATATCTTTATCCCTATAGTACAAGTCTCCATTGATGGAAAAATATCTTGGACACTGCAACTTTAAGGTCCTCCTCTAACTCTCTGCCATATCATCTAGACATTTCATATACTTCAAGAAATGGATGATATTGGTATACCAATATGTTTGCTCAAGATTGCAAACATTATCTTTAGGAATGGCTACACTATTTACTTGGATAACATCCAAGTTTTCTTCTTCCATAAGCTTTGCTAAACCCATTCCCCTGACCAATTTAGTGATTTGGATGTCAATATTAAACTCTTGAATCTTATTTATCCACATGCACCTTTGACCAATTACTTCAGATTGAACAATAATATCTTTGACTGTAGCATTTGGGACATAAGCAACAACTTTGGCTCCTACAATTTATGATCTAAAATTCTTAACTGCTTTTACTAGAGAATATGATTGTTTCTCCATTGTCTCATACTTAAGTTTAGCTACTTGGAGAGACTTACTATAAAATACAATAGGTTTCTCATAACCTTCATCATTTTTCTAGAGCATGACTGCATCAACTATATGGAATGATGCAAAAGAAGAGATTTGAAATGGCTTATTAAAATCTGGAGCTTTTAGAATAGGGGCTTCCTTAATTTCTCTTTTAATTGCTGCAATATCCTCAAAAGCTTCATTTGTCTAGTCAATTTGGCACCCTTCTTGAGCATTCTAAAGATAGGCTTCACAATTTCAGCAAAGTTTGAAATAAACCTTCAGAAAAAATTGATTTGGCCAAAGAAGGATTGAATTGCCTTGATAGTCTTGGGGATTGGTATTTTATCTATTTCCTCATCTCTCTCTACATCAATCCTAACTCCTTGTGTTTGATACAATGTGGCCTAACAAATTTCCTTTAATTAAAACAAAATGACACTTCTTGGGATTGAGTGATATATTGTACTCCAAGGATTTTGTAAATACCTTCTCAAGGTGAAAGCAATGATCCTCAACCTTCTTGGAGAATGCTCTCAAGTCATCTTGGTATACCACCATGATGATATCAACCAAGTCTGCAAATGCCACATCCATGGCCCTCTAAAAAGTGGCACCAACATTAGTTAGACCTAAAGGTATCCTTACATAAACATAGGTCCCCTATGGAGTAGTGAAGGCAGTCTTATACTGCTCGGACTATTTGACTTTCACTTGATTGTAACCTAAAAAACCATCCATCATGGATAGTAATTCATTGCTAGTTACCTTTTGTAGCATAGCCTCCATGTTTGGCAAGGGGTAATTTTCCTTTAATGATGACATGTTCAAATTTCTAAAATCTACACATAGCCTGATGTCACCATTCTTCTTCCTCACTAGGAAAAGGTTTGATGGTGCATGAGCACCTATGGAACACTTATGAAGCACCTATGAAGACCTATGGAGACAAGGTGCACTAGGGTCACTGATAGGCCCTCATGGAGATTAAATGAGAAATTAAGTCTAAAAGACCTTTAAGGTCTTAAAACAATTTAATCATGGCCAGTAGAGCCTAAAATATGCAATGAAATGTAATAGAAAGGTCAAAAAGTGTAAACTTGTCAAAATTGGCAATTAGGCCTAGAAAGGGCTAAAATTGGGTTTTCAAGGGTAGAATAGGTAAGATGATGAATAAAATAATGTAATAATGTTTAAAAGGTCATTTTATGATCATTTGGGTTGGGTAGGATGATTAGTTTCTAAATTATCAAGTTGACAAATGAAATTGTCAATCTTGAGCAACTTTTGAGAGCAACTTTTATTGTCAAAAATGCAAAAATGACAAAAATAGGTGGTTAGAGGTAGTTGGGTGGTTATGGTTGGGTATTTTAGGCCAAAATGGATATAAAAGGTTGTAAAACATTTATATTGTGGGATATTGTGAGTGTATGGTCGAAAGCAATCATTTGGAGCAATAAAATCCATATTTTCATGTGCATTTTCTGAGTTTTCAACGATGACAGTCAAATCTCTTGTTAATTTTGATGCATTTGATGTTTGTATTTTGAAATATTATTGTTTGTTTATGATAAAGGAGTTATTTAACCTTTCTTTTGAAGTGGTGGTATTCATTTTCATTGTGTTTAAGCAAAGTTATTTGCATTTTTGTGAAAACTGCTAGAACCCTAGCTAAGGGTAACCAATGGCTTTATAAATGTGATATATTTTATTTTAATGATTGACCAATCCTCATTTTGGGAAAGGATGAGTTAAATGGTGTATACTACCTTTCCAAGGTGTGTGAAGGGTGTCATCCAAGGTTTGGCACGTACTACATAAGGTTTTTATGATTGTTGTTGTCACAGGGGCAGATTGACTGTTACAGTAAAATGGTGGAGGCTTTGTTTGTTATGGAAGAGAATGTTAAGGCCAAAAGGGATTTGGGAGGTGTTGGTTTGTGTGTCTAAAATATTTCAAAAATGTGTTGGTGCAAGTGGAGTGCCCAAGGGAGGGGCTAAACCAGTAGTTTATAGAGGGTGACCGAATGACAGTCACAGAAAAGTGTAGCCTAATGTGGAGGCCATATCTCAGAGTTAAATTGTTGGATTTGTCTACATTTTTTATATGTTGTTCCAAATAAATTTCCTCATAATCTCACTAGAGAAATTGAGTATTTTTGAACCGATTCAAAAGTTATATACCTCTGTGTATAGGTATATCTAAGAGGACAGTATAAGGTAAAGTGAGTTGATTGCCAGATCAAGTTGGTTTTAAAGATGTCTTGGAGTGTGGATAGAGCCTATTTGCTTTTGAAAGTGTCTTAGGTGATGGGAGTGCATGTAACCATTTTTTTGAACTATTCATCTTGAGGGGTAATTGGTAACTATCAAATAACTACTAATAGGACAATTTTAAGAAAATTTGTCTTGAGAACTAGTTTGGAGTTTGGTTGGGTTTGTAACACTTCAAATGAAATGTGAGAAGAGTATACCTTGGAGTTAGGGTATGGAGAGGCATAATAGTCAAGTGTTGATCCTTGAGTAGGGTCCAAAGGAGTGAGAAGGAGGTATCAAAACCTTGAAAGTGCAGTCTTAGTCATATTGATGAGATGATCAATCATGATCAATAGAAGTTGGAATGGGAAGTTGGTTTCACCTAGCATGTAGAAGGAACTTCTGGAATGTCACCTTGAGTGACTGAACCCTTGAGAGGTATAGAGTAGGAGATCCCTCTGCATTAGATGGTATTAGAGCGAGCAAAAGGTTTGGGATATGTGTGTAGGAATCCTATATAAGTGAGAAGATGTATTTGACAAGGTCACAAAGAGAGTTGTGTAATGATTTCATAGAATACTTGGATGGTGGAAGGAAGCAAAGAGGAAAAGGAGATTAGAGAAAGAAGAAAGAAGAAGAGAGGAAGAGGATAGATGAAGAAGAGTTGAGTAGATTGAAGAAAGAACTTGGTGAGATTGATGAGAAGTTAAGAAGACTTGTAGAAGAGATGGAGCAATTGAAAAAGGAAAATGAACATTGGGAAGCACAAATGAAGTAGAGGTTGGAAAACCTAGAAAGGAAAGTGAAGAGTTGGCACTTGTGGGTGCAAAAGAGGGTAGTTTGGCCTCTGAAGAGGCTAATAGTAGAAAAGAAGAAGGCTAATGAAGAATCCTTGAAGGTGAATGATGAGTTGAGATGCCAAGGTGAATGGCATGAGAATGAGAATGAATTTGATGAAGAAGAAGAACTTGATCTATGGGCATTGTATGCAGCCATAGATGAAGAATGGAGAAGCCATGGTGGGGTTGACTCACTTGAGATATTGGCACAAAAGATTCCTATGATGGAACAAGTAGATATTAAAATCAATGATGATACTATATTTGTTTTTTCTAATCATTTGTATGCAAGTTTGTTGAGTGTTTACATGGATGTAAATATTGGAGGTGCTTATATTGAGTACCATTTGCTTGGGAGGATTTGCAATGAGCCACCAAAGCATGGAAATTTTTTTGCAGGGTACAAATAGAAAGTACCTATGAATTGGAAGACCAGAAAGAGGAGGCAGGCATTCAAGGGGACCTTGAATCTTTTGTCCCTGAGAGTATGGTGCATGAGCACCTATGGAATACCTATGAAGCACCTATGAAGACCTATGGAGACAAGGTGCACTAGGGTCACTAATAGGCCCTCATGGAGAATAAATGAGAAATGAAGTCTAAAATGCCTTTAAGGTGTTAAAAAAATTTATTCATGGCCAATAGAGCCTAAATATGCAATGAAATGTAATAGAAAGGTCAAAAGTGTAAACTTGTCAAAATTGGCAATTAGGCCTAGAAAGGGCTAAAATTGGGTTTTCAAGGGTAGAATAGGTAATATGATGAATAAAATCATGTAATAATGTTTAAAAGGTCATTTTATGATCATTTGAGTTGGGTAGGATGATTAGTTTCCAAAGTATCAAGTTGACAAATGAAATTGTCAGTCTTGCGCAACTTTTGAGAGCAACTTTTATTGTCAAAAATGCAAAAATGACAAAAATAGGTGGTTAGAGGTAGTTGGGTGGTTATAGTTGGGTCTTGTAGGCCAAAATTGATATAAAAGGTTGTAAAACATTTACATTGTGAGATATTGTGAGTGTATGGTCAAAGGCAATCATTTGGAGCAATAAAATTCATATTTTCATGTGCATTTCCTGAGTTTTCAACGTGGACAATCAGATCTCTTGTTAATTTTGATGCATTTGATGTTTTTATTTTGAAATATTATTGTTTTTAGATGATAAAGGAGTGATTTAACCTTTATTTTGAAGTGGTGGCATTCATTTTCATCATGTTTAAGGAAAGTTCTTTGCATTTTTGTGAAAACTGCCAGAACCCTGGCTAAGGGTAACCAGTGGCTTTATAAATGTGCTATATTTTGTTTTAATGATTGACCAATCCTCATTTTGGGTAGGGATGAGGTAAAGGGTGTATACTACCTTTCCAAGGTGTGTACAAGGTGTCATGCAAGGTTTGGCACGTGCTGCATAAGGTTTTTATGATTGTTGTTGTCACAGGGGCAAATTGACTGTTACAGTCAAATGGTGGAGGCTTTGTTTGTTATGGAAGAGCATGTTAAGGCCAGAAGGGCCTAGGGAGGTGTTGGTTTGTGTGTATAAAACCTTTCCAAAATGTGTTGGTGCAAGTGGAGTGCCCAAGGGAGGGGCTAAACCAGTAGTTTATAGAGGGTGACCAAATGACAGTCACAGAAACATGTAGCCTGATGCAGGGGCCATATCTCGGAGTTAAACTGTTGGATTTGTCTACACATTTGATATGTTGTTCCAAATCAATTTCCTTAGAATCTCATTGGAGAGATTGAGGATTTTTTAACTGATTCAAAAGTTATATACCTCTGTGTATAGGTATATGTAAGAGGACAGTATAAGGTAAAGTGAGTTGATTGCCAAATCAAGTTGGTTTTAAAGATGTCTTGGAGTGTGGATAGAGCTTAGTTTCTATTGAAAGTGTCTTAGGTGATGGGAGTGCATGTAACCATTGTTTTTAAGTGTTCATCTTGAGGGGTAATTGGTAACTATCAAATAACCAATGATAGGATAGTTTAAAGCAAATTTGTCTTGAGAACTAGTTTGGAGTTTGGTTGGGTTTGTAACACTTAAAATGAAATGTGGGAAGAGTATACCTTGGAGTTAGGGTATGGAGAGGCTTAAGATTAAAGTGTTTATCCTTGAGTAGGGTCCAAAGGAGTGAGTAGGAGGTATCAAAACCTTGAAAGTGCAGTCTTAGTCATATTGATGAGATGATCAATCATGATCAATAGAAGTTGGAATGGGAAGTTGGTTTCACCTAGCATGTAGAAGGACCTTTTGGAGTGTCACCTTGAGTGACTAAACCCTTGAGAGGTATAGATCAAGAGATCCCTATGCATCATTTGAGACCCAAGATGAATGCCTTATTTGTTTAATAATACCACCATCCTTGAGCTTCATGAATTCTTCCTGCATCTTAGGTATAAGCACGGGATTAATAGGCCTTTTCTTTTGCCTAAAAGGATTTGCATTCGGATCCAAAGGATTCTCATGCTGAAATAGATCCTCTCTATAGGCCTTCAGATCATCATAAGACCATGAAAACACATTCTTTTATTTCATTAACAATCCAATTAGTATGGATCTAATCTGAGGGGTAATCTTCTTGCCAATGTAGACCTTTTTTGGATCTGACTCAGTCTCTAAATTGATCTCCTTCAAATCTTTTTTGTTGATAGCAGATGGTTTAGTTTCTTGGTTGTCCCTATTGTCAAATACCCTTTCCAAAGCAACTAGCCCTTTTGGGATTTTATCTCTCTTCAATTGGACTACTTCATTCCCAAAGATAGTCTCTACACCATCAGTAGCTTGTACAAAAGTATTGAAGTCTATTTGTTGATTCTCATATTTATCAACATGGTGTAATAACTTCAACAAATCATCATCATCTCTTAATACTTTCCAATTGCAAATGTTATCAGGAACAAGTGGTCTAGTTTTTACTTCCACTTTTCAAATCCTAGCTAAAGTAATATCATCACTTTTAAAGGCCACATTAGCTAAGAAGTCAACCATTATGTTCTTGGATCTCTCTACCCAAATTATGTTGAATGCATCAAAGAGTTCAACAAAATCCCATAGAGCATGACAATACTATTTCAACCTCTTGTTCTTTGAGGAATAACTTGATCTGATCTAGGACATGACAAGCTCAAAATCACCCCATATTGACAACATTTTTATTCCATGCTTGGTGGCCAGATTTAGTCCTAATAACAAGGCCTCATACTCAGCCACATTGTTTGTGCATTCAAACAACAATTGAAAAGAATACTTAAAGGTTTTTCCATTAGGTGCAATTAATATCACACCAGCCCTTGAGCCCTCTTTGCTACATGCACCATCAAAATACATATGCCACAATTTTTCTTGACCCTTTTGGGATTCAATTCTAGTAGGATCTGAGTTCTATGGGAGAGTTTGAGGTATCTCAATACTAAAGTTTCCCATATCAATGTCACAAAATTTTACCATATTATTTAGATCCACATTTTCTACAATGGTATCAAACCTCAACTCTCTCTCAAGCTTGACATCTTGACCATTCATAGGTATAGTGGCATAAGACAAATTAGGTTGCACATTACCACACACTATAATAGTCTATTTTCTTGATAACAACATTCCATAATGGAGAGGAACATCAACCACATTCACATCTACATGATATGTAGCTTTTGGGTAGTTTGCAAGTTTAACCTCTAAGTTCTTTCAAATACCTATAATAGGTACTAACTCATTATCCATGGCATAATATCTCCCATAGTTACAGTCAACCCATAACCCCAATTACTTCATTAATCCTACTAGCATTATGTTAATAGCAGTGCCTGAGTCTATCATGCAATTCTTAACTAACTTGTTGTTAATTAGTAGGGTCAAATAAAAAGGGTCAACTTGAGATGGGTTCTTGGTTATAGTAGTACTTAGGTAAATTTTTGGGACTTGCATGACGTCTAATTGATCCTCATTGACATATGCATTATTATCCTCCATGAAATTATTAACATTGACCTTATGAGATGCATTTGGCACACTAGATATTAATGACAATGCACTATCTTTGTGTTCTTGGATTTTCATCATTTCTAATAAAGGAACACAAATTTTAATTTGAGATAAAATCTGAACCATATCAAAATTTGTTGTACGGGAGGTACCTAGAATGGTATCCTTATGTGGTTGATTTGTGTTGATTATCCTTCTCTCCTACTATAGGCTGTTAGGGATCCCACAGATACTGAGAGGGGGGGGGTGAATTAGTATCTGACCGGTGAATGGAATTTCTTAACTTAAAACATGCAGAACATAATATAATAGTGTACCAGTATGCAAGAAATAATGCAATAAATAGAATCAAGAACATCCACATGAAAAGCACACCATAAAACAAGATTTTAACAAGGAAACCCGGTGTGGGAAAAACCTCGGTGGGATTTGTGACCCACAATATTCACTCACTGGCCAATAAGAGAATATTACTTACAATAGGGACCTGCACATGCAAGAAGGCCAACTGCCTAGAGCTCACTGCTCAATCGGAAGTCTCACTGACTTACAATGAGGATTATACAAATCCAATAACTTGTACTACTTTACAATAGCATCTTCAATGCCAGATTCAGTACCGGTTCCTGCTCTGTTCTTTACATATACCCCTTAACCTATATTTCGCATAATAGGTCTGCCTAATATTTTTCCTTATTGCTTACATCTCCTTCTCTCAAATGTCTACAATGATCTCTCTTATATATAAGAGTCATTTTACAATTTTCCAAGTCGGCTGACACATTTTTACAATGATAAACAAAATATAATATAACAAAATCCTGTCCACCTCTGTGCCGGTGTCGGTGTCCTGAGTGTCGATGTAGAGTGTGATATGTTGATGCTGGTATAATGCCTTTGCCGGTGCCATAGGATTGCAAGGTTGCCATCAATGATAAAACCTTCAATCACATATAATGTCTCATTGGAGTGTGCATATGCCAACAATCTCCCCCTTTGGCATTGATGGCAACTCATGAGAAATTTAAAAAATGATCCAAAAATGTGGTCCAAAAAAATGTTATCAAAAATGTGTGTGCTCCCCTTGAGCATATGATTCCTATGATTTGAATTTTCTCATCCCACTACTCCCCCTTTGGCATCAATGACAAAGGTTATCAAGATGCCAACATAGGCTTTGTTGATGCATATACTTGGACCTCCTTGTCAAGCTTTGTAGGCTTTTGATTAGTTTTTGGAATATATTGTTGGGTCAAACCTATTTTTGCTGCCTTATTCTTGTCATATGTATTATGGGAAGTTTGTGTCACCTTAGGATCAGACTTCTTATTCCTCATAAAGAGCCCTGCTGGCCTTCCTTGATTAGGCAAAGCTCCTTTTGATTTCAAGTTGTAATAATTCTTAGCTTGAGAAATTGTAGCTACAGTCAACTGTTTGACCTTTTCCTCAGATGGTCTTCTCAAATCCATTTCTTCTAATTGTGCATTAGTTGCATGCACCTTGTAATCTTTTTTATCCTTATTATCAGAGAAGATCTCTTGGTAATATCCTGAATTTCACCTCCTTTGGGTGTCAACATCTATTTCAGTCCTATCATTCTCAGAAGAATAATATACTATATTATCATGAAATGAACCAATAGAGATCATATTAACCATATGATCTTTCTCAAACCCATCCTCCATATAGCTAGCATAAGTTTCTTTTGTTTCTTCCATGGACTTTGCAATCACACACTGAGTTTGTGTATGAGGCAGATTACATACAACACACCAAGGATTTTCCTCAACAAAGTGGGCACCAGGATTCTTTAGTGGGTCTGTTGTGTCCTTGGTACTTGAAGGCTTTGGATTAGTGCCAATAGGCCTCCCATCTTTCCAATTAGTATTTTATGGCGTGTCATGCAATATTGGTCTGTCATGTCTGGGTTAATTATGCCTATCATGAGGCAATCCTTTTTCATTTCTAGATATCTTATATTTCAGGTCTTTAAGTGCATTCATAACTTTGTCAACCTTATCTTCTTCTTTTGGCTACTCAGTGTGATACCCTTTAGGGTTTTGTAAAATCCTTACATCATCTCTCCTTGCTGCCTTACCAGAAGCCTTTCTCTTATTTTCTATAGCAAGAGCCTCCTTAAATGCCTCACTAAGAGTTGGGGGATTTTTAGACCTCAATTCATAGCCAATTTTAGGGTCCAAAGCATTATAGTAGAAGACAACACACATGTGATTAGTTGGCTTCAAATGAATTGGCATCTTGTTAAATATCTTGATGAATTGATTGTTAAAACTTGACACTTCCTCATTATGCCCCTTCTTTATATTGATTGATTCTCGAAGGGAAAATTTTGGATCTAAATGATCACCATACTGGTCCTTAAACATTCTTTTGAAATCTTGAAAGGATCTAATTGATAAATTAGGAAAAATTCTGTACCACTCCCTTGCATCATCTGTGAGGGACTGCATGAACATTTTCATAAAGACATCCTCATTCTCAACTTCAAAGTTATCCATTGTGTTTTGGAAGGCTTTTATATGGTCTTCACTAGTGACTGCATTGTTTCTAGAAAATTCAGGAATGTCATACCTTAACTCATTGCTAATATCATTGGGATAACCTTGAATTCCAATGAAATCAATTTGCTTATATCTATCCAATTACATAGGTCTCCTAGTAAATTGATTATGAGATTGATGATGCAATTTGTTATTGTTGATGCTATTGTTGTTGCATATTTAGTTGACTCAATTAAGCATGTGGTATTTGGTTTTATGATTGGTACTGTTGAGAAAGATGTTGCTGGTATTGCAAGAACTACAAATACTGTTGATAAGCATTGTTTCCACCCATGGGATTATATGGAGGATATTGTGGCAAAGGAAAATATGGTGGATGTGGAGGGAATTGCAAAGATGGTAGACTACCTTCGTATCTTGGTCTATTAAATTTTTGTGACACCATATATTGTTGTTGGTTAGGACCCTGTTGTTGGCTAGTCCCCACTTGATTGGTAATTCTAGGCTAAGTACTCTCAAAAGGCTAACTAGTGATAATTGAAATGGAAGACACACTAGGAATCCTAGTAGTCCAGGGGTAAGACATGGGTATAGAACTCATTGTAGCACTAGATGTTGAAGTTTGAGTACCAATGTTGGCTTAAGTATGGCTTGCAATCTGTGATGTTGATGCACTAGTTGCAGTTATTTGGGCATTAGCACTTTTGGTAGAAGGCATAGGGGAACTACTGCTACTAGATGCATTAGACAAAGGAGCTAAAGCAGTTGTGAAATTAGTATTTTCTATAGAAGGTACAATAGGGGCTTGGATTACACCACTAGCATATTGTCCAACCAAAGGTGGAAAAGACAAGATGGGTTGAGAAGTCAAATTAATAATCTCCTGAGCCATCAACTCTCTTTCCCTCATGAGTCTCATCATATCTGCTTGAGCCTTCATTTGATCAACTTGCCTTTGTAGCTCTTCTACTGACTCCCCAAATGGGTTTCCCAAAGTAGAACATAGATTTGAATCAATAAAATGGGCTTGAAATGGAGTTTGAAGTGGAGGATAGCTTATTGATATAGGGGCAACACTTATTATCTCTAGGTGGGATGTATTTTGACTGAACCTAACTTGTGCATTAGTTAGTTGTTTGGCATATCTTGCTTCAAATAATCTCTAAAGTCTAACCCTTTCAAATTCAACATAAAGTTTATCCTTCTTAGATTTAGCTTGAATAGGGTCCTCATAATAGGGGTTAGAGGGATTTCTTTCCATAGTTGGGAAGGTATAAACAACAAAGAGATTTTCCTTTGTGGGTGAGTTGTCACTACTAGTGTCCTCTACTTCCCTAGAAGAAAAATATCCTTCTGAAATATGCTTCCGTTTATCCCTATGTGGAAATTGATGAATATATATTGTATTTAAATGAATTTTAGAACTAACACCTATAAAATCTTTAGTAGTTGGGGTTTCAGTGTTACCTCTTCTTTTGACAGTCCACCTTCTATTTGTTGTAGCTTTACTTGAATGGCTACTTCCTTGCTCCCTCCTTCCTGCTTCTCGGTCTGAGTTGTGCTCATTGTCTAATGCCTGTTGCCTAGCAATGTGCTAACTCCTCCATGTTACATTAGTATTTATCTTTTCACTACTCATATAAACTCTTCAAGGTTTAAAAAAACTCAAAATCTTTTCAGATTCGCCACCTAGTATAGGAAATTTTCTCTTTAACTCTCTTTCTAAACAACGACTCTGACTCTGACCCTATGGACAAACTATTGGGTTGAGTGGTTGCCAAACATTTGATTTTCCCCAGAAGAGTTGCCAATTTGTTGGTTCCCAAATCAACAGATCCTCAGACACTAAAGACTTAGGCATATTCCTATCAATAGGCCCAAGGCTGGATTTGGCCAATGAACGAGATTCAACCACCAAGGCTACAATCTCTTGCACTTCTGACTCTGCAAGACTAAGGTGGATAGACCTTAACAATGCCTAATAAAAATCAGACTTACACATGAGTTGACATTGTTATATTTAGTAGATGTCTCAATGAAAATATATCAAGGAAAGAAGAATAAAGTTTCAATTTTGGCTACAACCTTAGTTGATATCTCACATGCTTGAATTGAGACTGATTTCCTAAGCTAACAATTACTCCCATTATGGAAATATAAAAGGTTGAATACAAATGCAAAAAGAAACAATGAATTTAAAAGGTGAAATAAGAATGGTTCTAAAAACTTAAACTTGATCAGTGCCTACCTAGGGTAAACAAAGTCCAGCCCACAAAATATCAACACTTGCAATAAAATATATTCATTAAGCACTTGAACATATTATGACTTGCACAATTTGTTCTGAAAACTATAACAAAATTACTAATATTTTCAATCAAACACACATTGCAGTAATCTAAACATAGACTTTAATTATTTCATTAAAAGAGACCCACATTTAGATTACACATTCCTAATCGAGGAAGACAAACTTGAATATTATTAATATAAAGTTCATACAACATGTGGACAAAAATATGAGACAACCAAAAAATGATCTTCATTCATTAATCATCAAAATATAAAATTACATTTCAAGTGGACATCTGTAGAGAGGAAATGTTCACTCTTCTTTGTATTCCTTTTGGCCTATATTACTAAAGAGGAGAAAATGGAGCAAGGTGGATTTGATTGTTAATATGCAAATCAAACACTAAAAACATAAGAAGATGAAGCATAAACCGAATCACATAAAAACAACATGAAGACAATGATTATACCTTGCTATCTTACCTTCTCCTTCGGATGGATCTTGATGAAGTGAAGGCACCCTTGGATGATGCTCCACTTGATGTGCTCCTCTTGCTTGCTTGATGTGGATGGCTCTCCAATGTTGTGCACAAATGAGATTGATCTTGAAGGATGATGGGGATGAGATGATTAAGTGTGGATGAGAGATGATTTTGACATGGTAAGGTTGCTAAGATGATTTTCCTAGGCTCAAAAGGGGCAGCATGAGATTACTAAGATTGGAGATGAAGAATGAAGGGATGGAGTCCTCAATTTATAGGAAGAGGAGAGGAAAAATGGATGGATAGGATGGATTCAATATGAAGGGCTAGGATTGCTTGTGAGCTCACACAAGGCCCAAGAGAGGGTGTGGAGACCAAGAGATTAGCCTTAAAGGCATTTCTTGTCTCCACACTCCTCAAGGTGCATTGGGAAGACTTCCCAATGTGCCTTGAGAAGAGAAAGGTGCAATGGGAAGACTTCCCAATGTGCCTTGAGAAGAGCAAGGGATGTGACATTCCTTGAAGGATGGGGAGGAGGAATTAAAAATTCTCCAAAAAGGGATGATTATGGGGATTGGAGGAATAAGAAGGAATTAAAAATTCCTTGGGAGAGGGGATGCCTAGAGGAATGTGAGATTTTGAAAATCTCACATTCACCTAGGAAAAGAGCATTTAAAGCTAGTGGATGGATGGAAGGGACAAGGAGTTGACTTTGTGGCTAATCATGATGATTAGCCACTAGAAACTCATTAGGAGGGGGATTAGAGGAAAGATTAGGTGGGATAGGATTTGTAGGAAGATTTGACTAGGAGAGAGAATGAGTGGAGGAAATAAAAAATTAGAAGAATAAGGTTAAGTGAGTTTATGGAATTTCTAGAAGACTTTATTAGGTTAATGATGAATTAGGAAGATAGTTTGTAGGAATCATGTAGGTTAACTAATTAATTGAAATTAATTAGCTAAGAGGAAGATTTGTGAGGATTTAATTTTTAGAAGAATAAAGAGAGAGATTGATTTATTAAATAAATCAATTACATTCTATAGTGACAATATTAATCATAATTAATTAATATTGAGGAGATTTTGAATTAACATAATTAATTAATTAATTAATTATGTGAGGAATTAAAAATAATTAAAATAATTATTTTCAAGTGTCTACATTTTGCCCCTCTTTTACGCAGTGGCAAATTTGGCGATGTGTAGAAGATAGAAGAAGAAAAGGATGCCCCAGCGTAAAGCATGGGAGGTGTATGCCCCCTCGAGAATTTTCTTGGAAAAAGGATGAAAAATTCTCAAAAATAGAGGAAGAAGAATCAGGGTGGAAGGGATAAATGAGGAAGAAATATGAAGCAATCGTGAAGAATTTGGAAAGAAGAATAAGAGATGCGAGACTGCAGAGGAAAATGGGCCCTAACGGGGGCTCATATAAGCCACAATGGGCCCAATGAGGGGTCATTGTTACACACAAGCCTTGGAGCTACTCAGAGAAAAGAAGAAGAAAAGGAGGGATGGACCACATTCCAGTTCATGATCATCACGCTGAGAGGATCTGACGATTTGACTGACCGATGAGATATGGACCACCGGTGAGTAGGTCTATCCCTCTTTTGAAATTTTTGATTTTAGGTAAATTTTAGGGCTAGAAATAGGGGTGAATATTAGGCAAGGTGCTTGCATTGATCAATGTTTTAGCACGCGTGCCTCTAGGCCACCGCGAGCACTAATGATCAATGCAGGCACTCGCTAGGGGTTAGGTAGAATAGGAGTGGAAAAGAGATGTTGGATGTTGAATTTTTGGCAGAGTTCTTTGACATCCTGGTTTTTAAATTTTCTGCCATTATCTGTAATGATAACTTTTGGGATGCCATATCGGCAGATTAGGTAGTTCAGGATGAATTTGGATATTTGCTTGCTAGTGGTAAAAGTAAGAGGGATAGCCTCTACCCACTTGGTGAAATACTCGGTGGCGGTGATAATGAATTTATGTTTGTTGGAAGATGGAGGGTGAATTTTCCCAATGAGATCAAGCCCCCACTATGAGAAGGGCCATGGTGTAATAAATGGCTGCAATTCTTGTGACGGTGCATGAATCTTGTCACCGTGTTGCTAGCAAGGAATGCATTTCTTCACATAGTTATATGCATCTACTTCCATCTTAGGTGAAAAGTATCCTATTCTCAAAAGTTTTTTAGCCAATGTGAGTCCACTTGAGTGTGCCCCACAGATACACTCATGTACTTCACATAATGCCCATTCTGCCTCTTGTTTATCTAAACACCATAGGAGGGAACCATCAAAATGCCTTCTGAATAGGGTGTCTCCAAGGATGGTGTAACAAGCACATCGATGAATGAATGTTTGTTGTTAGGTTTTGGTGAGATGTGGGGAAATGGTGTTGTCTTTGAGGAAAGTGAAGGTTTCTTGATATTAAGGGGACTCGAGACCAATGAAAACACACACCATTTCAGACTCTGGTAGGTCATATGCTGGTATAAACAATTTCTCAACCAAGAACTCACACTTCTGATTGTGTGTTGGCATTTGAAGGAGGGATCCAATGGTGGCCATTGCATCTGCAGCCCTGTTGTTTGTTCGTGGGATTTGATCAAACTTGATTGCCGTGAAATGTTGCTTAAGATCTTCAACCATGGTGTGGTAGGGAAGGAGTTTATCATATTTTGTTTGGTACTCATCATTGACTTATTTTATGATGAGGTGGGAATCACCATAGACTTGTAACTCCTTTATTTTTCAGTGGATATCCAAGTGCAAACCTATGATGAGAGCCTCGTATTCTGCTATGTTGTTGGTACATGCAAAGGCTATCTTGTATGATTTCGGTATGCCATCTCCTTGAGGTGTGATCAATAATATTCTCATTCCTGATCCATTTTGGGTGCAGGAGCCATCAAAGTACAATCGCCATGTGGAGGATGTGGTAACAATCATGATGAACTCATCTGATAATTCCATGAGAAGAGGATGGTCACCTGGAAGTGGAGCTTCCACCAACTGATCTGCAATGACTTATCCCTTGATTTACTTTTTGTCAATGTATTCAATGTCAAACTGGCTTAAGAGCATGACCCATTTAGTGGTTCTGCCAGTGAGAGAAGCTTTTGAAAAGAGATATTTGAGTGGATCAATTTTAGCAATTAGTTTTGTTTTGTTGTTTAGCATATAGTGTCAGAGTTTTTGTGTGCTAAACACCAATGCCAAACATGCTCTTTCAATGGGGGTATAATTAATTTCACACCCTACCAGTGTTTGACTGATATAGTAAATGACATGTTCCTTTCCTTGATCATTTGTTTGTGCCAATAATGCCCCCAATGCCACTGCAATAGCACATATAAACAAAATAAGGGGTTTTCCAGGAGTAGGCGACATCAACACTAGAGGTGATGCTAGATATTCTTTTAGTTTCTCAAAGGCCTTTTGGCATAAGCAGTTCCATTTGAATTTTGTGTCCTTGCATAGGAGGTGTGCAAATGGATTGCACTTATCTTCTAGTTGTGAAATAAAATGTCTAACAGATTGTAGTTTCCCCTAGAGACTGCGTAGTTGTTTGAGAGTTTTTGGTGGAGGCATTTCCATGATAGCTTTTACTTTTGCTGGATCGACCTCGATGCCTCTGTGGGAAACAATGAATCCTAATAATTTTCTCGAAGTGACTCCAAACACACACTTTTTGGGATTCGTGTGTAGTTTGTACTTTTCTAATCTTTCAAAGATCTGCTTTAGAATGGGAATGTATTCTTGCCTTGTCTTAGATTTGCCTAGCCGATCATCCACATAGTCCTCCATAATTTTGTGTAAGAGGTCATGAAAAAGTGTTGTTATGGCATGTTGATATGTAGCTCCCGCATTTTTGAGACCAAAAGCCATGACGCGATAACAAAAGGTACCCCATGGTGTCGTGAATGCAGTTTTATGCTGATCCTCATCTGCAATACTGATTTGGTTGTATCCAGAAAATCCATCCATAAGTGACAGCATCTCATGTCCTACTGTAAGGTCCACAATCATATCTATATTGGGGAGCAGAAAATCATTTTTAGGACAAGCTTTATTTAGATCTCAAAAATTTGTGCAGATGTGGATACCCCTAGCAAGTTTGCTGACTGGTACAATATTGGAGACCCATTTAGTGTAGTCTATTGGTTTGATGAATTCTACATCTAACATCTTTTGGAGTTCCACCTTAACCAGGAGAGAAATATGTGGGTACATTTTGGACAATTTTTGTTTTATAGGTTTTGCATCTGGGCGGACAGCAAGATTGTAAACCACCAAGGCAGGATCCAACCCTGGCATATCGACATAAGACCATGCAAATTTGACTTTTACCTCTGTAAGGAAGTTGATGAAATATTGTTTCTCTTTTTCTATGAGGGACTTAGCAATGAGCACTATAGACGTCTAAAAATGGTCAATGCTTGCGGAGTCATACTTTAACATTTGCGCATTGCCTTATTTTAGGGTTCTTGTGTTGCATTAACATTTCTTCTATGTTGTGCACTTGGTCTTTATCATTTGCAAGCATCGAGTCCTTCTTCTGCATTCCTCATTTTTCTCGCTTTTGAATTAGGTCTTGTCGATAACAATCTTCAATCATGATTTTGGTCGATCCTTGTCCTTGTCAATCTTGTCATTTTGTGATCGATTCGTCATCGATCCTTGTCCTTGTCAGCATTGTCATTTTGTGATCGATTCATCATCGATCCTTGTCCTTTTCAATCATGTCAATTTGGAAAGATTAGTCATTGTTCCTCGTCAATTGGTGCCTATCAATTTGATCTCGTTGTCAATCTTGGTCAATTTGTCATTGATTTTTGTCAATCAATTTTAATCATTTATTAACACTGGTCCTTTCTCAGTCAAAATCATGATCAAATCGACCCTACATCAATTATCTTTTTGTCAAGACCTAATTGTCGTCCTTGCATTTATTCATTTAATCTTGTTTGTCATTTTCCCTATAGGTTAAATAATTTATTTATTTATCCTAAGTCTTCTTGTCACAATTAAATATTTATTTAATTGGCTAATTAATTCCGCCTCTTTTTGTGAATTAATTAATGAATAAAAAATTATTAATTAATTCACCTAATTTTCTAATTTCATCAATTTCTAATTTCCTAATTTTCATCATTTCTAACCTTATTTCTAATTTTTCTAAATTCAATTTCCACCTAATCAATTCCTCTCTAGTCTCTCCCTATTTTTGTGCTTAAGTGGAAGCATGAATTTCTCATGCATCATACCGTTGGCATAGCAAGATGTCATAAGCTTTTAGTCCTCTAACCTTTGCATTGGCAATATGTCATAATTCATGACATAGAAGATGTCATAACCTTCTTTCTTCAACTCAATTTTGCCATTTTTGAAATCAATTGCCTCTAATATCAATTTCATGCTAATATTGTCCTCTCTCCAATTTGTCTATAAATTGGATGAGTTTCTTCAATCAAAGGATGAATGAATGACATTTTTGAATCGAATCAATCAATCACATTTTCGAGTAACCTTATGCTACAGATTTCATCAACAACTTGCTTTCCAATTGCAAATGCACTTTGTAGGTGAGAACAACATCAAATTGGAAGGTGAAAGAAGAACAATGGAGCCACATGAAGGAGATATCTACATTTGGTTTGCTTTGATTTCATTTTGAATATCTTGTCTTCATGTTTTCATTTATTAGATTAGGATTGTTTTCATTGATTAGATTAGGATTGTTTTCATTGCAGTTTTAGGTTTTGTGATTGTCCTAATATCTATTTGCTTTGATGAATCCTCAATTTCCTAGTCTACATTTTGGTGAACCCAACGTGAACTAACCCCTTAACCATGTTTTGAGTGCTTTTGAGCTATTTGCAGGTGAAAAACTCAAGAAACAGGGCGACTCAGAGCTTTCTGGGCACTTCTACGCCTATGTTGGAGGGATCTGTGCCTATGTAGAAGGGATCTGCACCTATGTTAAGGAGATTTTCACCTGTGTAGATGAGATCTGCACCTGTTTAGGAGGGATCTACACCTGTGTTGATGAGATCTACACCTGTGTTAAGGAGATCTTCACCTGTGTAGATGAGATCTGCACCTGTTTAGGAGGGATCTACACCTGTGTTGATGAGATCTGCACCTGTGTAAGGCCAAAAATAGGGGTAAAAATTAGTTGTTTTTCTTGCAAGTTTGTTTGTTTGCAATCTGTTTCTTGCATTAGGGTTTTTCCTTGGTACTAATTCTTTGTGCAGCATCTTGGCGTTACATGTGACGAAGACTAAAAAAACAACTACTAACAAATCTTATGCAGGACGTAGTCAAAGACTCATTAAAACATCTTGCTTGCGATTTTTAAAGTAGTTGCACATTTCATTTCTTAAAGGTTAATGAACACCATGCATGCTTTGTCTGTTTTTAATTTGATTGCATGTTTTAACCCTTAGAACTGGGCCTGCCTCCTGATTTTCTTGGCACTTCGCATAGGCATTGGTGAGAGGGAACGACCCAAAGTGGTGACGGGCTAAAGCCAAGCTCTTCCAAACCACTCTAAATAACTGTGGATGCAACGAAAGTTGTAGACAATGGGTGCTGGAATGGTATTGTGACGATTTATTCACCGGATCAATACCCACCCGAATGGATGCCCTTACTAGAATCTCTTGTTTTTAGATGCCAAAATCCTTCTATCTATTGGCTTAGGCATTGTGATACGTGCATGCCAAAGACACCTCTCATGTACTCCTTAGTTAGAGATAGCAAGTTCTTAGGAAGTGATGCCCCTTGAACTCGAAGCTTGATATGCCCGAGAAGTGAGTGCACTGTAAGGGGGAGCTAGTGCTACCAAGCATCTAGCTATCAGGCTAAGTGTTGTATTTTATGGATAGAGGATTCAACAGATATTGCCCTTGCCAGCCATAGGGTTTGTTGTAAATGTGCTTGATTGTCTTGAGTCAAAGTCAAACAAACATTTTGTCTTTTGTGATTGTCAAAAGTTAAATAAAAAATAAACTTTCAAAAGTGCTCATAATCAACTTGGGTTTTTCAAAATCAACAACCTTCAATTCAAAACAAAATCCAAATAAAAGTCCAAATTTGTCCAAGTATTCATCCAACATTTAAACATGGCTTTCAAACACATTGAGAAACTTTGTCTCAACATTCATGTCACTTTAGGCTAGGTTTTGCATAGTCCAACTTAGGTCCTAGGACATATTGTCATCTCCCTTCATTTTAGTCCATTTCATTGCAAGCATCCTCATTTTGCACTTAGGTTCAAAATCATTTCCCTAAGTTTTCATTTCATTGTCATATCCAAGCTAGATTTCCATTTAGGTGACATTCGTGCATTATCCTTGTCATGCTAAAATTAGGTCTTGCCTAGGTTGCATTTTGCATATCCTTATCATTGTATTGTCATCTCATCTTGGCTTCATCTTGTCATATCATATCCTTAGATCATTTTCATGTCATATCCTAAGTCATTGTCATAATCATTGCCTTCTTGCATTTAGTCTCAAAAATTTGGTTTATCAAACTTGAAAAATCAAAAAAACTTTGGATGATACCCTAAGTTGTTGTTAGGGAGTCTTGACCTTGTCTAAAATTTGTCCTTTCATTAATATCATTTTTGTCAAACCTAGCTTAGTATCCAAGCATATAGGTGAGACATTGTCAATTTGTCCTATTGTCATTTGGTCCTTTGTCCTTTAAGGTCTTGACTTCATTTCAATTTCCCAAGGTTGTGTCTTTAGCTTTGCATTTCAAAAGTTTGTCTCCAAAAATTCAAAAGGTACAAAAACATTAAGTTGCATTGTCATCCTTTTAGGTTGCATTTGTCAATCCCATTAGTTGCATTGCATAGTGACATGTTTGTTGAAATGAGGTCTTAACCTTCTTACAAAGCCATGTCATCACAATTGAGAAATCAATCATGTCAATCCAATCTCTACATGTCTCAAAACTTGGATCAAACTTATCATGATGATGTAAATGTCCAAATACAAAAACTAGAGGAGAAACTAGCTCAAGAAAAGGAGATTTTGGAACAAAAAGTGAAAAACATTGAGAAGAATAGATCACAAATGTCCAAAATATTTAAAAAATTTCCAGGTCGAAATCCAAATATTGAGCCAATTGATGTAAGATCTCTTATTGAACGATCAGACATACCAGCTCTCTTCTCTCAAATAGAGATGATGAAACAATTTCAAGAAAAGAGACAACAACATTATGTGCCTTCACAACAAGAACAAGAAGGTGTTTACTATCAATCACATTTTCAACCATCACAACCAATTGTTCAACAGTTCGAACATTTCCAATAGACACAACCAATTGTTCAAAATTTCCAATAGACACAACCAATGGTCCAATTTCAACAATATGTCCAACCGACTATACAATGTCCACAAATAGTTCAACCAATGGTGGAATATCAACAAGTTCAATCAACATATCAATGTCAACAACCACAACCAAACATTCAAAAACAAAACTTGCAAAATGCACCAAGCCAAATTTTGAACATGTCAAATCAATTTGATCAGCATCTAGTTCGAAATCAAAACATGACATCAGACCAGAACCAACTCCTTTCCAAACAAGTTCAAATTCCAGATACAACCATGTCAAAACCTCGAAAGAAAGGTGGCCTTATTGCAAGGATCTTAAGGAAACTACCAAGTGAGCTCTTTGAGGAAGATCAAAATAATACACTTATGTCTAGCAATGCCTCATCCCCCCATAAAAAAATTGACTCTCGAGTGGCATCTATCCCTACACCTTTAGAAGTTTCCCAAGAACCTTCCATATTGTCCTCATCAAACAATACACCCAAGGATGAAATTATCCAAGAGCTATCCATAATTGATTGCCAAGATAATCCAATTCATGATGCACATCCTTGTCATGTTTCAGAAATACAAGACCCAATGCCACCATGCACTTTATTGCCATTACTTGTTTTAGAGGATCCCATTCGAAGTCCCTCTTTCTCATGTTCAAAGTGCATTTCCTTCATGCCAAAACATTGATTCCTTGTCAGAATCCTCCATGCATATCCAAAGTCCAACCTCATGTCAAGAGGATAATTTAGAGCACAAAGAAACGTGTCTTAAAAAAAATCAAGATCAAGATCCTAAAACCTTATCATCCCATCCAATTGTTGACCAGGACCCCATGTTCCTAGACACTCACGATGATTCCCCTATTCTTGTCCATCCTCTCCAAAGTCCTATTGACACTCCATTCCCTAAGCAAGATCAAGATATCCCAGTCCATCCAATCCCAAACGATCCCCTTCCATTTCATGAAAAAAATGCCCTTTCAAATCCCATTGGCATTCCACTTCCTAAAAAAGATCAAGATATCCCTTCCATCCTTTCCGATGATCCCATTAAAAGTCAAGAGCAAAGCAACTTTAAAGAGGATTCCAATGATCTTCCTCCTTGTCAAGATCAAATTATTCCTTTAAATCCTCCACAAGATCCTTTTGTTCCTCCATCTCCTTGTCTTAATGCTCCATATACACTCCAAGATCGCATTTCTTTTGAGGATCCCATTATTTCTCCCATTCCATCTCTTGAAGAGCCTGTCATTGAACCATGTCCACTACACAATCCTAGTCCCCCTCATGATCCTAATCCCCCTCAGGATTCTAATGTGTCAGTGCAAGATGTTCATGAACCCTCAACATGCATAATGGGTTCTTCTACTTTAGTGCAATCCGATCCACTTCAAGATCTCATTATTTCTCTCATATCATATCCACCTCATAATGGACTCGCGTCTTCTTCCCAAAGAAAAGTGTATCCTACAAGTCAAAATATTCATAAAGGCAAAGGAGTAGACCTTCATGAGAAAGAACTCCTCCATATCAAAGAAGATCTTAAGGGTCATGTCTACACAACTCACTCTCAAGGCATTGGTATCCCTCCATCAAAATCAAAACATACACCTTCCCCATCATACTTTCCATCCATCTTAGGTCCTTATATCCCTTCGTCCTCTATGCAAGGTCAAAAAAGGCACAAATCCTTGAGTAAATTTCATCCATGCAAAAGACCTCCACTTCATTCCTATCCATCCATGCATTCCTTTCCCCCTCCAATAAATTTGGATGCCAAGTATAAAAGTCATAAGTCTAGAAATCCACATGTATTCAAGGATCAACATGTCCAATATAATCGACATATCAAAACAAAGAACAATATGATCTATAAAGAAAAATAAATATCCAAAAGGCCACAAAGGCCCACTGAGCAAAATAAAGCAAAGTCAAAATCTATATGGGTTCCTAAATCCCTTGTGTTAGCAATGCACTCCAAGGAACCACAAAAGCATGAAAAATCAAAAACCATGTGGATCCCTAAGCAACTCCTTGAAGAACAAAAGCCTAAAGAAACATCCAAATTGGCATCTAAAATTGCTATTCCTCCATCCAACCCTCTCAAATTTGTGCCTCCATCACCTTCTTCATCCATTTTGGGCCCTTATGTCCCAAAATCCCAAGCTATTCCTCCATCCAAATCTCACAATTTGAGATCCATTTTTCCTCCATCAATCCACCACCCCTCAAGGTGTGTTCCAATGTTGATCTTGCCTTCATTTCCATCCACTCAAGCCCAATTATTCTAATACCCTATTCATTATCCAATGCATATTTTTCATCCTTCGATCCCTTTGATCCAATCCTTTACATAAATCTTTGCCTTAATTTCATCTCTTTTTCCATGTCCTTATCCTACCAACGTCTTTGAGCATACTTTAAAAGGTCATGGTCCATTTTTTTTCAAGGCTACTATCCAAAAAAAAAGATGCTTGAGTCCTTCTTTCATCCCCTATCATGTGTCCATTTTCGACTAAAATGTCAACATCCAAAAAAAAAAAAGTGAGAAAAAAGGACAAAAGAAAAAAAAAGTAAAGGAAAAATAATTCATCCACTGGTGAAAACCTGGCAAACAGGCACCTTGGGCAAGTACCGTGATGAAAACTTGGCAAACAGGCGTCATGCATAATCTATGAACTTCTTGCATACCGTACTTGGGGACAGGTTTTATCCTATCTTATCCTTTTGTCCTTCATTGTTCCATTATCCTATCGAACCCCTATCATTACCCTTCATATCCTATTGTCCCTCATGTCCAGTTTCCCTTTCCACCTTTGATCTTGACAAGGTTGAGGATCGTCATGAGCATCATGCATCTTGTTTGCAACTTTTAGTCTATCATAGCTTTTGGTCTTTATCTATTTTCTTATTATAACCTTTCATCCATATTCCCTAGCTTATTGCAACTTTCTGCCACTATCCCTTAGCCAATCCTGACCTTCAGTCCATGTCCCTTATCCATTCTTGGTCTTGCTTATCCTATCCATATCTTATCACTATCCATACACTCTTTTTCATTCCTTGATCTTGATCTGACATAAGGACGCAAAATTTAAACATGGTTTCAAAAACCTCTTGACATGTCCCTCATGCCATGTCACTACTTTACATTGTCATATCTAGTCTCTTGTCCCATCATGCAATAGCCCTTGAAAATTGCATCCATATTGTCTCCATAATAAAAGGCCTTTGTCTTCCCTCTATCCACCATCATTTCAGCAAGCCTATTTATTCACCTGCCATATTCCTTGCCTTGCTAGACACTGGGGGCAAAATCATAAAAAATCGAATAATGTCCTGAAAAAATCCAAAAAAATCAAATCATGTCCTGAAATAATCCAAAAAAATCACATAATGTCCTGAAAAAATCCCTAAAAAGTCAAATAATGTCCTGAAAAAAAACGAACAAAAAAATTGTAAAAACTCGAAAAAACAAAAACAATTTTTTTTTCAAAACATTCAAATCCAAAAACAATTTCTTTGGTATTTTGCATTTTGTCAATAAATGGTACCCTCTGTGCATAGAAAGATTGCTGAGCATACATCCAATGACAATCGATCAAACATTTGTGTAGACAACAAACAGATACCATGTTACACCACTACGCTTTACTGAAATCATGCATTAACAGATGAACTTTTCAATCAAACCAGACATTCAAACTGATTAAAATTGTCATGTCCATCAATCAACATCAATATCATTTGTCCTTGTCACTATTATCATGGTCTTATACAGGGTGTGGTATACCTGAAACCAGACTGTGTCCTGTCTTAGATGGGGTACCACATTCCCTGAAACTAGATAGCATGATCATTCCTATTTTCCACTTTTGACAATGACAATCAGACTGTTTGTTTGACTTGGTTGAATTTGTGTGTCTTATCTTTTTACTGATTTATCTTTGGCTTCGATCATGTTCCTATGTTGCTCGATGATGTCACTGAGTAATTTAGAGTGATCAGGATGGTTCATGGTCCCTTTCCTTTTTTGTTGTGTTTGCTGTTTGTGGAATGTTTGTCACAAACTGGGGCAACTATATCATTGGGTGTCTGTGATAAGTACGTTTGCTTTGTGAACACCGCACATACCTTGACCCTTGATGTATGTACCCTAGGATGATTCACTCATTCCTTGTGTGCGGTGTGTCTATCTTTTGTAAAAGGGGTTGCGTTCTAGCTCTGGCCTTCAATGCCATGATGCTCTGCATCCGCTTTGCTACATTAAATAAAGGTTCTCACCTACTTATGTGCATTTGTGAAAGCAAGTTTTTTTTCATCTCTAATTGTCCTCTGTCTAATTTCTTCTTACTAACATTTCTTCCGTTAGTTTGGGCAGTCAGTTCGGTCTAGTTCTCCAATCTCCAAAAACATAAGCTGCATCCTGCACTCATTGGTTAGTAAATTTGCATTATATCAAGCATTTTATGCATTTCATCTTATAAATGCATCAAAAACACATAAAAATATATTCATACATGTTCCACAATGGTACATAAACAATGCATAGGACATCCATACATGGAAAGTAAACATAAGCCATAATACATTGCATCCCATCATATAGCTACATATTATATCATATATCAACAAAAAAAGTATCGGAGTACAAAATTGGACTGTCTGTCCTAAGTATGGCCCACAGGCTGCGTACATAATGTCAAACTATATATGTCTCTATTATAAGGAGCATGTGCCTCTGTCACTAGGTGCTCCCTCTGTCCTCCTCATCCCTGCTATGTCTCGAGGATGAAGCCCCTCCTATTCTTGGTCCTAGCTGTGGTGGTTTCCTAGGTCCACTCACCCCCATGCTGCTCATTGACCTCCGAGAGTGTGGCCTACTCTCTGTCCTCGACTGTGACCGATATGACGCTGCTCTCTGCTTTGGTGGAACTGCACTCTCATATAGTGTCCTCAACTGGCGTATCTCATCTCTGGTCTCTACCAACATCTGTGCCATCTCACATGCACTGGCATCCCTAATCAACCCAATATACTCGGTCACTCTCTACTCTACTTGCTGTGCCTGGGCTATTGTTGTATCTCGAGCCACTGTCAGTCTGGCTATCTCTGCTCTAAACTGATCCTGCTCTATCCTCAAGATAGCATTCTATCTCTCTAATGTCGCAATGTGATCATGCTAACTCGCTATGGTGGCCCTACATATCTCCATCTCCTCTATGCTAGTTGTCTTTGGCTCTATGGGTATATCCTATAATGACTCCTGATCGACTAGATCTGGCTCATCCTCCTTGTCCTCCTCTCCATCCTCATCCTCCTCCTCATCCTCATCACCTTTGTCCTTGTCATCCTCATCATCCTCATCATCTCCCTCCTCCTCTCCAGCGAGTGGGAAGTCCTCCTGTCTCCTAGGTACTGGAATAACAGGATCTTTCAATGGCACTAGCCGCTGTCGTGCAAACCATCACTCATACTCCTCTATCGTCTCGGCATATACAACATCTAATCTCCAATCCCATTGTTTCTATTGTAGCTATGTGAAGTTGGCATATGCTATGTGTGGTTGAATCATCCTCCCCCACTGACTCGTTTCTCTGTGAGATCGGGCAAAGTGTGCAGTCCCTCTTGGTACATCTTGCCTCTCTCCAAACTGTCATCTGACTCTCTCTGGCATATACATCTCAATCACTCTCTGGTGGTTCACTGGTCACCCAATCAGGTATCTCTCTTATCTACAATATGGTAGCTCATCACTATCATCTGACCATCTAGGGCAATCATGATATGGCCTCCATGTGAAATCTCTCAATCTGTCTAGCTCATGTTGCCAATACAATATATATCCGAACGGACCCTGTCTCAGCATTCCCCCATAGTAGTACACATATGGTCGATGTGGTACTACCTGTCTCTCTGCAATTGGTTGACATATGGATATGTGCTCAAATGCCCATACCTATAACAATGTGACCCCACAACTCAAAGTCTGTACCCTCTGATATGCTACCTGATGCAGCTGAAAATATAGCATAGCAATCACACATGGTCCCCATGCGTACACAGTCCCATCTATCACCATCCACTCTAGCACTCTTCCCCATCCAATAGGGAATCCATGTCCTCATCTATCACCTGCTAATAGGCATGCTATAACCACTACTATCACTACATAACGCTGATCATACTCTGCTGCCATGGTCTCCCAGCCAATCTCCCTCTCTACGATATCCAGATCATCTACGTCACACTCGAATAATCTACACAAAGAATCTCTCCCTGTCACTAGGTTGTACACCACCATCTCCCCATGAATAGGAATGCAGAGGATATGCCACACATCCTCTAGTGTCACAGTCGCCTCTCCAGTCGACAGATGGAAAGAGGAAGTCTCTGAATGCCATTGCTCTGCCAATGCAGTAAGCAGTCTTGTGTTTGCCCTAATCTCGGGCATGAATGTAATGTAGTATAATCCAAGTCCTGCTAATGTATCTTTGTCTGTGCTCCTGAGTCTATGTTGCAACATGAAGCAATTGGGTCTGTTCTCCCATGTAATCAATGGATATTATTGACTCTGCATCACAATTGGGGCACACTTTGTCAGTTTTAGGGTTTTCTCCTAAGGGTTGCATTTCCTTGTTTCATACCCCAATTAGGGTTTTTCTTCTCTATTTTGACCTATCCTACCCTTATCCCTCTTTTTGGGATCATCTGCATGCTGTTTTTGGTCAAATTAGTGTTTTCAGTGCACAATTGCGCTTGTGTACCCTGTCCTATGCCTGTGCAGCATCAAGCAGAGCCTGTGTACCCTACACAGGTGCAGATGTCCATTTTTCCATTCCTTGTGGGCCCTGCAATGTCCCGCAATCAAGCAAAATTCATAAAATTGACAATATGGATTTTTGAGCTACATACCATTACTCTAGCATCGTTCGATCGTCTGTAGGTGCGTACACATTCCCCAAGATGATCTACCATTGGAATGTTTGCCATCTCTCTTCAAGGGTCTTTTTCCTGAGCAACAATCCCTCCCCTTTGGCTAGTGCAAATGAGCTCTTTTTCCTTCTCCTTGTCTCATTTATAGATCTTTGTTAGTGCCTAGATGGATGTGCATGCTCTTCATCTTATGTTGGTCGCGGTCTTTTGCGCCTTCTATTGCTTGTAATTTGTGCATCCGACCTTCAATTCTTGATCTGTTTGAACCTATCATTTTTCTATTATTCTTATCGACTAATTGGCCTCTTTTCTAGATGTTTCCGGCCAATTGGGGGCATGCATATGTCATTGTTATTGTTTGGGGCATTTTCATTATTGTTCTTTGAAACAACGCTTAGAATCACATTGTCTCAAAGAGGGGCAAAATGTAGAGGTCTAAAAATGGTCAACGCTTGCGGAGTCATACTTTAACATTTGCGCATTGCCTTATTTTAGGGTTCTTGCATTGCATTAACATTTCTTCTATGTTGCGCACTTGGTATTTATCATTTGCAAGCATCAAGTCCTTCTGCATTCCTCATTTTTCTCGCTTTCGAATTAGGTCTTGTCGATAACAATCTTCAGTCATGATTTTGGTTGATCTTTGTCCTTGTCAATCTTGTCATTTTGTGATCGATTCATCATCGATCCTTGTCCTTGTTAGCATTGTCATTTTGCGATCGATTCGTCATCGATCCTTGTCCTTTTCAATCATGTCAATTTGGATCGATTAGTCATTGTTCCTCATCAATTGGTGCCTATCAATTGATTTGATCTCCTTGTCAATCTTGGTCAATTTGTCATTGATTTTTGTCAATCAATTTTAATCATTTATTAACACTAGTCCTTTGTCAGTCAGAATCATGATCAAATCGACCCTACATCAATTATCTTTTTGTCAAGACCTAATTGTCATCCTTGCATTTATTCATTTGATCTTGTTTGTCATTTTCCCTATAGGTTAAATAATTTATTTATTTATCCTAAGTCTTCTTGTCACAATTAAATATTTATTTAATTGGCTAATTAATTCCCCCTCTTTTTGTGAATTAATTAATGAATGAAAAATTATTAATTAATTCACCTAATTTTCTAATTTCATCAATTTCTAATTTCCTAATTTTCATCATTTCTAACCTTATTTCTAATTTTTCTAAATTCAATTTCCACCTAATCAATTCCTCTCTAGTCTCTCCCTATTTTTGTGCTTCGGTGGAAGCATGAATTTCTCATGTGTCATACTATTGGCATAGCAAGATGTCATAAGCTTTTAGTCCTCTAACCTTTGCATTGGCAATATGTCATAGTTCATGACATAGAAGGTGTCATAACCTTCTTTCTTCAACTCAATTTTGCCATTTTTGAAATCAATTGCCTCTAATATCAATTTCATGCTAATATTGTCCTCTCTCCAATTTGTCTATAAATTGGATGAGTTTCTTCAATCAAAGGATGAATGAATGACATTTTCGAATTGAATCAATCAATCACATTTTCGAGTAACCTTATGCTACAGATTTCATCAACAAATTGCTTTCCAATTGCAAATGCATTTTGTAGGTGAGAACAACATCAAATTGGAAGGTGAAAGAAGAACAATGGAGCCAAATGAAGGAGATATCTGCATTTGGTTTGCTTTGATTTCATTTTGAATATCTTGTCTTCATGTTTTCATTGATTAGATTAGGATTATTTTCATTGCAGTTTTAGGTTTTGTGATTGTCCTAATATCTATTTGTTTTGATGAATCCTCAATTTCCTAGTCTACAAGCACATTTTGTGGGATGACTTTGGTGCCCATGTTGATGCTATTTGTTTCTTCTATCAGCAAATTCGATCTATCCTGTGGAAGGTAACCAATGGCAGGGAGGTCAAGTCCCTCATCATCAAGTGCCTTTTCCATGTTTTCACTTTTGGATATGCCCTTTGTTTTTATTTTTTGCTCATCCAAAGGTATCTCAGAGAGATTTTCACCTAGAGAATCATGTTTTTTGCTTTGATTATCTTTTTTGTGGCTAAGGGCATTGACCTGACTACCAAAGTATCCCTTTTCATGTAGTTGAATTCCCTCAACTTTGTTACAATTTTCTAGATTTTGCATCATTGGGAGAGTAATGAGAGCATTATCATCGGAGCAAATGTCTAACATTGGTTTTTCTTGTTGGCCGTAGTCTATGAGTTCAAGATGGACAAGATGTAGCTCATGTGAGGTGGAAGGGGGTATGGGGGAAATGGTATTGACATGATTGTCAAAGAAGATATCATTTTTGTACTCATAAGGCATTTCATGGAACTCCTCTTCATTAGTACTTTCAATATCCAAAGAAGGACTAGGAGGGGCACCAACGATAGTAATCTTAGGCACCGGGGTGTACCCCAAGCCTCTGTTGTATTTGTAGGAGATAGGATTTATGGGTGCTTTTCATCCTTTCTCCTCTGGTCTCAGGCCATGTCCTTTGTAACCCATTTTTTCAACTATGACTGATGCTTTTGGATACATCTTTTTGGATATTTTTGTTGGATCTTCATCCTCTTCCCGGTACAGCCATGAAGAGACAACTGCTTCGAGGCTCTCCTCATCAAGTGGGCCCCATTGTTGGAAGGTGGTGTTTTGGCATTGCATGACTAGTTTCAGGTCCTTTTTGAGCTCTTTCAATTTTCCAAATGACTTAGGAGAGAGAGGGAGGTTGCTTATTAATAAGACATCCTCTAATTTGTATTCTCCACAACCATTGTCCAAGATTTTGATTTAATTATCTGGTTGGGATGAAGTGGAGGCAACATTTGATGTGTCAGATGGAGGTGTTGGCGAGAGTCTATTTAGTGGGCAATGATACAAATGCTTCCCCTCTAATAGTTTGAAATATTGAAAAGGTTGGGGATCACCTTTGATAGTGATCTCTCTTCCATTATAGGGGAATTTGATGCATTGGTGATAGGTGGAGGGCACGGCCTGCAAGGAGTGAATCCATGGTCGCCCGAGGAGAATATTATAGGGGAGATCAAGATCTAGTACTAGGCATGGCATTTCAATTGTAATAGGGCCCACTTGAAGAGGTAAGGTGATCATGCCCTTCGAAACTCTTTCTACATCATCATATGCTTGTATGGTGATCCTTCCTAATATGTCTACCAAATCCTTAGAAAGTCCCAATTGTTTGATTAATTTGTATGTACATAGATTAAGTTCGGATCCACCGTCTATCAAAATATGTTTAACCTTTTATTTTTGGATAAGGGCTTTGATGTGCAAAGGTTTTTTGTGATCTTCATCTATAGGAGCATCTTTGGAGGTAAACACAAGGTGTTGTTGGGCAGAAAGGTTTCCAATGAGAGCTTGGAATTGAGTAGCATTGATGTTATCAGGAACGCGGGACTCAAGGAGGGCTTGTTCCAAAATTTCCTTATGTACAGGGGAAGTCTTAAGAAGTTCGAGAATGGAAATCTGCGCAGGGGTCTTCCCAAGTTGGTCCAGGAGGTCATATAGATGAGTGGAAGAAATGGGTAGGGGGTTTGGTGGGGGAGGTTATGGCAATATTGCATTATAACAGACAATGAAAGATTGTTGGCATTTCTTAAGGATATTGAGAAGGTTGTTGATGATTATGGATATAACCGATTAAAGATGTTTTACTGTCTTGATATTATTATTTTGTCATTGATGTCAAGAAATTGATTTTCTAATTCAATATGATGTTGCCATATCTTGAGAAGTATGATATGAAGATTATAAAGATGTCGGTAAAAGACACGGGAAAGAATATGATGAATAAGGGGATGAATAAGGTATTCAATGGGTAACTACTACCGAGTCAGACAATGATGAGATCATGATGTTTTAGATTGTTTTAACATCATACATATGTTGTAAATTGTAAAGGTTAATACTATACTATGTTATCAAGCAAAGAACCTAGTCGGTAAACCCTGAGGAACCTAGTCGGTAAACCCTGAGGAACCTAGTCGGTAAACCCTAAGGTTATCGCTATCGGTTAATGAAGGTGGAATGTCTATCGAGTGGATTTTAGTATTCACCGAGTTGTTACCAAGTTGTAACCGAGCTATAACAGAATGCATTAAATGTTTACATGCGGTATTTAATGAAGGAAGATGATGAGCTGGAGCAGATTAAATGATTGGTGAGCCATGGAAGAAGCTTGTTAACGAATCTAAGGAAATGGAAAGTCAGCATGAAGATCTACAACTCAGATTGAACTGCAATACCCTGGCACAAGTTCCAAGACTATTATGCAAGTTCCAAGGTGGGATAAAACATTTTCAGATCGAAAGATGCATTGAACTTGGACAAGATTAAAGATTTGATGACTATGATTGATCATGGGAAATGTGATCAAGGAGATTATGCAGTTGCCTAATTGTTTATAAATAGGAAATTGTTGATAAACAATGTATGTGGGAAAGTGTATGCGCATGGATGCTACATAGTGATTACCAAGCACAAAAGCTTGAAGACCTGTTAGAATAACAGAGTATAGTAGCCCAACAGATAGACAAGATTAGTTCTATGTCTAGATTGTAATGAACAAATAGGAATCTGCTTTAGCATTTTAGATGTGAAGTTGCAGATAGATTTTTATTACTGTTATTTTGTGAAAGTGATAGAAAATATCTTAACCGAGTGGACTTAACAGTCTTATATGTAAAACCCTCTAGCAAGGTGACATTTTGACTAGCAAGGTGACATTCTGATTGAGTGTTTGAAATCCTTTACCAAGGTCACTTCTAACAAAGTGAAGATCCTAATAGATCTGAGGGAAATCCCTTAACCAGGTCACATCTAGCAATGTGTTTGTAATCTTTAACAGGATTTTCTTTTAACCGAGCATACTCTAGAAGAGTATATTTCTTAGTGGGTCTGAAATCCCACAGTGGTTTTTCCCTATTTAGGTTTCCACGTTAAATCTGGTGTTATGAGGTTTATATTGTTCATATGCTTTTGAGTTTGCATGTTTAACAATTTTGGTTATATTACTGATATATGTGTTACCGAGGTTGAATCTGATGTTTTTATGGATGATTAAGTTTGTATGATTCACCCCCCCCTCTCATCTTGTTGGCTATTGGATCTGTACTTATATTAAGTATCAGAACTATCAGGAGGAACTCCTTGGACAGTGATGTTGCCTCAGCGTGTGGTTACATTACACTCATTTTGGGAGGTGGAAGGCATGGTTCCTTGAATGACTATCATGTTGGCATTATGTGAACCAGTATAACCAGTATGAGGACATAATGACATTGTATGTTGTCATTGATGTCAATATACTGAAGAGGTGAGAACTGGCATATGTGAGAACCAGTATAACACTGTGAACCGACATTTGTGCCAAAGTGAAGTGGTGTGTTTGTTCAAGGTGAACCATCATATAGTTATGGGAACCGGCACATGGAAGCATTGTATGACTACCGGTTGGTAGTCTCATCTTCAAGGTTTTCGGTTGAAGTGCTTCAAGCCTGTGTGGCTCAACCAGTGACTTTGTGTGATGAGTTAGCATTGTAATGAAGAACAGATCATGCTTTCATGCTAGCCTTGTGCGTGTGAAGGATCTTGCATGAAGGAGATTGTTCCTATCTACCTCGGGAATGTGCGAAGTTTGTAAACGGTGATAACGTGTGATGGGTTATCAATTGCTCTGAAATCGGTGGAAAATGAATCATGGAGAATGTCTTGAGATTGGATCAAGACTGTTGCATTTAATGTAGTGTGCTCAATGGTCAGGATTGAACCATTTGAATTCCTTAACCTAACAGGTTTAGGGTTTAGGGTTTATGCTACCGACCTATCTGTTTTCCTATAAGGTTGATGTTGTGATTCATTCTAGGGTTGTTGGCAAAAGTTGTGTGTGTGTATCCAAGAGAAGAGATACGTGATTCTTGCCAGACCAGAGGAGAGAAGTGATACCTGTAGAGTGTAAGTGTAGAAGGTGAAGAGGAGCTTAAGCGGATCTGCATTAGCATTGACTATTGTTACCAGATCATTGTAATACTTGTTGATCTCTAACCACCTCAACAGTTGAGAAATCCCTTAACAGGGTAGCTTTAACCAGCTTGCTGTAAATCCTTTAACAGGGTGACTCAAAACCATTAATTTCTTGAAATCCTCTAACAAGGTAACCTTTAACAGGGTTTAACCCTTAGGGTATTCTAGCCATCCCTTAACCGGGTGATCCCTAATAGGATCAGTTCCTAACAAAACCTATTATATCAGTCTTTAACTGGACAAGGCTCCTAACAGAGCGGACTTCTAAAGAGTTCAAAAACAAGCTTGTGGGTATTCATCCCCACCGTGGTTTTTCCCAGTTGGTTTTCCACGTGAAAAAATAAGTGTGTCATGTGTGATGTCTTCTTCATGTGATGTTATGTTGTTTTCTGTCAAGCAGTGAATCATGTTGATCTAGTTGCTTATATGTATATCTTTGATGGTAGATTACTTGTTCATGCATAAGGGTGAAATGGAAATGAAGTGTTAGAGTATATGAGAAGATAGGTGTCAACCAGTTTATGCTTGTCTCAGTTATTCTGGGTTTTTCCGGTTGTACTCTGTTTAAGGACCAGTGTTACTGTTTGTCTGTCAATGCACAGTGTCTGCTGACAAACTGGTTCAAGAGTGTGTTTTTGTCTATACTAATTCACCCCCCCTCTTAGTACTGGTTTGGTACTATTCATTCATCATTGAGTTAGCAATTGGTATCAGAGCGTCCTCCAGGTCCTCTGTTATAAGCTTAACAACTTGAGGTAAAGATCCCAGTCTAATGATGAAGAGGGAAGGTCCAAAATTTTAACAAAGAAAATTTTAGTAAATGGAAAGACAGAATGAAGATATACATCAGAAGCATGGGTGCTCAATACTGGAGCTATGTTGAGAATGCCTATGTTGCCCCTACCGGTACTCTCACCGATGACCAAAAGAGAGAGATGCAGGAGAATGGGCAAGTCATGGAAGCCCTAATTAGTAGTTTATCTGACATTGAGTTTATTGATGTCTAAGATAAGGTAAATCCCAAAGAGGTATGGGATACTCTTGAAAATATATATGGCGGTGATGAGCATGTAAAACAAGCTAAAGAAGAAAGCCTTAGAGGGAAGTTTGAAGACATGCGGATGGTTGAAGGTGAGACCATTCAATAGTATAGAATAAGAATCAAAACCATTGTTGGTGGTATCAAGAGTGCAAGTGGTAAAATGGAAGATTCCACTGTGGTAAGCAAATTCCTGAGATCCCTATTGCTGGTCTATGCAATAAGGGTTGCTGCTATTCAGGAGTTGAGATCAATAGACAAGACTAAGGTATCCCTAGACTCCATCATTGCAAAGTTGATAGCCTATGAGCTAAATAGTTTTGATGGCAGTGTTCAAAAGACTAAATCAGATTTTAAAGCTTTTGTTGTACCATCCAGAAAAGGAAAAGAAGCTAGCACTAGTGGTGAACCAAGACAGATCAGAGAAATCGATGATGAGGAGATTTTGATGGCATTTGAAGCTCTCCTTGCCAGGAAATGTCCTAAAGGAACTGGAAAATACAGAGGTAAGCTTCCTTTGAAATGCTTTTCTTGTAACTGGATAGGACATATTGTTGTAAACTGTCCTAATGGCGACATCGAGGACAAACCGGAAAGGTTCAAGAAATTCAAAGAAGGAAACTGGAGAAACTACTTTGTGGCAATTGATGAAGGTATCACAGATGAGGAATCAGAGGATGAAGAAAATGAAGATATTGTGTTTGTTGCTGTCAAGGAAGATGTGTCAGACAAGAAGGCTCTTGTCTCTTAGTTTGATAATTCCAATGAGTGGATCATTGATAGTGGTTGTTCTCACCATATGACTAGTGACCGGAGCAAGTTTCTATCCTTAGAAGAGTATGATGGTGGTGTGGTTCACTTTGGTAATGATGCACCATGCATGGTCAAAGGTAGAGGGTCCATCTCTCTGAATGGAAAGAGTAGTGCTGACAATGTGTACTGGGTGATGGTCTCAGACACAACCTTTTGAGTGTTGCCCAGCTGAATAATAGTGGTCTCACTTTGGAATTCAAGAATGGAGTGTGTAGAATCAAAGGAAAGAATGGTGAATTGGTGGCCATCAACATGCAGACCAAAGGTAACCTATTTCAGCTGAATGCAAATATAAGTACATGTCTTATGGCTAAATTTGATGATAGCTGGATATGGCATAGGAGACTCTGCCATGTAAACTTTGATAACATTGTGAAGGCAAGTAAGATCAAGGCAGTTAGAGGGTTGTCGGTGCTAAGAAAACTAGATAATACCTTGTGCAGAGAGTGTCAATTGGGGAAAATGTCTTCCTCAACCTTTAAAGGTAAATCTTTCACTGCTGACAATTTGCTTGATCTTGTGCATACTGATTTGTGTGGTCCTATGAAAACTAGAAGTGTGCAGGGTGATAGGTACTTCATGATTCTCGCTGATGACTACTCAAGAATGATGTGGGTCACATTCTTGAAAGATAAGTCTAAAGATTTTGTATCAAAGCTTTCAGAGCATTAGTGGAGAAGGAAAGTGGTAAAAGGATCAAGTGCCTTAGAGCTAATCAAGGAGGGGAATTCACTTCCAGTGAATTCAACAAGTACTATGAAGAACATGGCATCAAGAGACAACTGTCTGCCCCCCAGACTCCACAATAGAATGGCCTAGCAGAGAGGAATAATCGGACTGTGGTTGAAGCAGCTAGAACCATGTTGATTCAAGGAAAGGTAGCTCACACCTTTTGGAGAAGTGGTGAGCATTGCAGTCTATACAATGAGCCGGGTACTCATCAAGAAAGGTAAGGATAAAAATCCTTATGAGTATTGGACCAGTAAGATACCTATGGTTAGCTACTTTAGAGTGTTTGGTAGCAAATGTTACATCAAGAGGAGTGAACACCAGAGAAAATTTGATGTGAAATGTGATGAGGGAATATTCCTAGGGTATTCCACCAAGAGAAAAGCTCTCAAGTGTTTCAACAATAGGACTCAGAGAATCATGGAAAGCATCAATGTAAGAGTTGATGAGACCTCTGAGAAAATGTTGGAAACTGGTAGTAAGCAAGAGATAAATGAATTGATTGTAACCTTTTGGGAACCAGTTGTCAGTCAACCAAGTACCAGTAATAGTGTTCCTACACCGGTAGATGTAGATGCTGATACTAATGGAGATAAGGATGAAGAAGAAAATCAAGAGGAATCCATCAAGACCATTCCTCGGTATGTCAAGCTAAATCATGATCCTAAGTAGATCATAGGAGATAAGGATGCAGGAATCCTTACAAGAAGAAAAGTCAGACAAAACTCATGTATGATCTCTGAATTTGAGCCTAAAACATTCAAAGAGGCACATAAAGATGAAGACTAGATCAAGGCAATGGAAGAGGAACTTGACTAGATAGAGAAAAATGGTACATGGTCTTTGGTACCCAAACCGGAGCATAAAAATGTCATTGGTACTAAATGGGTTTTCAGAAATAAGCTAAATGAGGATGGCACATTGATTAGGAACAAAGCTAGATTGGTGTGCAAAGGATATGCCCAAGAAGAAGGAGAAGACTATGGAGAAACCTTTGCTCCTATAGCCATATTGGAAGGAGTTCGTATGATTCTTGCATATGTAGCTTTTAAAGGTTTCAAAGTATATCAAATTTATGTAAAATCTACATTCCTAAATGGTGTACTTGAAGAGGAGGTGTATATAGAGAAACCAGATGGGTTGGCCCTATCTGAAGACAGTGACATGATATGCAGGCTACATAAAGCCTTACATGGTCTAAAGCAAGCACCTAGAGCTTGGTATGAACATCTGCATTCCCATCTTGTGAAGATTGGATTCGAGAGAACAAGTGAAGATAGCAATATCTACTTGAAGTTTGAAGAAGATCAGATCCTAATCTGTGAGGTATTTATTGATGACATTATCTTTGGTGGAGATGACAAGATGAGTCATGAGTTTACAGATGAGATGAAGAAAGAGTTTGAGATGTCACTCATAGGGGAGATTAAGTTCTTCATTGGACTGCAGATCCAGCAGATGAAAGATGGAATCTTTATCACTTAGTCCAAGTATGTCAAAGAGGTGTTGTAGACCTTTGGTATGGAAGATAGCAAACTAGTTGGTACACTGATGGTGATCAGTTGTAAACTATCCAAAGAGGATGACTCAGCATTGGTTGATGAGAAGGAATATCGATCAATGATTGGTAAGTTGCATTATGTAGTGCATAGCAGACCAGATATTACACATGCAATAGGCATTACTACAAGGTTCCAAAAAAGCCCAAGAGAATCCCACTTGGTTGCAGTCAAGAAGATTCTTAGGTATCTAAAGAGAACTGTTGACTATGGATTGTGGTATCCATATAGCAAGGATTTCAACTTGAAAGTATACATAGATGCTGATTGGGCAGGTAATGTAGATGACCGAAAAAGCACAACCAGTGGTGCATTCTTTCTTAGTGGTAGACTAGTCTCATGGATGAGTAAGAAGCAGAGTTGTATCTCTCAGTCTACAGCAAAAGCAGACTATGTTGCAGCCTTCATGAACTGCACTCAGACAATTTGGATGAAGCATGTATTAAATGGCTTCAAAGTTCTTGTATCTAAACCAGTAAGTATATTTTGTGATAATACTAATGAAATTAATATCTCCAAGAATCCAGTTCTACATTCTAGAACCAAGCACTTTGAGCTTAAGTATCATTTCTTGAGGGAAAAGGTTCTGAACAAAGAGATTGCACTGGAACATGTTTCCAGTAAGGAGCAGTTAGCAGACATATTCACCAAGCCTCTCAAAAAGGATACATTTATGTACTTAAAAGGTGAATTAGGGGTGTTTCCCCTTCAGGAGGTAAACTAAAGGTATATGCTCCACATCAGTAAAGTATTACATAGTCAAATTTTTCTTCAGGATTGATGTGTTGAAGGATGCTACTCCTTAGGGGGAGCAACATAATGGATTAGGGGAGCTTTTGCTCCACTTTGGCATTGTTGTCAAAGGGAGATAAGATGTTAAGTGGAGAAGATATCTGCAAAAATTGGGGGAGAAGATGTGAAGTGGAGAGATATCTTTGTATATTTCCATCAATGCTAAAGGGGGAGATTGTTGGCATTATGTGTACCAGTATAACCGGCATGAGGACATAATGACATTGTATGGTTTCATTGATGTCAATATGCTGAAGAGGTGAGAACCGACATATGTGAGAACTAGTATAACACTGTAAACCGACATTTGTGCCAAAGTGAAGCGGTGTGTTTGTTCAAGGTGAACCGACATATGGTTATGGGAACCAGCACATGGAAGCATTTTATGACTACCGGTTGGTAGTCTCATCTTTAGGGTTTCCGGTTGAAGTGCTTCAAGCCTGTGTGGCTCAACCGGTGACTTTGTGTGATGATTTAGCATTGTAACAAAGAATAGATCATGTTGCCACGTCAGCCTTGTGCGTGTGAAGGATCTTGCATGAAGGAGATTGTTCCTATCTACCTCGGGAATGTGTGAAGTCTGTAAATAGTGAAGAGGAGCTTAAGCGGATCTGCATTGGCATTGAGTGTTGTTACCAGATCATTGTAATACCTGTTGATCTCTAACCACCTCAACAGTTGAGAAATCCCTTAATAGGGTACCTTTAACCAGCTTGCTGTAAATCCTTTAACAGGGTGACTCAAAACCATTGAGTTCTTGAAATCCTCTAACAAGGTAACCTTTAACAGGGTTTAACCCTTAACCGGGTATTCTAGCCATCCCTTAACTGGATGATCCCTAATAGGATTGGTTCCTAACAAAACCTATTGTATCAGTCTTTAACCAGACAAGGCTCCTAACAGAGCGGACTTCTAAAGAGTTCAAAAAAAAGCTTGTGGGTATTCATCCCGACCGTGGTTTTTCCCAATTGGGTTTCCACGTGAAAAAACAAGTGTGTCATGTGTGATGTCTTCTTCATGTGATGTTATGTTGTTTTCTGTCAAGCGATGAATCATGTTGATCTAGTTGCTTATATGTATATCTTTGATGGTATATTACTTGTTCATGCATAAGGGTGAAATGGAAATGAAGTGTTAGAGTATATGAGAAGATAGGTGTCAACCGGTTTATGCTTGTCTCAGTTATTCTAGGTTTTGCCGGTTGTACTTTGTTTAAGGACCAATGTTACTATTTGTCTATCAATGCACAGTGTCTGCTGACAAATGGGTTCAAGAGTGTGTTTTTGTCTTTACTGATTCACCCCCCTCTCAGTACTAGTTTGGTACTATATGTTCATCATTGAGTTATCATATCCTAGCCGGATTTGGTCTGCTTTGGGGAGGGGGAGGGTTAACTCCTTGGATAGTTATGACGTTAACATGGTTGTCTACGGGATCGATGCGACCCACTAAAGAGTCAAGGCCGGTTATGTGATTGGTGTAGTCATAACCTACTGCGTTAGATGATGAGCCTTTTCCTTTATCATTCTTCGGAATGGGTTCCTGGTATATTTTAAGTTTGTCATTGTTATTACCAGGTTTTGCATTTGCTAGTTCAATCTCACTCCTATCAATGAGATCTTGTATGTAGATTTTGAGCTTCATGCACTTTCGTGTGTCATGTCCCTTGATATGATGATACTCACAATACTCATTCTCATTATATCATCTAGGTTTGGATTGATTGGGGTCAAATGGGTGAGTGATCGGAAAAACCACTGCACCTTCTTGGACAAGTTTTTGAAACACCATTTCAATAGGCTCGGTAAGAGGAGTGAAGTCTCTTGGAGCTCTTTTATTTGATCGAGGTGGTCATCCCTGGACTAAGACATTGTTGTGAGGTTTTTGGGATTGATTTTGGTTGTTTTAATTGTTGAATTGATGATTATTGGTGGTGGATTTTGGGGGAGCAGCCACAGTTTGGACTCGCTTTGCATCAGTTACACCATCGTTGACCACATTTTTATTTTTAGATCAGAATTTTGGCTTGTCGTTATGATAAGAGGAAGAACTTTGTGTCAATTTCTGGTAATGTTTCAAGGTTCCTTCCTCCAACAAGACACATTTGAGGGCAAGGCCCTTATCGATCAATTTTTAGAAGGATTTGATACATTGGGATGTCAAGGGTCTTGAAAGTTCAGGCACCAAATTCTTTTGAAATAATTCAATTTGATGTTGTTCTAGCATTTCCCACTAGAATTTCTTGATAAGATGTCGCCATCTTTGTAGGAAGTTGGCGAAAGTCTCTCTGGGCCTTTGTTTTGTGTTACATAGGTCCATCATAGAAACATCATTAGCCATGTTGTAAGCATAGTGGGCCACAAATTTCTCTTCCAATTCTGGAAAGGAGACAATGGAGCCTCATGGTAGAGATGAGAACCATGCCAAGGCATCTCCTGTAAGACTCTTGGGAAAAATTCTATGAAGATATAGGTCACTATAGGAGACTTCTTGACATAAGATGTGAAATTCCCGGACATGGTCGTGGGGGTCTCCTTTGCCCTCATACTTGGTGAATTTAGGGATCTCAAATACTGGAGGGTAAGGTGCAATTGATATAGATGGGTTGTAAGGACAAGGACAAAATTCCTCAAACGAGTAAGGTTTCCTCTTGTTAGTCCCTTCTTTCATGTCCTTGATGATATTTTTCATGTCTTGAATTTCCTTGATGAGGTCTTCTTGTGGATTTTGATAAGGGTGGATTGTATTTGCCCCAAGAATTGGATGAGTCAAGGAAGGTGCACCACAACCAATGTATTGATATGTTGAGGAGGCGGGAATGTGAGATGTGATGACCGATGTCGCAAGGATTTGGGTGATAGTTGGTTGCGGTCCGCAAACTGTTGTGACAGGATTGAGTATGGACCAGATAAAATTTGCGACATTATTGACAGGAAGGGAAGTTTGTGGAATAGAAATATGTGGTTGAATGGAAGGAGGTGGTATAGATGTGTGTTGGAGGATGGATGAGATCAGATTTGATAGTGGTATAGATGGTAAAGAGGAAGAAGGTGGGATGGAGACCACGGTGGGAGGTGCCACAGGTGGCATTGATTGAGCTTGGATGATTGGTGGGGCTGCAAATGATTGAGTTTGAATAATAGGTGTAGCACTTTGTGAGAGAGAAAGGTTTCCTTGTGGTTGTTGGCCGAGGGTGGATTTATCAAATTCGGGTGGAAGTTGAGCTCCATTTTCAAGGAGAGTCTTTAGAAGTGCAGTAGGATTGTGTTGGATGAACTTTTCAACCATCTCTTGGTTATAAGAGTCTGCTATAAAAGTTTGCACTTCCAGGAGAGTTCATCTTGGCTAATCGAGTTGTGACCATACACGAATAACCTTAGAAAAGCTTGAAGAAGGAAATTTTTGATGAAAGGACTTAGCAAGATGTTTGTGGAATTTTGGATTTTGTCTTTGATGACAAGGGATTTTGTTGATGTTAGGCCCAATATGCAAAGCTAATGTACTGAGAGGGGAGGGGTGAATCAGTACTTCAAAACTTTTCTTTAATAATAACCTTAGTGTTATGCATAAATAGAATAGTGTAGTAACATAAAATAAAGTTAAGACAAATAGATAACAATCATTCATGATTCACTCCATAACACATATTTTGGTCACGCAGAAACTCTTGGTTAGAGAGAAAAACTGTGGTGGGGATGGTACCCACAACTTCACTACTGCAATAATAAAGATTGCCCAGTTAGAGCTACATTTAGCTATTTTTGATAGCTTACCCTGTTAGGAGTAACAAGATCTGTTAGATCTACCTTGCTAAAGGATTTTACAACATTAATCTGAATGCTGCACCTGGTTAGAGGATTTACAATTTATAGACTTGGTTAGAGTCTTTTACCCTATTAAAGGTTTCTCTTTCAACTTCACAATATTACAATAAAATCATTACAAATATCTGCAACTTTACATCTGAAATGTTATAGCAGATTCTATGTGCTCAGAATAAGATTACCTTTCTTATAGCATACCTTAGTAACCCATATTGTAACTCAGTAAACCTTTATGTTTACTTTGTTCTTTGACTATTCTTTGATAACCTTCTCGGTGACCTCTCTGTGTCTGTGTAACAATCTTCCTTCATACATATATGCACACACACATACATACATTTTTTACTCTCTTCCTATGCTATATAAATAAATCTCTTAAAGCGGCGATCTAATTCATTGCTTCAATCTTACAAACAAGATTCCTCAAATGAATAACTAAACAAAATATTTCACTGGTTTGATTGACCTTGCAATCATACACAATCTTCTAGTGCAATTTCCAATGTAATAACGGTTAGATGTGCCTCGATCTTGTAACACATTTTCATATGCATGTCTAGGTTCAATGTATCTGGTAACACGTTTCACTCAGTGAATATCAAATCGGTGTGTTAACTTTACTGCTCAGTAGCCATACAAAGATACTCGGTAAACAGCTCAGTGAATACTGCGTTCTGTGACTGCTTTCTTCTGTAACCAACTAGACTGTTCATACCGACTTCTCTGTGTGTACCGACTGCATGATTCGGTAATGCTAACTGACTAGAATATATAGTATGACTTTGAATATAAAAACTAATGGCAATTTGATAAGTAGTAACAATCTCCCCTTTTGACATTAGTTGAGATGTTTGACAAAAACTACTTTCAAAGTCATAACTCAAAAATCTATATACTTTGCAAAATGACTACACTTGACAATATATACAATAGTCAATGAAATAGTATATGCAGATATACTCCCCTTATCATTATTCTGTACATAACTTCAAATTTTGCATGCTTGGTTCTATTCTGTGCTTCTGTGCTCTGTATATTCTGCTCGGTATACTCCCCTTGTATACAATACTCAAAACTGTATTATCAAAACTATATCACTCTCCAAATATAGTATTACTCCCCCTTTGTCTAGTATTACTCCCCCTATGTAGTATTATAGTATTACTCCCCCTTTTTGACAAACATCAAAAACTTAATTTCCATCCGGGGGTGGTAACTGATCAAAAATAGTTTTATACTTGTTCCAGGCATCGGTGAGTGCGACTAACAGTGAATCCTTTACACTTTCCATTAATGAATTTTGTGCTTGAATATCAGCTAATAGTGATATTAAGCCATCAAGAGTGCTTCCCTCTTGTGTAGTTGATAGGTGTGTAGCTCTGTTGATTTGTTCCTATACTGATGAGAGATGAGGAAGGAATAATGTTTGAAGGGTCATTATATCCATCCTGATTTTGTGCTCTTCATTCCTGAGTTCTAACTATTGAGCCATGAGCTGTTGAAGCTTGGTATAAAAATTCTGAACTGAATTAGGCTCGGTGGTCAACTTAGTTGAGAGATCAGTGACCTCTTTCTCAATTGCATCAGTTTTATTCTTGATATCTTTAATTAATAAAGAAAATGTACAAAGTTTCTGAAATAAATAAAGAATATGCTTGAGTTGAGGGGACAACTCAGCAATGAATTTGACAAGCTTTACTTTTCTTATAGCTAGAACTTTTTGTACCTCTTCAATCATCTTTGTTGTAAGCTCTTTATCTTTTAGCTTGCTTAAGTACTCAGATGCATCAACTCCAGATGTTTCTATTTGAGTAAGGAGTTCATCCAGTTGAATGTGAATGGCTGCATTGGTCGACACTGTTGCTGAAGGTAGCATTTCTGTTAGTAGTGTCTTCACCTTCTATAGTACTTTATTCTTCTTTTGAATAGCCAATTGTTTTTCTTGTTCGGCCTTTGCTTTTCATAGTTCACCGAAATCAGTAAGTGCTTGCCCTTTTAATTTTTAGATATCCACATTGGGCAACACTATCGGTTTAGTTAAATCAATTTTGAAACTATGCTTTCTCACCTTCTTCTCTTTTCCTTTGGTCGGTTGCACTAAGACAAGTGCTTGTGAGGCTTGCTGACCCTCGGTAGGTTGCTCGGTAGATGCAACACTTTGGTCGGTTCTTGTAGCCGTTGTAGTGTCCTTGGGTGTCTCTATGTTAGGGGTCTCAGCTATAACATTTGTAGTGCTTTATGGTGCTTGAGATGTCTGATCTTTAGTTGTACCTTCTGCTGCTTCAGACTTGTGACCTTTAGTGCCTTGTTCTGTATCCTTAGGAGCTTCGATTGAGACAGGTGGCTTCACTGATGGATAAGGCTAAACTTGTTCTAAAACAAATTCACTAGATACAAGTTTTGCATAGGTAGTGCCTTCAATCATTTCCTGCTCTGGTGCTTCTTCATCCATGACGTCTTCATCAATTTGAATAGTGTCAGTCAGGTCTTGCTTGGTAGCATCAGGACCTTTCTCGGTGACATCAACAATTTCAACTTGAGATTGTTCACCGACATCCTTTAGCTTGAAGATATCCTGCCACTTGGCTTTTGTCTCATTTTCCATATCAATGTAGAGCCCATTCATCAATTTTAAGGCTCTCTGTTTGACAAGAAATTTAGAATTGTATGTTGTCAAATGCTCCTTGATTTCTGCTACAGACATATCAGGGAATAGATGGACTAGACTTCTTTCTCTTATTTGTCTCTCTGAGTCCATTGTATATTTCCATCTGTTATCAATATGTAAGTATAATTCACTCGGAAGTGACTTTACTAGTTCTAATGGAGCTAGCCGAAACTTTAGAAGTGTGCAAATGACAACTTCTTCAATTTATCGCTTCTCATCATTATTCCTAGTCTCATACTTAACATATCTAAATCCTACAAATCCACCGTATTCTTTAAGATTGGCACAAAAATTTTCAACACTATGAATATTTACCTTCTTGCTTTTTACAATCTGAAATTTGTTTGCATCATCATATTCTGTATTACCAGACTCTTTTGCCAAAATGAGTCTCCAAGTAGATTTCTTATAGGTCTTGGTTACCTTGGGTACAGTAACACTCTTTTGTTTCTTACTCGGTGATGCAGCTGATGCTCTAGTGTTGGGTTTCTTTGTTGGTGGAGTCGGTAGGGCGTTTGAAATGTCCTGTTTCTTTCTTTTCAAAACTTTACCCTTAGGCAATTCGATACTTAATGTTATTGCTGCCTCTTGAGCTTCTGATTCCTCTTCGGTAATGGCAAGAGTGCCTTTGACAGGTGTAGAGGAGGAGGATTCTTTGAATTTCTTAGATAAAACCTTTATCATCTTTGTAGCTTTTATTGTAGCCTTGGGTACTACAATGCTCATTTTTACTTTTTCCTTCACCTCTTCATATGTTCCATATCTTAGTTTGGTAGCATGCCTTGGCAATGATAGATAGGCATCAATTTGTTGTTGTGTTATATCATAGTCAATCTCATAACCCATTGGTGGCAAAGATTGAGTCCTTGGTTCTACAACATTCATATAACAGTAATCAGTGTCTACCTCAAAACATATATCATCCTTATATTTTTCTACCAGCTGTGGTGGAATCCGGTACCTGTTGTGCATTTTCTCTTGAAATTTGCTGAAATAGTCATCCATGATATCATTAAAGTTATCTCCCAGTTTCTTGATAAAATCATTGATTTGATGGGTGATAGGTCAGTGTAGCTCCCAAACTACTTTACTGACTAAGGGAAAGAACTTCTCAAAGTAGAAAAACATGCATACAAGAAGTGAACCAAACTTTAGTGTATTTGTCGAGTTGTTCTTCTTCGGCTTCCTTATTATGTTCAGGTTCTCAAACAAGTTCTTCAGTAGCACTTCACATAAATCTACTTTCATTGCCTTCTTCACTATTTTGTAGGCTAAGTCAACTGCTGCACATGGTACACTGTTTTCCCTTGCAGATTGGAAGAAACAGTAACCAATTACTCTAATTGCAAACTTGAGTTCTGCATCAGTGACATTGTTCAATTTCAGTCCTCGATAATTAGATTCTACTCCAGTTAGACTGATTAGATCCTTCTATGATATCATTTTTTGTGCTCATGCATGATCATAGATAGGATACCCGATGATCACATGAATGATTTCCTTAGTGATTTTGAATGGTTTCTCCTCTAGCCACATAAAATCATCATGTACTCTGCTCAAGAAAAACTTAACCCACTAGGGTTTGAACACATGGGGATAGGCTAGGGCTTCAGTTAATCCCTTGATTTTGATATGCTCGAATTTGCTATCCATTTTTCCATTAGTACAAAGTTCATCATATGTATCACTAATCTCAACATGACCGAGTTCCTCAACACGACATTTGGTGAAGAATCTAACATCTTCAACTAACAAGACTCAATCCGGGATGAGTGAAAATACAGTTTTGTCATTTGGCTCAGAGGTGACTTTGGGAGTCAAAGAATACTTCAGCGAGGGCTTCTCCACATTTTTGACAACTACGGGATCTTGGATCTTGGGCGCTATTGTAGGTTTTAGGTAAAAACTTAGCAAACTAACCTTAGGGTTTACAAACAATTGATGCTTCACACTCGGTAGATAAAAGCAATTTGACAAGATTGAAAACCAGCTTAATAGTGTGAATAGATTTGATGTAAATACCTTGAAATTCACTTTGAATGAAGTTTGATCACCTTGATTCGCTCTGCTCTGCTCTCTTGAAAACTTGGTGAATAAAAATAACCGCGAAAATACCTTTAAGTACTCAAAAATACCTTATCGAGCTCCATGCAAGTTAGGTCAAAACATTAAATGCACTTGGTTCACCTTTTACCGATTTACTCTTTTTTTTTGTTTTAACCGAGTAACCAAATTTCCTTCATTAACCGACTTGACAGGCTTCTTGTATACACCGACTTGACAGGTTTCCTATAAAGTACTTTTGATAGAATTTCAAACTAACTAATTGCATCTTAACTATGCAGATTTTGAATTTTGTACATAATAGAATAGGAACTGTTATGATTTAACCTTTAGAGAATGCAGTCCCTTCATACCTTTTCTGACTAATTTAGAATAGGTGCACCTAACTTAGTAGGTAAGGTGCTTTCTTCATCTGACATGATTTCCTTCTTTTTCCAAATCATCTTGAATTTTTCTTTTATCTCTTCAGTGTCTCTTCTAGGTTGATCTCTGCAATCTCCAGCTAAATGTCCAACTTTGTGACAATGAAAACATGCCATACCAAGATTTCTCCATGATCTTCGGTTGTTCATTCCAAACCTTATAAAATAGTTGGCACTAATATGTCCATATCTTCCACAACATTCGCACCATATCTTTATATTGTAATCCCATGGTACTGCTGCATATTGTTGGTAAGGATCTGTGTGAATTCAGTAACCTCTAGTGTTTGCTTGGTATGGATACCGCATGTAGTTCTTTTGCTTAGACCAGCACTTCTCGGTATTATGTCCATATCTATTGTAGTTTCTACAAAACCCTTTGAATTTTTCCTTCTAATAGTTTTTAACAGACGTTGTCCTACATTGATTAGATGTGTGACCATATTTATTGCAATTGTAACAATATCCATTGGACTTAGTGATATTCAGTTGCTTACCTTTTCTAATCTGGCATATGTTGGTAGTATGACCTTGATTTCCATAGTAGTAGCAAATAGGCTTCTTCCTTTTGATGTTATTCCTGCTTCCAGCTTGCTTTGATGATTTTCCTCTCTCGGTATATGAATTCCTTTCTCGGCAGAGTCTTTTCCTTTGTAACCAAGTCCTTCATCTTTGTTGGGTCATCTTGTATTCAGTTGCTCATCCAACATCTTTGATGCTTCATAACTCTTCTTCAATGTTTCTTTGGATTTCTTCTCTATTTCAAGTTCATCAATCAACCTTGATACTTCAAGTTTTAATGCTTGATTTTCATCATTCTTTAGGATTGCTTCATGATGTGCATAACCTAGTTGATCTGTCATATTTTGTTGAATACCAGTTAGCCTTATGATTTCATCATTCTTATTAGATACTAAGACTTCAAGTTGTTGTTTCTCTCTTTGTAGATCTCTTGCTTTATCCTCTACTATTCTCAATGCATCTAGATTTTCAGTCATCTATGTACTGAAATGTTCATGTTCTCTTTTCATTGCTTTTAGTTGATCAGCCAATGCTTTGTTCTTTTCTTTCAACATTCCAATCATTTCTTCAATTTCTTCAAATATACTGTTCTCAGATGATGTCTCAATTTGTTCCACTAACTCTTGAGAATCCTGCAAGTCATCAAATAATCTTCTTCTTACTTTCAGAGATTTTTGCATTTGCCTTTGCATGTCTGCAATCACTTGATTTGCATGATCCAGCTCTTCTTGTAGATACAGAATCCTCCGAGATTGTTTATAGCCTTCCATTGATAAGATCTTTCTCTTTAGGTAGTTAAACCCTTTTCCAAGATTGAAGCTCTTATACCAATTGTTAGGCCCAATATGGAAAGCTAATGTACTGAGAGGGGAGGGGTGAATCAGTACTTCAAAACTTTTTTTTAATAATAACCTTACTGTTATGCATAAACAAAATAGTGTAGTAACATAAAATAAAGTTAAGACAAATAGATAACAATCATACATGATTCACTCCATAACACATATATTTTGGTCACGCAGAAACTCTTGGTTAGAGAGAAAAACTGTGGTGGGGATGGCACCCACAACTTCACTACTGCAATAATAAAGATTGCTTGGTTAGAGCTACATTTAGCTATTTCTGATAGCTTACCCTGTTAGGAGTAACAAGATCTGTTAGATCTACCTTGCTAAAGGATTTTACAACATTAATCTGAATGCTACACCTGGTTAGAGGATTTACAATTTATAGACTTGGTTAGAGTCTTTTACCCTGTTAAAGGTTTCTCTTTCAACTTCACAATATTACAATAAAATCATTACAAATATCTACAGCTTTACATCTGAAATGTTATAGTAGATTCTATGTGCTTAGAATAAGATTACCTTGCTTATAGCATACCTCAGTAACCCATATTGTAACTCGGTAAACCTTTATGTTTACTCTGTTCTTCGATTGTTCTCTGATAACCTTCTCGATGACCTCTCTGTGTCTCTATAATAGTCTTCCTTCATACATATATGCACACACACATACATACATTTTTTACTCTCTTCCTATGCTGTATAAATAGATCTCTTAAAGTGGTGATCTAATTCATTGCTTTGATCTTACAAACAAGATTCCTCGAATGAATAACTAAACAAAATATTTCATTGGTTAGATTGACCTTGCAATCATACACAATCTTCTAGTGTGATTTCCAATGTAATAACGGTTAGATGTGCCTCGATCTTGTAACACATTTTTATATGCATGTCCAGGTTCAATGTATCTGGTAACATGTTTCACTCAGTGAATATCAACTCAGTGTGTTAACTTTACTGCTCGGTAGCCATACAAAGATACTCGATAAACAGCTCGATGAATACTGCGTTCTGTGACTATTTTCTTCTGTAACCGACTAGACTATTGATACCGACTTCTCTGTGTGTACCGACTGCATGATTCGGTAATGCTAACCGACTAGAATATATAGTATGACTTTGAATATAAAAACTAATGGCAATTTGATAAGTAGTAACAGTTGATTGGTGGGGTTCTTGGATTAGAGCCCGGATTTGATTAGAATTGACACCTTAGTCCTTGGATGAGGATTTTAGGTAGTGGATGAAATGAAAAGAAAGGTAATGACCAAGTTGGGTAGAATTTAGACCTTGGAATGATGATTAAAAGGCCTCTCTTCCACCAAGGGTTGAGTAATGACCCTAAGAAAAGTAAAGGCGTGAGTTAAGAGTCCTTATCGACTCAAAAAGGATTAGGAAAAAGGTACTTGGAGAGGATTATTCTTCAAGCACAAGAGCCAATTGATTAATGATGAGGTCTAAATGGAACTTCACAAGGTATGCAACCTTAATGTGAGGTTAAATTGGATTAAAGGATGATTGGATTGGGATTCTGATAATTGATTTGATAGTAGTGGGAGATTGATTTGACGTGCTAATTCCTTAGGAATTTTGAGGATGATTGATTGAGGAGGTGTGATAGTGATGGCTTAGGAGAAACTTGATGACTAGGTTGTTCTTGGTATGAACATGATTCAATGGAGGATCGATTCGAATGGAAAGCTATATGAAGGGACACGACCACCCTAATTTGGATGATAGTTGGTGCTTTAAAGGATGAATCTAAACCTTGATGGAGAGCATGGACTCTTAGTTTCTCACTTGGGCTTATAAGACATGGGACGGACGAAGTTTGGATGCAATTTTAGACTTTGTGTGGGTAATGACTTGGACAATTATTTGTGTCTTGACAAGTGGTTTTTTGCAAAGTGTTTGGGGATAGTGATGTGTCTTTAGTCTACTCTTGGCAAGTATGTACCAAACAAAGAAAACACAATGATCAAATGCATATAATCTCAAAGACACTCATTCTTGAATACACAACATTCTTAAGGCTGGCAAGGACAATAGTCATTGGATCCCAATTGGTTTCCCAGCTACGCCTACCCAGAGCGAACACTTAGATGCTTGACCCTACTGGCTCCCCTCCACGGCACTCACTTCTTTAGGGTAGCCAAACATAAATTCCCATGAAAACTCCTCATGGCAAAATTTGTGTCTCTACTGAGGGCTGTAAAAATATGGGTGGCTTCGGAGGTCCGACCTCCTGCACCAATGACTAGAAGTTTTTTGGCCACTATGAACAAAGTGTTTAGTAAGTCTTCCCGTTAGGAACTACCCTTCACAGTTGTGCAAGTGCAATTGAGGCCTATAGCCCAATGAAGCACCAAGAACTTAGTAGTCACGCAGGCATGATTGAGATCTCTAGGATCCTACTAAGCACCCAATATGAGAGTGAACTCTCATATAGCCCCAACCATTGACCCTTTTGTAGTCAATGGCCTATTTATTATAGTGAGTTGGGAACCCCATGTCTGGGTGTACTCACTTGGGTCGTTCCCCTATTACATTCTCAAAGAGCAAGTTGGGAGGGTAGGCCCACTAGAGGTAAACATGCAATCAAACAAGAAAAGGTTGGAGGGTCTGGATTTCTGATCATCTAGCTAGACAAGAGCATACTCTCCTACCTTTACGCTTTTCTTAAAACACGTAAAAAAATGATTCATTCCCTTTTAATTAACATCTAGGTGCCTAACTTTAAAAAAATGCACAATGTTTGGTTGAATCTGCTAGGCAACCTACAAAAAATGGGATTAGTAGTTTTTTTTATTTTTTATTTTTGAGTCTTGGATGGTCGAATTAAACTGCAAAACTAAAAAGATGAAAATTAGTCCTAACTGTACTGCACATATAGCACATGCGCTAAAGTGCAGTCAGCCACGCTGAAATGCCTGCGCAGGTGCCGAAACGCCTACGTACATGCTAAACTAAATAAAACCAGTAAACAAAAATAACAGAAAACACATGACAGAGAAGGAATTTATACCCGTTTGTCGTGCTGATTAGAAACGCTTGCGCTGAAATGCTTGCTCTCGTGCTGAAACCTAAAAATAGAAACCTGGTAGATGAGTGGGCAAAAATCTTGAAAATTTAAATTCAAATACTAGAGCGGGAATTGTATGAAAGCGCTTGCACTGATTTGAAGCACCTACGCTCACATCGAAATGCCTGCGCAAGCAGTGAACAAATAGATATATAGAAAAAAATTTAAATTTTAAATGGTGAGCCGGAAAAATTTTAAATATGTTAGAGTAGTCACATTGGTGCACCTGGATTCACGCTGAAGTAGGTTTTCTATCACGCTAAACCTAATTCGCTCATGTTGATTTGTAGTCTCTCGCGCTGTTCCGAAACTTGCATCTCACAACTCACAAAAACTCACAAAAAAATTAGTTCTTAGGGACGTGTGTCCCAAGGGGCATGCCAAAATGAAGAGGGGAAAATGGAGCAAGGTGGATTTGATTGTTAATATGCAAATCAAACACTAAAAACATAAGAAGATGAAGCATAAACCAAATCACATAAAAACAACATGAAGACAATGCTTATGCCTTGCTATCTTACCTTCTCCTTCAAATGGAGCTTGATGAAGTGAAGGCACCCTTGGATGATGCTCCACTTGATGTGCTCCTCTTGCTTGCTTGATGTGGATGCTCTCCAATGTTGTGCACAAATGAGATAGATCTTGAAGAATGATGGGGATGAGATGATTAAGTGTGGATGAGAGATGATTTTGACATGGTAAGGTTGCTAAGATGAATTTTCTAGGCTCAAAAGGGGAAGCATAAGATTACTAAGCTTGGAGATGAAGAATGAAGGGATGGAGTCCTCAATTTATAGGAAGAGGAGAGGAAAAATGGATGGATAGGATGGATTCAAGATGAAGGACTGGGATTGCTTGTGAGCTCACACAAGGCCCAAGAGAGGGTGTGGAGACCAAGAGATATGCCTTACAGGAATTTCTTGTCTCCACACTCCTCAAGGTGCATTGGGAAGACTTCCCAATGTGCCTTGAGAAGAGAAAGAGATGTGACATTCCTTGAAGGATGGGGAGGAGGAATTAAAAATTCTCCAAAAAGGGATGATTATGGGGATTGGAGGAATAAGAAAGAATTAAAAATTCCTTGGGAGAGGGGATGCCTAGAGGAATGTGAGATTTTGAAAATCTCACATTCACCTAGGAAAAGAGCATTTAAAGCTAGTGGATGGATGGAAGGGACAAGGAGTTGACTTTGTGGCTAATCATGATGATTAGCCACTAGCAACTCATTAGCAGGGGGATTAGAGGAAAGATTAGGTGGGATAGGATTTGTAGGAGGATTTGACTAGGAGAGAGAATGAGTGGAGGGAATAAAGAATTAGAAGAATAAGGTTAAGTGAGTTTAGGGAATTTCTAGAAGACTTTATTAGGTTAATGATGAATTAGGAAGATGATTTGTAGGAATCATGTAGGTTAATTAATTAATTGAAATTAATTAGCTAAGAGGAATATTTGTGACGATTTAATTTTTAGAAGAATAAAGAGAGAGATTGATTTATTAAATAAATCAATTACATACTATAGTGACAATATTAATCATAATTAATTAATATTGAGGAGAATTTGAATTAACATAATTAATTAATTAATTATGTGAGGAATTAAAAATAATTAAAATAATTATTTTTAAGTGTCTACAATTACATACTATGAGATTTTGCCAAGATCTAGAGGCAATGGAAAGCACAAATAAGAGAGAACAAAATAGATGATAAGAATAAATTGTATTCTATCAAGATGCAAGATCTGATCAACCGGATCATCAATCAACAGTTGTTGATTTATTGCCCATACAAACAATGTAGATGAGCCTGCTTATATAGGCAAGGCTATATGGATATGTGAGCACACAAACATGACATGTGGCTCACTAAGAAACAAGGGTAGATAGGAAATAGGCGTGGGTAGGTAGGAGAAACAATAAAATGTTCCACATGAGGTGGATCACCCACCAAAGGTGGAATTATCATGCCACAATAAGTAGATATGATAAAGTAGTAACAAGATCAACACCATAAAAGGTGGAAATTCTCCTACACCCACTATCCCAATGTGGCACAAACACCTAAGTGTCTCATACCCAAACTACTATTAAATGCATGTACCTAAGTAAACTTAAGTAAGGTGTAATAATATCCATGATGAATAATTATTTCCACCAACACATACTACTTAGTAAATTTTTAGAATCAAAACCCCATCACAATAGCCCTAAATTCCATTTTATAACAACAAGGGAGAAAAACAAGCTTCTAGTTGACTTGTGACACATGTCAAAATCCTATTTGCTACATTTTACAAAAAATGCTACCAAAATATCTCTATGTCTCCCTCACATGCAAGTCTTCATGGCTCACTAATTACAGTAGATGGGAGGATTGAATCTAGAGACTGGAGCTCCATCCCTGGTTAATTCTATTTGGTGGTCCTTTTTGTACTCGAACTAACTACCATGGGGGTTTAGAATTTGGAAACTAGAGTAGATGCACATGGACATGTTTGAAGTAGTTGAGCCTTCCAATCATCTCACTAGGATGAATAACCTACATGGAAAAAATAAAAAAAGGCATACAAAAACTGATGCAGCCTTTATTACACATCTTTCTTGGGTTGATCCTCTTCCAATGAACAATACATTTTGTGCTAAAATTCAACCTCATTGGTTGGCCAGACAAAAGATCTAAATCCCTCTAATTCACTCATCACCTCTTTTGTCCTTGGAGCTGGTACACTGACAACTTCTAATGTAAACTTATGATATAAAAAATCCACATCAATAATTTTATCAATAATCAAATGATAGGTAGTCTCTTGATTAGGTGTATTCATCAGCATTTCTAGGAATACATTTATTTCTGATTTGAAGTCCTCCTTCCATGCAAAAAGATCTTTCACCTGCCCCTTATTTGTCAAAATTGTGGGAATGTCCCACTTTTGTAGGCCCTTAAATGACCCTATTTTTTTTGCCAATTCTTTCTTCTCTTCCTCCATGTGGGGGATCTCTTTGATCAATATATCATAATTTCTCCATATGTCTCCCACAGTTTGGGGTGACTTAGGGTCATTCTTGACTACTAGAATAATTTCTTTTACTTTCTAGCCCTTTGGGAGCCAAGCAGTTCTGATAGGCTGGAAAAATGAAATAATTTCATCAATTTGGTCACTCAATTGTGACACCAAAGAATAGGAGGCATGGACCTCATCAAGCTTATTTAGGACCCTAATCAAAATCTGCAAAATTGTAGACCTCCTAATCTCCAATATTTTTTCTCAGCCTCATCTTTTACCTTTTGTATCTCCTCTTTCATCTTTTCCAACTCCTCAGGGCTAGGATCCACTAATGATGTTAGATTTCTCTCAGCCAAGTCAAATTTTAACTTAGAATTTTCAATGAATAACTTCCTATGATCAGCATTAAGGGCCACATGTAAGGCCTTGATCCTTTCATGCTTCTTTTACTACTCTTCCACAACTAATTTGGTGAATTGAGTAGCATCCATTGAGATGGAAGCAACTTCTGATGCAGTTGTGTCTGCTAGAGTTCGAATGACTACATCACCCTATTTATGCTCTACCCCGTGCAATACTATGGGCTTATTAGTATTAGGAGCTTTAGACCATAAGGTAAAATCCTTCATGCTTGGGCTAACCTCATCCTCAGGGATATGATGGGATAATTGCCTTGTCCATATCCATCAACACTTTTACAAATTCATCTTCTTGGAAAGCATCATGAGGAGGGGAAGGTGGTGGCACATTAGGATCCATCTCCTCACCAATAACATCAACAAAATTTAATATTTTATCCTTCCCTTTTTTAAAATTTCTTACCATCTAAGCACTTGGTTGCTCTTATCTTTGAGGGTTTTGTTGGGAAGCACCTTGTGAAGACACCTTTATTATGACCTCCTTCCCTTTGTATCTCACAGGGAAGGTGAATGTAGGCCTCTCCTTAGGGATTCTATCAAGTTGTTTAACCTATCTTTGAGCCATCTCTTTTGTTATTAATTCATCAAATGATCTAACTTTTTAGGACATCTTGGCAAAGACATTATGAATATTCCTAAAAATCCATAGAATTTAGGGTCTTCTTCTCTCTTTTCCCTCTCCAATTTATTTAATTATTCCCACTTTCTCCTACTTTGTAAGGCCTCAAATGGGTGGTCATTCCTAATTACGTCTTCCCTTTCATCAAAATTGTGAGTAAATCCCCTCACTTTTAATTTATTCACCCTTACATCATTAATATATCCATCTAGATCAAAATGCCTTCCTTGGCCGACCTTTAACTTGTAGTTCTTTACAAGGAAATCATGTACTTTGTCAAGGGTGTCACACCCCACATAGAGTTCATTATACTTTGTCACCTGGTGGAGGTATTTCCCCTTCTTCTCTATTCTTATTTGGTCCTTCTCTGACCATACTATTTTCCATATGAATTCAATGAATCCCATCCTAGGAGATACTATGATGGGCAACATATGAGGTGTCTGATTACACCCATATACTCTAATCAATTTACAATAAAAGTAGAAACAAAAGTCCCCAAAATTGTTGGTGAATGCACCCTCAAGGTACTCAGTGTCATTAGCTTGAGTACTTCTGAACCTTAAGATATTTATTATATCCTTGGGAAACCTTGTCAATGTGACCCCCATCATCATCAGGATCCTCATAACAAAACAATCAAATAATTTCTTATAATCTGAGTATTTGGATCCTTTATCCTATACCTGGGTCCACCTTTGTATGGTCATGTTGGCCACCCTGTATTAGTCCTAGGATAAAAAAAAGTTCACCTTTAAGTATTCCTCCCATCCAGTTCTGTTTTAAAAAAGAATAAGATGGTAGAGCAAAGAATAGTGTTTAAAATTCAATCCCTCTTTGGGGTTCTTTTCCTTTATCAAACCCTCATGCAACTTCTCTTGAATGATTGTGGCAAAATCATATAATTCATTGGTATTGGAATGCTAGATCTTCATGGTCATCATCATGAATTCCATAGGAATTACTGTCAATCCATAATCTTCCTCCAAAAATTGGCATGAAGCATAATAAGTCTTTGAAAAATAATCCTCAAAGATGGTCAAACTGAGAGGATCCCTCTCTACTTCCAAGAGGTAACCCTTTCCTCAATACAATTTCTTCAAAAAGAGGGGCAATATATTCTTCTTATAGAAATCCTTTTTGGCATAACACTCCCTCGTCATCTTTTCTTTATTAATGCTTCTAACGATACTTTTATCTAGATCAAAACATTCAATTATAGCCTCTTTTTTAACATCCACCAAAACATGAGCACTGACTATTTTAACTGCCATGCTCTGAGGATGATATATTTTACCAAGCTCCCTAATTAGAATTGGTTTCACAAATACATTTGGGACCACTAATTTTCCCAAATTGAGTCTCTATAGGTTTGACACAGGGATGACTTTCTCTTTGTTTCCATAGAAGTAGTAAAATATGTCCCATCCCTAGTCATTGGTATACCCATCTCTACATCCTGATTCATTATCATTGAATGCAGTTTTGAAATTGTCCTACATATTTGAACCCTGAAATAGTTCAAGGAGATCTTGGTGGAGACTCCTCCCTTCCCTCTTCTTCCTTTGATCCATCTCTTCTAATTTCTCCTCCACCACTTTGGCAATTTCTTTTGTTGTCATTGATGGGGCAAGTGGAGTCAAGGCTTCTATAGGCTACTCAAATTGGGTGGGAGCCAACTCATCTCCTATAGGAGTTTTATTGGTCTTCTTAGTAGCCCTAGGGGTTGCCTTCTTGGTAGGGTTCCTTTTCCTTTTGGGTTATGAGGACTCCTCATGTGACCGTGAGCCCTCAACTTGCAGATCCTCTACAGGAAAAGCCTCTATAGATTCTTTTTTGGTAGGGGGCTTTGCAGTCGCTCCCCTCTTCTTTTGAGTTCATTTTCTATCCTTTGGGGGAGGGATAGGGTCATCAGATGATTCATCATTTATTGATACGATAGTTAGTTTCTTGGATGCCCTCTTTATTTTGGGTTGAGGAGGATTTTTATTAGGTGGAGAGCTTGGTTCTGGCTTAGGAGAAGCACAAGGTGTGGTTGCAGGGGTGGACACTATAGTAGGCACATTAGGAATCTCTGGCATGCGGTGGATTGTGGTTAATGGGATGGTGTGAGTATATTTAGGCATAGAAGAGCCTTTTTCTGCTTCAAAGGCTTTTGCAGTGGATGAGGAGGGGGTATTCTCAGAGGAGGAGGCCATTATAACACTTCTTAATAGAGAAAAAGACACAATTTTGATAAACAAAACCCTCCCACAATGAGGGCAAGAAACATAGTCTTTCCTTTTAAAACTCTTCCCAAACAACTAAAAACTCCCTACATAACTTAAATTAATGGCTTAGAGATGACTTACTAGTTTTTTGAGGTGCAATTTAGTTACTTTGGGTGCTCCGGTTCTCTCTTAATTCACTCTTCAATCGCTCTAGTCACTCTTTGAATGTAGGGTGCATGGGAATGCCCTTAAATTTAACCTTTATGGCACACAAGTTGGTCACCATTAATTCCTGTGTGCATGACATATTGGGTTGGTGAATTAGAAATTCAAATTCAGCCATTGATAAAAAAATAAATGGTTAAGATCACCCTTTGATGGCCTCTAACTACTAACATGGCATCTAGTAAGCCACCCTTGATTACTTTTGATTTCAACAACTTCACCATCCTTTAGATTTTTCCCCTGCGGGGTAGCGGGGAGACTTGCTTTTCTCACCTCTCATTACCCTGCATTGCCTTCTAGGTTTACTCATCATCATGTGGGGAAGGTCCCTTTATGCATCTTAATGCATCCCGCTATCTCGCGAGGTATCACCTTTCCTTACTAAAGAGAGTGATCCTCCTTATGTTTTGTTTTTAATTTAGTCATCACGGGGTAGTGGGGACTACCATTTCTCTTCCTTCTTTTTTCCCCATGTCACCCATGGCATGCTTATATTACCCTTGTGGGGTAAGCGTTCATTTATCTTTCAAGAGTTCCTGCTATCCTGCACAAGTCTCTCTAGCTTTGTACACTCTGTCCTTTCTTTCCTTTGGATCCTTTGTTTTTGATAGATGCAGGGTGGTGGGGAGTACTAAACTCCTTACCCCCTTTCTCCCCAGATGGTCTTCTTTCTCTGTATCGGAACCCTATGGGGTATGAATTTCTTTTGGTCATCATTGTTCTCGCTAGCTCGCATGGGCATCACCTTTCAGGTTTTACTACACTGAACTCTCCTTCATTGACGTATTTATTATATCATTGTGAGATGGTAGGAAGAATAAGTTTATCTATCCTTTTTCTCCTTGCATCACCTTTAGCTAGCATTCTTCATCCTTGTGGGATAAGCACTTTACTGACACTTCACTCTTCCTGCTACCCCACTCAAGGCTCTTATATCCTTAGTTTCACTCAGACAAAGAAATAGTTGATGTTCTTGTGGGATAGCGAGGACATCTTAATCCCCTTGGGTTTCTTATCTCGCAGCGCCCAAAAATACAACTTGTTCCCCCTGCAGAGTGAACCTCTTGATGTACTTCCTCAGTTCCCACTATCCTGTAGGGGGTTTTATTTTTCTGCTTTCTTCATGCAAATAAATCCCTTAGCCAACATGGGAAAATTTTCAAGCATGAAGGTTGTGTAGGGTAATTCCTTTCTATAGAGATAACACTTCCTACTATCCTGCATGGGTAGAAACTATGATTTGTGATCCTCGTGGGATAAGCCCTCTCAATGCTTAAGAGTAGGTCTCGCTAGCCTACGTGGCCATACATCAGGGCCCTCACTTAAGTAAAATTATTTTGCACGTGGAAAATTATAAAGGGTAAGGGGGTCATGGTCGGGGTGCACATTGGGACATATGGACATAAGGATTTTTAGCCGTAGACATCACAAGGCCTAAAGAATTTTTATTTGATGTGATCAGACAAACTCGCTAAGCATGATATAAGGGGTCAGTAACCACGTGACCGAGGACACTCTCTGCAACTACTTAAAATGAGCATACTTGCCACCATCATTCAACTAAGAAATATAATGAAGCCAAGGGTTTTGGAGAAATATAGCGAGTAGGCTTAAACCTTACTAGAACCCTACCTGCCAAGACCATTTAGAAAGCAAAAAACACATACAAGGGCAAAATTTTGAACATTCCAAACACCAACCCCACTCTATAGCTCTTTCTTCTTCCTGTTCAATGACTAACAATAATTTTTACATCTATCAATCATTCACACACACTCCCCTTATTCATCCCAGCTTACATATTCATCATTCAGCTCCATGAGGTCAATCAAATCATGACTCATCACTATATCCTTCATAAAATTTAAACCTAGGTTGTTGATCTTCTAGATTTAATAAAAAAGGATAGGTAAATACTATCATTGTGGTGGTTCCATGCGCCACATCATCAAACACCTCAACCATTTCTTTTTACCACTCTCTATCTTGAGAGGGTGCATACATTCCCACCAAGAGCTGAAGTTCAAATGTACATCTAAGAGATCAAGCTGATTTGATCTTCAGTATCTACTATGTAGATTGTCTAGCAGTCATTATTAAGTGCAACATCTTCCTTTAGTTTGATCACTGAGTTCATATTACTATATTAGTAATCTTCACCTGCTTGTAAGATCTGATATCCTTCTTGTCGATCATCTCGAGCTACACACCAGTTTGCTACAAGATCACCATTAATGCATTCTCCATCCTCCTGCTTTGGTTGGATTAACAATAACCCCTATTAAATGCACTACCTCTATAGTCATCGACTTCGGGATAAATAGTTCATCCTTTGACTGCCTTGAAGCCACTTGTCTTCATTTTTAGCATCCAAATCACTTGGTCAAACTTGGTCAACCACGACATGGATCATCTTCCCTATTGACATGCAAATATATCGCTCAGTCAGCTTTGGTAAACTATCTATGAGGGCAGTTTATCTATCGGGCTACATACATTGTGTCAAAATCTATCTTCAAAGTCATACGGTCAATTGTAGTCAACCTACCACGTGGACCTCTGTGTCTATTGGGCTTCCAACATGTCGAAAAAATCACCTCTAATAGTCACAATGACCTTAAATTATGTCATCGCATATTTACATCACATGTATACCTATGGGATGGTTGAAGCCACTATCTTCTTTCCCTTCATTACCTCACATTATCATTCACGTGCCCATTTTACCTGTGCAGCCAAGCGAGATGCTTCATCCTTCACTTCATCTCATTACCCCAAGTGACTACTTTTCTTTGGTCATCCTCACTACGGGATGGCAGGATGCATCAAAAATCTTTCTTCTTGATTCCCCACAAACTGCTTTTCATCTACGCTTCCTAGCTACGGAATAGTGGGGACCACCTCTTTCCTTTTCACTCTTGTTAGCTTGCACCACACCTTGTACAAGTATCTTGACTTGTGCGAGCTAACGGGATGCATCATTTTCCTTTGACTTTTGTCTTCCCATGCAAATTTTTACTTTGCCTTACTATGGCATGAGATAGCAGGATCTGGTGTTGGCTCTACCTTTATGTCACCCCGCAAGGTCTTTAGATCTAGTTTTCCAGTTGCACGATAGCAGGATTCACCCCTTTCTTCATTTTTGTATCACCCTATGAGACCATCGCAAATCCATCTTACATGGTGCAGGGTGGTGGGATGCTTCTCTCCTCTTTGTTTTATCTTACCCCACATTGAATCTTATTTCACTTATCTTCAGCATGGGATAGCATGGGACAAATTTCCCCTTTGACTTTTTTATCCCACACTAGTTTCACTTTTGCCTTCTTACCCTTGCAGGATGGTAGGAGATGCCACATGCCTTGCTTCTATGTTACCCCACATGTTAATTTTCTTTCAGTCTTTTCATCTGTGGGATAGTGGGGGAAACCTCTCACTTCATTCTTTGTTTCCTTGCATGACTTTTTTCACTTTAAATTTCTCCAGTGCGGGATGGTGGGGAGCCTTAACCTCCTCTTGTACATTCTACCTCGCACGGTCATGTCGCTTAATTTTCCACAATGTTGGATAGCGAGGGAACCAAATAGCTTCACTGTTATGTTACCCCACAAGAACTTCTCACTCTCATATGACTTGTCATAGGATAGTGGGGGATGTCATTTGTACTACTCTGAGGTTACCCCATACTATTATTTAACTTCCATTCTTCTTGTTTTGGGATAGTGGGGTGACTATCATGTTGCATTATTAACATCCTCTATCACAAAACTAATATAACTAACTCATTGTTTTATTGACATCTCTGGTCACATAACAATCATGTTATTGACATCTATAGTCACATAACCATCATGTTATTTGACATCTTAGTCACCTTCTATAGTCTTGTAGATTGAGATAACTTGTGTGTTATGCACACCACTTGTAACATTTGTGTAACCAACATGATGTGTTATACATAGATGTGACTGTCACTCCTTATAACTGAATGCGACTAACATGGTGTGTTATAAATAATTGCAACTTTAGTTTTTCTAATTCAAACTAGTTTTCTCAATGCCTTTACTTCACTGACCTTTGTCTTCTTCATCTAATAACCTGTCCCAATAGCACATCCCATGCTTTCCTTCTATATCTCCATGTGGGACTAACATAGTGTATTATATCATCCTGCACAAACACTCTATCCAGTACTGCAACTGTCGACATCAATCATCTCTACATTCCTTTACATCTCACTACATCTCCATCTAGTGGGTGTACTATATGTCTCTCTACAGAATTTGCCAGGCTGCACTTGCTCTGCTATTCACTACCCCTCATCTCATATGCAACCTGCAACATGACCTTGTTGATATCAATAGAAATATAATGGTCTCTTCTACAACTTCATCAAATCAGCCTTGCATGCACACACATGTTGACATCAATGACAACTTCAATGCCAATAATCTCCCCCTTTGGCATTGATGTCAAAACCATTCATCACTCTCCCCCTTTGATAGCAATGGAAAAGGGGCTAGCTACTAATAAAAATTCATATGATTTTCAAATTTACTACCACATGGATATCAATAAGCTCCCCCTCAAGCTATATATTCTGCGAGAAAATATTTATTCTACAACAAACCTATATTGTGTAACAAAAAAAATTCTCCCGCTTTGATTCATTTGTTGTTCTTGAGTATAACTAATATGATTGTGTAGACCTCTACTGCCTGCATATTGGATGAACCATTATTACAATATAAAAGTAGTGCAAATACTACTTGTAAAAATTGCTTATCTCCCCTAAGGACTGCAAATGCCAATTTTCTATTATCCACTTGAGCAATGGTCTCCCCCTGAGACCAATATTCTCTATGCTCCACTTTCCTTTTCTCTATTGCAAGGATTTGACAAAATATACTTTGATTTTGTTGGCAATTTGGAGGAATTGATTATGTGTTGCACTAATGTTTTGTCATTGATGTCAATACTAGCTGTTTGGATGCTTTATCGACACCCTTCTAGTCCTAGTAGGTTGAGTGGTTTCTGGTTTGTTTGGATCCATCATAATTTGGTAGGCTCTAGTATGGTTTGGTTATGGAATTGGCTTATTCATGATACTCATGTTCATATTTAGTAAGTTGGTTTTGGTCTGGTGATCAGATGCTATCTTGTTTGCTTGGAAGCTTGGCTTGTGGTTCCGACAAGGGTTTCACCAATAGAGCTTTTGATGAAGATCTTTGATTATATGCATAAGTGGTGTTGGTGTAGCTTCTGGTGGAGATTTAGGATGCTATTGGTGATCATATTTGAGACTTGGTAGATGGAGATCATTGCTTTAGTGTGTGGACCTATATTGGGTCCCGGTTAATCTAGGTTATGAACCAACTTAATGTAATGTGTGGATTGGACCTCTTGATGTATTTTTATGATGTCTTATGAGTTGGACATTGTTTGTTTGGTCTAAGGCCGACATGTTTTGTAATTATGTAATTGGTTTATTTTCTGGTAGTTGACCTGATTGTTTATGGTCGAGGGTTTGTATATATATGATGTAAGATATCATTGTAGATCATCATAGCATGAGATATAATGTGCGAATAATGTAATATCATTCAAGCAGAGGATTTGGTCGATCATTGGAGATCGAGTTGGGTTTATGTAAGAGGATTTAGTCCTCTAGTATTGAGCTTAATCGGAATTGTATTGAGGCATAGTAGATGTTATCTTTGCAGTTCAATCATTTCTCTAGATTGTAGTCAGTGAGACTCTTTTTGTGACGAGCAGTGCACTCTAGGATGTTGGCCTTCTTGCAAGTGCAGGCCCCTCAAATGTAATTCACATACTTAATGTAGAAGTATTATCTGACTATGGGTAGGCTTCCCACCATGGTTTTTCCCTTGCCCTCACCCTCGGATGGAAGGTTCGAACTCCCTTCGAGTGCGATGGAGAAATAAACGCCACCCATTGTATTCCTCGTTCCATCTATAAATATTGGTGTCATGTGGATAGTATTTATTTTGTGATTATTGTTTATGCTTAACTGATTTAATTATTATTTCAGTTTTCAATTTAAGCGTTCTGGTATTAATGTTTTGGGTTCCAGTATTAAAATTTTAATTGCTAAATGTTTTGGTAATCTGTGACAACTGATTCACCCCCCCCTCTCAGTTGTCTTTTAGTTATTTGAACTATCTAACAATTGGTATCAGATCTTTGGTATTTTCTATAGAAAGCTTAGCCGCTTGAGGAAGATCCTATGGCGACTAACAGTTCAAGTTCATCCAGTTCATCTAGAGCTATCTTTCGGAGAGATATCCCTAGGCTTAATGGAACAAATTACACAGTATGGAAGATTCAGATGGAGACTCATCTGGGATGTCTTGGTAAGGAGATTTGGGAGATCACACAGAATGGTGTTACTCCTCATAATCCAACATCTGGAAATCCTCCTCCCACAAACCTGGATAAGGAGCTTGAGACTGATTTTAGAGAAAGAGAAGCCCTCATGTCTGCACTTTCTGATCAGCAAATAATGGGATTGACTGAAAAATCATCTGGAAAGGCTATATGGGATAAGTTGGAGACTCTTAATAAAGGTAACCCTATAGTGAATATTTCTAAACTTGATGGGTACCGGGTGAGATATGAAAACCTAAAGATGGAAGAAGATGATAGGATTACTACATTCATTGAAAGAGTAAATGAGATTGTTATGGGAATTCAATGTTGTGGTGGAGCTCTGATTGAAGATGAAATTGCTTCTAAAGTTTTGAGAGCTCTACCACTAGCTTACAAGATGAAGGCTACTGCTATTAATGAGTTGAGAACAATGGCTAATACATTTGTCAATAAAGATACCTTGGTTGGGAAATTATCTGGTTTTGAGCTTGAATAATTTGGGCCTTCTGGAGCTGTGAAGACTGAACCTTCTTTTCATGCATTTGCATCAACAATTGGTAAGAAAGATTGGAAAGATTTATATGCAAAGGAATTGGATGATATGAAGAGAGAAGATGATGAGTTTGAGAAACTTGAAATACTATTTTCTAGAAGAGTACCTAAAGGACTGGTAGGAAGTAAGTATGAAGGAAAAGCATCTTTTAAATGTTTTGCATGTAATAAGATTGGTCATTTTGCATCTAGATGTCCTAAAAGGAATTCAAGATTTGAAGAAAGAGTTAGAAGATCTTTTAAGCCTAACCATAGATATCAGAAGAAGTATAAGTATAGTAAAAAAAGAGACAAATCATGCTACATAGCAGATGAGGAAGGCATTATTGATTTTGATGATCAACCGACAGAAGGCTCTACTAGTGGTTCCGACAATGGGAAGGAATGGATGTTCCAGGCTATCAAGAAAGATGTTCTGGCACTGGAAGAGATTGTACCTGAAGAGAAGGCACTTGCTACTTAAATTGAAGACAAGGATGAATGGGTAATTGATAGTGGTTATTCACATCATATGACTAGAGATAAAGGGAAGTTTCTATCTTTGCAAGACTTTGATGGCGGTCTAGTTAGATTTGTAGATGACAAAGCATGTATGATCAAAGGAAAAGGAACTATATCATTGGATGGTAAGAACAATACTAACAATGTTAATTATGTTCAAGGTTTAAGGCATAATCTTTTGAGTGTAGGACAATTGGTGGATAAGGGATTTCAATTACAGTTCAAGGATGGAAAATGCAAAATCATTAATAGATATGGTTTGGAGATTGCAACTGATACACAGACAAAAGGTAATATATTTCATTTGAATTCTGGTGAGAAGACATGTTTGATTGTACAAATTGATGAGAGTTGGCTATAGCATAAAAGGTTATGTCATGTTGATTTTTATTGCATTGTGAAGATCAGTTCAAGTAAGGCAATTAAAGATATACCTAAGATTGTGAAGCTCTACAATCCAGTATGTAAAGAATGTGAAATGGGTGAACATGTTAGAACCTCTTTTAGGAGTATACAAGATAAATCTAATGATGTTCTTGATCTTATTCATACTGATTTGTGTGGCCCTGCTAGAGTTAAATTTTTTCAATGTGATGGATATTTCATGCTAATCATTGATGATTATTCTAGAATGATGTGGGTTACTTTTCTAAGGGAAAAATCTAAAGCATTTGAAAAGTTTAAAATCTTTAAGGCTAAAGTGGAAACTGAGACATTATTGAAGATTAAATGTTTGAGGTCAAATTATGGTGGAGAATTCACATCCGGTGAGTTTAATAACTTTTGTGAGAAGCATGGTATAAAAAGACAATTTTCTGCTCCCCGGACACCTCATCAGAATGGAGTTGTGGAAAGGAGGAACAAAACTATCTTGGATGCTGCTAGAACAATGTTGATGGAAGCTAGTCTACCTCATATCTACTGGAGAGAAACAATTATCACAATGGTTTATACATTCAACAAAGTACATATCAAAGGAGAAACCGATAAGACACCTTATGAATTATGGTTTGGCAATACACCTATAGTTAAGTATTTCATAATCTTTTGTAGTAAATGTTATATCGAGAGAGATGATATCATTCAAAAATTGGATCCTAGATGTGATGAAGGCATATTTCTTGGTTATTTTAATGAAAGCAAGGCATATAGATGTTATAACAAGAGATTGTAGAGAATTGTGGAAAGTGCTAATGTCAAAGTGGATGAGCTGAATAGAGGTCAAATCAGAGTTTATGAGAAGGAACTAGAAGTAGAAATGATTATATTTGAACCAATAGCACCTTTACTAGAATAGAGTGTTGAACCAATTACTCCAATAGTATCAAAAAATTCTAGAGTAACTAAAAAATCGGGAAGAGGAACAGAGAGTCAAAAGACTCCTAGGTATGTGAGATTGAATCATTCAGAAGATCAGATCATTGGGGATAAGTTGTGTAAGGAATTTGCTAACAATATGAAGAATGAATTTGAGATGTCTATGATTGGGGAGATGAAAATTTTCTTAGGATTGCAGATTACTCAAACTGATAAAGGTATTTTCATCTATCAAACTAAGTATGCTAGAGAGTTATTGAAGAAATTTGGTATGGGAGACTCTAAATGGGTTGGTACTCCTATGGTTACAAGTGAGAAATTGACAAGAAAAGATGTTTCTGCACTGGTAAATCCTACAAGATACAAATCTATGATTGGAGGTCTACTTTATTTGACTCAGACTAGGCCTGACATAATGAATGTTGTTTGTATTGTAACAAAATTTCAGAGTGATCATAGACAAAAGAGGATTTTTCAGGTATTTGCAGGGAACAACTGAATATGGTTTATGGTACCCTAAAAATGATGACTTTACATTATGTACATATATAGATATAGATTGGGTTGGAGATGTTGATGACTGAAAAAGTAAATCCTATGGAGCTTTCTTTCTTGGAAATAAACTTGTTTCATGGATCAACAAGAATTAGTCATGTACCTCTTTATCTACTTCTGAAGCTGAGTATGTTGTTTCTGCTACTAACTATACACAAGTTCTATGGATGAAGCAAATGCTGAAGGATATAAAGGTGGATTATAATGAATAAGTAGTTATTCACTGTGATAAATCTGCTGCTATTGATATAACAAAGAATCTGGTATTTCATTCTAAGACAAAGCACATATCTATCAAGTATAACTTTTGGAAGGAAAAGGTGGAAGCAAATGAAGTTAGACTGGTTTATGTGAACACTAAAGAGAAGATTGTAGATATCTTCACTAAACCTTTGCCTAAGGAATCATTTGAGTACTTCAGAGACAGATTTGGAGTTTCTGCCCCTTCGGTAGAGACTTGATTTATGTGGTTTGGCATCAGTCCGATATGTATTACTAGAGATATTTTTCATTCCAACACTAATGTGGGGATGCTACTGCTCAGGGGGAGTAGTCATCTTTTTGATTCAATGGTTTATGTTTTTGCTCTGATATTTTTGTTAGATTTCTGGCATTGATGTCAAAGGGGGAAAGATACTGATGTGAAAAAGAAAAACTTAAGGATTTGTATGCATTAGGGGGAGAGATATATGTATAATTCAGAGCTTTACAAAGATATCATTCTTAGGGGGAGTTTGGTCTTTATTTTAGAACCTCATTACTATATTTATATGTGGGAGATTGTTGGTTGTCTTCCATTGGGGGAGACTTGTTTGACATTTCTTGGTACTTAGAATTTTTTCACATCTAGTGTTGCCATCAATGCCAAAGGGGGAGATTGTTGGCCATTTGGAAGAATTGATTATGTATTGCACCAATGGTTTGTCATTGATGTCAACACTAGCTATTTGGATGCTTTACCAGCACCCTTTTGGTCTCGATAGGTTGAGTGGTTTCTGGTTGGATTAGATCTAGCATAATCTAATAGGCTCTGGTATGGTTTGGTTATGGAATTATCTTATTCATGATACTCATGTTCATATTTAGTAAGGTGGTTTTCGTCTAGTGATTGGATGTTATCCTGCTTGCTTGGAAGCTTGGCTTGTGGTTCCGGTGAGGGTTTCACTGATAGAGCTTTTGATGGAGATCTTTGATGATATGCAGAAGTGGCATTGGTGTAGCTTCTAGTGGAGATTCAGGATTCTATTGGTGATCATGTTTGAGACTTGGTAGATGGAGATCATTTCTTTAGCATGTGGACCTATATTGGGTCCCGATTGATCTAGGTTATTGACCGGCTTAATGTAACGTGTGGATTGGACCTCTCGATGTGTTTTCGAGATGTATTCTAAGTTGGATATTATTTATTTGGTCTAATACCAACATTTTTTGTAATTATGTAATTGGTTTATTGTCTGGCAGCCGACTTGATTGTTTATGGTCAAGGGTTTGTATATATATGATGTAAGATCTCATTGTAGATCATCATGGCATGGGATGTAATGTGTGAATAATGTAATATCATTCAGGCAAAGGATTTGGTTGATCATTGTAGATTGAGTTGGGTTTATGTAGGAGGATTTAGTCCTCTGGTATTGAGCTTAACTGAAACTATACCAAGGCATAGGAGATGTTATCTTTGCAGTTCAATCATTTCTCTGGATTGTAGTTTGGATTTATATGTAGTCAGTGAGACTCCTTTTGTGATGAGTAGTGTGCTCTAGGCTATTGGCCTTCCTGCAAGTGCAAGCCCCTCAATTGTACTTCACATACTTACTATAGAAGTATTATCTAACTGTGGGTAGGCTTCCCACTATGGTTTTTCCCTTTACCGAGTTTTCCATGTTTAAATATTGGTGTCATGTGGATGGTATTTATTCTGTGATTATTATTTATGCTTAGTTGGTTTAGCTGCTATTCTGATATTTGGTTTAAGCATTTCGATATTAAAGTTTTAATTGCTAAATATTCTGGTAATCTATGACAACTGATTCACCCCCCTTTTAGTTGTCTTCTGGTTATTTGAACTGTGTAACAAATTTCACATCTGCTACCATTCTTCTTCCATTTCCTTGAACCAATCTACTTAGCTCTATCTTATCCTAAGTACTGTCCACTTTATATTATTATCTTTGTCCTTCATGCTTGTTGCATCAATCAATCTTCTTGCAGTCTTTGTCCCTATAAGCACATAGCATAGTATTAATTGTTTCATGCACACAAATGTTGTTTCCACATTCATTGTCCATTCAACTTCAATATACATTGTCTTCAACAATTCAACCATCTTTACAATGGATTGTCTTCAAAATATCTTCAACACTTGCAATAGTAATTAACCTTACACATGCAGATGTGCAGCTATAACCAAGGATCTTTTCACAAAGATATTCATGCCAACAATGTTGAATCTTGATGCACTGCCAAGGCATCAACTATAAAATTTGTCATCTCATCTTCTTCCTCTTGATCTTTTTCTTAAAACTAGTTTTCATCATATCTGCTACAACCTATCCTTTTCAATATTTGGGGGTAGAGGATGTGATCAATATGTAGCTCCCCCTAAGGTCTTTCATCTCCTTAAGCTTTGGGAGATGTCACTTGTGCATGGAATGCATCATGTTGGCCCATGAATAGATTCTTGCCTTTCTCATAACCTTGATTACATTTTCTCCTCCATATTTGCTTGATCTCCCTCTATCCCTAATTTGCAACTTGTGGATCAGCATTCATCATATTCTTTTGCTTGACCACCTTTGTTCTATAGGATTTTGTTGTGTGACCAAAAATTTTTGTGTCTCTAGAAAATATCTTCTTCCTAAATAGAGGATCAGAGGACCTTCTATCAATCTAATTTGTTCTCATTCTCCAATCCACAATTTTGTGACCAATAAATGAAACAAAATAACTTCTTGACATACCTAAGACGCTTCTATTTTTGTTCCATGCATAGCCCTATCTTCCATAGATTCTATCCACTCTTCCATGCTGACCATAGTGGTTATAATTTACATTTTTGTTGAAGGAGGATGTGTAGGGGCTGCCATATGATTGTAATAGTTTTCTCCTATACTCATGACTTCTATGACCATATATATTACATCTTTGACAAACCACATTTCTATTCCTAGAGATTGCAACATGACTCCTCTTAGACTCCTTTTTACAATAACATGCCTTATGTCCATAGCCTTTACATTAATAACAATAACTAGTAAGGAAGGATTGTAACTTACATATTGATTCTTCCACAAGTGTGGAGATCTTGTTGACAGGTTTCCTCCTTTTCTTCTTCTTCTTCTATTGTTGGCCTTGGGCTGTATACTTGCAGCAGTCACATATTTTGATTTCCTCCTATTTTCAGCCTTGTGAGAAGAAACATAGTTTTATCTTCTATATATCCTTCCCGATTTATTATCTCTGGTGAACCCATCTTCATTCAACTTGTCCTTACCCTTTTTATCAGCATTATCCTTCTTTGTAGTAGTTGCCCGTGTCTTCAAACTTTCAACAGTAGTAGTTAGATCTATCTTCTTTCTTCGAGCATTCCTGATTGTGAAGGTTTGTCTATTACTATTTTCACTTGAAGAGATAAAGTGTATTACCTTTAGTATCCTTGGAATGATTTTCTTTTCTCAACATTTTATCCAAATCCTCCATGCTACCCTCATATTTGATTTTCACCTTGAGCTCATCATTACATCTTTCAAGCTCTTTTCTAAGATTTTCCATTTCATCTTCTAGCCTCTGAGACTCCTTTCCTTTCGTCGCCACTTCTAGCTCTAACTCCTCACACCTTCTCTTCTTGGCATCAAAATATGCTTTTATTTATTCACACATTCCTTTGGCTTCTTCTAGTTGAGTTTCTAATATGATGGCTTTCTAATAGGATTATTCAAGGCTCTTGCTCAACTGATCTTGTTCTTCTTGGGCTGACTTCTTGTAGCTTTTATATTCTTTTGTAACATTTTTCAACTTTTCAAGGGCACTCACAACCTCACCTTCAAGATCAACTTCAACATCATTATTTTCTTCATCTTCTTCACCGTTGACAAAAGGGTCTTGTTTGCTGGATTGAGATGCACTATCACAACTAGATATTTCCTCCTTATTTGGGGATTCTTACGACATGAATAGATGAGTTTCCTCTTCATCTTTGTTGCAGCCACTTACTAATCTCCTTTTGGAATTTGAACATTTATCTGATTCTATCTTCATATTTCTTCCACAATCTAATTTAGTAGTGCAAGGCTCTTCTCCATAGTTTTTCTTCAGTCTATCCCATATGTTCTTATAAGATTTACATCTCTTGATCGTTTAAGACACAATATCAAATAGCCTATTGAGGATAACCTTCTTGGCTTCAATATTGCAGTCATATTCTCTTTTTGCATCAGGGTCATTAGGAGGAGTATTAGGGATAGTGTATCCATTCTTGGCTGACATCCAAATGTCATAACCTAAGGAGGTCAAATAGACTTCCATCCTTAAACTCCAAATGAGATAGTTTGAACCATCAAAATCTGGTACATTAGCAGAGGATGACTCATACATCACCATTGTGTTCACACACCTACCCAAGCTAGAGAATTTTTTTCTGATAGGGAACCTAGGGCTTTGATACCAATCGATGAGCACAAGTGAACCACTAAGAGGAGGGGTGAATCAATGGTAATAAAAAACTTCAACTCCTCTAATTATCTAAGCTTTAATAACATAAATCAATAACCTATGAGTAGAGATATTAAACTAATCAACACACACACATAAAAGGAAAACCCACGATGGGAAAAACCTAGGTGAGAAATGTTGTTGGATTCTACTACTCCAATCTAGCCTCACAAATAATACTGATTACAAAGTTTAGGGCACCAACCCGTAAATTTTCTGGGAACCAACCCAAAGGAGCACCAACCCCTAGCTTTATGGACACCACCCCAAAGAAGCATCAACCCCTCTATCTGAGCACCAACTCAAATGATTACAATAAGTAGTGTTGGTTAATAGATTGGATTTCTCAAAATTTACAAATAAATACTCCTGTTGCCCAAATAGAAAACCAATGATAACCAGCAGTTGGGTAAATAATTATTTTTTTTACCCTCTACATTAAGGTACAGCTCCCTATATGATATTCAATGAATTTTGAATAATATATTTTTTTATGTGATTCACTTTTAACCAGAAAGTAAACAAAAGGCTTCAACATTCACTAGTCAACACAATATGAATGCTTAATGATGAGTAATGAAATTCATAACAAGACATTTGATCTCAAATTGAAATTAACTCATAGGATGATAAAAATAATATTTGAACTCTGATTGACACTCACTCATGTCTCACAGGACAAGGGGAATCAGAAAATTCAAAAGCTTACAGCTTGTTTCATTTTCCATTTTGATTCACAGACTTCAAATGAAAAATCAGAGAAAAGAAACTGATACACGAACACATAATCATTCCAACAGAAATTTTATGCATTCAAAACACACAGGTTTCTCAAGTTGTATCATATATTTCATTCCACTCAAAGATGGGTATTCCACTGAAATTACAAGTGAGATTAGTCTGGTCCTCCAAATTTTACATCCAAATTCTATATCGCACAAAAACATCCTTACAGATATATATAGCCGCCAGGCTTAATTGTCTTTTTTTAAAAACAAAATGAAAATATGAAATTCAAGAGACAACCGTCTATAACTGAAACTAACTAAATGGCTACAAGCCGTAAATAGAGCCATAACTAAAAGAATAGAAAACGGCCTAAATTGTCGCTGAAGTGTGCATGGTGCCACGTATGTTTCGCTACTACATATGAGACGCGGAGAAGTTATGAACTACTTGACAATGTGGGAGCCCAATGTGTAGGATGCGTTGCTTCCAAACTTCTTTATCGATACCCACTTGTGTGACTTTAGTTTTATGCACCTCTAAGTGATCCGAACAGACAACCAACATGGACTCAATGCGAGCTACTCTAGTGAAGTCATCCCGGGTGAAAGATTTTGATTCTTTAACAGAATTTATTTTCCCTTTGAAATTTTGCACCATATCTACTACCTGTTCAATGGTATGTCCGTCATCCTTCAGAAGTTGTACATCGATGCACTTCAAGTCTTTCTGCATCATGGCAATAAGTTCTTTCAATTCTTTTAGCAACTTAATGGACTCTTCATGACCTTGTTTTATGATTGAATTCCTCCATTCAATGTTTTCCTTGGCCACATGCAGTACCTTGTCATCCAAATCATTTACTACCTTTTCTATAAGGAAGTTCATGACACCATACTTCTGTACATCTCTCATTTGAACCAGTACTGCAGCCCATTTTTTCCTTTCCTTTTTCCACGCCGACACTTCTGTTTCCAGCTCTTGAGTTACAGTCACAGCATCCTCGTACACCTTTACCAGATTAGCAATATACTCTGTTCCTCGCTGAATTATGAACTCAAGCCACTCTTCGAAGGTTTCTGCCAGCACATGATTTCTCTGAACCTTATCCAACAAATTCTGGTTCATGGGAGATTTAGGATCAAAATTCTGAGGAATCTATGATAGGGGCTATGGGCTGGGATGATGAATGGCATTAATATACTCTACCATTTGCTTCATGGTCTTTTCCAACTCCTGTTTTCCTTTCTCATCCTTCCATGTTCTGGATAACATTCATTTAGTAGAGGACTCTAAGTGTTTTGCATCGGCAGCCCTTGAAGCAGTTCCTAAATCAAGCTTTTCAACAACAAAATCCTGCTCCGTTGCATTTTCTGGATCTTTGTTTGAAATAGACCTAGCCACTTTACCTACCCAGTGCCCTGTATTTTCATCCACCTCCAACATAGCTTCTGCTTTAAGATTTTTAGACTGAGGTGTTTTTTCGAGGCATTTGCTCACCATATCTTTCATGGGTACACTGATAGGGACTACGTTGCGCTTCTTACTTATTGATGCTCCTAACCACCTTGAAACATTTGAGGATATTTTAGCTGGCGGTGTTTGACATTCAGATGAATCCATGGTCACCAAAGTAGTCACTTGATCAAGGCTTTCCCCAGACTGCTCCTTTTCTTTACCTGCATCTTGAGCTGCAAGAATGTCTGTTTCTAGTTCACTCATAATCACTTGCACCTCCTCAGTATTAAGAACTATGATGGTTTCTTTTCCTGTGATGTCTGCACCCTTCCTTTTACTCCTAGAATGGGTGACTCGAACCATTGAGGGGCCAAACAGTGGTTCTTTAAGTCTTCTGGTTTGAACCTTTTCACTTTGAGTACCAGTGACACTAGTCTTCAACATCAAACTATGAAACCCTTGGAAGAATTGAGCTAAATTACCTTCTGCGTCTCCACTCTTCGCCAATAGCAACAATAATTACCTTACCTGAGATACCCCATATTTAAAGATGGAAAAGACTAAAATGAACCAACACACGCTTTGGCTCAGCTCATTCATCTGTGGAAAGTCACTTGTGATTTGATATAATTCTGACATGCTTATTAATTAGAAATCAACTCCACATAGTCGACATGCCTTCTCATGATTGTTTCCATAATTACAATTTGAAAACATGAAAACCAAGGAAAATTCTATTTTGATTGCGCCGCCTTTTCTTCCAAGACACCATCGGGCTGACTTGAAAACACCGCTTTGAACCTTGAACTCATTTTTAAAGAAGTTCATTAGTTCAAAGTTCAATGACAACAAGTCACATTTGCGAACAAGCAAAAAGAGAAAAAAGGAATGCTCAAAAACATGGGAATGAACCTTGAACCTTGAACCGTTTCAAAACAAAAGTTCAATGGTTCAAGTTCAAAGCGACCAGCAGACTAGTACTAAAGAGAGCTGCAAAACACAAAACAAAAGCCCGATTGAACCTTGAACCTTGAACCGAAGAGGTTAAAAGTTCAAGTTCAATGACTATGCTAATGACAACCTAGAACTTTATGGACCGCATTTCTCTTGAACTCGAATTGTGAACTTTATTAAAGGTTCGACGAATGAGTACAAAGCTCGTTTAATGAAGACTTAAGTCCTAGGAAAATAATTACCTCATTTTTTTGATAGGCTATAAACGAAAAATAAAAAGGGAGCAACAATTGGCTTTGACTGGGGAACAAGACTGTGAAGGACTAGGAAGGAACTTAGGATCTCTGGTTTCACACTAAAACAAGGATGAGGATACAAAATAGGGACGACCCGACACAACAAAACCGAACTATACAAAACTGAACTATGTATAGAAAAATGCGAGGAACACTCACTTACAATTTATAGAGCTTGAGATCCTGTCCATTATAAGACAGGGGAAGAACGGTACCATCCATATACGCGAGCCTAAAAGAATTCGATCCCTTCACCTCATGAATTAGAAACGAACCTTTTGACAAGGACTCAAACTTTCCATGTGCTCCTCTTGGCTCCCTTCTTTTGTCCCAGAGTAGAACCTGATCTCCCTGCATAAATTTCCTTGACCTGGCTTTACGGTCAAAAATCCATTTAACCCACTGCTGATGTTCTGTAATGTGGTCAACCAACCTTTCCCTTTCCTCTTCTATTCTAGCCAGATGAATAATCCTCCTTTCTAGTGCATTTTGAAAATGTGAATCTTCAATAACTGTCTGTAACTTGGAAGCTGCCAATTCAAGAGGAAGTGAGAGTTGAGCCCCAACACCATATACTAGTTCAAAAGGTGACATACCAATTTCTTGTTTTGGTGATGTCCTGTCTACCCACAGGGCTTCATATAACTTCTTATGCCAATCCTTAGCATTTTCACTAACCAATTTCTTCATGATGTTTATCAGATTTTTGTTACTAGATTCTACCTGACCATTACCTTGTGGATAATAGTCAGAAGAATGTGCCAAGGAAATACCGTGATCATAACAAAACATGGATATTTCTGTAGAAGAAAAACTTGCAGCATTGTCAGTCACTATCTTCAATGGTAATCCAAAACGAACCAGAATATTTTCCTTTAAGAACTCACATATTACTTCTGAGGTTGTTCTCCTAACAGGCACTGCTTCTACCCACTTAGTAAAGTAATCTGTAGCCGTGAGAATATGTGTATGCCCAACACTGGAAGAAGGTGTCAGCAGACCAATGAAATCTAGTCCCCATTGCTTAAAAGGTTCTTCCACAACTACTGGCTTGAGAGGTAAAGCAGCTAGTTGTGATTTCCTTGTAAAGAATTTACATTTATCACACTTTGCAACCCAAACATAAGCATCTTTAAACATACCAGACCAATAATAGCAATTTCTTAATATTTTGTATGCGTTGACTGTAGAGGAGAAATGGCCTCCACAAGCATCATCATGAAACGACTTCAGCAAGGACTCACACTATGCTTTATCCACACACCTCAGGAAGGTTCCATCCAATCCTTTCTTATATAATATGTCACCAAAAATAACATTTTTAGCCGCTTTTAATTTCACGTTTCTCTTTTCTCTGGGGGACAAATGTGTAGGACACTCTCCATATGTCAGGAAAAAGGCTACATTAGTGAACCATTCATCCTGAAGGCTAACAAAAAGAGCTAAAGGCAAACTTTCTTCTTCTTCTTTATTTTCTGCCATTAGGTGACACAATCCCTGTCCATGAACTAACTTCATTGGCCTGATATCCAAGTCAAATTCTTGAACCTTTGAAACCCAAGTTTCTCTATTATTCATTCCCACCTCTTGTTGAGTCAAGATACTTTTAATAGTAGAATTAGGCACAAAAACCATTGAATGAGAATGCAATATGTAATACCTAAAATGTTTAACAACTTTAACAACTGCGAAAGCCTACATCTTGTTCAATGAATAGTTTAATTCATGTTTTTTAAGAGGAATGCTCATAAATGCAATAGGAAACTCTTCACCAAGAATACTGGACATTGTGTGTTCTGAAGCATTACAATAAATGATAAAAAATTTCTTGAAGTCAGGATTAATTAATGTTGGAGTATGAGCGATGGCCTTTTTAACTTCTTCAAAAGCTTTCCTTGCATCCTCTTTCCATTTAAAGATCTGTTTCTCACTCATCATTCCTACAATATGCTTAGTGATTTTAGCGAAATCTGGCACAAATCTCCTAAGAAAACTCACCTGACCAAAGAATGATTGGGACCACTCCTGTCTGATGGCAAACTTAACTACTGAATAGCTTTAACATGATCTAGATCAATCTTAATACCATCTTGTGAAACTATATGTCCTAAAAGATTTCCTTCAGTAACACAAAAAACTGATTTCTTTGGGTTAAGGGAAATACCATGATCTCGACACCTTTGCAACACAGTTTCTAAATCCTTGAAATGATCTTCCCTTTTCTTGGAGAAAATGGTCAAATCATCTAGATACACTACAATAATTTTACCAATCAGATGACCAAAAGAAAGGTTCATTGCCCTTTGGAAAGTAGCTCCAGCATTTATTAGATCGAAAGGCATGCAGTTATAGGCAAAAGTTCCCCATGGTGTTGTAAAGGTGGTTTTGTGTTGATCTTCTTTTGCCACACTTATCTGATTATATCCAGAGAAACCATCAAGCATAGACATCATTTCAAACCCGACGACAGTTTGGAGAATGTGATCCATTGCAAGTAAAGGATAATTATCTTTGAAGCTAGCCTGATTCAGATTCCGAAAATCAACACAAATTCTTATCTCTCTATTTTTCTTGTGAACTGAAACAATGTTAGCCACCCATGTTGAATGATGAATTGGATGGATTATCCTTGCCTGAAGCATTTTATCTATTTCTCTGAAAATTGCATCTGCAACTTTTGGGTTATAATTCCTTAATTTTTGCCTGAAAGGAATCGCTTCTGGTTTTAGGGGAATATGATGCTGAAATTGACCATCTCTAAAATCTTTCAAATCTTCATAGGACCAGGCAAAAACATCAAGAAACTTTCTCAACAGTTCGATGTACAAATGCCTTTCTTTCGGAGTGCAACATTTACCCAAATTAACCATTTTTGGATTCTTTTCCTCACCAATATTAATCTTCTCATATTCACCTGATGTATAAGCATCGTGGGAATTAGTTCTTCTTATAGACTTGTCATTGCGGTCGAACAGGCTCTCTAAAGTCACCAATCCTTTTGGAATTCAATTTCCCTTAAGCTGAACTACCCCCTCTCTGAAGCTTCCCTTCTCATCTGGACAAAATTCATTACATTGGTTTTCTGAACCTTCAAAATAAGAAGAAGAAAACATAGCAGCATTTTGTAAGAACTTATCAATATGCTTATCATCTTCAAACACTTGCCAGAAATCTGAATTATCAGGGACATTTGGGTGATAAACTACTTCAATTCTATAAACATCTGTACCAAAATCTGGATGTGGAAGTAGTAATGATGCCGATACCACTAGGGAATCTGCGTGAGAATTTTGACTTCTGAGAATAGCTTCTATTGAAAATGCATCAAAATACTCAATTTCATCCCAAATTCTATTTCTATAATGCTTGAGCCTCTCATTTTTCACAGAATAATGATTGCATACCTGATTAACAATCAATTCGGCATCACCTTTTGCACACAACTGTTTAATCCCTTTCTTCTTGGCTTGCTCAATTCCTAGCAATAATGCCTCATATTCTACAGTATTATTTGTATTTTTAAACTCCAACTTAAATGAAAAAGGAAAATTCTCACCCTGTGGAGAAATAAGTACCACTCCAGCGCCAGATCTAGCAGATGCACAACTCCCATCAAATTCCATTGTCCACAACCCTGCAGTGTGATTATCCACATCTTCTAACATATTTTTAGTATCACCAGAGAAAAGCAAATAGTTACCAAATTCACATTCCTGGTACAATATTTGTGATTTTGGATCCTCTAAAGGAAACACTATAAATTTGGATTTTGGTTCTAGTATGAGAGTGATCTTCTGTCTTCGTATAGGAATCATTGCCTCAGACCAATCCATTTTAATCTCTCCACCCAAGTCTTTACAAAAAGTTCTACTTAACAACATTCCGTAACTTGCTAGAATATCAGCAACCAATATTGTGAGCTTTACTCTTTTATTGGGATGAACTGCTAGAGCTACCTGAGCATCTTTAATCTGACCAAGTAAAGGAATTTGTTTAGAATCCATTGAGAATCATTTGCCAAAGGTTTTAGTAAGTGTGAGACCTAAGGCTTTGGCCACTGTGGAAGGCATTATATTATCTGAAACTCCCGAATCAATAATACAGTTATTAAGTTTATAACCATTGATAAATAGGGAGACAGAAAGGCTCAGGTTTCTGGTCAAGCACATGTGATGGTCCTACAGATTCATTAACTGGCATTTTTGATGTGAAAGCATTTGTTTGTTCTGTTAACTGGGCTTCAATATTGAATGGTAAAGACTCAAAGTTTGTCAATACATCAGAGGGCTGCAATTGAAAATTTTGCCCCCGCACATACTTAATCAACTTTTCCAGCTCTTTGGGATTCAGCCTGAGGTATTTAGCAGGAGAGATTTGAATTTTTGATGTTTTATAAAACTCAACAATATCAGAAGGGATATCAGACTCAGGTCACTTCAATATTTGAACCTCTTGAACTTACTTTTGAATTTCGGTTCATAGGTTCCTTACCCTTAGTTGAATTTTCATAGGATGATGGAGTGCTTGTATTTTTAAATTGATGCTAGTTTCTAGTGAAAACGGCACAAGAGGGATCTTCAAGGGTTACCAATATATCTCCTCCTCTATCTGTTTCAGATTCATATTCAAGGAAGTGTATTCCAGAGTCACCAGGTTGTCCATGAGTTTCCTCTATTGAGCCAGGTTCATTTAGAACTTCTCCTGTGCTAAGCATCTGTGCATGTCTCACCATCTTTGGACAAGAGTTACCATTGTGGTCATCTATTAAATGAAAGATGCACATATTTCTCTTGGGAGGGGGTGCTTCAATGGCTAGTCTTTGCTGAGTTGGGGGCAATTGTAAAGCTTTATTTCCTGTTCCAGCAGGCTAATTATTAGGCCATCTTGGAATGTCTTGATAAGGTTGAGGATATGATGCGTTAGCCTTGGGGAGCTATCTCTTGAGAGTGATCACATCATTAACTAACCTTTGGATTACAGGATTAGAGGGAGTTGTGGAAGTTGATGGCTATGAGTTAGCGGCTTGAACTTCTCTTCTCCATTTGCTTGCGTTGATTAAATCATCTTCTAATTCTACTGCAGTGGTTTTGGCAGTGGCTAAGTCCTGGACCCTTTGTCTACGAATAAAGGAACTTATTTCTATAGGCATTGCATTAATGAAGAAACATTTCAAATTGTCATCAGAAAGTCTCCGATTAATAGGAATCTTATGAACAATCTTATCAAACCTTGCTACAAAGTCTCTCATGGATTCAGGTATTTCCTTTTTTAGTTGAGCTAATTGGGCTAAAAGAGAATGGTCATCTTCTGCCACTTTAAACCTATCCTCGAACCTAGTTTTCAAATCCTGCCAGTTTGTTATTACACCATTCGGCAAATGGTAAAACCAGTCGGCTACTATTCCAGTCAATGTCTGAATAAACAACCTTATTGCTACATCTTCATCCTGAACCTCCAACATGCCAAATGCAACATTAAAAGCATTAAAATTCTCATCAACTATAAATTTTCCATCACCATTAAACTAAGGTAAATGTTCTCTAGAACCTTTAGGTAAGGGATTCAAATTTTCTCCAAGGGCAAGTGGTCCTACTGCTAGACCCCAGGGATTATTTGCAGCCATAGGAAGGATAATATTCAGAGGGGTAGGATTAATCACAGTGGAAAAGACAACACCATGTAAGCTCAAGGAGTGACAAATAGAAGATTGGGAAGGAACAAAAGGGGATCTTGGGGGCCTACTTCTTGCCCTTTTTTGAGGTGTAAAGGAAGGGAAGGAATTTAGGTTTTGCAATTCTTCAAAAGTTGAATCAACTAATCCTTCTCACCTTTGGGATCTAGTATATCTTCTGGTCTCTAGTGTATTCACACCCTACAGTCTTCAAAATAAACTACGAACCAATTCAAAGAAACTTATGGCTATAAAACTAATCTTATTATTTGACTCCCCAGTAGAGTCACCAAAAATCTGTTGGTTAATGGATTGGATTTCTCAAATTTACAAATAAATACTCCTGTTGCCCAAATAGAAAACCAATGATAACCAGTAGCTGGGTAAATAATTATTGTTTTTACCCTCTGCATTAAGGTACAACTCCCTATATGATATTCAATGAATTTTGAATTATATTTTTTTTTATGTGATTCACTTTTAACCAGAAAGTAAACAAAAGGCTTCAACATTCACTAGTCAACACAATATGAATGCTTAATGATGAATAATGAAATTCATAACAAGACATTTGATCTCAAATTGAAATTAACTCACAGGATGATAAAAAGAATATTTGAACTCTGATTGACACTCACTTATGTCTCACAGGACAAGGGGAATCAGAAAATTCAAAAGCTTACAGCTTGTTTCATTTGCCAAATTGATTTGTAGACTTCAAATGAAAAATCAGAGAAAAGAAACTGATACACGAACACATAATCATTCCAACAAAAATTTTACGCATTCAAAACACACAGGTTTCTCAAGTTGTATCATATATTTCATTCCACTCAAAGATGGGTATTCCACTGAAATTACAAGTGAGATTAGTCTGGTCCTCCAAATTTTACATCCAAATTCTATATCGTGCAAAAACATCCTTACAGATATATATAGCCGCTAGACTTAATTGTCTTTTTTTAAAAACAAAATGAAAATATGAAATTCAAGAAACAATCGTCTATAACTAAAACTAAGTAAACGGCTACAAGCCGTAAATAGAGCCATAACTAAAAGAATAGAAAAGGACCTAAATTGTCTTTGAAGTGTGCGTGGTGCCACGTATGTTTCGCCACTCCATATGAGCCGCGGAGAAGTTATGAACTACTTGATAATGTGGGAGCCCAATGTGTAGGATGCGTTGCTTCCAAACTTTTTTATCCATACCCACTTGTGTGACTTTAGTTTTATGCACCTCTAAGTGATCTGAACAGACAACGAACATGGACTCAATGTGAGCTACTCTAGTGAAGTCATCCCGAGTGAAAGATTTTGATTCTTTAACAGAATTTATTTTCCCTTTGAAATTCTGCACCATATCTACTACTTGTTCAATGGTCTGTCAGTCATCCTTCAGAAGTTGTACATCGATGCACTTCAAGTCTTTTTGCATCACGGCAATGAGTTCTTTCAATTCTTTTAGCAACTTAATGGACTCTTCATGACCTTGTTTTATGATTGAATTCCTCCATTCAATGTTTTCCTTGGCCACATGTAGTACCTTGTCATCCAAATCATTTACTACCTTTTCTGTAAGGAAGTTCATGACACCATACTTCTATACATCTCTCATTTGAACTACTACTATAGCCCATTTTTTCCTTTCCTTTTCCCACACCGACACTTTTGTTTCCAACTCTTGAGTTACAGTCACGACATCCTCATACACCTTTACCAGATTAGCAATATACTTTGTTCCTTGTTGAATTATGAACTCAAGCCACTCTTCGAAGGTTTCTGCCAGCACATGATTTCTCTGAACCTTATCTAACAAATTCTGGTTCATGGGAGATTTAGGATCAAAATTCTGAGGAATCTGTGATAGGGGCTATGGGCTGGGATGATGAATGGAATTAATATGCTCCGCCATCTGCTCCATGGTCTGTTTCAACTCCCATTTGTCTTTCTCATCCTTCCATGTTCTGGATAACATTCGTTTAGCAGAGGACTCTAAGTGTTTTGCATCGGCAGCCCTTGAAGCAGTTCCTAAATCAAGCTTTTCAACAACAAAATCCTGCCCTGTTGCATTTTCTGGATCTTTGGCTAAAATAGGCCTAGCCACTTCAGCTACCCAATGCCCTGTATTTTCATCCACCTCCAACATAGCTTCTGCTTTAAGCTTTTTAGACTTAGGTGTTTTTCTGAGGCATTCGCTCACCATATCTTCCATGGGTACACTGATAGGGACTACATTGCGCTTCTTACTTATTGATGCTCCTAACCACCTTGAAACATTTGAGGATATCTTAGCTGGCGGTGTTTAACATTCAGATGAATCCATGGTCACCAAAGTAGTCACTTGATCAGGGCTTTCCCCAGATTGCTCCTTTTCTTTACCTGCATCTTGAGATGCAGGAATGTCTATTTCTGGTTCACCCATAATCACTTGCGCCTCCTCAGTATCAAGAACTATGATGGTTTCTTTTCTTGTGATGTCTGCACCCTTCCTTTTACTCCTGGAATGGGTGACTTGAACCGGTGAGGGGCCAAACAGTGGTTCTTTAAGTCTTCTGGTTTGAACCTTTTCACTTTAAGTACCAGTGACACCTATCTTCAACATCAAACTGTGAAACCCTCGAAAGGACTAAGCTAAATTACCTTCTGCATCTCCACTCTTCACCAACAACAACAATAATTACCTTACCTAAGACGCCCCATATTTAAAGATGAAAAAGACTGAAATGAACCAACACACGCTTCGGCTTAGCTCATTCATCCGTGGAAAGTCACTTGTGATTTGATATAATTCTGACATGCTTACTAATTAGAAATCAACTCCACATAGTCGACATGCCTTCTCATGATTGTTTCCATAATTACAATTTGAAAACACGAAAACCAAGGAAAATTCTATTTTGATTGCGCCGCCTTTTCTTCCAAGACACCATCGAGCTGACTTGAAAACACCGCTTTGAACCTTGAACTCATTTTTAAAGAAGTTCATTAGTTCAAAGTTCAATGACAACAAGTCACATTTGTGAAAAAGCAAAAAGAGACAAAAAGAACGCTCAAAAACATGAGAATGAACCTTGAACCTTGAACCGTTTCAAAACAAAAGTTCAATGGTTCAAGTTCAAAGCGACCAGCAGACTAGTACTAAAGAGAGCCGCAAAACACAAAACAAAAGACCGATTGAACCTTGAATCTTGAACCGAAAAGGTTCAAAGTTTAAGTTCAATGACTATGCTAATGACAACTTAGAACTTTATGGAATGTATTTCTCTTGAACTCGAATTGTGAACTTTATTAAAGGTTCGACGAATGAGTACAAAGCTTGTTTAATGAAGACTTAAGTCCTAGGAAAATAATTACCCCTTTTTTTTGATAGGCTATAAACAAAAAATAAGAAGTGGGCAACAAGTAGAATATTTAAATACAAATAAGAAACTTGTTACAAATGAAGTTTTTTAACTCGTGGAACAACTTGTATTCTATACTTGAGATTGACTCGACTCTTCTTTTCTCTTAATCTTTGTTCTCTTTTCTCTAATCTCTGCTATCAATCCTTTCTTTTATCTTACCCCACAGTGAAACTTGTTTCACTATCTTCAACGCGGGATAGTAGGGGACACGTTGCCCCTTTGACTTATCTATCCCACACTAGTTTCAATTTGGCATTCTTACCCTTGTGGGATGGTGAGAGATGCCCTATGATTTGCTTCTATGCTACCCTGCATGTTTCTTTTCTTTCAGTCTTTCTTTGCGCAGGATAGTGGGGGTGACCTCTTACTTCATTCTTTGTTTCCTCCCATGACCTTTTTCACTTTGGCTTTCTATAATGTGGGATGGTAGGGAGCCTTAACCTCCTCTTGTTCATTCTACCATGCACGTTCATCTCCCTTAAGTTTCCCGAGTGCAGGATAGTTGGGGAACCAAATAGCTTCATTGTTATGTTAGCCTATAAGAACTTCTTTCCCTCATTTGACTTGTTGCGGGATGGCAAGGGATGCCATTTTCACTTCTCTAAGGTTACCCCATAGTATTATTTAACTTCCATATTCCTGTTGTGGGAGCGGGGTGACTATCCTATAGCATTATTGACATCCTTTGTCGCAAAACCATTACAACCAACTCGTTGTGCTATTGACATATTTGATCACATAACCATCATGTTATTTGACATCATAGTCACCTTTTACAGTCTTGTAGATTGAGATAACTCGTGTGTTATGCACACCACTTGTAACATTTGTGTAACCAACATGATGTGCTATACACAGCTGCAACTGTCACTCCCTCTAACTGCATGCAACTAATCTAGCATGTTGTATACAATTGTAGCTTTACTTTTTCTAGTTCAAACTAGTTTGTTGAATGCCTTTACCACTTCATTGGCCTTTGTCTTCTTCGTCCAATAGCACATCCCATGCTTGCCTTCTATATCTCCATGTGGGACTAACACAACAAGTTATATCATCCTGCATGAACACTCTATTTAGTACTGCAACTATTTACATCAATCATATCTAAATGTCTTTGCATCTCCATCTAGTGGGTGTCATGTATGTCTCTTTGTTACAATCTTTGTCAAGCTACACTTGCTCTGCAATTCACTACCCCTCATTTCATCTGCAACCTACAATATGACCTTGTTGATATCAATGGTAATACAATGGTCTCTTCTACAACTTCATCAAATCAACCTTGCACACACACATGTTGATATCAATGACAACTTCAATGCTAATAGCATGGAGGTCCCACATTGCCCGCATTTTGGCAAGACCTAGCACTTTCGCCATCTTGTAGGCTAGGTCCCACCTTGGGAGGAGACCACTATGAAATGGTGACGACACTATTTTCGTTACTACCAAGGCCTTCCTCTACTCCATGAAATGATGAAAGCCATGGAGCTTAGCACTTGTCGATAAAGGGGAAAAGTTGGAAACTGGCCCCAAGATGACTCGAAACCCTCTAGCTAGTAGGAAATTAAGTGATTTGACCAAACAAAGTGGTCAATATAAAATTAGAATTTCAGTGCCCGGGAGGAATTAAAAAGGCTTAAAGCCTTAGGGTTTAGGGTTTAGGGCCTTAGGGTTTTTTAGGAGTTTTTAATAGAGTTTTGTAGAGTTTTTAGCCATTAAAGGTGTCTAAGATCAAATATTTTCAAGCTTGGGTTGACAAGAATTTAGGTCAACAGTACCCATTTATAGTAAGGCAATAAGGGATGCATACCTCAATAAACCAGGCAAGAAAAAGAAATATCCACCAACAGTCCATGTAGTGGGTCATCTAGCAGATATTATGCTGAGAAAGGTAGTTGTACCCAAATATACGGATCTTGGTAGCCCAGTGGTAGGTGTGATCATTAATAGTATAGCAATTTAAAATTACCTCATTCACAAGAGATGATAATGATGTCATGACTAAGGATATTATGCATCTTCTCCTTCTAACAAATCTAAGGCTTACTCCTATATCCTTCAATTGGTTGATAGCTCTATTGTTAAACCATATGGTATTATACAAGATCTTGTTGTCACCTTGGACTCTTGGGAGTATCCGACTGACTTCATGAACTTATCTCCTAAATATACTCTAGGAGGATATCCAATTATGTTAGGAAGACCTTTGTTGGCCACAACTAATGCATATATAGGTTGCAGGTATAGGGATATGACTATTTCCAATGGGGATAGTACCGAGAAACTTATTTTGTATCCTCAAGCTTAGTCGCAAGAGGAAATAGATAAGTTTGTTTTACCTGACTTAGGTGAAGAGAAAGATGGGGTAAACTCTTTGGCAACACTCATGATGATTGATAGAAGTCCCTTTATGCATCTCTAGGGGGATGATCAGGTGCTTACTCAATTTTGACAAACTGAGTATGAACTAGAATAGACAACAATTTCCTAGCATGTTCATCATGTCATTTGCAAACATTATTTCCCAAATCTCCTACCTCTACATATATTGCAACATCCCACCTGCTACATACATTGTTGCCCCATAAAATCAATACACCAAGTATTAATGAGGCATCTATGTTTGAGTTAAAAAAATAGATAGAGGTCTCACCAGGGAAGCATTTGATCATCAATAACAAGCTTACCTTGGATCAACAATAGTCCTTAATTGTATTATTGTTGTCACATAAAGATGCCTTCACTTGGGACTATTCAAATATGAAGGGTCTAGATCTAAAACTTTGTACACATAGGATCTACATCAAGGAAGAGAGCATACCAATTAGACAACCCCAAAGAAGAGTCAATCCTATAGTAAGGGAGATAGTTAAAACCAAAACTACAAAAATTGTTGGATGTAGGTTTCATCTACCCCATTTTAGATAGTTAGTGGGTATATCCCTTGGTTATTGTTCCTAAAATGGGACGGAAATGGAAAGTTTGTATGGACTATAGAGAATTAAATTTAGAAACTAATAAGGGCCACTTTCCATTACCTTTCATTAACAAGTCCTAGATTCTCTGGAAGGAAAGAAATACTTTTCATTTCTTAATGGTTTTAGTGGGTATAATCAAATCTAGATAGCTCTAGAAGATCAGGAGAAAACAAAATTCACTTATCCATGGGGGACATGCATTTTTTGTCTTTCCATTTGGTCTATGCAATGCTCCAACAACTTTTGAATGGGCAATGATTAGTATTTTCTCAAACATCTCTCATAATTGCATGTAAATATACATGGATGACTTTACTACTTATGGGGATGCCTTCCAAGAAGCATGAGATAGCTTAAATAAGGTTCTATAAATATGAAAAGATCACACACAACCTCTCATTGAATAGTGAGAAATGCTACATAATGATGCAAGAGGGATTCATCCTAGGATACTATATGATGAACTTATAAGGCACTAAGAGGGGGGGATGAATCAGTGCAAGTAGAAACAATAAAAATCTGATTATCAATTTCACCAACTTAAAACTCAATAGGCATATAAGAAATAACACCAAGTATGCAATCACCACATAAAGCATAAACCACATGACACAAGCATTTATATGTGGAAAACCGAAATGGGAAAAACCACGGTGGCAATTAGTACCCACAAGATCCACTATCTGCAGTATAATGATCTGACTGGTTAAGATCTACAACACCTAGTTAGGGGCACAACCTGTTAGGAGTATCTAAGCCCAATCAAGAGATTTACAAAAAGGCCTATGAGGACCATCCTTGTTAGGAGCTACCCAATTTACTAGGATTTGAAAACATACGTTATTGTGTCACCTAGTTAGAGGATTTAATGATCAGACGTGTTAGGATCCGACTGCACCCTGATAGGAGTGACCTTGTAAGAGGATTTTCTTGCTATAACTGTTAGGGAGAGAACAAGTACAAATGATCTCAGTATAACACCATCAATGTCTGATAAGACCTACTTCAGAGCATTACAACATCACATAGACTTCATCTCTCAACTTCTCTTATCATTGCACTATCAGAAATACAAAATTCGGTAATTATCTTTCACACTATCAATCTCATACACATATATCCTTTCATACCTCATCACACATTTAAAATCATCATAAGATCAGCTAGAACCTTGTTACAATTCCCTAGGTTCAATGCATCTAGACAATCTTGCATTGTATTCTTTAGTTATGTCGGCCAGTGACATAACAAATCCAAGTATGTGTCATTTTACCAATCTGAGTGATTTTCATCACTACTAGTAAAGTCTCCATCAACTAATCTTTTTAGTCAAACAAATCTCATTCACCTAATTGAATTTGTACATGTGGTCATGAACATATCTTCATTTGATAATCTTCAATGCTGTTGCAAAACTGCATCATCTCATTCTTCATGATTTTCATGTACTAGTTGTCAAAATGTAACACTGTCAGTCTTTTACCAGTTGAAGTTCTAATTACAAGTTCTAATAAAAATTATCTCTGCTAACCAGTTAAGCCTTGTCAGTTGAACTGTAGGACTTAGATGACTTAAAGAAACATAGTTGCCATCAATGACAACATACAAAATAGTCATCATACATAAATCTAATCAAACATGTATCAGTTGCATCAAGCAAACAATCAATTACTGGTTAAGATCAAATGATCAAATGCCAACATTCTCCCCCTTTGGCATTGATGACAACACTTAGGAAAATTTTGTCAACCAAGTGTGCAAAACAAAAATTGAATTCATGACATACCCTCCCCCTTAGAAATTGCATGCTATTACAAAAAAAGGACATTACTACCCCTTAACATTACATACAAAATTTTGACTCTTAGACTTAAACTAATTCTTCTCCCCTTTGACAACAATGCCAAATAAAGAAGTAAAATACACACATTACATCAAAATTTGTCATCAAAACTACATGTATATATAGAGATAAAAGTTTTAAGATCTTTAAAATGCAATTCTTAAGAAAACATCACTGAAATTAAGCTTCAAATGTTTTAGATCATTGTCCCAAGTTTCTGACAGTGTCTCGGCAATCTCAACATGTGTCATTATCTGTGCTGCGAACTCCTCCATGGCATCAACTGCACTCATCTTTGGAGTAGCCAAAATTTCCTCTAACTCTATGAATACTCTCTGAAGAAAAGATACTTTTGGAAGTAGTTGAGTCTGGAGTACTTTCAGTGATCTGACTCGTTTTACTTGGTCATGTTCATATAGTTCTAACTAGTGCTGTAAATCAACAACCTTTCTTTCCAAAAGTTATTACTAAGTCCTGTGTTGGTGTGAATGTTTCACTTAACTTTTGTAACTCCTTCTCAGTATCAGCTCTCTTTTTTCTCAAGTTAGCACAAAATAGTGAAAATTGGGAGATAGTAGCCAAAATATTACAACCGATTTCCAATCCATTCTTCAGCAAGTCTTTATTCACCATTAGGCCTAATTTGCCTTTATCTATTTCAACCATTAACTTTTCTCCCCTTTTCTTCTTGTAATCCTTTTCAACAGAAATGTATGCAATTTCTTCAAAGGTTTTAAGTTGTTCACTAGCATCAACAACTAACTATCCAAGTTTAGCAATAGGGGTAGCCAAATGTTCTGTATCAATCTCTGGTAGGAGACTTGACAAAATATCAACAATGGTCCTTATAGTCTATGCTTCTCTTTGTTGTTCCTTCAATCTTTTCTTTTGTGCACAGGATTGCATTGCATTAACAATCTCCATTAACTCTAAAGAACTCAAATTATCCATATCAATAGGACCTTTAATGCTCACAGAGTCATCGTCATCATCATCATCAACTATTATTTTCTTCAATTGGATTCAGGAGGAACCTTAGGATTTTTCTTTATTTCTTCTATTCTCCTCTCCTCTTCCACCTTCTCTATTTTCTTCTCTTCCTCCTTATCTTTTTTTGTCTTCTCTTCATTAGTGGTGTCCTTGGCCAGTGGTGGATTTTCAACAGTCTATTCTTTCACTGGTGCTTCCTCTTCCTTATCAACTTTATCCTCAGTAGCAATATTCACATTTTCATCTACACTTACATTGACCGATGTAGTCTGAGTCTCTATTGACTATGCATTCACCGGTTGCTTAGTTGAGAACTTGTCTGTTGCTTTCTTTTCATCTTTATTTTCTTCTTGTTCTTGGTGAGGTTCAAGCATATGTACATCAACTTCAAAAAGATCTATATTGACAACAGTGTTAGATACATTATTAGCATCATTAGTATCATCATCTAGTATATCTACCGGTTCAGTATCAATAGGATCATCTTGCATATACTTGTTGTCTGGTTCAAAATCTATTATTTTTTACCCCCTTAGGAAGTTCTTCTTCCTTTAGCCTTACAGAGGTATCATCCTCAATTTCTTCATCTTTTTCCTCTTCTTCATCAGGGATGAGACCTAAATCCTTTTTCATCAAAATCTCAGTCTCCTTTTGGACTAATTCGGTCTCACCAATAAGCATTCTTGTTAATCTTTTCTCTGATCTGAAAAATGCTTTTATATTAACCTTTAACTGATCAATTTCCTCTTCTGTTGCTTCTGGTTGCAAGTGTTTAAGTATATAATCAATAAATTCTTTATCTAGGCTAATTGTCACTTGCCACCTTGCATCAATCAAATTATATAAAGAATATGGAATTTTCCCTTGTAATTCAATGAGGGCTCTACTAAACTTATTCATACTAAATATAACTGCATCTTCAATTTCTGTTTGTTGGCTTTCAGACAAATCTGTAAACAATATGTTTAATCCCTTATATACTCCATAATTCTTTATTATTTTGGTCATCGTAATGAAATATTATTCAAGTGTCAATAGTTTCTTAGATGCTTTACCTTTACCAGTAGTCTTTTTCTTCTTCGCACTTTCCCTTAGTGCTCTCTATCTTCTTCTAATTTTGTCTCCTCTACATTTGTCACCTGTTTATGAGCCTTTTCCTTCTTTCTTTTACCATTTTGGGTAGGCACAGCAGGAGGTTCAACAAGTTTACCTTTCCTTTGAAATTATATTTTAGAGGGTTTACCTCTTTGGGATTCAACAAGCTTTACCTTTGTTTCTTCTATCTTCTTCTTTTTTGCTGCTTTGTCTACTCTTGTCTTACCAGTGGAGGTACCGGTTGGTACACTATAAGATCCACCTTGTTCGGCCTCATATTTGCCTCTTGTTGTTGCTATTTGTTCCTTAGTGAATCCGATCTATTCAGCAAAGGCCTCCATCTCTTTCCTCACTTTCTTTGTGATTATTGGTCACTGCAATTCAGAGTGAACTTGAAGTAGTTTCTCCTTATATATTCCAAACCTTTCAGTAGTGGTATTGACAGATTGATCTAGCAAATGATCAGCATAAGAAATGACTAGATCTTTGTCTACTTCATATCCCATGGGCATTACCCATATGTTCTTGGGAATCACAACCTCCATCATGCATCTATTCATCTCTACCATAAAATATATGGAATCCTCATACCGATTGACTACTTCTACCAGTATGCGTTCCCTAGCATGCATTTTCTTTTGAAATTTCTTGAAATAAACCCATGATACATCATCGAACTTTTCTTTCAGCATCCCAATACTGTTATTCATCTATAGTAGGGCTGGTGAACTGGTTATCCACTGAACATCTCCAATACCAGGGAAAAAGTTTTGAAAATAGAAAAACAATCCCAAAATTAGTTGTCCAAATTTAAATCTCAGCTTCTTTTCCTTCTTCATGGCTTCCATATTTTCCATTAATTGGCTTCTTAATGCTTTTGCAAGATCGTAGTCCACATTCTCCTTTACCATTTGGTATGTAGTGTGTATTGTTGTTGCCGGTATACTATTCATTTTGCTTGAATAGTAGATTCTATAACCAACTACCATTGATGTAAATTTAACTGCAAGATCATTAATATTATTCACAGTCATGGCTCTTCTATCCCATCTAGATCCTATTAGCTTCTCAACATCATTTTTAGGTACTGACCTCAGCAATGGTACTTCACCAGTTGAGCAGAATCTAGTTACTGCATGGATTTCTTCCTTTGTTATCTTATGAGGTCTATTTAGCCACATGAACTAATCATGAATCCGGCTTAAAACAAAACTCACTAACTCATTATCAAATTTATCAATGAAATTGATTGCATGGTGAAACCCTTTTTCAATGACACTTCTAAACTGTTCTTTTACTATCCCTTTCTCATTATATAAAGATTTGTACTGATTAAAAATAGCAATCACACCCATGTCCTCAAGTTTACAGTGATAAAAGGATCTTACATCTTCTACATGTAAAACTTCATTCGGTGCACTGGATAGGGCACCAACAGAGTCTATTTCCTTAGACTTATATGGGTGTCTTTTAAATTCTGGTCTTTCCCTCTCGGTCACATGGATAAGGTGAGGTGTATCCATTTAAAATATGCAAATCATCAAGAAAAGAGTAGGATTTCTCACATAAATACCTTTTCTACTTCGGTACTAGGGTTTCCAACCATCAAAAACTTTCAATACTCGATCACCGATTCAAACTTCACTCTGATCACTTTAGATTACTATTAAATGGTTTGAATCCTGCTAGCACGAACTTTTCTCTACTCTAATCACTCACCAAATGCACTCAAGATCATAATATGATAGATGAAATTTTAAATGTTCCTTTTATTTGCACGTTATCTACTGCAATAAATGCATTTATCGACAAAACCCTAATATACCTTAAAACACTCTTAAGCATATTATCGATTGTAAAAACTCAAAGATATTTACTGATTATGATTCAAAAAGACATAAACATCAAAATGCATCAAAATGTGTAGATTCAACTTACAATACTTCATTTAGGGGTTCAACTCAAGATATGACAATAAGCTCTCCCCAAGTTGTGAAAACAACTTAATTTGTCGGTGATGGGTTCTCCACACTAGGTGAAGAAATTGATTCCTCAGATGGTTTGTTATCACTCTTCTTCTTCTAGGTTCTATTCATCTCATCTCTAGTTTCTTCAATATCAACTTATTGCTTTCCTTTCTAGTCTGCAGGATGATTCACCGGCTGGTTCTTCTATGTTCTACAAAACTTGGCAATGTGTCCTAGTTTGTTACAATGATAACATGCCATTGCAGATGCTCTCCAAGGTCCTACATTGCCTCTACATGTTCTTCTTTTGCAGTTCATTGCCACATGTCCAAAATTATTGAATATTGAACAAATCACATTGACTCTCTTCTCCATCTCATAAGGACTAGACCGGTTAACATAGGGTCTTTGCCAATTTGTGTTCCTTTGGTCATTGAAATTCCTTCTCCAATCACAAATAGATCTTGGATTCATATGAGGTGTTGGATAATTAGCTCCATACCTGCATTCAATAGATCTATGCCCATACATGTCACATGTATAATAGTAACCTTCAAATTTTCTAGGCACATATCTAGCATTAGGTCTATAACCTATTAATATAAGATCTGCTTCTGCATATATTTGTAGTGTGTCCTAGTTTATGACAGTTAAAACAAACAGGTTTGTTATCTTTCTTACCGGTAGGCTTCTGCATCTTAGGAGTTGTTTTACCTTCATGCATTTTGCTCTTGGTACTAGAAGGTTCACCTTTCTCAAATATATTGTATCCTAACCGAGATGTATCACTTTTCATCCATTGAGATTGGATTTGTTCATCCAACATAGAGGAACTCTTGTTAAATTTATCAAGCTTCTCACTGGCCTCACCAAGTTCCTTTGTAAGATCTTCATTTCTTTTCATGAGGGTCTCTCTAAGAGACATTGTCATTTCAAGATCCGATTGTATTCCTTCTTTTTCTTCTTTCTCCTCATGCCAATGTTCTTACAAAGTTGCATTCTCCTGCTTAATCTTAAATATTTCATGCTCTTTATCTTAGATCTGATCCTTAACCTTTCTTCTAGCTTCAAGTTCCTCACTCATCTGGATCATAAGTGCTTCTAGCTCTCTTCTCAGGTTAGTCTTCTCACCATTCAGATTATCCACTTCTTCAACAAGTGCATGTTGGTATTATGGATGTGTTGCATTAGTTTTGTCATTAATGTCAACACTTATCCTTCTGGAGATATTTGGTTATGTTGAACCGACACATTATGTTCACCGGCACTAATGATGACTTGTTATCATTTGGAGATCACTTGATTATGTCAAAGACATGGTTTGGACACTTGGTTTTGGTATTTTGGTTAATGTCTAATCAAACTGACATATTTATTGTTACCGATAAATTGGTCTAGGTTATGGACCGGTATGTATTATCTATTCTAGGTCAGCACGACACATTATGGAGATGATTTATTGATTGGATATTGTTGTAAATGTATGAACTAAAATTGGTCTTAGGTTATGATATAAATGTAAGATCTTATTTGTAAGATCGGATGTGGAATGCGGAAAAGAAGTGTGTGAAGGTATATGCGAGAATAAGCAGAGCTATACACGCAGACATCATTTGAAGGTTGAAGGAGGATTTTTGTGAAGACAATCAAAACTACACTGGTACTAAATCCAGCATAGAAAAGATGCTAATTTGAGCAGTACATTATTATTGGATTTAACCATCCAATTGTAGTCAATGTGACTCCTATTTGTGTTTGAGCAGTGAGCTTTAGGCACTTGGCCTTTCTGCATGTGCAGACCCCATTTATATACACATACTATCTGCAATAGTATCATCTGATTGTGGGTAAGGTTTCCCACCATGGTTTTTCCCCTTATAGGTTTTCCACATACAAATATTGGTGTTATGTGTTGTGGATGTTATTGTCTTTCTATTTCATGCATTAATCTTTACCGGTATTGCAATTAACTGTCAAAACTATCTACCGGCATAAATTACTGGTTTACCTGTATTATGCATTTAAGTCAATTCAGTTGTTTTTGGTTTGAAATTATTAGACAAATAATTCACCCCCCCCCCTCTCAGTTGTCTCCAAGACCTAACAATTGGTATCAGAGCCTAGTCCTCTTTTTGCAGAAGTTTAATAGCCTTAGGAGATCCAATGTCTACTAACTATTTCAGGAAGGACAATCCTAAACTTGATGGAACCAATTATGGCATATGGAAGATCAAAATGGAGACACATCTAAATTGCATTGGAAAGGATATATGTGATGTTACAAAGAATGGCTATACTGCTCCTACTCAGAATCAGCCTAATCCACCAAACTTGGCTAAAGATGAGGAAAATGATTGCAAAGCAAGAGAAGCACTTTTGAGCGCATTATCAAATCAGAAAATCATGGGATTATCAGATAGATCAATTGCTAAAGCTATTTGGGATCATTTGGAAAAATTGAATGAAGGAGATTCCATAGTCAAAATTGCAAAACTTGAAAGCTTCCAGGTCAGGTATGAAAATCTGAAAATGGAAGAAGATGAAAGGATTTCTGCTTTTATGGAAAGAGTTAATGAAATTGTTTTGGGTATTAAATGTTGTGGAGGAACCTTAAGTGAAGATGACATTGTTTCAAAAAATTTAAGAGGATTGCCACCGACATATAAAATGAAGGTTACTACTATAAATGAGTTAAGAAGAATGCCTAATACATCAGTAACTAGGGATACATTGATTGGAAAACTTTCAGCTTTTGAAATTGAGGAATTTGGTCATGTTGCTACTATAAAGATAGATTTAGCTTTTAAGGCATCAACATCATCTGTACCATCATTTGACAAGTCTGATTGGAAAGCCTTTTATGAAAGAGAACTTGAGTAAAGCACGAGAGAAAATGAAGAACTTGAAGAACTATTTGCAAGGAAAATGCCTAAAGGTCTAGTTGGAAGTAAGTATGAAGGTAAAGCACCCTTTAAATGCTTTAACTATAATAAGATTGGTCATATGACTTCTAGATGCCCTGAGAGACATGCTAGACTAAGAGAAGAAGCTAGGAGAACATACAAGCCTAACCTTGAATATCAGAGATATAGATTTAAGAAGAATAAAGATAAATCTTGTTATCTTGCTGATGAAGGAGTGACTGATGATTCTGATGAAGATCTGGCAGACAATGGATGGGTATTTTTTGCTATAACAGAAGATCAACTGGCACCTACTATTCAACCAGTAGAACAGACCTTGGTAGCTAAAATTGAAGTTAAGGATGAATGGATCATTGATTCAGGATGCTCACATCATATGATTGGTGATAAAAGCAAATTATTGAACTTTCAGGAATATAATGGAGGCTTAGTGAGATTTGGAGATGATAAAGCTTGTTTGATCAAAGGTAAAGGTACAATATCTCTTGATGGTAAGCATAATATTGATAATGTTTACTATGTGGAAAGTTTAAAGCATAATCTTTTGAGTGTTGGTCAATTAGTTGAGAAAGGATTTCAATTACAATTCAAAAATGGAAAATGCAAAATCATGAATAGAACTGGTTTGGAAATTTCAACCAGTAATCAAACTAGAGGTAACATCTTTCATTTGAATAATAGTGAAAAGACATGCTTGATTGCACATATTGATGAAAGTTGGCTATGGCATAAGAGACTCTATCATGTAAATTTTGATTGCATGGTAAAAATTAGTACTACAAAGGCAGTTAGAGATTTACCTAAGATTGTCAAACCTCACAATATAGTATGTAAGGAATGCCAATTTGGAAAACAAGTTAGACCTACTTTTAAAAGTATTCCAGAAAAATCAAATAATGCTCTTGACTTAATTCATACTGATTTATGTGGTCTAGCTAGAACTAAAAGTTTACAAGGTGATAGATATTTATGCTAATCATTGATGACTATTCTAGAATGTGTTGGGTTACTTTTCTCAGAGAAAAATTAGAAGCATTTGGGAAGTTCAAACTATTCAAAGCAATGGTAGAGAATGAAACCGGTAAGAAAATCAAATGTCTGAGATCATATCAATGAGGAGAATTTACATCTAAGGAATTTAATATATTCTATGAAGTGAATGTAATCAAAAGACAACTATCAGCACCCCAAACACCACAACAGAATGGAATCGTTAAAAGGAAAAACAAAACTATCTTGGATGCAACTAGAAGTATGTTATCTGAAGAAAATCTACAACATGTATATTGGAGAGGTAGTAAGAACATCGGTCAACACATTCAACAAATTTCACATCAAAGGAGAAACTGGTAGGACCCCTCATGAACTATGGTTTGGTATTACTCCTACTCTTAAATATTTCAGAATATTTGGAAGCAAATGCTATATTAGAAGAGATGAGTATATTGGCAAATTTGATCCTAGAAGTGGTGAAGGAATATTTCTTGGTTATTCATCTAAGAGCAAGGAATATAGATGTTTTAACAAGAGATTGCAGAAAATTGTTGAGAGTACAAATGTGAAGATTGATGAACAATTCAGAGGAACTTCAAGGTATATAGACTCTGAACCAGCAATAGAGATTCTAACAAATGAACCTGCATTAAACCCACCAGTACAAAATGAAGATCCAGTTACACCGGTATCAACTAAAAATTATACAGTAACTGAGGAACAACAGCAAATGAAGATACCTTGGTATGTAAGACTGAATCACTCTGAAGATTAGATAATTGGGAACAAGTATAAAGGAGTTATGAGAAGAGGAAGACTAGAAAATGAAGAGGTATGTCTTATTTCTCAAATTGAACCATCATGAATTTATGAGGCATGTGAAGATAAACATTGGATTAAAGCTATGGAAGAGGAACTAGAACAAATTGAGAAAAATAACACATGGACATTAGTTCCCCAGCCTAAAGACAAAAATGTGATTGGAACAAAATGGGTATTCAGAAACAAACTTTATGAAGATGGTAAGGTGATTAGGAATAAAGCAAGACTAGTGTGTAAGGGATATTCTTAGAAAGAAGGAATTGATTATAATGAAACCTTTGCACCGATAACTAGAATTGAGGCAGTCAGATTATTTTTGGCTTTTACAGCACACAAGAACTACAAAGTATATCAAATGGATATTAAATGTACATTTCTGAATGGAGATCTTGAAGAAGAAGTTTACATTGAACAACCTGATGGATTTTCTTTGACAGATAACAAAGATATGGTTTGTAGGTTAAGGAAAGCTTTGTATGGGTTGAAACAAGCTCCAAGAGCTTGGTATGCAAGATTGGATAAGTATCTTTTGAAGATTGGTTATACTAAAGGTAATGCTGACAACAACTTATATTACAAAGTGACTAATGATGACATCTTGGTTATAGAAGTTTTTGTTGATGATATAATCTTTGGAGGAGAAGATGGATTATGTAAAGAGTTTTCTATTGAAATGAAGCAAGAATTTGAAATGTCTATGATTGGAGAAATAAAATTCTTTTTAGGATTGCAGATTTCATAGACTGATAAAGGTATATTCTTTAGTCAATCCAAGTACTTGAAGGATTTATTAAAGAAATTTGGGATGGAGAACTCTAAACTGGTAAGCACACCTATGACTACAAATGACAAATTATCACTAAGGGATGAATCTACACCTGTTAATCCGACTAGGTACAAATCTATGATAGGAGGTTTACTGTATTTGACACAAACAAGACCTGATATCATGAATGCAGTATGTATTGTTTCAAGATTTCAGAGTAATCCTAGAGAAAATCATGAGTCAGTAGTAAAAAGGATTTTCTGCTACTTACAAGGCACTACAAATCTTGGATTATCGTATCCTAGAGATGAAAAAATTGAATTATGTGCATACATAGATGCAAATTGGGCAGGAGATGTGGATGATAGAAAAAGCACCACCAGTGGAGCATTTTTTCTTGGAAGCAAATTAATTTCTTGGTTGAGTAAGAAATAAAGTTGTACATCTTTATCAACAGCTGAATTAGGATATGTTGCAGTAGCAACTAATTGTACACGGGTACTATGGCTTAAGCAAATGTTGAAAGATATAAAGGTAAAATGCAAGGAACCTATTACTATCTATTGTGATAAAACTGTAGCAATTGATATATCTAAGAATCCACTATTACATTCTAAAACCAAACATGTTTCTATCAAACTGAATTTTCTAAGGAAAAAATGTTGAAGCAAAAGAAATTAAACTGGTTTATGTGAATGCTAAAGAGAAGATTACAGATATTTTCACTAAATCTTTGCCTAAGGAGACCTTTGAATATCTCAAAGACCAGCTTGGAGTCATACCCCCACCTGTAGGGACTTAGACAGATGATGATAGTCATCAACCGGCAAAATTAACAGAGAAATCTTTTACTCCGGCTTTGATGAGAAAGCTACTTCTCAGGGGGAGTAGTTGGTATACTGAATTGGTTGGTATTTTGTATCTAAAAAATGGTCTTTATATTGTTTTGGCATTTGATGTCAAAGGGGGAGAGATTGGTATGGAAAAACACAAAAAACACATGTCACTCCCAGGGGGAGAGATTGTTACTTTGGGGAGATTATTGGTTTTTGGTATTTGGCATTTCTGTTTTGGCACTTTGATGGTTTTTCCATCTTGTGTTGCCATCAATACCAAAGGGGGAGATTGTTGGTATTTTGGTATGGTTTTGTCATTGATGTCAACACCTACTAACACTTATCAACTCTGGCACTTTGGAGAATAAGCAACATTCACCGGCAAGCAACTTATGCACAGTCACCGGTATCTGGTACACCGGTAGAATATAATGTTCATCAGCACTTGGAATGACATGGAAAACACTTGGTTATGTTGAAAACATCATTTTGACACTTTGTCTTCGAGATTTGTTCATTGGCATATTCGTTTTTGCATATTTGTTGTTACCGGTAAATAGGTCTAGGTTATACACCGATAGGTTTATCTTTTCCAAATGAGCACATCATGCTATGGAGATGTCTTATTAATGTTGTAAATGCATCAAGCCAACATGTTGAATTGGTTATTGCATCGGACATTCTTTTATTTGTAAATTGATTTTATTGTAATATCCTTTAGAGCCGACCTACTATAATTGGTCTTAGGTTATGATATAAATATAAGATCAGATGTGGAATGCAAAAAATAATTGTGTGAAGGTATATGCGAGAATAAGTAGAGCTATACACATAGACATCATTTGAAGGTTGAAGGAGGGTTTTTGTGAAGACAATCAGAACTACACCGGTACTGAATCTAGCATAGAAAATATGATAATTTGAGTAGTACATTCTTATTGGATTTAACCATCCAATTGTAGTCAGTGTGACTCCTATTTGTGTTTGAGCAGTGAGCTCTAGGTGCTTGGCCTTTCTACATGTGCAAACTCCATTTGTATACACATACTATCTGCAGTAGTATCATCTGATTGTGGGTAAGGTTTCCCATCGTGGTTTTTCCCCTTACAAGGTTTCCATGTACAAATATTGGTGTTATGTGTTGTGGATGTTATTGTCTTTCTATTTCATGCATTAATCTTTACTGGTATTGCAATTAACTGTCAAAAATGTCTACCGGCATAAATTTTTGGTTTATCGGTATTAAGCATTTAAGTTGGTTAAGTTGTTTTTGGTTTGAAATTATTGGACAACTGATTCGCCCCCCCTCTCAATTGTCGCCGCGACCTAATAGATGCATCGCATCAAGACTTATTTGTAATTTATTTTATTGTAACATTCTTAGTGAGCTGACCTACACATTTGGTCTTAGGTTTTGTATATATGTAAGATCTCAATTGATGAGATAGGGGATATGATATGTAAGGTTATGGTATGGTGATGTAACATGGTATGTGCAAATATTGAAGATCATTTGAGAAGACCATAGAGAAGGTTCAAGGAAGGTTTGAAGGTGTTTGTCAGAGCTTAACCGGTGTTGAATCCAGCATTGGAGATGCTATCTTGAGCAGTACAATATTCTATGATTTAACCATCTTATTGTAGTCATTGTGACTCCCATTTGAGCAGTGTGCTCTAGGCGGTTGGCCTTTCTACATGTGCAGACCCCATTTGTATACACATACTATCTGCAGTAGTATCATCTGATTGTGGGTGAGGTTTGCCACCATGGTTTTTCCCCTTACAGGGTTTCCACGTCAAAATATTTGTGTTATGTGTTGTGGATGTTGTTTCTCTTTCTATTTCATGCATTAAGTTTCACTGGTATTGATATTAACTGTTAATCTGTTCACCGGCATTAAGTTTGGTTTACTGGTATTAAGCATTAAGTTGAAGTAAGTTATATCTAGGTTGAAATTAATTGACAACTAATTCACCCCCCTCCCTCTCAGTTGCCTTTTGGGTCCTAACAATTGGTATCAGAGCCAAGTCCTCTTATTTGCAGAAGCCTAACAACTTGAGGAGATCTTATGGCATCTAACATTTTTAGAAAGGACAGTCTAAAACTTGATGGAACTAACTATGGTATATGGAAGATCAAAATGGAAACACATCTAAATTGCATTGGAAGAGACATATGGGAAGTTACAAAGAGTGTCTATGTTGGTCCTACACCGAATCAACCTAATCCACCAACATTGGGCAAGGATCAGGAGAATGAATGCAAAGCAAGAGAAGCACATTTGAGCGCATTATCAGATCAGCAAATCATGGGATTATCAGACTGATCTACTACTAAAGATAATTGAGATAAATTAGAGACATTGAATGAAGGAGACACCAATATCAAAATTGCAAAACAAGAATGTTTCCAGGTCAGGTATGAAAATTTGAAAATGGAAGAAGAAGAAAGAATTTCTGCTTTTATGGAAAGAGTTAATGAAATTGTTTTAGGAATATAATGTTGTGGAGGATACTTAAGTGAAGATGAAATTTTTTCTAAAGTTTTAAGAGCATTTCCACCAGCATACAAAATAAAAGTAACTGCTATTAATGAGTTAAGAACAATGCCTAATACATTAGTATCTAGAGATACTTTGGTTGGAAAATTTTCACCATTTGAGCTTGAAGAATTTGGTCATGTTGCTACAATTAAGATAGATTTAGCCTTCAAAGCATCATCATCATCATAATCTAACAAATCTTATTGGAAATCACTTTATGCAAAAGAACTTGAAGATGTCAGAAGGGAAAATGAAGAACTGGAAGAACTTGAAGCACTATTTGCAAGGAAAATGCCTAAAGGTCTAGTTGGAAGTAAGTATGAGGGTAAAGCACCATTTAAATATTTTGATTTCAATAAAGTTGGTCATATGACATCTAGATGTCCTAATATACATGCAAGATTTAGAGAAGAAGCTAAAAGAACATATAAGCCTAACCCTGAATATCAAAGATACAAATTTAAGAAGAATAGAGACAAATCTTGTTACTATGCTGATGAAGGAGTTATTGATGATTCTGATGAAGAACCGATAGACAATGGATCAGTTTTTGTTGCAACAAAAGAAGATTCACTAGAACCTATTGTTCCACTAGTAGAGAAGGCCCTGACAACTAAAATTGAGGAAAAGGATGAATTGATCATAGATTCTGGATGTTCACATCATATGACTGGTGATAAGAGTAAATTCTTGTCTTTTCAAGAATTCAATCGAGGTCTAGTAAGATTTGGCGATGATAAATCTTGTTTAATCAAAGGAAAAGGCACTATATCCTTGGATGGTAAGCACAATACTAACAATATTTACTATGTTGAAGGTTTGAAGCATAATCTTTTGAGTGTTGGTCAATTAGTTGAGAAAGGATTTTAGTTACAGTTCAAGAATGGTAAATGCAAAATTATGAATAGAACTAGTTTGGAAATTGCAACCGGTAATCAAACTAGAGGTAACATCTTTCATTTGAACAAAAATGAAAAGACATGCTTGATTGCACATATTGATGAAAGTTGGTTATGGCATAAGAGACTCTGTCATGTAAACTACCAAGGCAGTTAGAGATTTACCTAAGATTGTTAAACCTCACAATTCGGTATGTAAGGAATGTCAATTTGGAAAACAAGTTAGGGCATCTTTCAAAAGTATTCTAGAAAAATCCAATAATGCTCTTGACTTAATTCATATTGATTTATGTGGTCCAGCTAGAACTAAAAGCTTACAAGGTGATAGATATTTCATGCTAATCATTGATGACTATTCTAGAATGTGTTGGGTTACTTTTCTCAGAATAAAATCAGAAGCACTTGGGAAGTTCAAACTATTCAAGATGATGGTAGAAAATGAAACTAGCAAGAAAATAAAATGTTTGAGATCAGATCAAGGAGGTGAATTTACATCTAAGGAATTTAATACATTCTGTGAAGTAAATGGGATCAAAAGATAGTTATCAACACCTCGGACACCACATCAGAATGGAGTTGTAGAAAGGAAAAACAAAACTATCTTGGATGCAGCTAGAAGTATGTTATCAGAAAACAAATCTACCACATGTATATTGGAGAGAGGCAGTAAGCACATCGGTCTATACATTCAACAAAGTTCACATTAAAGGTGAAACTGGTAAGACCCCTCATGAACTATCATTTGGTATTACTCCTACTCTTAAATATTTTAGAATATTTGGAAGTAAATGCTATATTAGGAGAGATGAGCTAGAAGTGATGAAGAAATATTTCTTGGTTATTCATCTAAGAGCAAAGCATATAGATGTTTTAACAAGAGATTGCAGAAAATTGTTGAGAGTACAAATGTGAAAATTGATGAACAGTTTAGAGGAGCTTCGAGGTATATAGACTCTGAACCAGCAACAGAGATATTGACAAATGAACCAACATTCAACTCACCGGTACAGAATGAAGATCCAGTCACACCGGTATCATCTAAAAAATCCACTGTAACTGAAGAACAATAGCAAACGAAGACACCCCGATATGTAAGATAGAACCAATTTGAAAATCAGATAATTGGGAACAAGTATCAAGGAGTTATGAGAAGAGGAAGACTGGAAAATGAAGAGGTATGTCTTATTTCTCAAATTAAACCATCATCAATTAATGAGGCATGTGAAGATAAACACCAGATTAAAGATATGGAAGAAGAATTAGAACAAATTGAAAAGAATAACACATGGACATTAGTTCCCCAACCTAAAAAACAAAAATGTAATTGGAACAAAATGGGTGTTCAGAAACAAACTTAATGAAGATGGTAAGGTAATCAGAAATAAAGCAAGACTAGTGTGTAAGGGATAATCACAGAAAGAAGGAATTGATTATAATGAAACCTTTGCACCGGTAGCTAGAATTGAGGCAGTCAGATTATTCTTGGCTTTTGTAGCACATAAGAACTACAAAGTATATCAAATGGATATTAAATGTGCATTTATGAATGGAGATCTTGAAGAAGAAGTTTACATTGAGCAACTTGATGGATTTTCTTTGACAGATAACAAAGATATGGTTTGCAAGTTAAGGAAAGCTTTGTATGGGTTGAAGCAAGCTCCAAGGCTTGGTATGCTAGATTGGATAAATATCTTTTGAAGATTGGTTTTTCTAAAGGTAACGATGACAACAATTTATACTATAAAGTGAATAATGATGACATCTTGGTTATAGAAGTTTTTGTTTATGATATAATCTTTGGAGGAGAAGATGGATTATGTAAAGACTTTTCTATTGAAATGCAGAAAGAATTTGAAATGTCTATGATAGGAGAGATAAAATTCTTTTTAGGATTGCAGATTTCACAGATTGATAAAGGTATATTCTTGAGTCAATCTAAGTACTTGAAGGAATTGCTAAAGAAATTTGGGATCGAGAACTCTAAATTGGTAAGCACACCTATGACTACAAATGACAAATTATCACTAAGGGATGAATCTACACCTGTTAATCCGACTAGGTACAAATATATGATAGGAGGCCTACTATATTTGACACAAACAAGACCTGATATTATGAATGTAGTATGTATTGTTTCAAGATTTTAGAGTAATCCTAAAGAAAATCATGAATAAACAGTAAAAAGGATTTTTCAGTACTTACAAGGCACTACAAATCTTGGTTTATGGTATCCTAGAGATGAAAACTTTGAATTATGTGCATACATAGATGCAAATTGGGCAGGAGATGTGGATGACAAAAAAAGCACCATCGGCGGAGCATTTTTTCTTGGAAGATTAATTTCTTGGTTGAGTAAGAAACAAAGCTACACATCTTTATCAACAGCAGAATCAAAATATGTTGCAGCAGCAACTAACTGTACATAGGCATTATGGCTTGAGCAAATGTTGAAGGAAATAAAGGTAAAATGCAAGGAACCTATAACTATCTGTTGTGATAACTAAAGAGAAGATTACAAATATTTTCACTAAGCCTTTTCCTAAAGAGACTTTTGAATATCTCAGAGATCAGCTTGGGGTCATACCCCCACTGGTAGAGACTTAGAGAGTTGATGTTTGTCATCAATCGATAGAATTAATAGAGAAATATTTTACTCCGACTTTGATGAGGTGAGCTACTTCTCAGGGGGAGTAGTTGGTATATTGAATTGATTGGTATTTTGTATTTGAATGTGGTTTTTGTATTGGCTTTGGCATTTGATGTCAAAGGGGGAGAGATTGATATGGAAAAACACAAGGAAAACTCATGTTACTTCGAAGCGGAGTAATTGTTACTTTGGAGAGATTGATTACTCTCTGTATCCGAATTTTGATTTCTCATTATGATCTCTTTTGGGAGATTGTTGGTTTTTGATATTTGGCATTTCTGTTTTGGCACTTTGATGGTTTCTCCATCTTGTGTTGCCATTAATGCCAAAGGGGGAGATTATTGGTATTTTGGATATGTTGATATGGTTTTGTCATTGATGTCAACACCTATTAACACTTATCAACTCCGGCACTTTGGAGAATTGGCAATGTTCACCGGCAAGCAAGTGACTTTATGCACAGTCACTGGTATCTGGTTCACCGACACTTGGAATGACATGGAAAACACTTGGTTATGTTTAAGACATCATTTGGACACTTTGTCTTGGAGATTTGTTCATTGATATATTCATGTTTGCTTATTTGCTATTACCGGCAAATAGGTCTAGAATAAGCACCGACAGGCTTATCTATTCCAGATCAGCACAACATGCTATGGAGATAATTTATCAATGTTATAAATGTATTAAGCTGACATGTTGAATCAGATACTACATCGGTTATTGATTTACTTGTAAATTGTTTTTATTGTAATATATTTTAGAGTCGACCTACTAAAATTGGTCTTAGGTTATGGTATATATGTAAGATCTTATTTGTAAGATCGATATGTGATTGGGAAAAGATTTGTAAGAAGGTATATGCGAGAATAAGTAGAGCTATACACGCAGACATCATTTGAAGGTGAAGGAAGGTTTTTATGAAGGCATATCAGAACTACACCGGTACTGAATCCAACATATGAAGATGCTATTTTGAGTAGTACATCATTATTGGATTTAACCATCCAATTGTAGTCAATGTGACTCCTATTTGTGTTTGAGAAGTGAGCTCTAGGCGTGTGGCCTTTCTGCATGTGCAGACCCCATTTGTATACACATACTATCTACAGTAGTATCATCTAATTGTGGGTAACATTTCCCACCATGGTTTTTCCCCTTATAGGGTTTCCACGTACAAATATTGGTGTTATGTGTTGTGGATGTTATTGTCTTTTTGTTTCATGCATTAATCTTTATCGGTACTGCAATTAACTGATAAACTGTTTACCGACATAAAGTTTGGTTTATCGGTATTAAGCATTAAGGTTGGTTAAGTAGTTTTTGGTTTGAATTTATTTGACAACTGATTCACCCCCCCTCTCAGTTGTCTCTGAAACCTAACAATTGTAGAGGTATTTCCAAATGGCGTTGTCAAGCTCACAACCCTCAATGATGTTAAATTCAAATTACTAGTAAATGGGCACCGATTATGCCTCTTTCATAAACCAGCCAACAAAGAGGAGTTCATGCAGCAATTTGAGGGCAACAAAACTGATACTCTTCTTGTAGCCATTGAAGGTGGACATCTGAGCTCACCACATGAATAAAAGTTTTACTTTAATCTTTTCATAATAAAATCTTCATGCTTATGTGGTGACCCTCTATTACATTTTTCATTTCTTGTCACTTATACTTTATTTCATTTTCCCTTTCTCTCACTATCACTTCGCACCATATATTTCAATATTTTAAAATTCTTGTTGTCAAATTTGCATGTGCCACAAGAGCTTATCACCTTGAGGTATCAATCACCTCAATTGCAAGGTATGCACATAATATTTCCTATTCATTATTACTTGAAATTTATATTTTGGTATCATTTCATCAACTTAATTGTGTTCATTTATGCATTCAAAGTGGCAAACTTCCTCAATGATTCTAAACGTGTGGACACTTGTTCCTTTTGTAAGTCAGGGGGGCGGAATTAGCCACACCAAGTTAGCTAAGTGTCATATGAATATGTGTTAGGATAATGTGAAGAAATGTCTTGATAAACATGGAGTCAGTTCTCATTGTTTGCATGTACCCAAATCAAGTCATTTATTATCACTTATTGTCATAATTATATTTTATTTTTCAACATGCCTATAGTTGTGGCTTTGTTTTTAACATATTTTTACAACATAAATTGCAATAAGCAAATATAAAACATAATAGCAGTCATTAGAAGGCAATGTGTAATTGTGGTGGTAAGAGAAGTAAATTTAAAAATATAAAACAAATCTTAGTAGTGATTCAAAGGTTTGGTCATAGTTGTAGATTCCTGTAGTAAATGAACCTTTACAAAAATGGGAGGCTCCCATGTTTGTCATAAACCAGTAGAGCACAACCTCATTTTAGAAGACCTGGACTATCATATATTCGGGACATGTGGGTGGCTAGATTATTTCTTGAAGCTTCATGGCTTCGATAAAGCCATGGCATTGAAATTTTCCTACACTTTGAAGAATGACCAAGCAATGGTCAAGGGTTTAAGAATCAGTGTTATAGAATAGCGAATTGTAGAGGTAATAGGGTTGCCTACAACAAGGGAAATGTATCCTGAAGGACATGATGCTCGGATAGCTAAGGTTTAATTTAGAGTACATGGTGATCCACCATTCATTGTAACTAAAAGAGAAATAAGATTATCTCTACCGCTAGAATAGGCTACTAGGGCAATTTATGTCATTCAATATTTGACTTGTGAAGGTCAACAGTTCCAGCTTTATTCAGTGCATTTTAAGCTCCTAATTCATTTTCAACATGCAAAGTTGATGAATGTTCCAAATTTCCTCTATAACATGTTGAAGAAAATGGTAGACAAAGTTAAAAAAAGTAATGTGAATTATGTTTCTCATCATTGTTTGATTATGTTGTTGATAGAAAAGACCTTAGAGGAAACAATGTTGGAAGAATGTGTTGTTGTGGTTTTCATTTATGTCAAACTTGTTCTAGATAGTTGTTGGTCTAGAATGTTTGTTGGTGCATAGAGATATCTTGTTGTGTTGATGTTGCAGTTGTTCTATTGGTTGCTCCTATAATGTCACAAATTATATCCCATACAATTTTGTGTCATATAAGCTTCTTCGCTCCAAGTTGATGGAGATCACACATCGTTATATTTGTCCTTTTGTCCACATGGATCACCCTATAATCTTGAAATTTATCTTTTATTGACCATGCTAACCAGTGGACCATGACACTCTAGCATGCCACAAACACATATGCATGTCGCACTAGCGTCTTGCGAATCCATCAATTTTCAAGTGGTCATTTGTGTGTTACACTTGCACCTAAAAGAGTTCATAATGCCTCTTTTTGCAACCACCAACATCAAAATTTGTTTGAGAGGCTATATCTTTCACGTTTCTAGCCTTTCTTGGACTTATTGATCATTTTGAGATATCTTGAGGTCTTGGATGTATTCTCTTTTATCTTGCATAGGTTTTCTAGCATCTTGAAGACCACCATTATTGTATCCTCTTGAATAACTCACAACGTTGTCTTCATAAGTGTTAGAGGGGAGTTTACCATCTTTTCTTAATTTATTTGTGTATCATTAATCTCTCATTTTAATTTTCCCATTGTCCTAATCATTCATTTTCTAATCTCTATCATTTTTATTTCCCATCATTGCTATTATCTGGGTTGTCTATGGAGGTGGAAACATTGAAACGAGGGCCTGACTGAGGGATACCTCTAAACGCAACCCCCAAAATTTTATGTCTTACTTGTGTGCATGTTTATAGTTGTGGGAAGGCAATCATCTTGCAAGAGGCTTTAATCATGGACTAATTGTGAGCTTCCGTCATTCCTTCTTTCTCACTTCATTCTAGTACTTAGTATTCTATGTTGTTAGCTTAATTTGTCATTTTCCATGTTTGTTTTATAATACAGTCACTCCTGTCATTTTTGTACAGTCCTTGTACCTCATTCGTATAGGATGAAAGTGCATCGTGCTAGTGTCCCAGTTTCACGCGCTCATCCTCATGATAGAGGCTTAGCAGGGTTGTTCAAGAACTCTATTTGTTAGTCATTTAGCTTATTCTATATTTTGTTTTACATTTTCATCCCCTGGATCACCTTTAGTGCTAGTATAAGTGAGTTAGAGTGAAGGTAGGTTTATCCCTTGAGGTTCATCACCTTGAGGGTGACAAATCCCATCCTCTGCATTTTGGTGAACCCAATGTGAACTAGTTGCATTGTCATTTTGTTTAGTCTTATTTCACAATTGCATTTAAAAACTAAGGCAAAGAAAGTAAAAAGAAAAAAACTAAAAAGACGAACATAAATACATTCCATCTATAAACACGGTTTGATTGAACCTTCCTTACCTCAGAGCATCAGAGACTTGTGACACCCTTGTAGTGTGGTCAAAGTGTTGTGGAGCTTGTCCATGAGCTATATGACCCAGACTACCATAGGATTTGTTGTGAGAAGGATTGCTAGGAAGAGTATTCCTACGAATTGCTATAGTTGTCTTCACTAAAATGTGTAGTTCGGGGCATTTTTATTAGTTCCTACCAAGGAATTATATAAGAGGGCTCTGTGTTAACCAATGATTAAAATTTTCTTTCCCTAGCAATCAGCAAGCCATTTAAATTATTGTTGTTTTAAAATATGAAGATTTGAAATTGAAAACATGCTAAAAAATAAATTAAGAAAAACCTCATCGGTTTGTTAGTGCCCTGCAAAATGTAGATAGAGGCTTTCCCTTTCACGATTCAAGAGAAGACATAGATTTTAAGTTAATGCATTCTGATCCTTTTTGGGCTATCTTCTACTTTGTTGAGTTGGCTAACTATTTTGTCGACACTTCATGATTAATATTCCATTTGTTATCACTGTTTTGAACCTTAGGTGATTTTGTTCCATAATTGGCTAGAGTTTGCAAAATTGGGCTTAGCACTATTTCTTGCTTCTGAGCTATGGGTCTGAAGGTTTAGGGTTTTTGAATTTTAACCTTTTCTATGTCTTGGAGTCCCTATGTTATTTTTTGAAGTTACTTTTTCCACTTAAGTGGAAGGGTCGGTCCATCATGAAGGGGTCCTCCCTTTACGACTTGCCTTAGGTGGGTCTCTGTTAATTTTTTATTTTTTGTGCCCTTTTCCTAAGTTTTGAGTTCTTTGTCGGGCCCCATAAAGACCATGCAAGTTCAAAGTTGATCCGATAGTGCGCGTGGATTCACAGTCGAAAGTAGCCCGAAGTTTACCTTTCGTGAAGTAGTGAAAAGGTGGCGGGCTGAGGTAAAGTGGTAACAAAAGGGCTAATAGATGATCATCTCTTAGAGGATCTAACAGTTCGAGTTGATTCGCAAAGAAAAGCTGTCGAGGCTTTATGCTTCATGAAATGGCAAAAAGTTGGCGGGCCCCAGAAGTAAGCAGATCTTGTGGTTAAAGACCGATCAACTCAAAGTTGATCAGGGGGTCTACGTTGGTTCGCGAAGGGAAGATGTGTGAAGTTTACCTTTCGCAAAGTGGTGAAAAGGTAGTGGGTCTGGCTTAAGGGTGACATGAAAAGTAAAGAAGGTGCATCTCAAAATAGATCTAACGGTCCGCATTGTTTCACTGGGTGAAGTAGCATGAAGTTTACTCTTCACGAAGCAGCAAAATGAGCTAGCGGTTACATGGCCGGTGATGTGGCAATATAGTTGGACATTCAGCTAGGGAAAAAAGGTGACTCGTCAGTTGGACATGTGGCTCCTAAGGATAGTGTAGGGCCCTCTTCGATTGAGTGGCGATGGTGTTGAAATTCATGGTAAAATAGAACACATGGCAGTCTAGATGTGGAGCCCGATGGAATTCTTGAACAAATAAATGACTGACATGTAAGAATTATCTACCGACGCTCAATAAGGAAGGTGGATTCCATGTGGATGGGCCCACTTCAAAGGATTAAGGGTGTTAAAGGTTCCACATCTTAAGAGGGATCTGACAATGGGTGTTGTTTTGCAGCTCAAAGATGCAAGGTCTTTAAACTTCATGAAGCAGCAAAAACCATTAGCGGTAATAACTCCATATGGTTAGTGAAAAGACAAGCTGTCACCGTGTAGAGTAAAGGTCGAGCGGATGGTAGAAGATCTGACGGATGGCACTATTTTGCATGAAAGAGATGCATGAGGTTTAGCCTTCCCGAAGTAGTGAAAAGAAAGTGGGGCCCAGTTTTAAGCAGCTTGACCCAGGTAAGGTAAAAGATGTGTAGGATTTTTAGGATCCAAAGGATGTCATTGTTTTGCAATGAAAAGGTGTGAGGATTTTAACCTCCACGAAACAGCGAAAGGTGAAACACTTAGAAAATTTTATGATCCATTGGAGACATTTTTTGAATTCAATTCTGAGTTGATTGCCGAAGCATGTGGCTTTAATGTTTCAATTCAATGCTCAATTGCCATATTAAGCTTAACATCAACAAAACATTGGTATCATTTCAAAGAATTTTGTAGAGGAGCCGGTGCACAAAGCGAATTTCTTCAAGCAATTAGGAAGTTTCTGCATATTGTTTGATAGTTATAATCTGAATTGGTATCACTGCATGCTTGTTTTCTCAGAAGTTTGTCCAAATTTTAATTGATATAACTACAATTTCAAGATGGCACCAAGAAGGGATTTTACAGGAAAAGTAAACTACCAGGACAGAGCTATCTGTGATGACTTTTTAGAACAATTAACCATGTCCACAAATGTCGCAGCCAAAATTAAAGAATTGGTACCCAAAGCCCCCCGTCTAAGAATTGGAGACGGTTCGTATGACAAAGGCAACTGGTTGAGGGATCCACAGATAGGGATATCAGGTCTAGGACTTTTCAAAGTAGGATTTGGTTAGAGACATTCCCCTGCCCCAATGAATAGTATATGGGAATTAGATGTGGGAAAGCTCATAGTCCTAGGGGTTTTTGTGGATGTAGATTTGTCAACCCAGGTTGCACACAATTATGACCCTATGGCTAAATATATCAGGAATGTGAATGGAGGAGCCTTAATTGAGATCAATGATGATGAGTTCAGGAAGGCATTCAGGCTCAGTGAGGTGTCTAATTATTTACAGCCATCAACTTTGAAATGTTTGCACAAGTCTACAATGTGCAAAGGGATCACCTCAAGAGTGGCCCTCTGAAGGAATTTTTTGTCAAAATAGGAAGGCTAACTATTGTAGGCCCTAGTACCATGGAACCTTTCTCCTCGAATTTATTTACTCTAAGGGCTAAAGGAATGTATTGGTCACTTTGTCAGATTTTTGGGGAAGATGTTGAAACAACCATGCCAACCCACTATATGTTAATGATAGCACAGATTTTGAACCCCTCTCTAGCAGTAACATTTGATTATGCACCCTATCTCATTGATGCAATCCATGCAGGACTGATAGGGATAAAAAATGGTAAGGTAGACAGACCTTTTGGATGGTACTCCCTTCTCATGCATATGTTTTTATTTAAAGATGCTGATTACTTTGCCAATGAAATGGACCTGGTTAAGGAAAAGGAGGGTGAAGAGATGCTTGTGCAATTGTGGAGCACAATTTTGTCTTTGGATAGAGAGGATGCTAGCTACTTGAAGCTTGACAGATGCTTTGCATCTAGACGTAGGATTCTCTTGTTCCAACAAAACCCTAGGATCCCTAAGGCTCTCTTAGAATTCCTTAGGCCTAAGGAATTTGTTGAAGGTATCAAGATTGTGCACAATTGGGGTGACATATACTTATACCCTGTCTCTACAGTTTTTAGAGTTTATGGTTTCAGAAGCACTCCATATTTATTCCCCTATCAAGTCCCATTGAAGATAGGAATTGTAGAGGTCCTAAGGAAAATTGGGGGTGTGCAAGAGGCAGAGCTAACAAATAGGGGAAAAGGGACCATTTTCCCAACTGTCACTATGGCTCATCAATTTGTAATCACCAAGGGTGGTTGGAAACACTTTGATGATTTCTTTCAACCATATAGGTTGTCTACTGCAGTATCAAGGTTTGCTGACCTTGAAGATTTTTTCAACAGTATGTTCAGGAAGAGAGCAATAGAAGATGTCATTGACATCCAAGACTCCCCTAAGAGGCAAAGAGTGGGAAAAGAAGTGCAAATAGGTGAGCCTCTATACTCTCCATCTCAATCCCCTATCCATATAGGAGATGAATAGGTAGTGGCCAAACAATTGTTGCAATTAGGGAGTCTCGAGGAGATTGCCTACACATATGAGGAAACATAAGAGGGGATGCTAGAAGAGCCACCAAGTGCTGAGATGAACTTAACTACTGATGAGTTCAAAGGTAAAGAGCTAGACCCTCCTATCAAGCAAGCCAGTGAGGAGTTCCTGGCTGATAGTAATTTTGTCACAACAGGGGCCTTCATGCAATTTGTCTAGAAGCAAAACATTGAGCAATTCAAGGCAAGGAGTGAAAAGAGAAAGAATGAGCAACCCCACAAAGATGCAACTTTAGTGGAGGAAGAAGTGAAGCAAGAAATGATGGCAGAATTTAAAGCCATCACTCCTGGAAAGGGGAGGGAAATGGTGTCAAAGGCTGGTGTTCTAATCCTTCCTGAATGGGACATAGCAGATGCCTTAGTGCTTGAAGCAGTAAGGAAAGAAATAAAGCCCCTAGAAGGAGTGACATTCAATAAGGATAATGTTGCTTTGGTTATGTGGTCCCTAAAGAGGGATGATAATAGAAGGAGGAAGGACACCTCAGAATTCTATTACCTAGGAAGTATGATAGTGAAGAGGGTCCAGGACACATGAGTGGTGGAAGCTGCCAGCACAGTTCTTGAAACTACAAAATTCAGTGTGGCAGTGGCTGAGAAGGAAGCTAAGGAGAGAGCTTATCTCCAAGTAAAATTAGAGAGAATTTTGAAAATTTACAATGAAGCCAAAGAAGAGATATCTAAGAGAGACAACAGCATTGCTAGATTATAGAGTCAATTGGCAAGGCAACACCAAGGAGGTGAATCCTCTACTCTGATGATTGCATCTTCTCCAACAAGACCTCCACCCACCAATCCTATTGTTGAATTTCCCCCTTCTCCCATGACCTCTGGTTTCCAAGAAACTGAGACCATACAAAAAGAGTGAGAAAAGAGGTGCAAACAAGCTCAGGCCTTACTTGCAAGTAAATATGAAGAAAAGGTCAAAGGTACAATTTTGAAATTTGTTGATTCAGCTAGAGCCTATGTTGTACATATTTATATGAAAAGAATTTTGAATATTTTGACTGATTTAAAAGAAGATGAGGCCACTTTGGAGCTAATTATGAATAAGTGGATGCCTAGGGGAGTGGAGTTAGAACTTATGTGTTCATCCCATGCAGAGGCAGAGGCTAATGCCAATATCAAATCAACTTGTGAGTTAATAAAAGGGATGAGTGGATTATCAGAAGAAAGGGCAGGCGTGAAGAGAAAAGCCCACTTATATAGAAAAGAATATTCTGATCATAAGTATGAGTTGTTTCCCAGGGGTTTTGTTGGTCCAAGTCAGCTAAAAGAGGAGAAGGCATGGCTGGAAGAGTTGGACTATAACTTGTCTCATAGGGTAAATGAGGTCATTAATACAGATGACACGTCTTTATTTATTAAGGCAATTGAGGAGATTGAGAAAGTAAAGTCACATTATGGTTTTCTAGAGACAGAGGTTGGGCAGTTGAGAATCACTTGGAAAAGGCTAGAAGGGATGAAAAATAAGATTGTTAGCTTCTCTTGGCCAAGTGATGACATGTTCCAAGAATGGAAAAACAAATATGCAGTGCAAGAAGAAGTCCTGGAACAGTTAGAAGATGTTGTAGTGGAGCAACAAACTGAAAAGGCCGCTGGGATTGAAAGTGACTTGTAGCTTCTTTTTGAAAGAAATTGCGGTTGTAACAAACTATTATTAGGAAATTCTAAGGCTTGTTTGCATCCATGTTGTTATAAATGGATACCAGGACTTAAAAAAGGGGATCACAAGAATTTGTAAAGAAACTCTGCTAAAATATATCTAGGGTTTTCTGGTTATTTGAAAGTTGCCTCGAGTCATGTAAAATTTTAAGAAAAAATGAATATGAATATATAGATCAAAGTTTTCAGGCCTAAATCTTAGTTGTCTTCTGGTGTGCATTCATTAGTTTGCTGGTTTCATTTGGATAATTTAGGGTTATTCGATTGAGCATGGATCACAAGGCAATCCTATAGATATATTTTTTGGCTTTTCTCTTCAGGAGAGGAATTAAATATGCATGAAATATCTCTGTCAGTAAATTACTTGTTTGTAGCTTTGAATTTGATAAACGGTGTTTAGTTTAATAGGAAAGAACTCTTATATATGTCAGGCATGTATAGGGTTAATAAAAGCCAAAGTGATGAAATGTATGGCAATGTTTAATTTTGGAGCTCTTGCTTGATTTAGGTGACTCTGTAGCTTGGATAAGGCACTGATATCAGTTATGGAATTCTTTCTATCTTTCTTGGGATCAAATACTGAAAATGAGCATAAGTTTTCTTTAATGTTTCAGCTCCATTGAGGTGATGAAGTCCATAGGTTTTTAGCATTGGTTTGCTGTGGATTTCAGTTTAAAAGTGTGAAAGTATTCACAAAAGGTATACCCACCTGAGCTTTGGATAAGCTCAAAGTGTAGGAGGTTTTGTTGAAACCTTGTTATATGTTATTCTGGAATTTTATTTTCTTAGTGTCCTCTTCATATGTAAACAGAGTTGTTAAAAGTCTTACAGGAAGGATAGAAGGGAATCAAAATTTGAGAACAAAACCATTTAAAACTTTTTTTGATTTGGATTAGAAATTTGGAATGCTCCAATAAAGTTTAGTTTCAATATTTTTTTATATGAATAGCCTTTGTGATTGATATAATATTTAATAAGGAAAAACACGACAAAAAGAACTTTTAAATAAATTTCAGTTGTATAATATATAGTATTTAACAGGTTCTTATTGAATATGTGCAAAGAAGTAATATTTAGATCTATAAATAGTGTGTCAACTTATAATTAATTAAGTTTAAATACTTCAATTTAAATCAGCTTATAATGTGCGTTGTGTCTTTATGTACAAGATAAGATATGTCTATATCAAATGCTATCTTTTGAGGTTGACTTTGTGTTTTGAATATCTTATTTTGAAGTGCAACAAAAATGTTTCTAGCAAAGATAAAAAAATATATTCAATTGTATTCTATTTCTCTTCTGTATAAATATCTTTTATCACACGATATAGTTTTCATGTATGTAATTCATGTTTTGTTTTACCTTGAATAGACTATCCTAAATTTGCAAGAGGAAATAACTGATTAATTTAAAAAAATAAAATTTATAAAAGATTGTATATCATTTATGAATTTTCTTACATAATTAATATAAGAGTATGAGTCCCATGAGATTTCTTACATTTGACTTCATCTATTATATTAAAGTTTTAAAAATCTGAATTTTGATAAAGACTGTAAAAAAAAGGTACTTATATATAATAAAAAATATAAAAAAACCTTTATATTTTATAGACTTTGTTCAAACTTGTTTTTTGGTTTATGTTTTATTTTCTTATTTAATATAAAACTCACTATACAAGATAAATGATTAATAAAACTAAACTCTCCATAAATTATATATGTTTTTTTCTTTTAGGCTTTCTTTATTCATTTATATTTATTTTGTAAAAAATGAATTAGCATGTTTATTTTTATGTTGGGTTTTGTACAAATTAATTAGATATCTAACTAATAACTATACCATGTTTACTTTTATCATTTTGATAAATGTTTTTATAAATTTATATTCTAAATTTGAAGTTGTTATTCTAAATTGCTTTCCAAAAATTATTATGAGAAAAAGTTTATTTTTAAAAATAGAATAATTTATGTAATTATTAAATGATTAAAAAATTCAAAATATTCCCTTGCACTCTTAAGAGTTGGAAAACAATAGAAGATTCTAAAGTGTAAGATTAAACTTAATAGGATGAATTATAGTCAAAATAAGTTTCTCCATAAAATAGATACATGACATTACATTTTTAACCATTTTGTAAAATATGACAAAAACATTATTTTTTTAAATTGTGATAAATGTTCATGCCTTATTCCAACACTGCTTTGTTTCCACAAATTGTAAGAATCATGGAAGTGTGAAGTCAATCTCCACAACCTTTCACAACATGCTTCTTCTATTTGATAAAATTGAGCTTTGGAACATGGCATGAGCATCCATCACAACAGAATCAAAACAACATTTTCGTTGTTTATTGTGATTACAATCATCCTAGTTGACATGTTAGCAAAAAGTGAAAACATATTTTATTTATTAAATATAAACACTCATGAATGTACTGGTCTTGTTCCAAGGTGCCAATTTAAAGATTGATGGTCCATTTTCATTTAGATCATTCAAAAACTATTAGAGGTTTCTTCCCTTTGAATTTCCATGGGTACATAATGGTGAAAGAACTTAAACTATATCAGAAGAAGTGGCTGCAAAACTTGAGCCTTCTACAACTTTCTCTAGAAAGGCCTTACACTTACATGAAGCAAAGTAATAATATCTATTGTATAGGTAAAACTACTTGATTTTTAGGCAAAATATATAGAGGATTCTCATCAATAATTAGCAAGAGTTGCCTATTTCTCATGTCATCATATGCTCTCATTTACTAATTATTCTTAACAACCTCAAACTTAATGTTTTTACTATCTTGTCAACTAATTGGTAGGTAAAGAAAATTATGTAGAAACTTAGAGAAGCCAAATAGTTTTATGCACAGAACAATAATAATTTATATTTTCATTCAATAAATATTAGATATATAGGATTTTGTTTCCTATATTATAGGAAACCTCGCATAACAACTCTACTAAATATATTCAAGTTGTTTTGACAACTCAAATCCCTACAAATTCTCTTAGATCTCTACATGAGTTGTATTAGCAACTCACATTATTATTGTCACACACATTTACATACTTACTATAATATTAAGGTGTTTCTCAACAACTTAATATTTCTCACACATAATTAAACATGTTAACACTAATATGTTTTTTGTTGGCATATGTGAACCGACATGAAGACATGATGACATTGTATGTTGTCATTGATGTCAATATGTTGGAGAGTGAACCGGCAATATGCTGAAAAGTGAACCGGTACAATGTGATGAACCAGTATATGTGCAAAGAAGTGAACAGGTATATTGAAGCTAAACAATTGGCAAAGTGAACCAGTATAGTGGTATAAACCTATATATTGAGCAATAGGTGAAGTGGTATGTTTGTCAAGGAGAACTGGTATGATGAAATGTGAACCGGCATATGGAATGTTCTCTATGAAGACTTAGCATGATATGACTAACCAGTTGGTAGGCTTAGCTTAAGGGTTTCTAGTTGAAGTGTTCCAAGTCTATGTGATTCAACCGATGACATTGTATGATGAGTTAGAATTGTAATGAAGATCAGCTTGAGCACGTGAAGGATCTTGCATGAAGAAGATTGATCCTATCTACCTCGAGAATATGCGAAGTCTCTGTAAATGGTGGAGAACGCGTGATGGGTTACAAGCCGCCATGAAAGTGGTGAAGAATGAACAATGGAGAATGTCTTGAGATTCAATGCAATGTGTTCAATGGTCAGGATTGAACCGTTTGAATTACTTAATCTAAATGTTTTAGGGCTTAGGGTTTATGCTACCGACCTATCTGTTTCCTATAAGGTCGATGTTGTGTTTCTTTCTGAGGTTGTTGGAAAATGGTGTGTGTATCTAAGTGCAGAGATACGTGATTCTTGCCAGACCAGATGAGATAAGAGGATTTATTCCTGCATTGTGTGTGTGCAGAAGGAAGGAACTTAAGCGGATCTGCATTAGGCATTGAGTGCTATTATTAGATCATTGTAATACCTGTTGATCTTTAACCACTCCAATAGTTGGAAAATCCCTTAACCAGGTAGCTTTAATCAGCTTGTTGTAAATCCTTTAACAGGGTGACTCAAACTAATTGAGTTCATGAAATCCTCTAATAAGGTAACCTCTAATAGGGTTTAACCCTTAACTGGGTATTTAGCCATCCCTTAACCGGGTGATCCCTAACAGGATCGGTTCTTAGTAGAACTTGTTGTAACAGTCTTTAACTAGACTAGGCTCCTAATAGAGCGGACTTATAAAGAGTTCAAAAGAAGCTTGTGGGCATTCTTCCCCATCATGGTTTTTCCCAGTTGGGTTTCCACATGAAAAACCTGTGTGTCATGTGTCGTATTTTTCATGTGATGATTTAAGTGATTTGTGTTTGAAGGTAAATCATGTTGAACTAGCTATTATTATATTTCTAATGATAGATTACCTATTCATGCATAAGGGTGAAATGGAAGTGTAGTATTAAGTTGAGTGGAAAGTTAAGTGATTAACCGGTTAATGCTTGTCATAGTCATTCTTAGCTTTACCAGTTGCACTCTGTTTCAGACCGGGGTTACTATCTGTCAGACATTTGCAGTGTTTGCAGTCAAACCGGTTTGTGAAAAGAATTTGTGACTGTACTGATTCACCCTCCCCTTCTCAGTACCAGTTTGGTACTTATTGTTCATCATTGAGTTATCAATTGATATTAGAGCGTCCTCCAGGTCCTCTGTGTTGTAAGCTCAACCACTTGAGGGAAAGATTCTTTTGTAATTATGAAGCGAGAAGGTCCAAAGTTCAACAGAGATAACTTCAAAGTTTGGAAGGACAAAATGAATATTTACATCAGAAGCATGGGTGCTCAACACTGGAGCTATGCTGAGAATGTTTTTGTTATTCCTATCGGTACTCTCACCGATGATCAAAAGAGAGAAATACAGGAGAATGGGCAAGTCATGGAATCCTTAATCAATAGCTAATCTAACATTGAGTTTATTGATGTCCAGGATAAAGATAATCCCAAAGAAGTATGGGACACTCTTGACAATATCTATGGCGGTGATGAGCATGTGAAACAAGATAAGGAAGAAAGCCTTAGAGGGAAGTTTGAAGACATGCAGATGGTTGAAGGTGAGACCATTCAACAGTATGGAATAAGGATCAAAACTGTTGCTAGAGATATCAAGAGTGCAGGTGGTAAAATGGAAGATTCCATTGTGGTAAGCAAAGATCTAAGATCCTTATTATCGGTCTATGCAATAAGGGTTGCTGCTATTCAGGAGTTGATATCAATAGACAAGACTAAGGTATCCCTAGACTCCATCATTGCAATGTTGACAGCCTATGAGCTAAATAGTTTTGATGGCAGTGTTCAAAAGGTTGAATCAGCTTTTAGAGCTTCTGCTGTACCATCCAGAAAAGGAAAAGAAGCAAGCACTAGTGGTGAACCAAGACAGAGCAGAGAAATGGATGATGAGGAGATCCTGATGGAATTTGAAGCTCTTCTTGCCAAGAAACTTCCTAAAGGAACCAATAAATACAGAGGAAAGCCCCCTTTGAAATGCTTTTCTTGTAATCGGATAGGACATATTTCTATAAACTGTCCTAATGGTGATAGCAAGGACAAACCAGAGAGGTTCAAGAAATTCAAAGGAGGAAACCGAAGAAACTATTTTGTTGCAGTTGATGAAGGTGTCATAGATGAGGAATCAGAAGATGAAGAGAATGAAGGTATTGTATTTGTTGCAGTAAAGGAATATGTGTCAGACAAGAAGGCTCTTGTCTCCCGCTTTGATAATTCCAATGAGTGGATTATTGATAGTGACTGGAGCAAGTTTCTATCTTTTGAAGAATATGATGGTGGTGTGGTTCACTTTGGTAATGATGCACCATGTATGGTCAGAGGAAGAGGGTCCATCTCTCTAAATGGAAAGAGAAGTGCTGACAATGTGTATTGGGTGGAAGGTCTCAGACACAATCTATTAGGTGTTGCCCAGCTAAATGATAGTGGACTCACTCTGGAATTCAAAAATGGAGCATGCAAAATCAAAGGAAAGAATAGTGAATTGATGGCCACCGGTATGCAGACCAACGGTAACTTATTTCAACTGAATGCAAATGTAAGTACATGTCTTATGGCTAAATTTGTTGATAGTTGGATATGGCATAGGAGACTCTGCCATGTAAACTTTGATAACATTGTGAAGGCCAGTAAGACCAAGGCAGTCAAAGGATTGCCGATGCTGAGAAAACCAGAAAATCCTTTGTGCAGAGAATGTCAACTAGGGAAAATGTCTTCCTCAACTTTCAAAGGTAAATCTTTCACAATAGACAATTTACTTGATCTTGTGCATACTGATTTGTGTGGTCCTATGAAAACTAGGAGTGTGCAGGGAGATAGGTATTTTATGATTCTTACAGATGATTGCTCAAGAATGATGTGGGTCACATTCTTGAAGGACAAGTTTGAAGCCTTTGGAAAGTTTAAAGCTTTCAGGGCATTGGTAGAAAAGGAAAGTGGTAGAAGAATCAAATGCCTTAGAATTGATCAAGGAGGGGAATTCACTTCCGGTGAATTCAACAAATATTGTGAAGAGAATGGCATCAAGAGGCAACTATCTGCCCCCCGGACTCCACAACAGAATGGCTTAGTAGAGAGAAACTACCGGACTATGGTTGAAGTAGCTAGAACTATGTTGATCCAAGGAAAAGTTGCTCGCACCTTTTGGAGAGAAGCGGTGAGCACTGCAGTCTACACAATGAGCCGAGTACTCATCAAGAAAGGAAAGGATAAGACTCCTTATGAGTATTGTACTGGTAAGACACCAGTGGTAAGCTACTTTAGAATGTTTGGTAGCAGATGTTATATCAAGAGGAGTGAACATCAGAGCAAGTTCGATGCAAAATGTGATGAAGGAATATTCCTACGATATTCCACCAATAGCAAAGCTCTCAAATGTTTTAACAACAGGACTCAGAGAATTGTTGAAAGCATCAATGTTAGAGTTGATGAAAATTCTAGAAAACCTAAGGAAACTAGAAGTAAGCAAGTAAGAGATGAACCGGTAGTAACCTTTTGGGAACCGGTTGCTAATCAGCCAAGTATCGGTAACAGTGTTCCTACACTGGTAGATGCTGATGCTGATGAAGATGAGGATGAAGAAGAAAAGAAGGAGGAATCAATCAAGAGCATTCCTTGATATGTCAAACTGAATCATGATCCAAAATAGATCATAGGAGATAAGGATGCAGGAATCCTTACAAGAAGAAAGGTCAGAGAGAATTCTTGTATGATCTTTGAATTTGAGCCTAAATCATTCAAAGAGGCACACAATGATGAAGACTGGATCAAGGCAATGGAGGAGGAACTTGACTAGATAGAGAATAATGGTACATGGTCTTTGGTATCCAAACCAGAGCATAAAAATGTCATTGGTACCAAATGGGTTTTCAGAAACAAGCTGGATGAGGATGGCACAGTGGTAAGGAACAAAACCAGACTAGTAAGTAAAGGATATGCTCAAGAAGAAGGAGAAGACTATGGAGAAACCTTTTCCCTAGTAGCTAGATTGGAAGGAGTTTGTATGCTTCTTGCATATGCAGCTTTTAAAGGATTCAAGGTTTACCAAATGGATGTAAAATTTGCATTCCTAAATGGAATACTTAAAGAGGAGGTGTATATAGAGCAATCAGATGGGTTTGCCCTATCAAAAGATAGTGACATGGTGTGTAGGTTGCATAAAGCCTTGTATGGACTAAAACAGGCACCTAAAGCATGGTATGAATGCTTGCACTCCCATCTTGTGAAGATTGGATTTGAAAGAGAAAGTGAAGATAGCAATATCTACTTGAAATCAGAAGGAGATCAGATTCTGATCTGTGAAGTATTTGTTGATGACATCATCTCTAGAGGTGATGACAAGATGAGTCATGAATTTGCTGATGAGATGAAAAAGGAGTTTGAAATGTCACTCATAGGGGAGATTAAGTTCTTCATTGGACTACAGATTCAACAAATGAAACATGGAATATTTATTACTTAGTCCAAGTATGTCAAAGAGGTGTTGAAGACCTTTGGCATGGAAGATAGTGAACTGGTTGGTACACCAATGGTGACTAGTTGTAAGATATCAAAAGAAGATGACTCAGCAGTGGTAAATGAGAAGGATTATCGATCAGTGATTGGTAAGTTGCATTATGTAGTGCATAGCAGACTAGACATTGCACATGTAGTGAGTATTACCTCTTGGTTTCATTAAAGCCCTAGAGAATCCCACATGGTAGCAGTCAAGCGGATTCTTAGATATCTGAAGGGAACTATTGACTATGGGTTATGGTATCCATATAATAATGATTTCAACCTGAAAGTGTTCACAGATGCTGATTGGCCTGGTAATGTAGATGACCGGAAGAGCGCAACGGGTGGTGCATTCTTTCTTGATGGTAGACTAGTCTCATGGATGAGTAAAAAGCAGAGTTGTATCTCTCAGTCTATAGCAGAAGCAGAGTATGTTGCAGCTTTTATGAACTACACCCAGACTATTTGGATGAAGAATGTATTAAATGGCTTCAAAGTTCATGTATCTGAACCGATAAGCATATTTTGTGACAATACAAGTGCAATTAACATTTCCAAGAATCCGGTTTTGCATGCTAGAACCAAGCACTTTGAGCTCAAGTATCATTTCTTGAGCGAGAAGGTTCAGAACAAGGAGGTTGTGTTCGAACATGTTTCTAGTAAGGAGCAGTTAGTAGACATATTCACCAAGCCTCTACCAAAGGCTATATTTACCTATTTGAGAGGTGAATTAGGGGTGTTGCCCCTTCAAGAGGTGAACTGAAAATATGTGCTCCACATCAGTCAGGTATGATAGTGTTCAATATTTTTCAGGATTGATGTGTTGAAAGATGCTACTCCTCAGGGGGAGCAGCATAACAAAATAGGGAAGCTTGTGCCTCCACTTTACAATTGTTGTCAAAGGGGGAGAAGAAGTGAAGCGGAGAAGATATCTATAGTATTGGGAGAGAAGGTATGAAGTAGACAGATATCTTTGTATATTGCCATCAATGCCAAAGGGGGAGATTGTTGGCATATGTGAACCGACATGAAGACATGATGACATTGTATGTTGTCATTGATGTCAATATGTTGGAGAGTGAACTGACAATATGCTGAAAAGTGAACCAGTACAATGTGATGAACCAGTATATGTGCAAAGAAGTGAACAGGTATATTGAAGCTAAATAGTTGGCAAAGTGAACCAGTATAGTGGTATAAACCGGTATATTGAGCAATAGGTGAAGTGGTATGTTTGTCCAAGAGAACCGGTATGATGAAATGTGAACTGGCATATGGAATGTTCTCTATGAAGACTTAGCATGATATGTCTAACCAGTTGGTAGTCTTAGCTTAAGGGTTTTTGGTTGAAGTGTTCCAACCCTATGTGATTCAACTGATGACATCGTATGATGAGTTAGAATTGTAATGAAGATTAGCTTGAGCACATGAAGGATCTTGCATGAAGAAGATTGATCCTATCTACCTCAGGAATATGTGAAGTCTCTATAAATGGTGGAGAACGTGTGATGGGTTACAAGCCACCATGAAAGCGGTGAAGAATGAACGATGGAGAATGTCTTGAGATTCAATGAAATGTGTTCAATGGTCAGGAATGAACCATTTGAATTACTTAATCTAAATTTTTTAGGGTTTAGGGTTTATGCTACCAACCTATCTATTTCCTATAAGGTCAATATTTTGTTTCTTTCTGAGGTTGTTGGCAAATGGTGTGTGTATCTAAGTGTAGAGATATGTGATTCTTGTCAGACTAGATGAGATAAGAGGATTGATTCCTGCATTGTGTGTGTGCAGAAGGAAGGAACTTAAGTAGATCTGTATTAGGAATTGAGTGCTATTATCAGATCATTGTAATACCTGTTGATCTTTAACCACTTCAACAGTTGGAAAATCCCTTAACCGGGTAGCTTTAATCAGCTTGTTGTAAATCCTTTA